>NW_024609846.1:200506451-201106451 GCF_016920785.2 Ixodes scapularis | reverse complement strand
AGCTAAGCCTTTTTCTTTCTTTACTTTTTCCTCAGGTAAAATCGCTCTTTGCAAATTTTACAAAAAAAATGCACCATCCGTGGGCAACGCTGCACAAAGTCGTAGAGCGATAGGTTAAGAAAGCGAATTTTCCGGTCGATTTAAAGAGCCTGGCGTCTCCTTGTATCACCCTGTAGAATGCTTTCTTGCTGCACTTGTGAAGACAATTGTATCTGTTTTTGTATTTTATCCTCGCAGTACATGTATTGCAGTATTTGTGCTCCAGAATAGGTTTTCGAGTATATCTGACCAGCCCTGGCTATCTTTTTCCTGGTGGGCAGCTTCTATATAGCATACAGATGGTCTTCGTCCCAAATTCAGAGGCTAGAAGTATTCGATTTCATGTGGCAGACTACCTACCGAGCAAGTGCCCACTCAAAATTTTGAGATAGTCACAAACCATTGGGGGATGGGTGCTTGTTAGGTCATCATATTAACATGTATATATGTGTACTGTGCACATTTTTTTTTCTTTCTTTCAAATGTTATAAAATTTGGGGTTGGGCACTTGGAATGGGCAGACGCTCTAAGCACTAGAACAGCGACCACGATCATCATTCTTGACCCCAAGTACACTTGGTTTAAACTTTCAATGTTATTTTACACTAATAGGTATGGGGATGGGTTAAACTAGTTGGTACGTGTCTGTTATATGCATTGGCTTGTGCAAAATACACAAACACACACAGGAAGGAATGGGGCTCTGATTGCTGTCTACAAACTAAGGTTTACTACTCCTTCCTCTTCATTCCTGTTTACTGGGACCACTAATAGTGTTCACTTTTTTGATGGCTACTTAAAAATGATTACCCCTCTCATTGGATTCATATGTGCAATGTTTGACAAGTAGTGAGCCTGCTTAAAAATAAGCAAGCACATTAGAAAAGAACCATGCCAGTGTGTAGTTTTACTTTTCCCACATCATTTTAACAGCAATCCATCGAGCTTGGCATGTTGTAAAATTGTGAGCCACCATTGTCGAGAAACATCACAGAAAACTTGGGCGATGTGACTTTCCTCCAAGACATTCCAGCTTGTCTCACTACCTGCCCCGCAGTTCCATGAATGTGACTTAGAACTCTTATGCCTTGGCACCCTACTCACTGGATCTGGCACCATCGGACTTTCATCTATTCCCTGCGCTCAAACAAGATCTGTAAAGACAGCCGCTCCAGCAAGGAAGCCGTCATAGACGCTGCACGTGAGTGGTGTGAGGACCAAGAGAAATTACTTTTTTCTCAGTGGGTGGGCTCCACTAGAAGTGCATAACACTCAAAGGAGACTTTGCAGAGAAATAATAAAGGGCCATTTGCATGTGACAGTCCCATCAAAAATAGGCTCACTACTTCTCAAGCTTCCCTTGCAGACAGGTTGTGTACCAATCTTTAACAACTTTCTACAGTACTAGCCCACAGTTCTTCGTTATGCTTCATATTTTTTGTTGGGCGTATTTGCGCGCCTTGTGTTGCACTGCCAGTGCTCGTGATGTAAACTTGCTTTCGTGCTTGCCTGCTCGCAAGTGCAATGTGCCTGAAATAAATGGATGGATTTCTAAAGTTGTGTGCAGGGAGTTTTGTTGTCGGGTCTGCTGCATATATAGTCGACCATGCTGATCATCTGAGAATGTCTTGCCTCGTATATTTTCCCTACTGGTTTCAGAAAAATTAGGCATTCCATGATTTGACTGCACATGGCCCAGTGGAGGTCATGCAGCGAGAAGTGTCAGTATTCCGTAGTGGAAATTTGGGTTGATGGAACCTCGCAAGTGGTTAACATCACCAAGTTTGGAAAAGAGGACAAACTGAGATGAGAGTGCTTATTTTTGTAGCTGCTGGAAACAGAAACGTCAATGGCAATGTGCCCAACATGTAGTGCATCTTTTTGCGGCTGCATTTTGAAACCCTGTTGCTGAAGCAAAGTTCACGCTGGCTGACCTCGGTTTCCCTTTATGTCTAGACTACCTATTCACCAATGCCAGGTGCCAGTTTGGCCAGCTTTTTGTAGTCGCAAAGAAAGATGGAGGTCAGGCAGGCAAAGCCAGCCCTCGCACCGGGGGGCTATGTTGCACGTTTTGGACTCCCAGGAGACTAGGGAGAAGGAAGTGACGTCAACAATGCTCGCTGGATGTTGATTGGTGTAGTCGCTGATGACAGTATCTGCAGAAGTTGCCAAGACACGTTCATTCACACCTACGTCACTTCCTTCTCCCTAGTCTTCTGGGAGTCCAAAACGTGCAACATAGCCCCCCTGTGTCGAGCACAGGCTCCAAGTCACTCGGGCAAAACTATCCAGGGCTTGCGGACATGTGTGAATACAATCCTTTGAAGATATTCTGAGGTAAGCATAGCTAGGACAAATCTGACACCTGCTGTCTGCAGCATGCGTACGCATAACAGTGGGCATGTGGGCATATCACATTGCAGAGGCTAATTGGTAAGCACAGCGAGGACGACCCTTGACATCAACCAATTCGTTCACACACGTGCCCAGTCGTCGCTGCAGGTGAGGACGATGACAGTAGATGGCCAGTCGGCTTGTGGAATATTTTCTCACTGCCCGCTTCCTTCGCTAAATTTGTAACAATCGCTACGTCACTTCGCGTCACTCCACTGTGGGTGTACGAGTGCGTGCACGCTGCCCGCGGACATGCTTCAGCCCCTCGAGTGATCGCGCAAAAAAAAAAAAAAAAGCACTGGTCGAAGCAGCTGCGTTCACGCTTTAGTACCGTTTCCAGTGGAGCACAAAAAAGCTGACATCGGGTATAGATCAATTTCGCCGCAGGGTTACAGGCTTGACAATGCACTTCTCCATTTCGACTAGCTGCGGGGAGCGCGATTGATTCTTGCAGAGGCGTGACAGTGTATATGCAAAGCACAATTCAGACGTGCACTCGCGGTCCAGATCACCGCTTGTGCTCCGTTGGCGTCTCATACGTACCTGGCGCGATTCCTGTTGAGGCCAGCAACGGGCGAATGATGTTACACCCGTGAATAATGCTGCCAAGCGGCGAGTTGGGCATCGCTGTAGGGCAGACTACACAACACCGCAGCGGCGCGTCGTTCGAATGAAATAAAACATTAGCTACACTGGACGTTTTAGCGAAAGCCAAACGAGCTGGGTTTATTTCCAGGCCGTAAATGACTTCGGAACGCTGGCAGCGGTCACGGGTCCTTAGGCCTAAACACACCCTTCCGCCCTGGAGTACGCGAACGTTACGGCAGAAAGCATAAAACGGCCGTAGCGTAGCTGCCCAGTCAGCATTAAGACCTGTGCGCGTATGTTATCCAGTTTCACACTAACGATACCTTCCAATATATAGGACTGCACCAATGCACTTTTTCGACTGGGGCGTGGAGTGCTCCAAAACAAAACGGCAGGGCGTCTGCTCGCGTCGGCGGTAGCGGGGGGGAGGGGGGCTGCACGCAGCTTAGAACAGCCCGTAGCGCGCGCGTACCACGTGACTGCGCCAGCCAATCGCGGTACTCTTCCCTCCTCCCTTTCCTCCTCTCCCTCCTTCTTTTCTCTCTCGCGGGGCTCTGCCGTGGGGGGTCTCACAATACGCGTCCGGGATCGCAGGGCATGACGTCATGCCGTGTCCCCGTATACTCCATCTCACAAATGCCTGCAGTAAAGACAGGCTTGGCACAATGCTTTTGTTGGTACGAGAACTGGACGCGCAAACAGATACGCACACACGAACGCACTCACGCATGCATAAAAACACGAACAGATAGACTCACAAATATACGCAGACGCACCAACGCACGCACACACACGCGTGCAGACACATAAGCACACAGCCAGACAGACAAACTTGGGAAAATGGACACGCATGGGTACACACGCATGCACACGAAAACATGCACGCAGCTTGAATATACACACACGTACACGCACAGACACACAGAAATACAAACATACAAGCAAACGTACGCACACGAACACACGCGAAACATCAAGTGGCGTCCTCATTCCGAAGGAAGAGATTTCGTGCTCAGTAATCCTGCGGGAGTTGCCGTCTTGGGACGCCATTCGCTTCCGCGTGCCCTATGGGAGAGTTAACGCGCACTCTTTCATCGCTTAGGAGTGTGGAGTACAAACGAGAAAATCCGCTAGCCTTTATGACAACGCACGACGCGCAGACAATACACGCTTATTCGCGCTCGTGTACAGAGCCGAACCCCAGAGAAAGCGCTTCAGGGAACATCAACTCTATGATCGTCTCTATCAAATCAACTTGATGGTCGACTCAGTCGATCACTGCGAACAATCGAAGAATCCCAGAGAACGTCCGAACTCAGAACACAATCACCTTTACAGGGACTCCTTTAGAAACTCTTCGTTTCGTTTGTTAAATGTATCCCCTATCTACAAGTGCTGAAAACAGTCAAAATGTGTGGGGTTTTCTACATTACACTTTCAATAATTAAAGGGCCTCCCGAACCTAAAATACGGATCATTAGACCACTCTTAAAGATTTTTCACGTGTTCTATTGACTGGCGATTTTAATTTGTCACATAATGACTGCAACAATGTTATTCCCAAGGGGAGCTGCGGCCACTCGAGGCTACTTGATGACATAGCTTTTAGCAATAATTTGTACAAAGCAGTAAAATACCCCAAGCCAAGGTGGAATGACAGCGAATCTTTACTCGATCTCGTGTTTTTATCTGAGGCCTCAGCCAAAAATATTTTTGACGTATCACTCGAGGAGGGCATATGGGATGAGTCATTAGTTGTCTATGACAAATCACCAATTCGAGGTGCAAATAGGAAATATTAGTTGCAACGGTTTCGTAATTTCACTCGGGCATATGACGTCGACATTCCACATTTGCTAAGTGAAGCATTTCAAGAGTTTTCTGTGATATGCGAAATGGACGGCGATTGTACCAATAAGGTATGGTTAGTTCTGAAGCATATTGTCCTGGCGTCCACCGAAAGGTTTGTTCCCGAGCGTACAACAAAAAGAAATAAGCAAGATCCAAGGGTGACGCGCGATGTTTTATATCTTACACGCAAGATACACTGCATAGAAAGATACCAACCATGTTTAGAGGGTATGCTTCCTTCCCTTCGCAAAAAACTACGAATCCTCGTACGTACATCTAGGTATTTTTATTTTAAGTCACTATGTCCAACTTTCTTAAGAAAAACCTAAGAAATTCTACACGCATTAAACCACAACAAGTAAAGCTATTAAGGAATATACTTTAGTTCGGCGCGTTAGTGATAAAGCTAAATATATATAAAAAAAAAACAAAAAAAAAACATGAAGGACGGACAAAACAAAACATCTTACGACTTTGAACGAAAAAAAATTAATCGTTGATGATTAAACTTTGTACTTTGCAAGTCAAAATACGTGGGGTTCTCTTCCGTCCTTCATGTTTCATACTTTCTTGTAATTAACTGGCGACTTCAATTTGCCAGATATTGACTGGGGCGATGTAATTCCTAAGGCAGCTGCGATTAACCTCTGTACCTTGCAAAAATACGCGTTTTTGTCTGTCCTTCATGTTTTATTCTTTCTTGCATTTAACTATTAAGCACCTCAATCACGATGGGAACGCGCTCAACAATGAACAGAGTATTGCAGGCGAAATTTACCGCTTTTTTTCGACGTACACTGTCCTACCAACATTAGCTTCTGTCATGCATCACCAAATCAGTAATTTGGTGGGGACTGTAGATGGTATTTTCAAGAGTTTACTTCGACTGGATGCTAAAAAGCGACAACGTAGTATTTCTAATGCGTTTTTACAAAGGTACGCAGAATGATGCTCAAAGTTTCTTTTACGAGATATACTTTTGTTGCTTACAAACTGGCGAAGTGCCATAAAATTGGGAAGTGACCAAGGTAGTGCGTATACATAAGAGCGGCGATAAAAAGGTTATCTCTATTTACAGACCTGTGCCACTCTTGAGTACATGCAGCAAAGTTCTTGAATATTTCATCTTTAAACACATCCTAACACTTTTGCAATCTGCAACATTTTTGCTTAAAGACCATCATGGTTTCTAACGCGTGTATTAACAGTGACTGACACAGATGCTTCACAAGTTTCATAAATTCGCTACCTTAGTAGATAATGTAGGATTCACTGCGTCTGGACTTGTAGCATTCAGTGCGTCTGGACATAAGCTGAAACGAAGTCTATATCGTCAGCGGCCGCAACCTCGGCAGTAGTGAAACGTGGCCGCCCGCGACAGTACACCGCAGGCGAATTAAGGGAGCGGAATAACGACATTTGTACTTTCGCATTCACAGCTGATAAGGAGTGCTTACCTGTCCTTTCAATATTATTTTTTAGAGTGCAGAGACGACCAAGAGGCGGGCGGAATTGGAGGCTACGGACGCTGTTTACATTTCTGAGCATATCGATATAGACCTCCCTCCCCCCCTATCTTTGAGAGGCACAGACAAACGCACACACGCATCCAAAAATCAACGCCTACTTTACGCCGCTAGTGTTAATTAATAATTAATGAATAATTAAGTAAATAATTGTTTACTAATAAAGATGGTTAACGAAAAAAGGACACGAGGGTGTACTACAGACTCGTCCACTGAAACACGCGCGTGCTCACGCGGGTGATGTGCACGCAAGTAAGCACATAAAATCTCATTGCAACATTCAGCCTCGAATATTCCGTGCAGCAATAACTATGTATGTATGCATGCATCCTTTATTTCAGACACAAAAAAGGGTATGGAGGGCTGGGGCAAAAGAAGACGAGCTGTCTTCCGACGAGGCTCCAGCCTCTTTTTACAGCATTCGGATGAGAAACAGGAACATAAACAAAATAATAAAAGAAATGCAGCAATTTCAAAATCCACGAGACACAATAAAACTTAACTGTCAACTTAGTACTAACTGCAGATCGTGAGAGGTTTAGTATATAATCTACGATCCTTTTTTATAATAGGAAAAACAAAACACGAAATGTGTGTTTGGGCCATTTCTGCTACGCAGCCTCCATTCGAATTTGCAAGTAGACGATCGATTTCAAGAAGTATGCATTTTCGCCCTGAACGTAAATTTAGATTTTTATATTTGTAATACTTAAAAAAAATGAAGGCAGGGAACAAGAACCGTTCAAGGTTGAGCCAGTCGAGCAAGCGAAGCGCGCTTTAGCGAGTCTTATATTTGTAATACTTGAAAAAAAAAAATGAAGGCAGGAAACAAGAACTGTTTAAGTTTGAGCCAGTCGAGCAAGCGGAACGCGCTCCGCGAGTCCAGTAATTCAAAGAAAATACGCGCAATATTCCCCGTCGACTGCTCTAGTCCGTTTCTCGTGCCCCGACTGCATTATTAAAATCCTTTGAGACGATCCTTTATTTGCATACGTATAGCCGACGACCATCGATCGAGTTGGGCGTACGAATACCTCCTTTTTGGGTCGCGAAGCAATGCGGGCTTGTACAGAAGGTTCCGAGATCGAGAAACAATTGAGTTTTATGAAGTTTCGGAACAAGAGGGCGGCGATTCTTATCGCGCCCTGGAACGCCTATCTCCGAACGCTGAAAAGGAGTGCCGCGGTTCACTGTGGAATCCGGTTCGGTGCACTCTGGCAATTCCAGCCGGAAGATCGAAACTCGACGGAGATATTGCAGTTATTGGGTCGGTGAGCGCAGGAGAGAATGCGGAGCTAGATGCACGAGTTATGAAGAGCATAAGCACATGGACTAGTCGCGATGTTATGCACACGATGAACAGGAGACAAATTGCGCGAAGGATTACGTGATGTGACGCAAATGGACAGCGGCAGCTGGTGCGACATTTCGATTCCATTACTTCGCGATTGTCCGTATATTCTGGTGATGTTGCGTTACGCGGTGTCTCGCGTACATCACAACCGACCGCATACAGAACAGCTAGCACTCTTCAAAGGCTCTCGCGGACGCGCTGCACAATTTCTTGGACACACCAGTGTGTCCCTCCTTCGCTCGGTAATCTTCTCTTCTGCGTGCTGCTTCACGCTCAAGCACAGCGTCATCTTGACGTTCGAATGGGCTTTAAACTAAACATCGAGGGTGAAACCGTCAGCGCCACATCGACCAGATTCTCTCTCACGTGCGTGTTTATGCCGTCGAGCAGCCGCTGCTTGCTCGGGCGTATGTTTGGGGCGCCCCGTTCTTGCACGCAAAGGCTAACCGCTCATTCACACTGGAAGCGGATCCGCGTTCGCAAAGCGGTTGCGAACGCGGTTGTATAAGGATTCAGTACAATTGCACGCGCACTCGGTGACATCAAGTGCGCGTTCAAACGTACTGGCTCTTTATACAACCGCGTTCGCAACCGCTTTGCGAACGCGGATCCGCTTCCAGTGTGAATGAGCGGTTAGAGCGCCGAGCGAACGTGCGACCGAAGGCGAAAAAGAGCAGGTGGCGAGGAGCGCGATCACGTGACCCCTAGCGCCATGGCGATTGGCCGAACACACTGCGCTTGTACCGCGACTTTTAACAGTGAAAGAACGATGGAGTCACTGATGTACGGCATCTCTTGGCGCCAAAGTCCCCTGCGATAAACGCGCGTATGCTCCGTTCGTTTTCGTCCACACGACACTTGCCCGGTACAACCCCAGTCAGTACACCTCACGCTATAGAAAGAAAATGTCACGCAAGATAAAATTTTTGCCTCATTAACACCAGGGTAGGTCACAATTCGTTGGTCTCGTACGTTTAGAAGGAGCGCGAAGAAAATCGTGTTGTTTTCACGCCTACAGGGAGAGCCACCACATATAGAGTTAAGTTTGTTGCGTCGTGAAGACCTGTTCACGCATATACCGCAGTGCTGCCTCAGCGCAGTTAGCCAGCGCTTGAAATAGCGCTTACCTCTCTGGTCAGCGCTGACTTCGTGATTCATTAGTGAGGCAGCGCTGATACACCGCTGTATCAGTGCTAACTTACATTCAAGTCAGCGCAGTATCAGTGCCGTTGCTAGTGTTCATTAAGATGAATGTGAAAGACTCAAAATACCCCCGATGATTCATTGATGCGCGCTAATCAAAGGATTGTATATGTATTATAGCCTCGTCCACATGACGGAGGCGAACCCTAAAATCAAAGTTCATCCTTGTACCCTCATTCGAACAGCACCGCGTTTCATTTCGCCGGTTCGTGCCAAACTCTTTTCTGCTTAGGTGGTAGGCGAGACGCTATTTGCGCGCTTTGGCCACTGGAAGCAGGACCGAACTCCGCTCAAATGTGAAACTGCCACAAACCTCCGTTATGGCTTCAAAAGAAGAAGGAGTAGCCACAGCCAAAATGTGGGGTAAAAGGGGCGCCGCAATCAATTACCAAAACCGTTCTTAAAAAATTCGGCAGATACTAAAGATTGCCTGCGTGTAGGAATACGAAATCATTCCTACATGCAGCGCATTCCTACAAGCAGCGCGCTACGTCTTCATTTATGCTCCCCAACTGCGCAGGCGCCGCCGGCTCCACGGCTTCCGTGACGAAGCATCTACGTTGCTGTGCTTTTCTTTGTGTTTTATTTGTGAAGCGCGTCCGCTTTGACCTTGAGCGACTCCGCCGGCTTCCGTGACGATGCAGCTCACATGACGCGTCGCAGCCCATGGGAACTTAAGTGCCGTTTTCGTTGGACAAACAACGCCGGCTTCACTCCATGGGGCAGTTAAGGCTTTCACATTAAAATGTAATTACCAAATTCTCAGCAGGCCGCCATCGGATTAGCTGTTGCTAAAGCTGCGCTGCAAAAACTGACGTCACTTTCGCAAATCCATTTCTTTGCCCGAGTTTTTTTGCCGTTGTCTTCGCCGACGATATTGCTTCGTTTTACGTTTTCTTCTTTTTTGTTATGTTAAAAAAAAGCTGCTGTGTGCCTGTGGCATATAGTTTCTAAGTTATCCCGAGCGATTTACATTCAAGATATGGGTCGATACCCGTCAGATGGAGGATTGAGCGAGTTGGTAATTCATGATGTGTTGATGAGACGACGAATGTACCAGAGTATTAGCTCAGCGCCCCCCCCCCCCCCCCCCCCCCCCCCCCCCCGTTTTGTGCCTTCTTCATGTTGCGCTGTTGCTTCCCACGATACCGTTCGCTGGATAGATTCCGGTTTGCCGTGGACTCCAAGCGCCAAATCGAGACTTTATTCTTATCAATGAACACTGACTAGCCACGAACGGGATCCGTTGGTGGGCGCTGCCGGTTCCTCCGAATAAAACGAGATATTGAAGAACGATGCTGTGTCGTCGCAGTTGCAGCGCTGCCGATTGCTCTTTCAACACCCGCTGGCAGGTAGCCCATGAATTCCAATTGTATTCTCCAAGAGCAAAGAGTGTGTAAAGCGATGCAGCCACAACAGCCATGCTGCCCGGAATACGCCAATAATATACATATATATATATATATTAATTCAGCCTGGTCTATTTTGTTTTTCGGTCGTCAACTTTATGTAAGCTGATTAAGCTTTATTTGAGGAGCTGTACATCTCTGAAAGAAAACAGAAAGTCAGGAGCAACACGCCCTCCTTTTCAAAAAAACGTTTGCGCAACTCAGCACGTCGAATGTTTCGCGGTACGAACGTGAACTCAACCAGGTACCGGTGCTTCAAGCCGGCCGTTTCGGCTTGAAATCCGAGAGCACATTTTTGAAATCATTCAACTGCGAAACTATAGGCAACACCAAAAAAAGAAAATTATACCTCGGAATTCAGGGGTACTGACTTAGTTTAAAACTAAAATGACCACAGAATCGAAGAAATGGAGTGGAATTAAGCTTTCAATTTCGTTAAACTGTTGTGCGCTTAGGGAACGCCGCCGAATTGTGCGTGTGTTTTGTTTCTGTAGAGTGGGATGGCTTAATAGTCTTCAATAATGCCTTGAAAGCTTCTGTTTGAAAAAATACCTTTAAATGTAATATTTAAAAGACTCGGTTGCTTCTAATTAAGCAATAGCCTAATTATATCGAACGTCATTAGCAATGCGATGCATATTTTTTGCAGGGACGAGTTGGCTAGCGTTCTATAAAACAAATACATACAGACAAATACATAGCAACAGACAAACACGCAGACATGCGGTAAGACAAAAGAGACGGGCGCAAGCTACCCTAGAGAGGGAGAGTCACGTAGATGTTGCGGCGTGCGTGCCGGTGTTGGCCACAAACGCGGCCGCCAGGCGGAGTAACAGCATTCGAACCCGGCTTACGTCGGACTTTTGTTATCTGGAGCCCTGGCCTACAACGGCGGGACCGAGAGACCGGGACATGGCCCCCTTGCTGCTCCGATTGGTCGGCGGTGCGGCGTCGACCATTAGCAGCAGGCGGTGATGACCCGCTTCCTTGTGCCCCTGTGCTCTTCTGGAAAGTTCCAGCTCATTCTCGGTTGTCCTCGCGCGCTCTGGTTCGAATCATTCCTGAACGTACCGTGCGCATAAAAAGTGCGGTAAGGGCGCCTGCTTCGGGACAGTCGTCACTCCATCACCGCGAGGCAAGACGCGTGCCACTTTCCTTTAGTTTGCAGGCACAAGTTCGCGTCAATAAATGTTACTTTCCAGTTTCACATTCGTCTCCTATTTGTATTCGTGACAAATATGCACGCGGATAAATAGAGACATACATTCACGAGTTTATTCCGACAAGAAGCGAGTAACCAACCTTGAAAACTATAATAATTTTATTACCATAAACGATCATATTTCAGCTATCGCTATAGCGCAGTTATTTTAGCGGTATGAACTAGACAGAGTGATGCCGGCAGTTTCTAGAGCTTTTTAACTTCCTTGGAGAAGAGGAAAAAGGAACTGACATAGAGGCGTGCGTGAGGTTAGAGAAAAAAACACAAAGGAATCTAAATTCCAGAATCGCGTAACGTAAGAAAGACAAGAAACGCTTCCGATTGTTGGAAAACAGGAAAGTGAAACAGCCTTCCGAAAGGGCATCGTTCAATTCAGGTTTTTCCACCGAGGAGGAGGGACGTTATAAACGGCGAGTTTGATCGAAGTTTACTTCACTTTACTATAAGTGTCTCTTGGAATCGAGATACGTTGGATTCAATTTAAACTGACGAAGTCCACCTCAGAAAAGAGAAAAGAGAAAAAAAAAAAAGATTAGATTTGCCCGCTTCTATGGAGATAATGCGATTGAATATAGATACCTGTCACACCCTCAGTGAGAAGAAAGAAGAAAAAAAACTCACAGAAGCAAATTTTTCATATTTTAGAGACACTCTCTTCCACGTGCCTCGCACGTGAATGGAATCGAATATTTTGTTTTTGGCAGTTTTTTTATAGACAGTTTGCTAAATATTTCCGAAAAAAAAAAAAAACTGAGCTAAATTCCCTTTGAAGACGTAGTTCAAACTTTACGTAGGTTAAAAAAACTAAAAGGAACATTGGCGGGTAGCTAGAGCTGCTTCTATAAATCTATAAATAAAGCAAGGGAATAAACGCAATGAAAGTGGAGCGGATTAAAGTGCGATGGTGACAAAACGTAAAAGTGATCGAATAACGCTCCAGTTGCCATCTCTCAAAAGATCCCCCCCCCCCCCCCCCCCCTTTCCGGCTTTTTAGGAGACGGTCGTCCAAGCTGACCGTTATATTTTCTGTCTATTTATATACCTGTATATTTTTGTCGACGCTGCAGTGTGTGTGTGTGCGTGTGTGCGTGCGTGTGCGTGTGCGTGTGTGTGTGTGTGTGTGTGTGTGTGTGTGCGTGCTGTACTTACACTTCCTTTCTAGCTCTTCTGTCCAACGATTTTCGGCTTCAGTGAACTGAAGCCGAAAATGAAGAAGTGCAAAAGAAGAAAACAAAATTCACCGCTGCGCAATATATTTTTACTAAGTGCGTTTTACTGGGAAACATTTCGATTTTTCGAAATAAAAGTTTAAAGAAACACAAAAAATACAAACGGCCAAAACTGCTTGCGTTCGTCCTCCAGGTTTGACAATCTGTCCTTGTCTGTCTTTCTTTTTTTTATTAATGAACACGTTTAGTGCCCTTACAGAAAGCCTTTATTTCGCTTTTTCTTACTTTAACTGGTGTGCGTCAATTTTAAGCATTACTAGAAAAAAAAGAACACCTTTCCGAAACGAGGAGGATAAAACGAAATTCCGATTGCATCGGGTAACCCGTGTCATAGCGACAGCAGCTTGGTGCTCGCGTCATACGCCATCACTGTGGCGTCCTAGACGTTTCTGCGCCGCCCTCCGAGCACGGGTCTGCGCATTTTTACGCCATTTTTGCCTCCGCTCTCGAATTCGCCTCATCCGCAGTCGGTCTATGAAGATCCTCCTCAGCTTGCCGTAACTGAAAGTCGCGTTCATCGAACCCGTTCTGATCTCCCCGAGGTCATACGACACGCAAGTTCGCCTGCTCGGATGGTCCGGCTCATGCGCTGGCACAACGCGGTGTCGATTGCACCTCCTAGAGTCACTGAGCTCATTCGATTTGCCTGCACCAGCTGCACTCGGTACACACCACCGTATTCGGTTTACGAGTGCAGCCTTTCTGAAAACACACCTGGGGCCCTAAACTCGTCAAACACAAAGTTCGGGCTGAAGTTGACGGAGCCCACCGATTGGACAACCACGACGATGACTTCGCGTTTTTGTAGCCGACGTCCAATCAGCGCGCTCCGCGAACTTTCGGCTCCAACTTTGTGTTTGACGAGTTTAGGGCTCCTGGAAATACATTCTTCTGCCCCTTTGTGCACCGGTGCAGGTTGGTGCACCTAAGTGAAATGAGCCTAGTGTCATAGCCTTATATACGGGCAAAGCCTGGGAGATCGCCGCGAGAAGCAGCCGCCGAAATGGAAAAGGTGGAGCGGCAGACAACGGATAAGAGGAGAGCCACGTGACTGGCGCCAGGTTGCGGCGAGATGACGAAACACACTTCTCCCGAGCGAACAAGTGTGTTTCGGGTCCTCGCCGCTGCAAACGCTGTGCGCTGACGTCCAGGTTCCCGAGAAATGTCTCTTTAATGAAAAAATTGTAAGGGTGCAGGCGAGCTGGTGGAAGTTAACCATAGTTTTGTTTAGACGTCGCCTCCTTGTGGCCTCTTTTCTTCTCGTCCCCTTTTCCGAAATACCCCAGTCTCGGGTTAAACAAAACTATGGTTCTCTTTAATGCTCTGTGCTACAAGATCCTCGCGCTTCAAATCTGCGACCGGGCACTGTATGGCTCCGTCATCGAACTGCCAGGCTTTGTGAGTATAGAGGAGGCTATGCTACTGGCAAGGTAAGACCGGGAGGGCGTCTCTTTCGAATGCCTCCAGCAGGCGCTTGTTGCGCTTCACCGTGTCTTGGCTAAGCGTGCACGCTCGAAACTGACGAGACGAGAAAGCGTTATCGAAGGTTATCGAAGGTCGAACGAAATAGAATGTTTTCTCATGTGAGAAAGCTTTGTTGAAAGCTCAGCTGTCAAAAAGACTTTTGCTGAGACGATTTCTTTCATCTACAGGTAAACCCGGTTCGAACCCGGCTGGTTCAACGGAAATATTTTGATTTTCTTATAAACTCAGCGGCGGTGGCGGGCGGATCTGGGAATCCCAAGCGCGACGGCTGGCAAAGATCTTGTGATTGGTAATGTCACCAAGAGGCTTCCCGAACTACCGGGTGATTTCCCGATAAGGTTCCCAATAACAGCTACCGCTGTAAAACGCGATACACGCAGTCCAGCTGGCGTTTTGAGGCTCTGTTGTTGTGTTTCTAATGATATGGTCACGAATAAAAATTAAAAAGAAAGCGAAACTAAAAATAAACATCTAGTCAGTCGAACGTGTGACTACAAACTTAAAGAGTAAGGTGCCAGCATCTTGCGTCGAAGACGGAAGGGCGACTGTCCCGATGCGGTGCTAAACCGCTGCTATTTTCTAGGCGGTGCGTTCAGGGAGGTTCAGACCGAGTACACATGATGACAGCCGAAAATCGACTGGAACACTCCAGAAATGCATTGATTCATACAAAAAAAGACAGGCCATGGACAGGCCGTGTGAGGTTTGATCCCGTGCGTTGCCAACACCGCCATTCACGTGGCATCGAATTCCCTCTAGGAACAGCAGCCTGCTGCTTACCAAAATACAGTCAAGATAAAGACGTAACCCCCATTGAAAAATGTCCTGACATTCTCAGAGTTCATTATGGTCACAGTTCCTTCGGGCACTTCATTGTGGTGCGTTTTTGTCGAAAGAAGTTAGTGCTTTTTGTTTTCCACAGTCAGCACTGGTCGTCGTCGTTTTTACTTTTAGTCATTTTCATTGTCATTCACTGTCGTATGTTGTCGTCGTAGATCGTCGTCGTGGTTCGCCTTGGTTTGTCAAAGATCGACATCGTTCAAAGTGACACGCCGTGGTCTTTGGTAACCGTCGGTCATTCTTGTTGTGTTGGTCCACCAGCGTTCGTAATCCTCACCAAGGGTGTTTCTTCGTCGTCGTCTTCATGAGAGCGTTGAGTGTGAGAAAACGTTAACCCGCACCTCCACCAGAATGCCAGAAATAAAAACATAAGAATGTGAAACTCCAAATCAACATTTTACGAGGCAAACGTATGCCTCCATACTTATAGAAGAAGGTGCCAGCATGTCGCGTTAAAGACGGAGGGGCGACCGTCCTAAAGCAGCTTTACTGCTGCCCTTATTCAGGCGGTACGTTCAGGTAAGTTGTGATCAAATGTCCAATAAGACGGCCGAGAATCGACAATAGCTTTCCAGAGGATTGTTGATTCAGCAAAGAGAAAAAAGAACCATGCCGTACGGGGTTTGAACCCCTTTTACTTCGCGTTGAAGCCACGTGCGTTGATAACTCCGCCACGCACGCGTCAACAGTTTCACGACCTTTTCTAGCAGTCGTGTTTTAGCCCCTAAGTTTTTCTCAATTCGAATCGAATTAGCAATAGATAGCCTTAGCTTCCTTAGCAAATTCATGTTTCTGTCCTTTGGAATGAACGGCGTCGACAATAGAGCTTCATAATTCAGACGGACACTGACAAATGGGCCATTTTGCCCTCTCCTAGTTTTCTATATATGTGAAAAGGGCGCTCGTGCCGGCGTACTGCCACGCATGCGTGTAGTTCGCCATTTGCTTAGACGCCATTTCATCATCCAAATTTTTCTTTCCCTGCTCGCTTCGGCAAGCACAGGTGATGTTAGGTGCAACAAAGGTGGTGTACAGGGGGGGGGGGGGGGGGGGCAGGTTCCTTGCACCAAACTTCTAAAAAAATACGGAGAGCTCTGCGGGAATGAAATCAACTGTATGTTGTTAGCAAGCGTCTTAGGACTGTTCCATAGTTGTTAGTGCTCCTGTGTGTGTAAATATTGCTTTTATTATAATTTTAAAGAATAAATGAAAGAGAAAAAGGGACGCAAGACGCATTGTTAGTCACCCATGGAGGGGTCTGGTTCGTCGTCTTGCGGGGATCGGGAGAAAAAGAGGATAGGGTAGGAAGTGACAATGGGGATGGGCGTATTTACAGAAATGAAGGGTATAGCCGCTGATGCGATGGAAGGACAGGTCGCATCCCACCGCCGCCCCAAACGCAGCCGGAGCACGCGCTCCCCTGCTGGGCGCTGACTTCAAGAAGCCGAAGCGCCGGGGCACGAGCGTCCCCGCCATGATTAGGGCGACGGAACGAAGCACCCGCCGCTTCGACCCATCGGCGACCATAGGATGAAGGCATGTTGTATGCTAGTTCACAGTCTGGATGACAGGTTTGTCTTTTCTAAAAAGTCAATGAGGGCTTTCAGTATATTTGTTCTTCTCGTCCGGGATCCTGATGGGAGGAGGAGAGCGTTGGAATCCCCCGGCGAAACATGGAGAGCCTTCAGTGTTTGCGTTAGTGTGGTTCGCTCTGTCCCTAGCGACTGACACTCCCAAATAATATGGTTTCTGTCTTCGATGATGTTGCATGTGGTGCAGTTGGGAGACTTAATGCGCTTGATGAGGCGAAGTCTCTTGTTGGTTGAAACGCAGTCGGCTCGCAACCTGTGTAGGAGTCATTGTTGAGGCCTGGAGAACTTTTTTCGCGGAATCAATGCTGGAATGGGTGTTAAATTGGTTTCAATATACGGGTGCATGCTTTCTATTGCTGTTTTTATAAGAGATTTTGCTGCGTTGTACGGGTGGACAAAGATAGTGGGACTTTGGCCTGAGTGGGCCTCTGCTGCCAGCGAATCTGCTCTTTCATTTCCGGGTATACCTACATGTGATGGGATCCATTGAAACCAGATGGTTGTTTCCTGTGTTGCAGCGCCCTGGTCAAATTTGCGATGGATCTGGCTAGTGGGCACGCTTTTTCCAGGCGTGTTAGTTGCTGTAAGGCGCCTCGAGAGTCCGAGAAGATGGCGATGTTGGATAGGTTGGTGTGTCGTAGAGTTTGGGTAATTGCTAACCAAATGGCAGCAAGCTCTGCAATGGTGGAATCAACGCAAATATCAATTTGTCCTTTACCGTGGTGTCCATCTTCAGGCGAGACATAGGCTGCAGTGCACGAGCTGTTTTTTATGCTTCCATCGGTATAAATGTGCGTCATGCCGGAGTAGGTATTTTCTATTGTCTCAACGGCGATGCTCCGCGCTACCACTTCAGAAACGTGCTTGCGTCGGGGGAGGTCGGCTATCTCTGTTGAGACGTGGAGTTGACAGTCGCCCCGATAAGGGGGAGGTATCGGGCATACATCCGTTGGGTAGCCGATAGTATCGCGGAATTTTTTTACAGCCTTTCCAACCTGAGAGTGGTGTCATGTCATGAGGCGTTCAAGAAATGGGTCCGAGGATGGAGCATCTGATAGACGGCTGACATATCTTAATGTTTTCTCCTGTGCTTGGAGCTGGAGTGGAGAATCTCCCGCCTCGGTCAAAGTTGGAATGTTCTGTGCGGATTTAGGTAGCCCAAAGCAGAAACGGAGGGCCTTCCTGTGAAAGGTTTCTAAATATTTCCATTGCGTATGATTTATATTTAAGAATGGCAAGGCGTAGAGCATACGACTTATTATTAGTCCTCGGTAGAGTGTCGTCATTGTCATCTGTCTGGCACCCCAGTTTTTTCCAGATATTCGATGGAGAGCGCCGAGGAGCTTATGGGACTCATTGAGGATACCTTTTACCGCGGGGCGCCAAGTGACGCGGTCGTGAATGATTACGCCTAAGTATCGAACTTGTGGTTCACGTTGAATGACCTTGCCTCCAATTTTAAGTGCAGAGTATTTTCCTTTCATTCTGCCTTTAGGGCGATAGGTGAGAGCTTGTGTCTTAGATGTAGAGAGTGTCAGACCGGCGTGGTGGAGGAAGGAGGCCGTGCGATCTAGAGCTCGTTGTAGCACTGCGCGGACGGTAGTGGACAGTCGGGTAGGCCCAGCGCACCATAGCCCGACGTCATCCGCGTATATGGCACAGCGTATGGGATAAGGTCCACCCACAGGAAGAGCAGTCGGTAGTCCAGCCATTACGATGTTAAAAAGCAGAGGACTCAAAACACTGCCCTGTGGTACCCCCTGGGTGCTGCTTCGTATCGTGCTCAGGCGGCCAGCCAGTCGGACAGCGAATGTTCTGTTGTAAAGAAAAGAAGTAATGAAGCGAAGGGTGCGCCCCTCTATTCCTGTGTTCTGTAGTCGTTCTAGGATTACAGAGTGTGACAGAGCATCAAATGCTCGATGGATGTCGAGAAAAACGGTGTGGATGACCTTTCCTTCTGCCTTTGCTTGCTCTAACGACGATACGATGTCGCCGATGGCATCTGTTGTTGACCGGCTTCTTCGGAATCCTGGCAGCTGAGAAGGAAAGGCTTGCGCTCGTTCAAATTGCCAATTTAAACGGCGGTGGATGAGGCGCTCAGTCAGTTTGCATAAGCACGAAGTCAAAGAAATCGGACGGTACGAAGATATGTCAGCTGCAGGCTTGTTAGTTTTTTTGATTGGTACTATTACTGAGTGTCGCCAGGTGTCAGGGACATCCCCAGATTGACAAATATTGTTTGTAGGTTGTATAGTCCGGGTAGGAATGACTCGTCTAGGTTTTTCAGAGCCTGGTCTGTGATGCGGTCAGGACCCGGAGCTCCACGTCGAGGGCATCGGGAGAGGGCATATCGGAGCTCGGACAAGGTAAAGTCATCGTCTATGTTGATTGTTGAATAAGTTGGAAGGGGGGCCTTTTGGAAGGTGGATTTCCTTGGGGAGGGCTTATGGGGCGTGAGAACTCGTCTGCAAAATGTTCAGCCAGTTCTTGGAGCGATGTTTGATTTCCCATTGCAATTGCTGCATAGGGGCATTGGGGAGTCACTGGTTCTAAGAGGCATTGCAGATGGGTCCAAGGCCGCCTTAGTGCTCCTCGTTATTGAATCAAATAATACGAATTAGGTGATTTTATAATTATTCGTTGAAGGGCCGATGCGTGAATTGAAAAGTTGCAGAGCGCATCGAAAAGTACTCAAATAAGCTGTTTGCTACATGATGAGCTTAGTGCGCTTTTTGTTTCGTAGTGAAAAAAAAAAAAAAAAAAAATATATATATATATATATATATATATATATCTCGCGAAATAAGAAAAGAAAAAATCGAGAACGCGCCCGCACGTCGCGCTTGCAGCGCGCTGAGACGTGCTCTGAATGAACGAAGTCCACCTCATCACAGGCGCGCAGTCTGAGACAGGGACAGAGCGAACTTGAAGGGATATGTGGGGCCACCGGAGTGCTATTTCTGAAGCTAAGCACGTGGAAACATTATTTGAGGGCGCTACGAGCGAAGTGGCTTGGATTTGCATAAACAAGGAGTAAACGAGCGCTACAGTATAGACGCTTTGCAGCAGCTGTGCATGGGCACCGTCATAACTGACCTTCAGTTTTTGTGTCCCCTTATTACGTTTACTTCACTTCATTATTACCACAGCAGGCCAGGTTATTGCTATCTTAGATTTTTTTCTTTCTTTCTCCACAGCATTGGCTTTTGTAGATGCTCGTCCACACCAATTTCAGTGGCTCGGTATCTCGGTAAAACAAGAGGAGGTCAGCAATGGCGGCTGTATTCTGGCGCGTGTGTGAAGCGTCTATAAGCTCTTGAACAAAAGCGCAGATAATATTTAACACAATGTATTTTCTCAGCCGTTTTTTTTAATGAAAACAGCGTTGCGTTCTTACGCCACACTCGACCGGCACACAGGTCAAGGTCATAGCAACAATAGAGCCCCGGGCTATATTTTTTATACAGCCTACACGTAAGGCGTCACGCCAATACATAGCGTGACTGCGACCTCACGTGTCGTCACAACGCCATGCAAGGTCACGACGACGCCTTGACGTCGACGCCGTCGTCGACGGTGACAATGCGCGGTACACGACATCAAGACTGCGTTCTGACGTCATATCGCGTTGACAACAACGTCGATGTCAACGTTGACGTTGACGACTACGACGACGTCGTCACGTGACGTCAAGACGACGGCGTACTTGTCATCACCGTAACGTCATAAGGACGCTTGGCGTCAGGTCGTGGACGACGTTGTCGATATGACGCAACTCGACGTCACGACGACGTCCCGACACTTTGAGGACGTCGACGTCACCGTCGACGATGACGACGTTACACGACATCAGGACTTCGTCGTGGCGGCGAGCTGACGTTGATGTTGGCGAAGGCGACGACGTTACACGATGTCAAGGCTTTGTCGTGTCGTCCTTGTGACATCGCGTTGACGTCGACGTTGACGACGACGTCACGCGACATCAGAAAGACGTTAGCGTTGACATCACGCGACGTCAGGACGACGTTACCGTGACGTCATGGTGACGTTTGACATTACGTGGGGCGTCGACGGCAACGTCGCCATCGGCGACCACGTCCACGACGTGCTCGACGCGGCGCGACGTCACGACGACATTACAATGGTGACTTCATGTCGCGTAACGGCGTCGTCCTCAACGCGACGCAATGTCACGACCGCGTTACAACAGCGATTAATGTCGCAACGGCGTCGTCCTCGACGGGACGCGACGCGACGTGACGACGGCGAACGATGGTGACGACGTCACAACGAAAACCCAGGCGAACCAAGAAACTTCGATCGCAGCGCCACCATGCCAACTTTCCTCATTCTGAGCTTCAACCACGGTGGAAGAAACACATGGCGAACAAAGCAGCACACAAAAAGACGAGGACAGAGAAAAGGAACCAGCACAACACACATGCGCTTTTTCCTTTCTCTGTCCTCGTCTTTTTGTGCGCTGTTCTGTTCACCATGCCATCATACCAACTCGCCCAAATACACCCTTTCCGGAATTCAGTCTGGCCACTTTGATCATTATCATCATCACCTGAAAACAGCATATGTGCTATAGACCAGTGTCCGATATCCTAGCCGCCCCCAGCGATAAAAATGGGAAATAATAATCTCAAACGCAGGCTCTTGTAAAGTGGGGGGGCTGCGCATAAAACAATATATTTGCTTTTTACAACACTCTTGGCGTCGGAGCAGTTCTTGGAGCTTCGTGACTGTGCATTTCTTACGTTCTTGCACTATACTTCGTTTCACCTTATGTCCGAGCGCGGACGATGTTATGAGCCGAAGGGCCAATCAAACAGCGCAAAAAGCGCAACGTCATGGCGTGCTCTCTGCGCTTGATAGGAGCACGCACAGAGGGACGGCGAATACCGGCTATTCCTATCAACAGCAGAGAGCACACCATGACGTTGTGCCTTTTTCGCTGTTTGATTGGCCCTTCGGCTCATAATATCGGCCGCGCTCGGACCTAGGCTGAAACGAAATATACGATATGGGCAAAGGTTTCTAAAAGAAACTGAGCCTTTCAAAAAACGCAGCCCCCCTTCTGTGTCATGACGTCAGCATAAACGAACATGGCGGCGCCCATGGAACAGAGCAGACACTGGTCTATACTAATGGCGGCCTTCTGTTTACTGATGAAGGAAGTTGAAGATGCTCCTAAGCAGATGCTTCGAGGCCTATGCATGCTAGATCTTAGCGCGGCGTGAAGCAGGAATTGGACGCAAGAGCTGCGTAAGCGTTCATTTCTAACTCGGTCCCAGTCAATGTGTTAGTAGCACTCACTCGGCTTCAAAGCCCCTTGATGTATAGAACTCTATCAAGGCGTCTATGTGGGTTCGCGCTTCGTTCCGACTGGCTGCATTTGTTTCGCCATCGGCACTAAAAGAGATTGAAAAATAATTGTAGTGAAGTGCACATTCTCGCTTACTGTTGACCTTTAAGTGACGTTGCCCTATTAAATACTGCAGACCACAGGTTCATTGCCGCAATTAGTATAGTAAAAGAAAAACTGCCATTTGAGTCACCAGATGGCACTGAATTCCGGAAAGGGTCTATTACAACACTTCTGCGAAGAAACACATTTCTTTGGCCGCTCTTCCCGCGGGGAGCGAGCAACGAGACGCGTGCGACGAGATCATGATCGGAGCTAGCGTCGAACCAGGAGTAGTTAGTTCCGCGCGGCCGTGGAGGGCGCTGAGGTTTCATGTGCCTCCTCGGCGGCCACGGTGTCGGCGGCGTAGCGTACACGTTTTTGCTTTCCTTCTGCCTTCTTTGTGTTTTGAAATCACAAAACGTTAAAGGGGCTGTGCAACGACATTGGGTAGGGATATTTCTTACTTTACACCAGCTTCCTGGCACTAGTGGGACCCAACAATACTCGAACGCAACGCCACTGACCAAGAAGCGTCTTCGTCGCGGCGGAATTCAAAGGATGAAAGTGGAGCTTTTCTTTCAGTCTCTCCTTCCAAAGCCGCCTTTTGCTCCTTCGCGAAATTTGATAACGGAGCTGTGGGGACAATGGCAACAGCACGATCCCCGGGAATGCGTCATCGAGCTTTGCGATCCCAGCTGTGACGATATTCAAATGCTGCTCACACAGTGGACGCAAAGACTGCGTACGCATTCGATCTGGGCTCGTCACAATCGATGCCTCGACATGCATTCGGGTAGTGGCCCGTGTCCAATCGCTGCAACGACGGCAATAGCCGAACCACAACAATGTCTGGAACTCAGCGCGTGTCTTGTGCTTTGCCAACCCCAGCGCGTGGCTATGATCAACATTGGCGGCATATAATCGGCTCCTGATCACGTGGCAGCTTGTTCTGGCTGCGAGTTGAGGGGGTGAACGGTGCTCGTTTTTCTTTAATCTTTTTCTGGAACTTCTACTGCGTGGGGTGGAAAACGAACGCGTGTTTCATAGGTCATTAGCGTCAGGGATTCGTTTTAAGCGGCATTTGCGCAAAGTACAAAAATTGTTGCACCGCCCCTTTAAGCCGACATCCACTTCGTCGTTCCGTCGTCTATTCCTGGGTAATTTCATGTGCCGTAAAGTCGTGGACAATATCAAAAAGCGCTGGCGAGCTCGTGGCTTCGAAAACACGCAGTGTTTTTTTTTTTTTTTTTTTTTTTGCGGAAGAAAGCTAATTTATCATCAGACATTGTGCGAACGAGCTGCATTTCAGCGAGTGTTCAATTTGTGTGGTTACTGACCACTTGGTCGGCAAACGATTCCTGAGCCAACGTAAATAGTTGTAGTGCTCACTGATATAACAAGAAAATAACTTATCGTCATATATCCGACGAACTTAATATCAAACTCCCGAAAACTAATCGCTCACTCTGCCGACCCACTGCATTCAGCCGCGCTTGGTATTGGCCTTGGCCACATAAGGCCTCTCTCTATATCCAACGAAATCACCATAATTCAGCGCCAGCTGGTCAAGCGGAGAGTGAAAACAGAAATCGAATACCTGCTGAAGCCACGATAATGAGAGCTTTTAACGTGAAACGTTCTTTGGCTAGTTGTTCCGGATTTCTTGCAGCCGGAATAAGCGAAGCCGGATTAAGTTTGCCAGCTAGGTTTAGCGGGAACATTGACGTCACGTGACCTAAACACCAATTCAGTTTCCCCGCTAAATTTAGCGGGAAAATTGACGTCACATGGCTTCGTGTTGCGCAGCCCATGCACTAATTCAGTTTGCCTACTAGATTTAGCGCGAAAAATAACGTAACGTGACCTTCACATAAATTCAGTTTCCACGCTAAATTTAACGGAGACATTGACGTCACGTGACTCGATATCACATGGCCTCTGCACAAAGTCAATTTTCCTAGATTTGCCGGGAAATTTGACGTCATATGATCTCAACCCCCATTCAAATCGCCCTTGAAATTTAGAGGGGAAAACGACGCCAGATGACTTCATGTCACGTGGCTAGTTTTTTCGAATTTCGTGTAGCCAGTTTAAGTAAAGCCGGATAAAGTTTTCTCGCTGCATTTAGCGTGAAAATTGACGTCAGGTGACCTCAACACCAATTCAATTTCCCCGCTAAATTTAGCGGGAAAAATGACGTCCCGTCTTTGTGCCACGTGACCTCTATGCAAATTCAGTTTCCCCGCTAGATTTAGCGTGAAAAATGGCGTCACACGTCTTCGTGCTACGCAGCCCGTACACAATAGACCGATCTCACCAACCAGTTTCCCTACGCCACCGCTACCGCAATGCATCGAGAGAACTTTAGTCTTTCTACAGGTGCGAAAACATCGCTGGAGTTCTGCGCGTGTGGAGCATGAGACAGCTGGAACCCTCGCATATACGGCCGTCTGCCTCCTGTGAACTAAAGTTATGGTGGCGTCACGCATGCGCCGAACGCTTAGTGAGATCGGTCTATTCAGTTTCCTCGCCAGGATTTAGAGGGAAAATGAAAGTGTCGTGACCTAGCTACATATTCACTTTCCTCGCTAAATTTAGCGAGGAAATTGACGCAACGTGACCCGATGTCACGTGACCTATAACACCAGTCCAGCTTTCCCACCAAACTTAGCGGGAACTTTACATTGCGTGACACCGATTGCATATCGGTGCAGCCACGAGGTGCACGTATTGCTAAACGCTAAGACGTTTCACGTGTCAACGAAATTGCCTAGAAATTTGCCATGCATTCTTTTTTTCTGATAGGTAAAGTTGCAGTCCGCGCGAGCCGTGCGCACGCCTCGACTTTTTTTATGTCGTCTGCGATTGTACATCGGATCGTCACTATGCGTCGATCAGAAAGTGGGCACACCACATATTTCCGCAAAGGCCTATCGAATCGAACACAGCTGTGTTATGCATGCAAGCATAAAGAAATTACGCGGTCACCTTTTACGGCGTGGCGCCAGCGCCTTAGTGAGCCCAGAAACCTTCACCGGTGCAGTTATTTTACAGATAAATTCCTTCCAAGCCACTGTTACTCTTAAGCCTAAGATGTTTTACGGATAACGAAATATTTGTCTTTGTTCTTTGTTCTGACTGCCAGCATGCTGCGATGACGTCCGCTAACATTCGAATCGGGGTTGATTGAGCCCAGGATCCCTGGGTTCTGCAGCACGAGCTTTCGCTCCCCGTGCTCCGAGCTGGTGTTCGCTATACTTCGTTTCATCTTATGTGCGAGCGAAGGCAAAGCTGGAAGCGCGAGCGCGAAAGTAACGTGCGTTCAGGCTTTGCTCGAGCGCGCGAGCTGGGGAGAAACGCAAAAAGCGCTGGTCTCGCGCTTCTAGCTTTGGCTTCGCTCGGAGATAATGTGAAACGAAGTATAGCCCACTCGGCCACTGATCCTCCCTGCATATACGGCTCTGCTCCGCACTGCATGAACACGGCAACTCGATTAGGACTCCCCTTGGGAGCGGCCTGCCGTATGCCTCACTCCGCCGGTGAGAGCGATAGTTCTACTTTACCCCGCAGCGCCAGCCGTGGCGCTCGTTATCGGTGAGAGATTGAGTTCCTTTCGGGGGAGCATATCGAGGAACTCTATACTTCGTTTCACTTTAGTATGTACTTGTTAGCCGCGCGTGCTAAAAGCGCGACATAGTTGCTTCGAAGGAAGCCTCGGCGGCTGCATGAGAGCTCGTGCAGCGAGTGCTCCAGTCAAGGCAGTAAAGGCTAGCCGCTCGCGCTAGCACAGCGTTCGCGGTTAGTCCATGCTAAGGTAAGACGAAATATAGTGAGAGAGGAGCAGTACGCCCGGCCCGGCCCGGTGTGGCTATTTCAATTTTTTTTTTTTTTTGAAGCCGCAAGTCTCAGTTGAAACGAGTGCCAGATTGCATGAATGATGTCACAAATCTGTTTAGAATAAAATCACATGATTCTTTCTGCGAAAAGCTAACTCTGCTGCAGGCTGCGCGGTAAAGTTGCATTCTGCTGGCAGTATGAGCGAATTGTCGTTTTCTTGTTCCCATAACTGTTGCCCCGTTTCTATTACCACTGTAACATAGGAGTTATAGTTGGATATAGCTAGGCCGTATGATTTCCGGTTTTAACCAACGCTCGAGCACGCGCGATCTGTGCCATTTATTCATCTGTGAAGGACAATATAATATCAGATTCCGCGTGCATAACTTCAGCAATATAAACTTCATTGTTCACAAAAAAAAAACAGACCAAGGGAGTCATATAGTTCACAAGCGGAGTACCTTTGGGGAAGAGGCTTCCGCGAAAGCCTCAATATATTCTCTAGAGGGCTGTTTAGGTCACCAGCCCAGTTTGCCAAAAAAGGTCTGAGGAGTTTTTTTGAGAAAGCTCGCAGAGCTCTTCGCTGTGGTAGGGGTCTCGGCAGTTAACACACCACATCAGCGCGCAGTCCATAAGGTGTGAAAGCACAGCGCTCGAGAGGACCTTGCAAATCCTTCCACAACCACGAATCTCTGCCGACTGTAGAGCCCTCTCGACAAAGGTGGAGACGAGTTTGCACAGCCAGACAGCTTCAGGTCGTGGATAGCTGAGTCCTCCTTGGTCAAGGCTAAACATGGACTGATATGCTCCGTCATGCGATGCATTTCCCTTAAGTTGCGCTTGCATTCAGGACACGTCACCAGCAAAGTTTAGCGGGTTCTACAGATTAGTCGTTCTTGCTTTCACTTAAAAATTCTTATTGCTTTACTAGGTTGAATGTTTCAGCTAATTACTTTGAAATTACCACAATTTCTACAAATAAAAATGGTCACCTTTTGTTCGCAAACGAAGGCTAAGTAGCCAGCCATGTAAGTCAGCGGTGCGAACTCAAGTTCGGAAGAAACTTGATTGTACTTCATCAGCTGCAGGATTTTCTGTTTCACAAGTGGAGTTGGCACATTTCATCGCCGTCTGGTACTCAAAACTAGAAGGCGGATTTACTTTTCCGGCAGCTTCCCAAAATGCCAACACAAACCACACACGCGAGCGCAGGGTGACACTACGATATTTTCGCCGAACACAGCGATGCATTGGTGGGGGGAAAGTGAGTTTTGCTGCCTTCTGCAATCGCAGCAGCGCCTCGGTATCGGCGAAGCCAATGACAGGCAGATATTTTATCTGGGTAGCGGAGCAAGAGCGCGCTGGGCGCCTTCTCTATACTCCGTTTCACCTTATATTGTACCGCAGCGAAGGCTGGAAGCGCGAGCTCATAGCGTTGACAGCTGCCCTTACTGCACGAGAACTTGTGCCGCCGAGATCTGCCCCAGAGCAAGGAGCTCGCGCTTACAGCCTTTCCTGCGGTACAACATACGGTGAGAGTATAGCTTTCAGCTCACAAGACCGCTCACCGATGTGCAGCGCCCCCACGGAAAATGGGAGAAGTTCTCCTCTCACGCGCGCTCTTTTGTTTTCGGAAAAACATCGGCAGGCCGCACCAACAGGGGGGATCGAGTGGCCGTGGCATGAAAATAAAGTCACCGCTCGCATGCATCCTACCCATTAATCTTCGTGAGAGCACCCGTTGAAACACGGACCTCCAGCGGCCGTAAGGAAGCTTAGCGAGGAGTAGGAGTACGGCCGGCCGCGTCCCATGCCTTTCCGGTAGTCTGGCTATCACCCTAGAATGCAGCATGACACTTCCGGCCCACGGATAAATTAAGAAGCCCACTGAGAAAAAGATGCCACAGGATGACCGGCCCAGTATGCCTTCGTAGTCCTGTATTACACGCGGGCAAACTAAAACACCCCATCAAAAAAAAAAAAAAAAGGAGAAGTTTTTTTGCATTTTATTTGTATTTGTAGGCAACCATCTACACTATTGTAAATTTAAAGAAATTCACATATTCGAAAATGCAAATGCCGTGTTGGCAAATCGAAACCGAAACTGACACCCAAGGGGTTCCCAAGATGCTTTGCACGGTACTACGTCGCTATAAAAAAATAAAAAAAAGTCGGTTGCAAGCTAAGAAAAAACCGGAAATGCCTCTCAGAGGAAAATGTAATCCTAGAGCCACTAAATAAGCTGCGCTTAGAGTATCGGCACTCCGTTCCCCGACATTGTTGTGGGCGCCGCCATTTTGGCTCGTATGCAGAACAGACGCAACGGCCGATCGTCATGATTCAAAAGTGCGACTTCCTCAGCATTAGATTCGGTGTTAGGAAGCTCATGTAATATTGCTTTGCTCTGTCGCGAACGGTTTAAACATTTGTGGAGGCCGGAATATCATTTCCTGTGATTTCAGATAAAGCTTCAGATAACTGGCAACCATGATTTTAAGCCACAATATGGCCAAGTGTCGTTACTCTGAAGCGTAGCTTATTTAGTGACACTATGTAATCATACGCCGAGAAACGCCAGCCAATCGTTTTCATGACGTCACAATTCCGTGGACCAATCGCGATCCTTTAAAAAAAAAAAAAGAAAAGCCCAACATGGCTGCTGGCCTTAGCAACGCGACGCTAGTTTCTCGTGACAATTATTCTGCTTTTTTGCACCGTGTTTTACGTGCCCGAGGTTACGCCACGAAATCCTAATGGTATCGGCTTGCGTTTGCAGCAGTTTTTGCGCGACAACGTGAGAATCCAGCGACGCTATCGCCAACGAAAATTTCGAAGCGGGCGCGAGGCTTAGCACTGCTGAGAGGTATGTTAGACGGTATGTTAGACAGTATCTTGGACAGAAAATGAATTGGGAAGACGGTACATTGGACATGACTTTCTTTCTTTACTAAACAGCTATTTCGTTGACAAAAACGTATTCTAACTTATTTAAATGTCCTGAATGAATTAAATAAATATTGTAGTAGTTTAAGACAGGTTTCCTGGAGGAAGAAAAAGCAACGTTGCTAGCGAACTACTTTCTCAACGGCGGAGGCACTTCAGATGGGCGCAATGCGCTTGTGGGTGGAGCTAAAAGATTGTTCTCAGGTTGCATCCGACTATAGCATCGCTTTTATTTTGCGAGGGAGTCTGTTCCACATTGGTAACGACGGTCAGAGGACCGTGTAATTAATATCACGCACTCTGAAGAAACCGCCCACCCCTCTCCATCCTCTCTCAATTATCTTTCTACGATCTATAATTGTTTCCCTTCGTAGACAGCGTTCATCATTATTCAGCGAATAGAAAAAAAAATACATTCACATAATAAAGCAAAGGTCTCTGCCAGGCGGCATCACGGACACTTTCAAAGATATCCACTTTGGGGCGCGAGTGGGGCGGAGGGCATTGCTTTTAAGTTGTGTTTATTCGTAAACCTAAAATTGCCTTCACAACAAAATTTACTAATCATGTTACCGCATCTTATATGTTGGAGCGTCATACTGTAGTTGGAATCATATTTTGATATGAACCGTGTGATATTGCGACATGGACTAAAACTAAATAGAAATAAATAGAAATCAAGTCAGAGGTATGAAAAATGGAATTGGCGACATCATCTGACGAACAACGTTGGGAAAATGAGGTACGACAGCCGTTGCGTTCGATATCTGGAGACTGCGTATCGCTTTTAATTAAACCGTGTGATTGCATGCTGGTACGTCGAGAGGTACTTCCATGTAGCGTATGAGTGTGGTACAAGATAATGCTTCGTTGCGCGTGAAAAAAGAAAACGAATTTTAAACAAAAAAAAATGTATAGAAAATTATTTATACGCCATAAAATGTGGTTTATTGAATCAGTCCGACAATCTAGGGAAGACATCGAAACACACATATTTAAAAACAATGATTACAGAACAATACTTGTACTTACACACGCTCAAAAAAGGATGAAATACATTTCGAGACATTTCCGCGTTTATTTATTTATTTTTTCTACTTCATACTCTATATATATATATATATATATATATATATATATATATATATATATATATACATCCGCGTTCATCTGTAAAAGTTCTTCCTGACGAAGGCCGGACTCCAGCCGAAACGTCGAAGAATAAATCGTCCGTTGTTGCTGTTTTCACCAAGGGTTTTCTCTTCCCAGTTATATATATATATATATATATATATATATATATATATATATATATATATATATATATATATATATATATTACGTTCCTTTACATCTGCAACTCCCAACACGCGTAATAGGAAAACGGAATTGCGTTTTCCAAAACGACTTCATTTCCGGTTTTTTTTCTGTTGCATGATCCAGTTTGTGTTTCTGGGGCAGTCCAATTGAAAATCGTGATGACGTTGGTTCTGCTGTGTCTCGCTGTAAAAACAAAAACATGTAAAAGCAAAAATAAAACACAGATGAGACACAACCTCTTTCTTTCGTCACGAATAATTTAGTCCTTGCGGACGTCTTTCCGAAACAACGCGCGGTTCTCTCTTCGAGTCTCTCCGGCTGCTTGTAGTGGGAACTTTATCTATCGGTTAGTAATGCAGCCAGAGGAGACCTAGAAGAACTTTACATCTATTCACGTCAGCTGCTGCAATCATTATTGTATTCCTGCGTCGTTAATATATTCATCGCACGCGCCACGACCTACAGCTGAAGCATAAGAAAGTGACTCCAGTAGAGCAGGTCATTTAGTTAATCCTCGTTTTCCGAAGACGTCATGGCGACTTTTGGTGTTTCCTAGAAAAAGCAAATAAAGAAAACCTCGAGAAGGTTTTGAGCTCGCTCGAGCAGGACCTGTTTGATTCGTTAATGTTTTTCAACATATGAATTCATGCTTAGGGAGGAAGCACAACTGTTGCCCTGGTCAAAGAATGTTTCAGGTGGGTTCAGGAAAATAAACGTATTCGGCAAAAATTCGGCAAAAATTCGGCAGAAATTCGGCAAATGTCTGCGCCCGCGCGCACGAACGCGACGGGGCCATGGATCGCAAATGGACGCCGCGCAGTCGCGCGGTTACCATCGTACAGTTTAGTACAACCAGCGGCTACGGCGAGGTGTGGAGTAGGCGACACGGTAACTGTGCGTTTGTGAGCATTTGCGAGTGTGGTTCTTTTTAATACTTTCTGCCTCAAGAACAGAAGATCGACCAGTAATTTACGCCATCTCCTGCGCAAGTGACAAACGATGCGGTGCATTCTGGATAACGTGACTTTCATTTTACCTTCCCATTGATGAAACGAGGTAGTTGGAACATTGACTGACAACTGAGAATTACGCTCAGTTTTCGCAGCCCACTGCCGTCAAGCGGGGCAGAGTCACGAGAGCTTGCCAGGATGTATGAAATGCAGCTGGCTTCTTCGACATAATGTGACACTTGTTTCCCCCCTTCTTTTCTCTCCTTTTTACGCACTTTCTGTAGTGTGCATATTCTGTACATTTATATATCGCTTTTGCTTTTTCACATGTGGTGGCGGGCTGGAAGGCGCTCTGCGTAAGGGTTTTCACCTATCTGCCTAGCTCCGCACACCACCACATGGGCCCCTTCCAGTTTGTGCAAATAAAATTATTATTATTATTATTATTATTATTATTAATATTATTATTATAACAAGTAGTTTGTGCCGAAACATATTAATATTTCGTTTTAGTTCGCGTTATTTCGCGATTTTCGTGTATCTGCATAAAACTAAACACAGAACTATCTATCATGCTCGACGTTGCACATCCGACATTCTCCTAACTCTCCCCATCTTCCTAAACATCCGTGTGTGTCCTAACAGCAGAAACCGGAATTTTAAAGGTTAAAAACGGCACGTTGTGAATATGGAACGCACACTTTCATGCAAAGCTGACGTCAAGTGACTCAGATCGAAAAGCATGCATATCTACAATATTGTTATATTGTCATCTCTTCTGGTGAAGGCTCAGCAACCGTTGCATTCGTTTTCGCGCACAAAACGGCGACTGCCAGAGAAAATAAGAACGCAGTGATTGCCTTTATTTTAACACTGTAAACACACTTGCAGGCGTGCGCTGATGAAGTCTCAAAACCAAAACTCTCGTAGCGTGATTCGTGACTGCGCCGGCTACTACCCAACCTCGTTGTCACGCCACTTTCTGGAAGCAGACACTAAGATTGCAAGTAAACACACAAAAGCGACACCGATACAATTATCTTGCAGAATATCACCTTATTTAATAATAACAGTGTCAATGGGTACTACATGTTGTATTTAAGTTAAGAAAAAAAAACATAAACCTTTTTTCGTGAGAAAAAAAACTAAATATCAACGTTAAGTCTGGAAAATAGCTAACGTAATACCTGTTCACACAACTGCTGATCGCCAACTAATAAATAATTACCGTCCCATCTTGCTCACCAGTGTTCCATCTAAGCTCATGGAGCATATACTTTACTCAAATATAATACACTTTATTGACTCTCATAACCTTCGTTTTGAACATCAGCACGAATTTCGTAAATCTTACTCTTGTGAAACCCAGCTAACCGCCTTCCTGACTGATATTTATTCAAGCTTCAATTTGAATATTCAGACCGACGCCATTTTCATTGACTTCTCCAAAGCATTCGACAAAGTACCACACCAACGTCTTTTAACAAAGCTTAACGATATTAATATTCATCCCTCTGTTGTTAAGTGTATTTCTGAGTTCCTAATTAGCCGTAAGCAATATTCCTCCGTTAACAACGTAACATCTCCCACCGTAACGTCAGGTGTTCCCCAGGGAACCGTACTTGGCCCCCTTCTGTTCCTAATCTATACTAATGATCTTTACCTTAATATAGCTTCTTCTGTGCGCCTGTTCGCCGACGATTGTGTCATTTACCGACCCATTCTTTCATACCATGATCATCATGCTCTCCAGGAAGGCCTTGAGTCTGTAATCTATTGGTGTGAAAAATGGCAGATGACGTTAAACTTCAATAAATGTAGATCTCTATCATTTTCCCGCAGTTCGCGTGCCATACCATTTTCCTATAATCTCTCTAACATTCAAATAATAGCATGCTCATCTTATAAATACCTGGGTGTTTATCTCACCTCTGACATATCATGAACTACTCACATAACTTCTGTTATTTCTACTAACCGTTCTCTCGGATATTTGCGCCGTAACCTCAAACTGCTACTCTTTCGTAAAACGACTAGCGTATACTACTCTTATAATATCGAAGTTAGAATACGCCTCATCTATATGGTCCCCATGGCAGTCCTACCTTGCAAATAATCTAGAATCCGTCCAAAACAGAGCCCTTCGTTTTATTTATAACTACTCACCATATACCAGCATATCAGGATTACGCCTATCAGCTAACCTTCATTCATATTCCCTTCGCCGCCGAGTATCACGCCTTTCTCTTTTCCATCGAATTTTTTTATCACAATAGCCACCTGAAAGAATCACTGCTATCACCTCCCCATCGTATTTTCCCGCGTCTATATCACCTATGTAAATTACGTCCAATTTGATCATCAACTGTTTCTCACCAGACTTCCACACTACCATTGGCCATCGAGGATTGGAATTCACTACCTCATAACATCGTTTCTATCAGTGATACTACTAAATTTGCTGAAGCCATTACCCTCACTTTATCTAACCTGCCTAGCTAGCTTACAGTGTCATGATTGTGTTTACTGTTCCATTATCTTTTGTTCTATTGCTACCCCGTTGTATAATGCTCCACGGGCCCTAAAGAAAAATAAATGATGATGATGATGATGATGAACAGTGTATTTTTGCCGAATCTTTGCTGAATCTTTAGAAAAGTTGGGCAAAAGTTTGGCTCCGCCGAATCCCAAGATTCGGCAAAAGTTCGACCCATTGCTATAAAAATATGCGACCTGGGGGAGGGGGGGGGGGGTTGGTTTGCCCCCTCCCCCCCCACTCAGAAACAAGTTGATACGCTATTGTCCCACGGTACAGTGTACTATAGTACCACGGCTATTTATATGGCAGCCTGCCGCCACAGCGATGTCCGCCATATTACTGTGATGGCTATTGATCATAGAACTCTACCAAAAATGTGGCCGACCGTGGCCACATTCCTGTGCATAGGCGGAGCTGGGCAAACGCGATTTGGCGAATACGTATAGAGCTCAGTGGCCTCCGTGCTCGCAAGCTCTCTCTTTCTTTTTGTCGTACGCACGCACGCTCGGATAGAGGAACAAAGTTTGCTTCATGCTTTCCGCTTTTGCTTTTCTGACAACTATTCGGGCTTCAGAAATTCGCTCAACTAAACCAACAATTACAATACTTTGCACAAGCGTACCTTTAAGTAGTGCATTTACTCACATTTAGTTAGTGTGGGTTTCCAAAAACATTTAAATCTAAAATATTCAGTTAATGCACAAGGAGGTACCACGCATGCTGCGATCTGCTAGATATGCTTTCGGCTGGTCATCTAAAAAAAAAGTTTTCAAGTTTTTGTTCTTAGTAGTGCCATCTGTGATTAGCAGCATGAACCAGACGGTTGGTACCTTTGTTTTCTTTCATTGCATAAAGAAAATAATTATAAAAATACTCTTCAGATTTAAACATTTTCCTAAGGCCTAGGCTCATAAAATTTGAGTATGATAAATGCGCTACCTAAAAACACCTGTGTGAAAAGTGTCATTAAACTCAGTGCATACGTTTATTTATTAAAAAAAAAATCTTAACGCCCAAAAAGTTTTCGGCAACCCCCAGTATACGCTAAAGAAGACAAAATCTTCGCTGCACCCTCACACGCACATAGGAATTCTGTCGAAATACAATTCCATTCGGCAAACCTTGCCTACATCCTTCCGATTCCCAGAAAGTGCCTTTCCGAAATTGTTTTTTTTTACTACCTCTAATATTGTTTTCCATCCACTCCCGGATTAAATTCTCGCCGTTTTCTTTTTTCGGATTTCTATTTATACCCCACTTTTCCTTTTCTCTAAACTGACATATTATAAAAAATAAGAAAAAACATATTATAGCTTATGTAGGTCCTCACTCGCGACGATTGTGAGCGTCTACTATTGCGCTGTTTCTTTCGGTTTTGTTGTTTTGTGTTTGTTTTATTCACCAGGAGTTCTTTGCACGTTAGCTTTCCAATATAAATTCCTCTCGGTGCCGAGGGTGCCCAGAAACACTCAACGTCTAGAGCGCGCCTCAAAGAAGGAGCCGAATCCCATCTTTCATTTATTTCTTGCTTTCGTGTGTCCACAATTCTGTTTGCACGACGTTATGTCGCGCACATTTAGAGCGCTACTCCGACGTCACTAATATTAAATATGTACGACAGTAGTACCAACGAGCGTAATGTAAAATTTAAAGGAGCCTATGACCATGTAGCACGCGATACAAACGCCCAACAAGGCATAAGGTTGGCAATCCTAGGTGCCTCCTTTGGGCCTAACACTATTTTGCTCTAGGGCGTTATCTGCTGCCAAGAGTACGCTTCTTTGGCGTTTCTGTTACCTTTCTCTGGGTCGCCACATAATTGCCACGGTATCAGACTTAATTCAGAGAACGAACCGACTGACCAGCAGTGAAGCTCCAATCTTCGTTTGGCCATTAAGGCCCAAAGTTGCTACATGGAAACTGAAGAATCAAAAGTGAAGCCAAACTCTGGCACTTGTTTGGTGAGTGAGGCCCAAAGGATGCCAGATGACAGCCAATGTATACCAGCAATAAAGCCTGACTTTGGCATTTGTTTGGTGAATTACGGCCAAGATACCCAGACTCTGGCCAAGGAAGGTCAAGTTTGGCTTTACCATGTCTTCTGTCTCTTTAAGGCCCTAAAATTTCAGACAAAACCAAATTTTGTCCCAGAACCTTGTGCTACCTGGGAGAGATACGTTCTCATAAAACATATATTTTATCGTTTCTTTCGGGAATTTGTGCTATACCAGATTACACATCGAAGTCGAAGATGTGAGAATTTCACGAGTGATGAAGTGCAGTAATTAGATTCTAATTTATTACTTCATGCACCAGGAACATTTAAATGTGTATTATAATATACCAACAAAGCAACAAAAGTAGAAAAGTCATGTAGAATGCATTTTGTATTAGCACTGGCATTCGCGTAAATGGGTAGAGAACACGTGTCAGGATTCATGAAGCAGCCAAGTTTAAATTGTTCACACCAACGCTTAGACAGCAGAGCCAGTCTGCTTCACGGAATGTGTCCTTACGTTCTCGCCATTGGCTAATGCACATGTACCGTACTGGGAAAATTGTTATCCCAGTCTGCCAATCGGAAAGCACTACCCTGGCCGGAATAGCTCTCCGCCAAATATGTATTTATTTTTAAAAGGGCGAAGGGCATATCACTTTTTGCCAAAATAAAGATTGTGAAATATCTTTTGAAAATTACCTAATGTACAGGAAATGTACCTACGGTAGTATCTATACAGTACCGTTAGAATATTTTGTCAAAGCAATACGGACTTTTAGCAAACCGTTGCCGTGCTCCGCGTACCACACTACCGGAGCCTTCGAAGCATGCTTTTAAGCACGCGCCTTGCAGTCACGGTACCACACGGGCGCGCGCTTACAAGCATGCTTCAAAGACTCCGGTAGTGCGGTACGCGGAGCGTGGCAACGGTTTGCTAAAGGTCCCTAATAATTAAGAGACAAATGCAAGATTCACACTGCTTTTATAAATCATACAAAAGGCATTGAGTATAGAACTTCGAACGCGAGTAACCGCAAGATCCCTGCTTCTTAAGCAAAATGGCAATGAGTACAAGAGAAACTTGGCATGCGACATTCGAACCACGTATATTGCAGTGGCACACATTTGCTGACTGTCTCTTGTATGGTGCATGAGCAGCGTGACCCCGACTTTCGAGCATTTTGACTTAAAAAAGACTTTACAGGTAGCCGATATGCCTTCCACCGTTTAACCGTTCGCAGAATATGATACACTAAGCAAGACGCAGAAAACTGATTAATCTCAGCGAAAAAGGTTGAATCTCTGAAAAACAATGCCCCGTATGTAGTTCGATAAGCGGTGCCAGAGACGACACAGTTTAAGGAACAATTGTTTTACACTGTCGTCCTCCTTTACAACTATGCATCAAGCTTAGCATTCTTGGAGAGAGAGTCCCCTTATCTTATTCCAAGATGCTTTAAAACAGGATGCTTTAAAGCAGGTTGGTTTATTCCAGTCGTTTCGCACCAAAGGTATTCTGGTTGTTACCATCAATCTTGTTGCAAATGTCACTATTAAAAAAGTCTACGCGCTCTGGTTATCAGAAAACGGCTGATGGTCACACACGGCGCTTCTGACACGAGGTTTCTCCAGTCACTGCAGTGATAACTTCACCATGTTGCTTAAGTCCAGTTGTGATTTGGTGCAACAAACAAAGGCTACCTTACTTGCGATTTGCACGAAAGAAAAGCAGCGTGCAGTGATTTGTTCTTTTTGTGCTCGGAGGGTGTGTCTGGTATCGATGAGTGTCGCAGGCTCTGTACGCAGTTCTAAATATGGTGTTTTGTTGCTCAAAAGTGCGCATGAATTGACAGCGAAGTTCAACGAAGGAGTGTCGGCCATGAAGAGGGAGCTAATCGTCCATCCGCGACTGATGACAAACATTTTGTACGAACCCAAAACTGAGGAAATACGAAAGTTGCACATCACAGTACTGTCACGTACAGATGTTGCCTCGTTCGGTCAGAACTAACTTCTAACTTAAAAATGAATTCGACGAAACTCACTACGCCCTAGCCTCCGCGGCCATTGCCGAACGACTTTGAAATAGAGTAGTCAGGCGGCGGGACCGGGCCCATTGCCTGACGTCATGGAAAAGCGGAGAGGCCTGTCAGTTTAGGTGGTGTTGGCTGTCCCCTTTGAATTAGGAGGGGTGGCTGCATCCATTTATCGTCGTGAGCATCTCGAACGCCAGTTGAGAGATGCCGTTTCTGCTGTCTCAGAGAACCTGGTGTATCGGTGCGTCGGCGGCAGTTCTCCCACTGGGCGCCTCGCGACTGCGCGAGAGCGTATACCGCGCGATGCGCACGCAGTCTCTCGGAAACGCGAGCTGCCCACCGCTAAGGAGGATATGGCGCTGTGGGCGCGATGTCGAATGCGCATGAGCGGAGTGGAAAGCATTCTCCCTAGTGAAGCACTTACTTTGCTGAGATCTTCCCTCCCTGAGATGGCAGCGCACATCTTCCTTCTGCCCCGTTACCCAAAACCTAGTCTCTAAATAAAAGAAAAAAAGAAACGCAAAAGACGGCTGCCGCGTGCACAGTCGCAAAAGGTAATCCTATGAGCAGCCGCCATGGCCTACAGAGGGAAGGCGGAAGGCGTAAACGCCCCGCTATCTCGCGCGTGGTATTCCCTGTGTCTACGACAACGCGAAACGTGGGATGAAATACGAGCCAGGCGTGACATTTCGCTGGATAATGGGAAAGTGGTGTATGAAGGTACCAAGATATGTATACAAAACGTTAATGCGCATCTTGCAGTTACGGCGCCAAGGTGTCGCCGGGCCGCCGCACGTGAATATATTTACGACGCGGAAGGGTTCTTGCAGCGAGCACAAGGCACTTGGGATTACTGTCACGTCGATTCTGCGGGCCAGGCAGAATGCAAAAGCAAATACTTGCTCGCAGACTGCGCGCGAACGGAACAGGTAGCTCGCAGTCGGGCGGCAACGTTTCCTTTGTTTTACTCGAGCAAGCACGTATTCCTCTAGAGCAGGTGCATTAGCTCTTTGTTTGGACCGCTTTTTACGACGCCACGAAGATTCTAGTTTCTACGTGGTCCTAGATTTGGCGTCACTTATGATGTGATTCTCGATGAATTGTCAAGTGTGGTCAAAGCTCTCAAACTTTATAGATAAATGTAACTGCTTAAGTCCTCAACAATTTAATTTTCGTAAAAAACAAATCAACGGAATTGGCGTTACTCAAACAAAAAGAATATATTCTTACACAATTTGAAAACAAAGCGATTGTAGCTGGTGTATTTGTGGATTTTTCCAAGGCCTTTGATTAGTGAGTCATGATATTCTGTTGGGGAAACTTAGTTACAATGGTATTTGTGGACAGGTTTTATTACTTTTGAAATCCTATTTATCAAACCGAAAACAGGTTGTTCAGATAAAAAAATGTGTTCCAAGGCACTATCCGAGCCTTCTGGTGTACCGCAAGGTAGTATATTAGGGCCACTGCTATTTAATCTTTATCTTAATGATATTGTAAAAATTAAGCCTAGTGACAAATTCATTATCTACGCTAATGACGCTAGTATTTTCTTTGCCGGCACTGATGTCCATGAATTGGTAGATACATGTAATCACACAATGAAAGCACTTGATAACTGGTCAAAATCTAATTCCATGCAAATAAATGAATTAAAAAATAAAACAGTAATATTTAGACCGAAAAATAAGCCAATTCCAGTGCATAGAGATATATTCCTCAATTCCCGTCCAATCGAAATTGTGGAGCGCTTTAAATGTCTCGGTGTCGTGTTTTCCGGAAATATGTCGTGGGATAGTCACATAAACTATTTAGTAGGCAAAATAGCTCAGATAACTGGAACAATAAGTCGTGTTAGATACCTTCTTCACACAAGAATCAAGTTACTTCTGTATAATTCACTCTTTTATTCCAATTGGAATTGTGGTGGACAACTACATTTTCGTACTTACAACGTGTTTATTTGGTACAAAAAAAATGTCTTCGACATATTGCCACGCTCGTCGGCGAGCGACCGCGTGCGTGGCCGAGTGGTTACCGTGCTTGACTGTCGCGTGGAAAGTCTGGGTTCGATTCCAGTCAGTGGAATGCGCTTTTATTTGTTCTTTCAACACTGCGTTCTCGTGTGTCCGAGAACATTCTCGTGTGATCGAGTTTCGAATGTTCCAGTCGCCGAACAATCTAGGCCGATTGTTCCAGAACCCAACGCGCGTACATAAGGGACTCCGCGTGCTGATCTGCAGTCAGTCTCGCCCCAGCGTTCGACTCTGCTGTTACGCCGCCTTCGACACCCGCGACGCTTTGTTATTATCTTTTGTACCCTTTTATTTCTGGCACAAGTTCGCCACATTAAACGTTTATTTCTTTCTGTTTATTTATTGTTTTTTGGTCACCACCCGTGACAATATTTACAACGCGCCCTACAGAGCGTCATGTGCAAACTTTTTTTATCGTTCCCACGTAATCCCAGCATACAACCTATATAAATATCGATTGAGTGCGCGGTATAAGTGGGAGACACAGAGGAATATAAATAATATACGTAATCTGGTACAACTACAAATAAGAGGATTGAACTATACTACAAGACATGGAGAGAATTGGGTAGTACCTACACCTGCATGGTTTGAACTACAGAAAAGATTGCCTGTGTTTTACACTTCCGTCTTATTAAACGCTTATCAGCTTATGTATTTTGACTTATTCGCCTGTAAGTACAGTGAACTCCGTGCAACGCCTGTAACCATGGGAGTATGATTTTTGTTTTGTATACCTCCATACCTTTGCGCTTTCGTTGACGTTATCCTTTTTATGCATGTTCATTCTTTCCACCGTAGTGCTGCTTAGTTGCCAGTAATGCAGGGACTGTGGGTTCGCCAAGCTGCTAAGCGTAGCTATTTCTCCACAGCCCCTCCATCTGTATTTTTACAAGGTGGAAATAAACACATCTGATTTGTAGTTTACACGGTGCTCCAACGCTGCCAAAGCTGCTGGTGCTAGCGCGTGGCTTGGTTTGACGTGTTCTCCGCACTATGGGGAGTATTCAGTAGCGGCCATTGGCGACGAGATGTTTCGGGGGCGCCCTCATATGGTTTCTCTCACTGACGTCGATAGAAATTATTGGTAGTGAGCGACAAGTTCGATTGTGCGTAAAACGGGCAATGGAAGCCTGGCCATCACGTTCCTAATCAGCGCTGTCAAAGTTGAGGGTCTGACTTTTCTCTTATTTCCGTTAATGAGAGCAGAACTCATCCTATCAAAGACGTCATAGTGAGCGTTTCACCAATCGTGGAAGGCCGATGACAGCGACGCTTTCGGTGGCGCCCTTCGCCAATGGCTGTGTGTGGGGCTGCTAAGCTCGTGCTGACGACAAGCTTCCACAGTTCTTTTGAAACGGGCATTCCGCACCATCAAGATCCCCAGTTTTAGCAGGCTATTATTGGGAACTCGTTCTGAGTATGCGCTCTAAACATCGCCCTCAAATAGTCGTACAGTGAATACCCCCTATAGAGCGCGCGAATAAGACGCTGGAATAAGTACACAGTGTAATGAACGCCGTCCTGGAGGCCCACAGGCGTCCAAGCGACCTTCCAAGAAGTCAGCACACGTGGGAGAACGTCCAGGCATTTCCTGGTTCCAGGAGCCCATTGGGCTCCAGGAAACCCAAGGACATGCGTCCGCGGCGAGAAGAAAGTGCTGGTCAGCGACCTTTCAAGAGGCCCGCCGACGTGGGAAGAAGACCAGCCACTCGGCCTTCCAGGAATCCCACAGTGGCCCACGAGGTCAATGCATCCTTTCCCGCACTTCTCAGGTGGACCCCTCCCGTCGGGCGCCCCGCACCCAATTTACCTTCCCTTTGGAAGAGGAAGCCGCTGCAATCATGGATGCGCGCCGCGCCAACCCCACCGACCCCTCGGGGGACAAGCGGACACGTCTTTGGGACAGCTAATCTGCATGGTGTTGGTGCCGTGTGTGGGCCGAGACGGTTGTGCGCCGCTGTGTGTGGGGGAGGAGCTGACATAGCTAGCCGAAATCCCTACGTGGGGAATATAGGGAAAAGCGTCCCGTTAAAAGAGCTCCTTCTGCCTGATGTCCTGGTCGGCGCCTGGCTCCAGCGGAGCCCGACAACAAGGACGACCCCGGAGTTGTTACAACAGGCTCTCGTAGCAGTGCGGGGTCGCGGCATTGTGAAAGCTACGCTAGTCTCGAGAACATTGGACGAAATAGTCGACGCCCGAGGAGTATCGATGTTACCGCAGACCAAACGTGAAGTCATCAAGAAGTAAAGCGCAGAACATTGTGAAGTTTTACTTTTTACATGGCGACCTTAGTACTATAGACGTCACAATGACATTTATCTTCATGGTGGAGTCATCTCACTCAAGCAACTCCCACATGACGCAAGCTGCGTCATGAAGGAGACTCGCGTTGCTGTCGACTTGGCGTCAGCTCTTTTCTGCTACCGGGTGCGATAAGAAAACTCAAACCTGCCTTTTAGGTCCGCATAAATGAACTACGCATCGCAGACGGAAACTCCATGAGAATGTAACGCTAGCGGTGGTTATAAAGTGCCAATGTTTGAATGCGCGACATTACCTGGATGAAAAGATACAAAACAAAAACAAAAAATTACCAACGAGTCGATCTCCAACTGAGCTTAATATAAATCAATATTTAGATTTGAGATTCTGGGTGCGTGGCTCATTTATGTCAGGAAAAAACTTGCCAGCAAGAAAGAGCACAGTATTTTCTCTCTAGGTTACAAGGCTTGGTTTGACTGAAATAAATGCGACAGGCGCCTAAAATCTAATATTGGTATAAAGAAAATTAGGCTAAGGTGGACGTCGGTTTGTAGAGAATTTTGTTTTTGTACCTTTTATTCAGGTATTGTCATGTGCTCAAAATTTCGCATTTTAACACAACCACTCGCGTCACATTCTCACGGAGTTTCAGCTTTCTGCGATGCGTAGTATATTTATCCTGGCCGAGAAACCCGGTTTCACTTTCTCGACCACACTTATAAGGCTAATATAATGTCCGCAGTGCTCTGCCACTGTTAGAGCTACTTGTGCGACCGCATCCGAATGTAAGAGGAGGTCATCTGAATGGGCTCTTGCTGCAGCGCGGGGCTAGCCTTCGCTACGTTGCATAAAATAGTAGACGCCGAATATAACTACCGAATTAAATTCAGTGTAACCTTTATCTAAAGTCATTAGACAAAAACATGAACTTTAACCCGACGTGTCAAGACCAGTTCGGTCCCTCGCTCACGGGAGAGCGACGGGAAGAATACACGTCGTCTAAGAGGGACTCACCTCATCAGATTTCTCCTTGAGTGCTCGCTTGCACCTTTGCATTGAGTTGCAATATAATTATAGCCTTTCTTTATAGTAATGCATTAGGAAGCTTCAGAATATACTTTTTTTTCAAATAAGTGCCACACCCTAGTCAATATCAAACTGACCTATGCCATGTAGATAATACATGCCAAATCATATAATAAAAAAAAAAAAACTTGCATAGCAGTTGATCATGAAACTATCAATCAAATTTTTTTCGTGGGGAACTTTTCTCTAGATGGAGCTCACTGTCAAGCAAGCACTTTTTGTATTCTGCGCTAGTCGTTGCTGAATTTTCTTCTTTTCGTGACAGGAGGCTCTGCGGATTACCCTCCTCCATTTCACACCGCGCCTAGGCGATCAACATGAAAGTATCGAGCGCTTCCCGTTTTCCCCCAAAAGCTTCCGGCCTTGTTTTTATTTGGACTACCCTGAACGCTTTGACAGCGCTGCTCGGCGTGGAGGAGACAAGAGTGGTACTGCACTGGTGTACTGCGCTAGTTGTACAGATGGCGTCTACGCCCGGTTAACAGCTTCACAGGATTCTCAGCGTGACCTGAAGACGTTGTAGGATCTCCTTTCCAGGTAGCACGCCAGAGAAACTTACAACTTGGGCAAAAGTGTGGCAAGTCTAAGGGCCTAACTTAAGCCAAGCTAGGTATTGCTCCATAGCGCTTGTCAGTGCTGAGGTACGTTACTTATCTATAGCTGTTTTTGGGCGATCGTAGGGCATGCCAAAGTTTGGCTTTTCTCTGGTCCGCCACAGGATTGCCAAAGTAAGGGCCTTAATTGAACCGTAACTGCCAAAGTAAAACCGAATTCGGAGATTCCGGAAATGCCAAAGCTCAGATTTTCTCTGTCGACACACTGGAGTGCCAAATATGTGCCAAAAGTGCCAAAGAAAACCCACAGTCCTGCCAAAATTTGGCATTCTTCTGGTGATCTGCAGAACTGCCCTTTGACGCGCACCACAACAAAGTTAAATTAAGTAATCGTTCCAAACACGACGGTCAGATGTCACCATCTCCGTTCTCAAGCAGCACGACGATACTTGGCAGTGTCGTGCCAGTATTGGCGTACCGTCGTTTCTCCGCCGGCCTAGTATTGGCGCAATTTCGTGCGAATAACACACGGACAAACTAAATTGTTTCTGATCGCTCCAAGAAGTTTATTAAACCACTCTAATTACATATAGCTAATTCTCGACACATTTATAAAAATGATACTTTTGTGAAACAAAAAGCAAATTAATAAATGCAATTAAAATTGTTTTCATGCAAAGCAAAACTCATAAATCAAACACTAATGACTGAGGGGATTGAGACGAAGCAGGGCTATTATCTGAAGCACGCTTGCAGTGTACTTACTAATAAAAGAGCGATACCATCTAATCCCCGATAGACGCATAATCTGACTCGGGCAGCGCAGAGCAACACAACCAAAAGGTCGAGAAAGAAGAAGGTCGCCAACATCTAACAGAAGTCTCACTGTCGCCGAAGAGCAGTTTCTTATCGAAGCGCGTCCAACAAACACTGCAGAAAAATTCCATGGACTCCGACAAAGAAAATGCATCCATTACCGAGAAGGGGGGATCGGTGGCCGAGTGGACTAGCGCGTGCACACCAGCTCGGAGCACGTGGAGCGAAAGCTCGCGCTGCAGAACCCAGGGATCCTGGGCTCAATCCCCGCCCCTGCCCGTTTCGATCTGGATGAGCATCGTACCGGCGTGCGGTCGTGTATCGCTACTGCGTGGTGCACGTTAAAGACCCCAGGTTAGCTAGTCTAAAGCACTGGCTAAATTCCTCATCTACAGCTGAGACACCAGACGCCCACTGAGGCAGACTAACTTCCGGCTGTATAAACGTACACACAACAATTTGCGAGCGCTAGCATTAAGCCGTAGCCAGCCTGAGATCACCATAGCTAAGGATTACTGTAAAACACTGTCATTTAACTCACCAAGCACAACCTTCAAAGCTCGAAAAACTACATGTCATAAAAATAGAACTCCTTTTGATGAATTGTTTATCCTAAATCAGCTAGAAGGAGTTCTTAAGCTTTCTCACCGACCATCCACCCCCGGCCCAGACAACATACGGTATGCAGCTTTGGTTCTTCTTCACGAAAGCGAAAAAACAAGGTTACTCAATTTGTACAACCACTCATGAAAATCGAGAGACGTGCCAGCTTGATGAAAATTTTCAAGAATCTTACCTGCTTTGAAACTGGGAAATTCCGCTCTCGATATTTCGTACTTCTGTCCTGTTGCGCTATCTTCGTGTTTATGTAAAATAATGGAAAGAATGTACTGGAACTAGGTCTGGGCTCCGGTGTGGTAGAAACTCTCTTGACAATGTAATTGATATTGTCTCATGCGTGGAGCAGGTAAAGGCCAATGGAAGAATGCCTACGGCTGTTTTCTTCGATATCAAAAGCGCATACGACAATATTGACCACGGGGCCATACATGAGGATATGTATTATATTGGCATATCAGAGCGCCTTCTTACATGGATTTTAATTTACTTAAATAATCACTTTATCTACATGTCAACCGTGAAAGGAGACAGAAATGTACAATGTCACCCGCCGATTGTTTCAAAGTGGTGTCTTGAGTCTTGTTTTATTTAATATATGTCTGATGAACCTTGACAAAAAAAATCCCCTGATCCGTAAAAATACATCCCTCCTTTTGCATCTCCAAAAGGTTATTGATCTAATATCTGCATACTTTGGCAAACGGGGACCTTCACTAACACCAGCAAAGTCGGCAGCGATGGCTTTCACAAGACTCAGCACTAATACATATCAATTATATGTCGATGGCCTTGCGATTCCTTACGTTTCAAAATAACCTTCTTAGGAATAGTACTGGAGTGATGTCAAACGCCTCTAAGCCAGACTCATCACTATAGTGCATATACTTAAATGGTACCAGATGGGGTTCCCCTGATTCATTACTTATGAGAATATACAACGTCCTTTTCATTGACCTACGTAATAGCTAGGGCTCCGTGTTTTCGGAGCTTCTTTTTCGTGAAATTCGGAGGGTGTTTTTCGGAGTTTATTTTTGCCAAAGAGTCGGAGCTTATTGGAGTTTTTATTTGTTCGATTCCGAATTTTTCGAACTTCGGAGATTAATTTCGCAGTGTTTGCTATTAAAAATAATAAATAATAACCGAATGCAAGTGTATGCCAGATAAAATATAAAACGCGCTTGTATCAATTAAGATTTCTTCAGATGAATTTGGCGTTGGTGTTATTAGCAATACTAATTTGTCCCACGACAAAAGTCGCACACAGGTGTGACTTGGATAAACGTTTATACCTTAAAATCAATAAACTGCCAGAGGTGGCCGCAAGGAAGCTCGTAGTCATCCCATTAATCTATCCCGCGGCCGCGCGAGGTGGAGTGGTTAAGGATGTAATAGAGAAGTTTACACTGCTCCCCTTTCCTATTTTATACAATCTCTATGGTCCATAGCTGTCACTGTTACAAAAACATACCCTCTCCTTCCTCTAAATCTCAAATCCCTTCACCCAAACTGGAAACCAAAAGTTTGGCTTTTGTCGTGACACGAATGCTACGATGACCTGTTTCCCTGAACCAACCTTGACGAGACAAGCCGTAAGACCCCCTTTTGACAACGGTCCTAGGCTTGAAAGATAATTATGTTGCCAATTTCCCAGGACCATTGATCCTGCGCTGCTCACATTGCAAAAAAAAAAAAAAACGTTTTATTTTTGTTGCGAAAAAGGGGGGGGGGGGGGTGGCATGGGCACATAACAATTAGGAGTTTATCGGATAAATCCGGATTGGCAACAATTTTACCGGCGGGTGTTTTTTGGAGTTTTTCGGATTTATCCGAAAACACGGAGCCCTAGTTATAGCTTACCAGTATTGCATGGCATCTCACGCTCTAACGTGAGGGAGCGAGAGTGTGCTCAAGCACAGGCCGCTCAAGCATGCCTCGGACTTCTTGCGCGTACGTCCAACGTTGGAAGGGTTCCAGAAGCCAGAGCCACCCTCTCGCTGTCGTTAGGACTCATGAAACAATGTGCACGCATCTGCCACATTTCACACGCCATGAGGCACATCATTTCGTCACAATGGTTTGCACGAGGAAATTTTTTTAGTTTTGGTCAAAGTTCAAACATCCTGAGTGGTTGAATATTTGAGATTTATTACCATATTCCAGGAATCGGCTCAAAAAGAGTGCATCATTAACTACAGAACAGTAAGCTCTTCACATAATACAAGAGCGCTATTCTAGCCACCGACATATCTTTGCCGATGGATCTACTACGTCAGATAACACAGGCATAGGACTATACATACCATTCATAAGCTCGTAAATGGCCACGCTGCATCTTTCACCGCGAATGAGCTTACCGGGGTTCAGGAAGATCTACATATCATGATTAGAGAAACACCAACGGACTGGACAATATTTACCGATTCGAGGTTGGCACTACAAGGTTTATCCAGTTCAAACGTCAAGAAACTCAAAATGACAGATCATGCAGCACATTTGCCCCATTCACCATGAGGCGATCTGCTCTGGACATGCGGTTATCTTCAAACGGATTGTAACACATTGCGGAATTCTTCCGTTTTTATAAATGGGCCATCCGGGATGTTTTATTGCTCGTTAACATTCCGGTTTCAGTCTGTAAATACGCACTAATGTTTTATGTGCTTCGAAATCGGTAGTTCCTTTCAATACGTGTTATTTTTCTGTATTCACTCGTATGTTAATTCCCAAGCACTCTTAGTGATGTTTTCCATTTTTATGATATTAATATATGTGTGTCTGTACAACTTTGCTGTTGATTGTTTATGAAATATATGTATTCTTTTTTTATATTCATTGGTTGTAGTTAATTTGGTGCTGTTGAACTGTAATGGGCGAAGAGGACTCGTTAGACAGGAATGCCTTTTTTCCCTACCGCCTTGCCGGGCCCAGTTTATGCTCACTATTCCGTACTGAAGAGTAGACGCCATGCAGTTTGCAAATCACCTCGGAGACACTATTCGCTCTTCTCTTTGGTCTAATTCACAGCATCACTACAAGTGACTCCATGATATCGACCCTCGACTCCAGTTTCGTGTACCGCAGGGACTCAACCCAACCACTCAAACCACACTCTACCGCAAACGCCTTCATGTCGCGTACACCAAGAAGTTCCTTGACATGATCGACAAGACATCATCACCACCCTGCCAAACGTGCTCATCTTTTGAAGACGAACATCATCTCTTATGTAAGTGCACGATTCATGACGGAACGATCTACCATGGTTCAAACATAAAATCTTTTCGGAAAACAATTATCCTTTTGATGGCCCCTCGACCCATGGCCATCTTGCCGAAAAGATGAGGTGTCTACCAGTGTACTGACTAAATATTTAGAGGAAACACGGCTAGACAGGTCACCTTGAATATGAAAAGACGAAAAGGGGTGAGGGGACATAGCTTATATGCCTATTTGTTTCTTTATTTTTACTGTTTTTTAATGGACGCATATATGTTCTGACTAATTTTTTATCACTGATTGTGTGTGACTCATTTTATTTTATATGTGTATTAGTTTACGCGTGTTCATGATTTTGTTTCTTTACATACCTGTTTTTTCTTTATCCCTCCTACGCCTTCCCCAGCACGAATTAGCAAGCCAGCATCATCAAGCTTGGTCAGCCTCTTCGTCTTCCACAAAACCTATTTTTTTCTCATTAATTAGAATGTCACTGAATGAAAACTTATTAAAGACACGGGAAAGAAAACATGGCGATTTGCGTGCCATATGGAGGAGAACGTATGCTACATTTCTTTAAAAGTATGGTCGATAACCATGGACCTCAAAAATATGAAACTGATATTTGCGTTCTTCATTGAGAATAGTGTGAATCTATGCCATACAGGGCCTTTGTGTGGTATATGACATGGATCGTAATGGTGCTTACGATGTTATTTCAGCGGGAAAAAAGTGGAGTCCCGGAATTTATGCGCAGGAAAGAAAGGCACAGTATGACGAGCAGGTTCTCGTCGTATGTACACATAATTGTAAATGAAGCGAGGCTTTCAAAGAACTGCGTTAACCTATGAGAGCGGACCGCATTCTTGGCACTCGAGAATTCCATCCACTTCGAACTGTACAACGCTCGGCTTCACACACTGCAGCTTGCAAAGTGGAGGCAAACACAGAAATCAAGTTAAATAAGACGTGGCGAAGTTTAATACGCAAAAGAACAAGTCCCCACCCTATGTAACTTAAACTTTGCAAGTCGGATGTTCATGTCTGTTAAACTTCGGGCTTTCTATGAGTTGAGGAGGGATCGAGAAGGGTTGAGTAGCTGCGAAAACGTCATTGGATGTGTTCAAGACGAGGGCCTACAGCCAACACCTTCAGGTGCCTTAGTGGTGAAGTTTGTACGCCAATTACGTGCTAGACAAGAATACTGCATCCGCGTTCGGCTGGTGCTCGCGCTCTCTGCTTCAACACGAGTCCTATAGAAGAAGGCTGACGCAGCACTCGTGTCCTAATCACTGCCCCGCGATGGCTTACAGCGGGTGACGTAGGAATTTCGTAACTACGCTCTTGCTGTTGGGGGGGGGGGGGGGGGAGGGTTCTTTGGCCCGAAAGGCTATTTTGAACAAAAATAATATGCCACTGGACCGATGGAGCTAATAAACTACGAAGGAAAATACAACATTGATTAAAGGAGCGGTGGGACAACATTCTATTGGAATGTTTTTTTCACTTCCCACGAGTTTACTGGCACTGGTGGGACCCAAGTGTACTCGCAGGCAATGCTATCGATCAAGAAACCTCTTTGTTGCGGCGTAATTTCAAGGATAAAAGCGAGCATTTTCTCTCAATCTCTCCTTCGCAAATTTTGATGACGTAGCGTTGGGGGTTGCAGTATCGCCCAGTGAAGGTACTTGAATGCGGCTCATAGACTGGATCCGAGCATTGCGCGAGCTCTCCATCTGGGGGGCTATGTTGCACGTTTTGGAGTCGTTTTGGAGTCCCAGGAGACTAGGGAGAAGGAAGTGACGTCAACAACGCTCTTTGGATGTTGATTGGTGAAGTCACTGATGACGCGTTGCGTGGTGCTGCTAAGATACGTTCATTCACACCTACGTCACTTCCTTCTCCTTAGTCTCCTGGGAATCCAAAACGTGCAACATAGCCCCCCTTGGCTCGTGATGATAGGTAGCTCGACAAGCATTCGGCTAGTCACATGTTTCCAATCGCGGCAATGACGACAATAGCCGCACCCTAACAATGTCTGAAACTCAGCGCGTGTCCTGTGCTTTGCCAACCCCAGCGCGTGGCTATGATCAACATTGTGCGGCATATAAGCGGCTCCAGGTGACGTGGCCGCTTGTTCTGGCTGCGAATTGAGGGGGTGAACGCTGCTCGTTTTTCTCTCAGATTTTCTCCGACGTTTATTGCATAGGGAGAAAAACGAACACGTGTGTCTTTGGTAATGAACGTCAGAGACTCTTTCTAATCGGCATTCCTACAAAGTACAAAAATATTGAACCGCACCTTCAATGATGTGACGCACATCAGTGAGGTCCATTCATTTGTTTTCTGTGTATAAAAATTACAGTTTAAATTTGTATTCCGCTCATATAGGCATGGAGCTGGTGGTGTATAGTGTGTATACGTCTGCCAGGCACGTAGCCAGGATTTTGTTTCGGGGGGGGCGCCCATGACAAAATGCTGTATGAGGGGGTTGGGAAGGGGGAGAGGAAATCCCAGTAAAATAGAAGATATCGAGGGGGGCCCGGGCCCCATGGGCCTCCCCCCTGGCTACGTGCCTGACGTCTCCCAAATAAACATAATACATTGACAGCGTAGAGCTTTTGTCACTGATTAAAACTGAAGCTTCGTATAAGTTGGCACTAGAATGTTGTGCAATATTATTTCATGAACTGCCTGTTTTCACACACAAATACGAAGATGCTTTCTTGGGAAAGAATGCACTATATGTTTTGAAACAAAACGTGCAATTAACTTATTAATAATAACAATATTAATGTTATTAGGGGTGGGCGATTCAGAGAGTAAGTCACCTGCTTCTCGCGCAGAAGTTGCAGTGACGTCAGAACGACGCCGATCTCTTATTGGCTGATTGAAAAAAACTCGTGGGTAGACTTCAAGACATCTGTCATTGAGGTCTACCCACTATTCCTTCAATCGAGGCCAATCAGTGATCGGCGTCGCTCTGACGTCACAGCAACCCCTGGGCAAGAAGCAGACGACTTGCCCTCCCCATAGATTACTTCCATAAACACGTCACCGCGCGCGTTGCATTATGGGATCATCTGGGTCAGGAGCGGAGCACGCGTCTCGATTTTGCTGCCCACTGATTCCCACAATGCATAACGTGGCAATACGCCGCGATGAGGCGCTTCAAGTTTTGGCATAGGTATATTGATCAATTAACCTACACATTAAACCATCCATACTTTAATGATCATTAGATTATTACCGGTTAATCGGTAAAGGTTCGGCGAACCAATCTAAATTAAAATGATATGCTTTGACCATGCAGGCATGGATGACTACACCTATACGAAAGGAAAAGTTTGGGCGAAATTTGGACCTCAAGTAGACTGTAAGGGCGAACTTGGTGGCTCCAGACAGGTACAGAAGGTTACACGTGTTCCGGCCACTTCAATAACGTACGAGTGTCTGTTTATCGCAGGGACTACTGAACAATCAAACACTCTAAAAAAAAACCCGTAAGTCTGCTTTCCCGCACGACACTTGGAGAGCCAATCAGCGCGACTTACGGAGGCAGCTCAGCGAATGGCAATGCCGAAACATATGTTTAGACCGAAAAAAACAGTCTGAGTTGTGACATTAAGCAATGCAAGCGTGACGTTTTGCATTGCTTAATGTCACAACTCAGACTGTTTTTTTCGGTCTAAACATATGTTTCGGCATTGCCATTCGCTGAGCCGCCTCCGTAAGTCGCGGTGATTGGCTCTCCGAGTGTTGTGCGTGAAAGTAGACGCACAAACATTTTTTAGAGTGAAGGAGGCCGCTCTTACGGAGATTATCAACGAATCTCCGTGTGCCATGCAGCTAAAGTGATAATCTTTGAGTGTGTCTTTCAACTGTTATGAACTACGTATCGAAGTTGATTCACACTCGAATTTGTACACTACGCATTTTATTCCAAATTCAACAGAGTGAGAAAAAAGTATTTTTTACGTTTCAGTAATATTATGCATGGACAATAGTAAGATCGAATAATCGATTTACTAATCGATTAAGGGGGTCATAAATAGGGTCTAAATTTTAATCGACTCCTAGCCCTAATTATTATTATTATTATTATTATTATTATTATTATAAAATATATGAAAAGTTGTATCTTAATCTACAAAGTTGTGCAAGTATGAGGGAGAGAACCAATGTTCAGCTGGACTAAAGTCGCCGAGAACAGTGAACAAAGGCTGGCGTGGGTTTCCTCGCAGACTGGCAGTCTGATCCCATTTCACTCTTCCGTGGCTTTCTTTTACTTTAGACAGTCGTCAACATCTGTCTTCCTCGCCTTTTTCGCCTTCTCGCCTTTCTCGCTTCCTTGCCTTCCTCACCGGCATGACGCCGTTGAGCTGCTGGTTCGTGAAACAAGACGCCGTGTATCATATATCAAGCTGGGATCTGGCAAGAGCCAAGGTTCCTCCTATTGTGTGCGGCTCGCCCCGGGCCCCCTTTGCAGTTGTTATTGTTCTGTTTCTCTCCAACAGTGCCGGCGTTACGGAACTGTCACGGTAAGGCTGGCACAAGCGTCGCCGGCAGTCTTGGGTAAGTTACTTTCAAAAAGTAATTCGTTACAGTTACAATTACTTTCAGACAAAAGTAGGGAAGTTACCGTTACAGTTACCGCAACAAGAGTAACTCGTTACAGTTACAGTTACGTTTAAAAACTAACGACGTTACTTTTCAGTTACTTTTCTATAATACAAGAAAAAATTAGGAAAAGCTGGAAAACACCCTCACCCAGTTTTATTGCATGAAATTAAGAAGTACGATTTTTACTTCATATTGTAACTTAGCAGCAGTTGCTTCTCGAAATTAGTGTTTGAAAGTTTCCGGGCCCGAATAGTGGTGCAAAGCAAAATACGAAACATGCGCAGTGCGTAGTAGTAGCGCTAATCAAAATACAAAACATGCTCAGCGCCCTCCGCCTGTATTTTCTCACGGTTGATTCACCGGATTAAAAAGCGGTTGCACAGAAAAAGGAAAAAAAAAGAAAAACACAACATAGATAGTGCTTCAAGACACTAAGATGTAAGTGTTCAGTCACAAAGTACAAGCGCGTGCGTAAAGATAACTAGATTTTTTTTTTTCATCAAATCTACACGTCGCTATATTCAGGTCGTTAATCGCGAGAAAGAACGCATTCACAAGTTTGTGGAAGGCCAACTTGAAACACGAAATGTCGGAACAGACGATTTGGACATTGCGAGGAATAGCTAAATTGTACCCCCTCGTTCAGTGATATATTATTCATAAAAAGCTGGAAAGTAACGACAAACGTAACGTCGTTACTCTTGATCATTACCTCAGAAAAAAGTAATAGAACTATAGTTACAAGTTAGACTTTTAGAAAGTAACTCGTTACAGTTGCAAGTTACCAGAAAAGTAATTAAATTACAGTAACGCGCTACTAGTAACGCGTTACTAGCCAAGTCTAGTCGCCAGGATTGTGACACTTTAATACTGCCGTCGGGCAGAACACGGACTCGGTGTCATCTTTTAGATATGCATTCCATTGTATAAGCTGGTCTGAAAGACGGAGTGTATAGGCGCTTTGCACACGCGCCAGATTACGGTCGCCATTGCTGACCTTCTCTTGTCTTACCGAGATACCGTGCCACTGAAACAGTCGTTGACGAGCCTCCATAAAGGCCAATGCTGGGGAGAAGGACACAGTAGAAACTAAGGTGGCAATATAACCTGGCCTGCTGTGGTCATGATGACGTGAAATAAACGGAATAACAGGAAACAAAAACTGAAGGTCGGTTATGGCGGCGCCCATGCACAGCTGCTGCAAAGCGTCTATATATGAGTCTTGGCCTTCGTACATCCGAAAGAGCAGATGCGAAGGTTTACACTAACACTCCGTTAAAATATAACCCGACTCGCTGACAACTTATGAAATGCAGGACGTGTCTTATAGTTTTCACGCTTCGTGATGCGTTCTTCGGCTTTTTCACCTGATTGGTTGTGGAGGCTCTCATCACGCCCTGCAATTCTTAAGTTGGCAGTGACTAGACGTGGTAGTAAAGAGGAACTATAGAAGTTAATGGCCTAGATTGTTAAACATCTAAAAAAGCGCTCATCCTTTCCAGTATTCTATCGTGTCCTTGTCTGCCTGGAGCTGTCCTTGTCTTTCGCGCTGTTTCTGAGATGTCGTAAAGAGCGTAGAATTTGTCTGTTAGCTGTTTTAAGCTTTACAATGTATAGTCAACGACATATTAAAAGGACACTAAAATAAAACAAAACAAATTAAGGATCATAAATGGGACACGTATAATTGTTTCCAAAATGTTTCCACAATTTTGTCTTCTTTTTTTTTTTTTTTGCGCAGCATTTACGTTGTTAGACGCAATTTACGCGGATGCCACGGCTCGCTCTAAGCCTGGCCCACCCCATACCAGCGTCCGCTCCCATTACTACTAGATTGCCATGGCTGGTCGGCTGCACACGCTAACGAGCTTAGTGTCTCCCTTTCACGACATCCGGATCGTCTAGTCTGGCGCCTCACAACGCCTGCTAGTGGTGCGAGCAGACGAGCGGCAGCCTCCGGCATTGTCTGCTATTCCGCTGCCGTCTATCGTAGTTTGCAGTGCCCGCGAGACGCGGACAGGAAAGCTGCATGTCGGCGTCCGTTTTCGCCCTCGTCCATCTGCTATTCCGCCCCCGTCTAAAAACGTCTGCCACGCTCGCAAAACGCGACCTTGAAAGCGGCGTTCTAGGATTCCATCACGCACGGGCATAGCCTCCTATAAACTGACAAAGCCTGGCAGATCGCCACGAGAAGCGGCCGCCGAAATGGAAAAGGTGGAGCGGCAGACAACGGATGAGAGGAGAGCCACGTGACTAGCGCCCCACTACGGCGAGACGCCGAAACACACCCGAGCGAACAAGTGTGGATCGGGTCCTCGCCGCTCCAAAAGCTGTGCCCTGACGTCCAGGTTCCCCGAGAAATGGCTCTTTGATGCCCTGTGCTACAACATCCTCGCGCTCCAAATCTGCGACTGGGGCAGTCAATGGCTCCGTCGTCCAACTGTCAGGCTTTGTGAGTGTAGAGGAGGCTATGGCACGTTGTTTGCTGCAAACTACGTCCGTTGAGGAGCTCTTCCACAACACCTCTGTAAACCCAAAATTACTCGCGCTCATAAAAGTTGACAAAATCCGCAAATGCCTGCAGCTATGTTTGTTATCGGTTCGAACCAAAGTGGGAGAAGTAATCTTAGAACATATGTGAAAACAATAATTACTCTATCTAAAAATACCATTCATTATGGTGCTGTGACCTCCACCTTCTGCACCTCGTAAATATTACTAAAGAAATATTTTTGGTGGTTAATTGTTTCAATATACGGGTACCATTTAGTCTCTTTCGAAAAAAAAAATGAAGACGTTTACAGTTCTCTGTAACGCCGAATTGGAGCGCAGCTCTTAAGGAGGAGGAGGGCAGGGTGCGTAGGGGAGGGTATGCCTTTGTTAAGTATGTAGAAATCCTGCTTATTAATTGAGGTGTTTTGTTTGTTAGAAAGGTTGATCTTTCCAGAGTTGCGTCGGCATTGTTTTTTTTTTGTTTTTTTTTTTTTTTGTATTTTTATGTTGGTGCCGGCGTCTTAAAGGGAGCATTTGCGGGGTCATCGCCGCCGAGGTGGAAGAGCTCCCCCGCGGTCGTTAAGAAACGTCTCGGGTTTCGGAAGTCTGCCCGGACAGATCCTTGGAGCTGCTTGTGGCTTTTAACCGACTTGCCTGTGTACAGAAGGTTTCGCCGTTTAGTGTTAAATTGTCGCTTTTTGCCCGATGTAATAATATAGCTGTTGGCGCCAGCCAGACTGGAAAAAATGCAGGCAATGACTCTAGAAGGAATCTGGTTTCGGCGGTTGGAGCGCCAGACTGACAGCTCGCCGATCATTGGGTAACATTGTACCCCGAGGGAGTGGTGGAATTTGAAGGGATTAGTCGGTCCCTTATTTATGAATTTATTTGGGAATACTACCGGCTCTTCTCAAGGAGCAATGGTAGGAGTGGGTACAAACATGTAAACAAGAGGCAGATTTATAAATGAAAACTCAATTAAGTATAAATTCAACAGCAGATACAAAATTAGCAACAGTTGTGTTGACGACGACATCACTTGGGAACTCCCTGAGGGGAAAGGAGGACTCTACCAGTCTCCAGAAGGAGTGCGGAGAGGATTCTCGGGGTATTGGATTCGCTACAATTTCGGGAGATTGGGGACAAAAGTATGACGTTTAATTTTGGGATTTTAACTCACTGTTGAGTTTATGTTGTTTTGTATCGTTATAGACGTGGCCACACTGGCCACTGTAAAGCCAACCGACGTCGTAATCTGTTCAGCAAGGTCAAACAATTTCAGTGTTTTTTTTTTTTTTTTTTGTCAACTTCCCGGGGGCTGTCATCGGGCGAGCACCATACGGACCAGGACTCCAGCCCATACCTCGAGGAACTTGACTCCCCCCTTTCCGCTTTGTACCCTCCCATCCTCCTCTCCTGCTCCCCTGTCATTTAGCGGAAAATGTTCGCTAAATTTTCCGGTAGATTTAGCGAAAAAATCTCCCCGATAAATTTAGCGGGGAAATATTTCCGCTAAAGTAAGCGGGAAAATTTTTTCCGCAACATCTAGCGTGAAATGTTCAAGCTAAATTTAGTGGGGAAAATTTCCCTCTAATTTAGCGGGGCAATGTTTCTGCGAAATTGACGTGACGTCACGTGTGACGTCCGTCACGTGACGTCACGTAACAAGGGACGTGAAAATTCACGTGTAACGTCACGAGGATAAAATTTCCCGCTAAATTCGGCGTGAAAAATTTTCGCTACGTGATGTCACGCGTGACGTCACGCGACTTCACGTGTGACGTCAGTGTGGGAAACGTCCCATAATACTGTCGCGAAGTGTTGCTCGCGCGAGTATTTAGTCTAGCTTCACTTTATGTTCTTTGCTTTCTACGAGAGTTCTTTCCGTCTACACGGGACGGCTGTTGGATACCACCGGAGTCGGGGGGCCCCAGATGGGGGCGAACGTGAACGCTGTAACGCTACACTTAGTTTACAAAACCCCGCGTTGGAAACGTTTTTTCTTGTATATGCTTGCATTTGGGATCTCTACTTCGGAGATGGTTTTGCTCTGTGTATCTATAACTTAGCTGTCTACTGATGTGCTTTCTATTGTTTATGGCTGCTCTTGGTGAGCTTCGTTTGGAATGTGCTCTGTCTCGTATATGCGCTTGTTTTTGGAATTTTCGTATTTGCTTTAGGCTCCGAGCCTTTTGATTGGTGCTTAGAAAACCCCTCTTGATTGGTCCTTCCAAAACTTTCTGATTGGTGGACTGGAGGACCTCAGAATGCTGCTGAACCCAATATAAGCGGCCATCGAGGGGCCGTAGGACACTTGGCTCCCGGATACCAAGTCTTGGGCATCTCCCTGCCTCTGGAGGCCAACCTGCACGTCCGACCCCCCCTTCGGCTGTGGAGCCGTGCGCCCGCTGGCTCGCAAACTTGGTCCCCCTTACGGCTGTGGAGGAGTTCGGCTCGCCCGCCTTTGTGTGGAACTGTGTTTGTCGAGTTTGGCTGCGGTCGGGGCCCCCGCCGAGGGTGTGTGTGGTCAAGGAGGACGGCAGGGCAAGTTTCCTTAGGTTAGAATTATTTCCCCCCAAAAGTTTAATCTCAAATTATATAATGTTCAAATTGATGTAAAAGTGTCTTTGTCTAGATCTCTTAAATAAACAGAGTTGTTTGTTAACATCAGTAATCGTTTCATCAACGAAGAAGAAGACACCCCTTATTTTCTTTGTTACAAAAGTGGTGGAGGTGCGAGGTACGACCTATTTTCTATGTTACAAAAGTGGTGGAGGTGCGGGGTACGACCTTAATTTCTTCGTGACAAAAGTGGTGGAGTGTGCGAGGTACGACCTATTTTCTATGTTACAATACAACGCGCGGTTACGCCGACATTGACACCGCTCAACCCGGAAACAGCCGCCTTAGAGCTGCGCTCTAAAATGTATATTTTCCAATGAGTATTTTTTAAAGAAAGGCACGGCGTGGCGAGTGCCAAGCATGCTATAATCAGCCAATGAGGTTGGGGCTTCCGCCGATAAGAACGCCGATGAAGGAATTGTGAAACAAGGCCCGAAATAAGCTACGCCCGCGTTTCTTAAGCACTTTGTCGTAAAAACCCTAGAGGTTGTCTGTCAGCTACATTCGCCGTTAGAACACACTGAGAAACTGGGAGAGAGAGAAAAAGGAGAGGAGAGCGCTCGACGAAGTCAGAGTGCCGAGCTCTGATTGGATGGAGCAGCGGGAAGACACACCCTCGAACTGCTCGTGTCTCTACCCGCTCTCTCCCTCCAATCAGAGGAAACAAAATCATCGCCTGCTCCTTGAGCAGTGTCTCTTGTTAGAACCCCGGACGCCGGCGCTCGGCGTTCGAACGCTAATGAGTCGAGAGAAACGCTGCTAGCCTTTTGATCTGCCCACTAATCCTTCCAATGAGAGCTCGGCATTCTGACGTCCCCGCGTGCTCCTCATCTTTTTCTCTTCCTTAGTATTTTTTTTAATCGCATATCTCTATTACAGACTTACACTAAGGTCATTTTTTTTTCTATTACGTTGATAATTTTTGCCTTAGATCGGTGGAGGAGAACTGGGTGCTATTTAAAAGAAAAATGGATGAACTTGTAAAAATATTTGTTCCTACAATCCGTATTCGTACAGATTCGACTAACCCGGAATTCTTTGCGAAGGACAAACGTGTCGACGTGACCGAAGTTTGGAGGGTTCGCAATTCTTGCCTCAGAGAGTACACCAGGAGCCTGAAGCTGTCCAAAAATAATTTCTTTTTCCAGGACTTACCGACCATCATAGGGACTAGCCCAAGGAAGTTCTGGAACTTAGTATCACCTAGAACTAATAACCCTATATAGTACATCCTTCCTATAAAAATGGCAACCTGATCCCTGAGAGCGAGCGCCCTAGAGAAATAAACGACTACTTTTGCTCAATTTTCACTGTAGAGTGCTTAGCTACCGTCCCTAGTCTCACAGAGGAGCTTTACGAGCGAATGCCCCTAATCAGCATAGACACTGCCCGGTATCGTAAACCTAATACACAAATTAAAACTCACATCGTTCACTGGTCCTGATAATATAAATTCGAAAATTCTAAAAAACACCAGCATTATTTCTAGTGAATTTTTGTCACTCATATATAATCAGTGCTTATCTGAAAGCCGCCTTCCTTTTAAGAAAAATTGGCAAGGTTGTCCCGGTTTTTAAACAGGGAATTCGCTCTACTGTCTCTTAACTATCGCCCGATATCTTTAACATCTGTCTCATCCAAACTACTTGAGCACATACTTTACTCTCACATCATGCCTCATTTAACAAAAAACTAACTTTTATATATGCATAACATGAACTTCAAAAAGGACTATCCTGTGAGATGAAGCTCTGTGATTTCATTCATGATCTACACACTAACTCGAGTGTCATGCACAAACCTAGGCTGTTTTTCTTGATTTCTCCAAAGCTTTCGACCCTGTGCCCCATCAATGTCTCCTTTCCAAGCTGTCCTCTCTTCACCTTGATCCTTTAGTGTTTGCATGGATACGCGACTTTCTTTCCTCCCGCGTACAGTTCACGGTCATCAATGATCACGAGTCCACCTTAACAAATGTCTGCTCTTGGGTTCCGCAAGGGTCCGTCCTCGGGCCTCAGCTTTTTTTATATTTACCAATGACCTTCTTTCCACAATTTCCTCTAAAATACACCTCTTCGCAGACGACTGCGTCGTATACAACAAAGTTACATGTGTGCATGATCACAAGCAGCTACAAGATGAGCTCCTAAAATTAACCAATGGTGCAACACTTGGTTGATGTCACTAAGCAAATAACAAATGTAAATGTATCCGCCTCACCAGAAAGAAATCCATCCTGCATCACCTGTACTTCCTCGACTCTGACCAAATCAAAACCGCTTCAACGAATAAATATCTTTGTGTAAGACTAACATCAGACCTCTCATAGAATAACCACATTGAAGCCATATATCAGGGGTGGCCAAGCTGCGGCTCGCGAGCCGCGTGCGGCTCTTCGCGTGTTAAAGTGCAGCTCGCGTCAACCTCCCCTACCCCCCCCCCCCCGCCCCCACATACACACACACTCTCCCACCTCCCTCCCGGTCACAAGAGCACTTCCCCAAAAAGAGAAATGGAACGCGTTTTAAATCGAAAGACAGGTTGCTGTTTCTTAGTCTTGAGCCACTGCTACCTTACGTACAGTCGTACTGCTTTTGACTCGGATAGATTGAAAGTAGTTTGAGTTTCGGTTATTCCTCTGGACAAAAGTTTGCACCCCCCCCCCCCCCCCCCCCGCGGCTCTTGGAAATTTAGCGGTTTTGTTTGAGGCTCTTCGGTCGGGTCAGCCTGGCCACCCCTGCCATATATGCTCACTCATCGAGAACTCTAGGCTTCATCCGACGTAACCTGCGCAGTGATCTTCCATTCCTCCGCAGAATGGCGTACGACGCGTTCATCAAACAAAAATCAAAAGCTGCAGTTTCCAACTAGAGTACCCACCAGGTCTACCTCATTAACCACCTGGAGGCGGGACAGTACCGGGACACTCGTTTCATCTTGTTCACCTATGATTTTTCTGTCAGTGTATCTGCGTTAAAAAGTCAACTAACCCTCTTTTCTTTGCAGCTCCTCAGAAAACTATCTTGCCTCTGTCTTCTTCATAAAGTCTACTATAATTTCCCCGACCTCAAGAACACTTTGTTGTCACCTTCTGATAGAACATCTTCTCGCCTTAGCAACTCCTGCACAATCAAACGTATTTCTGGTTCCACAAACGCATTCAATCAGTCTTTCCTTCCTCAAACCATCTGCGACTGGAACTGCTGACCACCCGCCATCGTCACCATCGCAGACCCAGAGATATTTCTATCAAGCTTACGAATTCAATTTTCTTGTTATTAGTATTTCGTTGCTATTATGTACGATTCAGGAGCTTGACCTGGATGTGATTTTTCCTTTTTTTTGTTTGTGTTGATTTGTATAACATGTATTCATCTTCCCCCACACCCTTATGTAATGCGCTAACCTGGCCGTTAGGGTGAAAATAAATTAAACGAACTTGACAAGCGGCGTCAGGCGTTCGAGCGCCAGATCCCACGCGAGGAGCTGACGATGTTCTTGCTCGCTCTGATTGGAGCGAGAACGAAGGCAGAGGCAAAGAGAGTTAGACTGTGCCTCTACCCACTAATCCTTCCAATCAAAGCTCGGCGCTCCGACCTCACCACACACTCGCATCTAGTCCTCTTTCTGTTTCTTTCCGTAGAGCCACGGGGGAATGCGCCGAAAAAGTGAGAAAGAGAAGGAGACGAAGGCGCTCGGCGGTGTCAGAACGCCGAGCTCTGATAGGAATGATTAGTGGGTTTACCTAAGGCTAGTTGCCTTTTCCCTGCACTCGTCGAACGCACTAGAACGTGAAATGTTCGCGTCCGGAGTTTGGCTTTCGCATTCGAACGCGTTTAACAAGTGCAGTGGACCTAAAGGCAGCTTTGGCTTTGTTCTGCATTGGTCGAACGCTTGAGAACGCAAAACGCTGGTGTTTCGCACTTGCATGCCAACTCGTTCGACAAGTACAGTGGAGACAAAGGCAGCTCGCTTTAGGACTACCCACTAATTCTTCCATCGGCATTCTGACGTCCCTTCTCATCTCCTCCTCTTCCTCACTTTATCAGCGGATAGGAGACGCGCTGTTTCCTGTGCTGGCTCTTTCAAATTACGGGAATTTATGCTCCGTTCACCCCAGGTTCAGAGCGTGGTAGTGACTACGCTCTTTAAGGTCCAATCTGCCGAATCCTTTTCATCACCTGATTCCGGTCTCTGCGGGTGCACTGTTGGAAAAAAGGGTTTATATATTCCTTAATAAATGAAGGAACGCTCTTTTCCCTTACGTGCCTTCAGAAACGAAGCAACATTTGTCACTGCAAACGGGGAAGAAAAGTTCCTCCCTCGTATGCTTGGAAACATGGCGCTCTCGAATCGAGTGAATAGAGCTTAGCAAGGCTTAAACGGGGTCGCCAGGACGTTGCGGATATTGTCGGTCTTTTCGCGGAACGCTACCGCGATTCGAGCAAAACGAACTAGGATAATTTTCGGACGGGCAAATACCTCGCACTACCGCTTCGCACGCATCCAAAGAAGTTTCTGCTTTCGGAGCGAGAGAGGAAGCAAACGAAAACGTAGCCCGATGTTTTCACGACTTGTATATAAATTCCCGAAGACGGCTTCCCCCGCAGGTAAGGAAACAGGTTTTGAACGCAGTCACTCAGTCGTGTTTTCGACAATGCGATGTGAAACGGATACAACCGAGACACGGCCAGTGCGCGTACGTCACGTCTTAGCTTTGGAATATACTACGTAACATTTCCTTCGTTAGCACAGCTAGTGAGAGACGAATGGTAAACCATCCGCGTCACCGAAAGTCGTTCTTCAAAGAGCTAATGCAAAGAAAGCAGCCTACTTGGTCATTGCACGGTCCCGAAAATATCGCGAATCCTCAAAGAAAGTTAACTTGCCGGCCTCCGGATGACAGGTACTGGCAGAGTAATTGCAAATGTTTAGGCTAGGTTCAAGTCGTTTTATCACACACACACGCATACACTTCACGTGTTACTGCGTACGATAGCATTACCTCTACAGTTCACGTAAAGCGAGAGCATAAACAAACATATACACAGCACGAATAAACGCTAACATGAACGCACGCTTGCACCCAGCCCCTCCCTCTCCCCCCCCCCGCATCCACAGAATTTGTACTCTCTGCTTCCGCTTTATATCCTCGTCGTTTTGAAGGTACGGGTTTTCTCGATGATCATCTACGCAATATAGTAACCAGCCTGGCGATTTTTTTTTTGTCGGTAATGTCATTGCTAAGGAAATCGTCTAAAAAAACAAACAAGAGATGAATATCTTAGTAAAAAGTAACCGTTCCCGCTGTAGTTGTGTGCGACAGGCGATAATACAACCCGCTCTACTGTGGTTCCCAGTAGCCATGTGTTCGCTTCCCCGCAAAGCCGGTTGTACAATGGCGCGGGAAACGCCAGTGTTTTTGAGGTTTTTTTGTTTTTTTATCACTGTTATTGTTTTTGTTTTTGCGCTGTTCGTGCGTGGCGGCAATGGTCGTCGTAAATTAACCTTTGTAAAGGGGGTGTTCACTCAGCAGATGGAAGAGGAATGTTTGATGGGAAGAGAAATCACTTTTCGACCAATATGGATGGAGTGAGAGCCGCAATTTGCGGCATGTGTCCTGTAATGTTAGCTACGACATGGTGCCCTCGAAAACAAGCAAATAGGGGGGTAACTTGCATAAATGAGTAAACATGTCGTACGCGGTTATACACCTACGACGGAAGAAAAAAAATGCCAGCGACCTTTACCTACAGAGTCCCATAACACATGAAATGCCTAATAGGGAATTGGTGAAAGAATTGGTGTGCCACGTGAGGCATAATTTCCCGCTACATTAAGCGGCGAGACTAAATTGGTATTCTAGCTACAATACGCGAAATTTCCCGCTAAACTTAGCGGAAAAACGGGGTTGACGTACGGGTCACGTGTCGTGAATCTTCTCAAGTTGTATTGGTCACGCGACGCCACTTTCCTGCGGAACTAAGCGGCGAAACTGAAGTGGGGTATAGGTCACGTGACGTTAATTTTTCCGTTACATTTACCGGGAGGAATTCAATGAATCTGTGTGTACCGTGACGTCAGGACACGCGACATCAATTTTCCCGTTCAATTTAGCTGAGAAACTGAATTCGTGTATAGACCTCGGGACACCAATTTGTCCGATAAATGAAGAGGGAAATGCGCGGACGGACGCACAAAATGTTCGGATTGCCGGTAGCGATAAAACAAATTTCATGCTTTGAAAAATACGATGATCGGTTGTTGTGCCGAGTGGCTCTGGCGGATCCACAGAGCGGCATCGATGGGCGCAGAGCACTCGGTGTGCCGAATTCCTAAGGTCCTGACCGAGGGTCAATGCAATATTCTGGCGATTAGCCTCATACGTTAGGAGCTCATGAAAATTTTATCGACGAGAGGACTATAAAATGCACATTCGAAATTCAAGCGCCGCTTTGAGCTCCAACCAACAATTCGGGGTTCAATTGAATTCAAAAAGTAGGAACGCGATTTTGCTCAAACAAAGGGCCTGAACAGCCTGAGCTAGTTAAAAGCATGTAATTCAGCAGTGACGTGTAGATTGGGGATCGTTTAAGTACAAAAATCTAAATGAAAAAAAAAATAATCTAGAACGGCGGTAGGTACGTTTTGTCGGCTCAGCCACGAGCCGACTGTCATCTAAAAATATCCGTCTATAACGGAAAGCAAATTTACCTAGCAAAACATCGGTCGGTCTGTATGAATTCTTTCCATGGCGCAATTCAAAACTGTAAAGTAGAGTAGGGATGGGCGTCGATTAAAAGGTTTAACCCGATCAAACGCCGACCCTTTACTTTACACATTAATAGATTAATAGGTCGCCTTAACTTCCAGACATAACATTGGGAAAAGGGCAAGGGAGCATTTTAATGCTTTTTTGTTTGTTCTTGTTGTGATAAACGCTGCAATGTACGTTTTCAGCTCTCGATGAACATCTACAATTGAAGAAGGTAAAACAAAAACACTTCCAGATTAATAATTTAGCTGGGAAGGCGTGGTTGTTTTCTGGTATCTTTTGATATAAGGGAGTTTCTTGCGTCTTCACGATCGTCATTGGCGCCGGCATCTTGGAATCACGTGACGCGGCCGCCATTAGATTGCCTCGACCCCTTCGCTCAGCTACCCCAACTGAGTCAGTAATAATTGGTGTCTGAAAGCAAGCTTGCTGAGCGAAACGCAGGGACAATGTCGTGTTCGCGTCAAAGCCCTTTTCGAAAGTGGGCGCCACCTAGCAGCGGCTCAGCCAGTCATCTGAGTCCCTCATTATTTGGGCACGTACTCGGAGTACGTACTCGACACGACGGTCGCTTCAGGGTTCGGCGCGAACTCGGCTTAGCTCGTCTCGAGACGTGGTATTATGCCAGCGATGGGCCAGGACTCTACTGCGATCACCTGCTTCGAGCCCAAGAAATGGCAACCACCAATGGTGCCCGATGAGGTTTTGAAAATGGTTTGTTGCGTTGCGCAGTGTACGTAAAAAATGCTCTGTACATTGTTAAAAAATCTCCGAAGGTAAACTTTGGTAATATTCATTGTTGCTCCCGATAGTCGGTAATACTCTTCGGCGGTGAGCAGTCACCAATAGTGGTCTCAAGCTCAAGTGGTTTGCAGCACACTTGTATTAGCTGTGACACTGGCAGGAACGCAAAAATAGCAACTATAAGCGTACTAGTGAAACGTACATGCAAATTCAGTTTAGTTCTTGGGCCCCCTCTATCTTTCCGCTCGAAGAGATCGCACCTCCACTGCGTCTTCCGGACTTCCCTATAATACCTAACTCGCATTTTTTTGGCGAGGTAGCTTGGCAAAAACATGTACGGCGCGAAAGCTAGACGCAAAAACATTACTAGGATTTACCGATATAAAAGCGTATTCTATGTAACTTGTTTTTAAGCGAAGATGTGTGTGATCAAGGTACTGTCGCAACTTTTAACCTAAACAGATGTCAAGGTGAATCTTTGCGTTTCACATATCGACACCAGTCAATTTCTCCGTATTTCGAATTAATGGCGTTTGAGGGAGGTCGCGCTCCTCGTGCGCATCGGCGGTGGCCAGGGGTCGTCAAATTTTACGGTATAACCACCTGTTTTCGAAATATTTTCCAACATACTTTTCTTTGTCTTTATGAGAATTTGTATTAGTTAAAAAAATAAAATTTTATATTTGACGGTCATTTCTTCTTTAACACAAAAGTCCGATGTAAAAGTCTTTATTAGTCACAGCGTTTTGACGAGCGCAACACGTCTTTTGAGGAAATTCCTTACCTTCACGCGCATCAGGTTGTTTACATGTTTCCGTTAATAACGAGAAAACTCAACGGCGATGGGTCATTGCCCTTTGATTTTACCTTTATGTTGTTTCCTGAAGCAACAACAGCAATGCTATAGGTGGTTCTTTGACTTTTGTAAGGAGCGGTCCTCGATTCGCAAGAATAACTGAAAGCAATATAAAGAATCTAACTTAAAGAATTTCCGAACGTCATATTATAGTCACACCTTTCAACGGGAGTTCATTGTTCGTTGTCCCTTTTTTTGCTTTGATTTCGACAGTGTAAATGCTTGCTTCGCGAAAACTTTAAATCACAATTTAGAGGACAGAAACAAAAAATCTGTATGCGCGTGCGTAGCTTTGATTTAATCTCAAAGGAAATTTTCCACCGGGAACAATTGCCCTAGTACAAAGGTAGTCAAACTGCTTTTTTCTAGATGCCCTCGGATCTTCAGTGGTTAAAGTACTCATCTTGTTTTCTGGGAACTTCCAAAATAGGCAAGGCCGAGCAATCATAATGGCTCATTAAAACATTTCGATGAGCGTCATGGGAAAAAAGTGGTTTTCTTGTGAGTCGGCGGATCGGTGGTCACACGTAATGATTGGAGAGGATGATGTTATTTAGATCCTGCATTGGGCCAATGTGCAACAACGCATAAAGTTGGGGGAGTTGGTTTGACATATAAAAAAAAAAACCGAATTTCGTGCACTGAAATATTACCGTCATCAGAGTGAGATTGAAAGGAGAGAAAAAGGCGACCCGGGTGCAGCGAGAGCGTACGGCTGTGTACCGCGTCGATGGACGCTCCAAGTCTGCTCGAGCCCAGTGCTTGAGTAGAGCCAGTGGAGGATGTTAGCAGGCTTCGATTATTCGAGGTGGCCTCGAGGCGACACGGGGTCAAGCGTGTGAGCCTTGCTTTATGTGTGAGCTATATTCACTTACTAACCTTGTATCTTCTTACGGCGCTATGTCCTTTGCAAAATGCTGAGATCACTCGGGAAGGCATGCAAGTGGAAAACGCAAATGGCTAAAATCCAGCAAGTTAGAACTGATTCAGTTTCTCAGACTGACAGGATCCAGATGCTCCGGCGAGTTTTTGAGCTACCCCAACTAACTAAATTTTCTGAATTCTCGGCCTTCACTCTTTCAAGCATGCTATATAGTGTCGTGAAATTCAGAATAGTTATTGTGACATCGGCAAATGAAAATGATGCAAAAACCAACATTCAAATATACCCGCGCTTTTCACTGCCGTGACGTCAATGGCAGGCAGGCTCGCCAGTCAAGCAGGCAGACGAAAAAAATGAACTACGCAGAGTATTTGTTTCGTGCCGCTGCGTGGGTGCTGCAGCGAGCTTCCAAAGCATTCGCTTGACACCGTGAAACTGCTCGTTATCGATTGAGCACAAACTGTACAGTCCAAAGAGTGAACCCCTGCCAACCGCCGGCGTCACGTTTTCGCTGTTGGCAGTAGAAACTGTCAGATTGAGGTACACAATGAGAGCCAGAATTGTAAATTCAATAACCTAGGAGAAAAAAATATGTTGGCCTAATATTTGCGATAATATTTCGGTGATGTATCTTGTTGTGTTTAGAAAATGTTCAAATTGGGGACCATAAAGAACACGCCGGAGTTCCGCTTTAAGCTATGAATTTAAAGACTGATGAGGCCAGCGGTGCAGGAGCATTGAAAATTCATAAAAGAAATACATATTTCGTACGGCAAAAAAGAGACTGACCAGCATGTAGCGCTCCAAAACTTAAAAGGCATACGGAAGAATTAAATATTGAATGCGAGTGGCAACTATTTGTTGAACACGTAAAAAAAAAAAAGAACAACAACAGAATACATAATTAGTCAATAAATACTTTTCTTTATAGTTTACTGGTTGTATTCCCAAATTCGTTTTCCCGTCTTGATTGGGTCGTTGGAGCTGTAGTATGCCCAACTAAAATAAATAAACAAACAAGAGAATTGCGTTGCAACTCATGCGAATAGATTGAACGTGGTAACTGACCGTTGACGATGTGCAGCGTCGGCCCCGACTCTCCCAGTTGTCGAAATGGGTATTCCTCCTCTCAGTATTACAAAGGGCGATTAAGAAAACCGAGTTCCTAAACTCCACAGACACAGGACTTATAATGCGTCCCCCCAGCGTCGGCCCCGATCAGTGTGAGTTGGGATCCTGACAAGGGGTGAGCGTCTGAATCGCGCGGGTGAAGCTACGACAAGTGTATGAAGGGAACATTTATTTACGAAGTTGGGATCTGGAAAGCTTTCCAGATCCGAACTTCGTAAATAAATGTACTTACCGTACACCTGCCGTAGCTTCCCCTGCGCGATTCAGACGTTCGCCACTTGTCAGGATCACAACTCACACTGATGGGAGGACTTACAGTGCTCATAAGAATAACACTCCCTCCCGGAAAACATGCGTTTCTTGAGAGCAGCATTGTCGTAAACCTTAGATTCCAAGGAGAACGCAGTATGCGAACGAAAACGTTTCGATGTCTACAACGAAACAAGAGCCTTTGATCAAAACTTCCTACTCTATACGGTGGGGGACAACTGAAACTGAGAGTTCGGAAGTCGATAATATGTGACCTTTTTAGTTTTACAGCGCCCGCATAAATTGAAAATTTCTAGCTACGAAGCCGCGACATTTTATCACGAATGCAGGCATAAAAAATGAAATTCGCTCAAAGCGAGTAATGTCCGAAAATGGAAGGAAAACGCTTATGAGGATTTTCGCAGATGCATTATATTAGGCTTTAATCATATTGCCACGCGAGTAGCCGAGCGAGCATGCGCGTGGTCCAATAAAAAAAAGAAAAAAGCGCGTGCCTGGCTGAATGGTTACCGCACTTGGCTTTCGCACCGAGGGTGTAGATTCGATTCCAGGGAGCGGAATGTTGCATTAAAACTTGGGTTTGGGCTAGTTGGTCCATTACTAAATGAAATGTTAAAAAGGGCGAACAAACAGGGACAATAAACACGGACGAGAGGACAGGCGCTTCCCTGTCCTGTCGCCGGTGTTTCTTTATTGTCCTAGGTTGTCCGCGCTTTTTAACCTTTTATTCAGCGAAATGTTCTTTTATTTCTTCTTTCAACTTGGCGTTTTCGTAAGTTCGAGAACATTGTCGTATGATCAAGTTACAAATGTTCTACGCGCCGAAAGTTCTACGCCTAATGTTCCGGAAATCCACGCGGGTACAAAAGGTGCTCCGCGTGGCGAGCCGGAGTCAGTCTCGCCCCAGCGTTTGATCTTGCTGTTTCGTCGCCATCGACGCCGGCGACGCTAGCCTTTTTCTATTTTTTTTTTTTTTTGTGAGCACGAGTTTGCCTCATTCAACGCTTAGTTTGCTTTAGTTTTTGTGGCCTCATCAATTGACATTCGTGACGTTTTGGTGGAGCTGCGGGATAACACAATCCATGAGGCGTACCCCTTCGAGGCCTCACAGCGCAAGCCCGATCCCCCGCTCAAGAGGACCCTCCGCAGAAACTACCGACACCCGAGGAAGCCGCTGCACCGAAGGCCCACTTCCGAAATTCTGACTTTTGTCACCCAAGAACAAGCAGCCAGCGAGGCCAACGATGGACAACCAGTCGTCGCAGACCCCGGTCGACGCCGCCGTCGTATACCTGCCCCGCGCACCCCGGACTTTGACGCTTTTCTACGGTGAGGTTCACGAAGACATCGATGATTGGCTGCAGCGCTATGAACGTGTAGCCCGCCACAACAGATAGACGACTGAGCTGTGCCTCCACAACCTCTACTTCTCGCTTGAATGCCTTGCGAGGTGCTGGTGGGAAAACCATGAAGCCTGCTTCACTACATGGGAGTCCTGCGCCGCCGAATCGAAGCGGACGTTCATCAACCACCACCGTCGGCAGCGGGCGGACGACCTTCTCCAAACAAGGGTGCAGGACCCCAACGCAAGCGTGACCAGTTTTGTCAAAGATGTCATGAGCCTCTGCGCCCGAGCCGATCCGGAGGCAGCCGAGGAGAAGAAACTTCGCGTCTTCATGCATGCGTGGCGTGAAGCGTGCAATTCTCGGAGGCCTCGTCCGCAATTCCCCGACAACCGTCGACGGTTTTGTGACTGAAGCCACCAACATCGAGCGGGCACTGTCGGCCCGAGCAAGACATTACCATCGACTCGCCGGCGTGCTTGCTCTTCCAACCGTTGCATCTTCCTGACTGGACCTGAACACCGCCGGTGTAGACGGCCTTCAGGAATTCGTCCGCGACATCGTCCGGGAAGAGCTTCGCAAGATGCTACCCGCTGCTGATCGCCCGTCCTCTCTCTCTCACTCGCCGAAGTCGTGCGAGTGGAGATTCACCGTGCCTTCCAGCCTGAGGCTTTTGTCACCGTATAAGCACCTGAGGAGCACGCTCTTAGCTACGCCGCGTAGTGGTCCGACGAACTCCACCAGCCCCGCGTCCGTACATAGCGGCCCCCCGACGTGAACCTCCCGCGTCGCAGTATCCGAGAACGCCAGGAGGATCGGGTGCACGTCCGCCGAGATCATGCTGCGTCAGAAAGACCGACCTGTCGCGAACGGCCGACCGACGCCCGCTCTGCTGCCACTGCGAGAAAGCCACCACATCTATCGTCGATACCCCTACCACCGACTGGGGCTGCGTGGGTTCCACCCGAACAACCCACGCCCGAGGTACGGCGAACACCCTGACACCATCGAGGAGTATCTCCCACGTTCGCCATCCTCAACTTCGCCTCTCCGCAGTAACTCCCGGGGTCGTGGCGCTGGAGACGTCCAGCGTCTTCAGCGCCACGACCCCGCCGAGAGTGCCTGTCTCCCTTGCGGCGCCGAGAAAGCTAACTGCGGCAACGCCTGGAGGTGGCGTTGCCTGAAGACGACTGTTAAGTAACGAAGGATTTTGTTTGTGGTAAGTAAGATTTGTTTTAGAAAAGTTAATCTTTCTATAGTGAGTCGGCATTCTTGGGCGTTTGCTCGCAGACCCGCGGCAGGGGGTACGCTCGCGGGATAGCATGAACGGGAAGTCGTTTTCCGCCCCCATGCAAGGGAGCTTCGAGCAGCCGCGGGGCTCGGTGGAGAAGACTCAGTCCCGGTCGTTAACAAACGGATCGGGTTTCAGTTAGGGGCGCCCGAACACCCGTGTCTTGGGCTTCTGTCCGCACTTGTGGCCTTTAAGCGGGTGTGCTTGTGTCCGGTGTATTTCGCCGCTTAGTGTAGAAACTTCGTTTTTAATCGACGCAATAACTCAACTGGGTGGCGCCATCAAGGCGTCGAAGAAAGCATGTAGTGCCTCTACAAGGAATTTGGTTTTGGCCGTTGAGGTGTCAAAGGGGGATCACGTTGACAGCTCGCTGATCATTCAGTAAGAGTGCACCACGTGCCAACGGGTAAATTTGAAGTGATTGGTCCCTCTTTGGAGGGAAAGGAGGCTCTACGAGTCTAGAAAAGGGGTGACGAGAGGATTCTCGGGAGATTCGGCTCTTGAGACTGGGGACTAAAGTATGGGTTTTAATTTTGGAAGTGTTGAATTGTAAATTACTGTTGAGTTGTGGTTTTGTTTTGAAATAAACGTGGTCACACTGGCCATCCTAAAGCAACGTTGTAACATGTCCAGCAGGATCGAACAAATTTTAGTGTGTTTTTTTTCTTATTCGACTTCCCGGGGGACTTCCATCGGGCGAACATCATCATCGGTCGGCACCATCCTGACCGGCCTCCTCTCCCTCGGAAAGTTGACTACGGCCAAAGTCAAGAGCCTCCAAGAACTCCGCAGCACTCCCACCCTAACGATGCCACGTATTGCGACAACGCTCATGCAACGGTGCCCAACAACCTAAACGTTGTTATCGACGGTCACGAGGCATCAGCACTCGTGGACACCGGAGCAGACTACTAGCAGACTACTAAGTTTTGAGTGGGAGACTCTCTCGCCACCTTCGAAAAGGGACGACGCCGTGGGATGGGCCACAGATATGAACCGCTGGAGGGCACCTCATCACGCCTGACGGAAGGTGCAGTGCTCGCGGCGAAATTCACGGCAAGATGTGTCCTGTAAAATTCGTCATTCAAGAAGACTGCGCCAGAGACGTCATTCTCGGAATAGATTTTCTGTGTAAATACGGCGCCGTCATCGACCTTGGAGAGAACAGACTGATGTTGCGGAGACTTGTTCCGCCTCCAGGGAAGCCCACAACAACGTCAGTCGCCATCCGAATACCTGCCGACCACGTGAACCTGCCGCCGCGGATAAGTGTTGTACCCGTCGTAACAGATGCAGCTACCCGGGGCGAAGTTGTTTTGGAAGACAACATTTAATTGCTCCTGAGAAGAGAAATAGGTGTCGCAAAAGGAGTAACTAAACTTCAGGATGGGTGCAACGTGCTCCTCGTGACGAACTGCCGACATGAACGCAACACCTCACGAAAATTGTCACTGTGGGCAACGTCGAGGAACTCCCGAACTCCGCCGAAATCGCCGCGATTACTGAAAAGTCCTCGTCATACCCCAAGCTTGCGGGTCCGAAACGAGGGCAGTTGATTAATCTCCTCGTCCAATACAGCGACTGCTTTGCGACGTCGTCAAAGGTGCGCCAAACCGCCGTTGCGAAGCACCGCATCGTTACCGAGGACGATGCGCGCCCTGTGCATCGATCGCCGTACAGGGTCTCCGTTAAAGGAAGGGAGGTGATCCAGGAGAAAGTTCAAGAGGTGCTGAACGACGACATAATCAAACTTTAAGCAGTTCGTGGGCTTCTCCAATCGTACTGGTTAAGAAGGACGGAACGCTTAGGTTCTGCGTGGACTACCGGCAGCTGAACGCGGTGACAAAGAGAGACGTCTATCATCTCCCCCGCATCGACGATACGTCAGACCGGCTGCGCCACTCTCGATACTTTTTATCGATGGACCTGAAGAGCGGCTACCGGTAGATCAAAGTCGACGAACGGGATCGAGAGAAGACACCCTTCGTCACGCCGGATGGACTGTACGATTTCAAGGTGATGCCCTTCGGACTATGCAAGGCGCCAGCAACTTTCCAGCCTGTCATGGACATCGTGCTGGCAGGACTGAAGTGGCAGAGCTCTGTTGTCTACCTCGATGCCGTCGTAGTGTTTTCTGGCGACTTCGACGAGCACTTGCGACGACTCCGAGCTGTTCTTCAAGCCATACGGACCGCCGGACTCACCCTCAAACCGTCAAAGTGTCGGTTCGCCTATGACGAACTGAAGTTCCTAGGTCACGTGGTTAGTAACCAAGGCGTTCGCCCAGACCCAGAGAAGACTCACGCCGTCGCAGAATTTTCAGCACCGACAGACAAGAAGGCAGTGCGAAGGGAAGGACATCCCGCACGAAGGGCGTACTATCGGCGCTTCGTGTGGGATTTCGCAAGGATTTCCGCACCGCTCACAAACCTCACGAAAGACGCGAGAAGTTTGAGAAACAGCAGACATTCGACGAGCGGATGCGAGGACTCCAGACTTCTCCTAGTCTTCGACACCTCGATCAAGATGCGGAAACCGAGATTTATACCGACGCTACTAGCGCAGGACTTGGCGCGGTACCGGCTCAAGTGCAAAAAGGCGTTGAGCGAGTCATCGCCTACGAAAGTCGGACACTGTCCAAAGTTGAAATAAATTATTCCACGACTGAAAAGGAATGTCTTACGGTCGTCTGGGGAATCACGGAGTTTCGCCCGTACTTGTACAGGAGCCCGTTCCTTATTGTCACGGATTGCCACTCGCTCTGCTGGCTTGCGAACCTGAAGGACCTTTTAGGACGCCTTGCTCGATGGAGTCTCCGACTGCAGACGTTCAACATGACTGTAGTCTCCAAGTCAGACTGCAAGCACACCGACGCCGACTGCCTGTCCAGAGCCCCTGTCGAGACATCTCCCGGTAGCAGAGACGACAATTACGACGAGTGCTTCCTAGGCGCTGTGAACACCGACGACATGGTACCACGTCAAAGAGACGATCCTGAGTTGCACGCGCTAATCGAGCACCTTGAAGGACGAGGGGGTGCGATCCCTCGTGTCTTCTCCAGAGCCCTGTCGACATTCGTCATTCGGCAAGGTGTACATTACAAGGAAAACTTCAGAGACAAAACCTTGCCATGGCTGCTGGTCTTTGAGAGATCTTGGGAGATCTTCCAAGTCTGCCACGACGACCCAACGTCCCGAAACCTTGGTTACAGACGTATGCTTGCCTGAATTCGTGAAAAGTATTACTGGCCCCAGCTCCCGAAAACTGTTCACCTCTACACACGATCGTGTCACAAGTGCCAGCGACGCAAGAAACCGCCGACGAAACCGGCAGGTCTCCTGCAGCCGATTGCTCCCCGACCGCACCGTGCCAGTAGATCGGAATGGATTTACTTGGTCCTTTCCCACCATCGACGCAAGGAAACAGATGGATAATCGTCGCAACCGATTATCTCGCGCTGCAAGCCGAGACGAAAGCCCTTCCATCAGGTATGGCTGTTGGAGTCGCCAAGTTTTTTATCGAGTCATTTGTCCTCCGGCACGGTGCCACCAAAGCTCTCATTATCGACCGCGACCGTGGATCATGGCTCAGCTGACGCAAGAAATTATTCCTCTCAGTAGTGCCAGCCATTGTCGGACCACTGCGTACTTCCGCAGACAAATTAACTAGCGGAAATACTTAACAAAACTATAGTCAACATGATCTCCATGTATGTCGACGTACAGCTCAAGACATGGGACGAGGTGTTAACCTACGTCACGTTTGCTTACACCTAGTAGCACCGTTTCAGCTGGTGCATGTCCAAAAAGTAACGACCATGCTTGACGCGATGCTGCCCCACGAACCAGCTGACGATGGGAGCCACGACGTCCAGGTGGTTGCTCAACGAGCCGAAGAAGTTCGTCAGCTCGCCCAACCCCGGATTCAAGATCAACAATGTACCGACTCTATCCGGTACAACATCCGCCGCATCGACGTTCGCTTTAAGCCCGGACACCGTATGTGGGTCTGACCCCGATACGACGACGCGGTCTAAGCGAGAAACTCCTGAAGCGCTACTTCGGACCCTACGAAGTGCTTCGTCGACTCGGAGATCTGAACTACGAGGTGATGCCCGGGGGAACACAGGCTTTGCCCTCCACGACCGGAAGTCGTCCACGTCGTGCGCCTCAAGCCGCACAACGATCTATAGGACCGTGAACGGCATTTCTTTACTACGCTTGATACGACTATATTTTACAAGCCTCCGTAGTTTGCAATTATTTTTGTTTGTTTTGCTGCTTCATTTTCTGAATAGTTGCATCGAGACGACGCTCTTTTTAAAGGGGGCAGCAATGCCACCCGCGTCGCCGAGCGAGTGCGTGCATGCCCGAGTGGTTACCGTGCTTGGCTGTCGCGAAGGGGGTCGAGGTTCGATTCAACGGAGCGGAATGTCCTTTTATTTATTATTTCAACTTGACGTTCTCGTAAGTTCGATATCATCGGCTTCTAGTCAAGTTACGGATTCTGCGCCGAATGTTCCAGAGAGTTCTCCGCCGAATGTTCCAGAATTCCACGCGTGTACAAAAGGTGCTCCGCACGCCGAGCCGAGTCAGTCTCGCCCCAGCGTTCGATCCGGCTGTTTCGCCACCATCGACGCCTGCGACGCTAGCCTTTTTATATTTCGTTTTGGGCACAAGTTCACCCCATTGAACGTTTAGTTCGGTTCAGTTTCGTCGGCTCATGAATTGCCGTTCGTGACAGCACTTGAGCTATGATCAAGGCTCCGTGATCTTGGAATATATTTCCTCCCAAATTCGTCTCTTTTTTAGTGATGAGCAATACATCGGGTTTATGCGGTTTAACGTTATAAAAGTAACTTATATTTGTAAATTAGTTTGAAAAATCGTAACGCACCATATGTGATAAACACAAAACAACTCTATTAAATTCATACAAAAACTGTTTAGAGAAAGAATGGAGCAATAAGTAAAGCAAAACGTAACTTTATCAACACCCTCCCAGCAGCATGCAATTGATACTTGAACCTATTCGGGGAAATAAGCGCGAAAGAAACAGGGACCAAGAGTAGAATAACAACGACGCAGGGCGCAATCTCAACTGGATTTACTAGAAAAAAAAAAAAACTTATATACCAACGGGAGCACACCATCAGACACAACACGTCACGTTAGTCCCATACTGAAACCTATCGAAATCTATTGAAAAGAATAATGTCATGTACACGCTGAGCGATTTGCCTGCAACAGGAATATGCGCTCCATACTACTATGAACTATCAACTAAAAAAATGCACGTTTTACGAATGGCAAGATCAAGGGCAGCTTTTGACAAGTCGGATCATTTTATGCGGCGCACTCTTCAAACGTTGCCAAGGAAAACTTTGACAGCAGGGTCCTTATACAGTGAACATTCTAGGAGTTCGTGTTTTATAGACCGTGGAGTACACGACAGCCGAAAACACACACCTAAGCCCTTTTTCTGGGGTCATTAGTTCCTACTTTCTTTCTGGTTCGCAATTTCCACATGGTGCTAGAAGTAGTTTCTTAAGAATTGAAAACTGGGCAAAAAATTTCCGAAACCGGAGTTTCCCTCTTCAAGGAAAGCTCCAATTAGGATATTTTTTTTTTAGTTTTCCTTAATCCCGTGAGAACTATTCGAGGAGTTATTTATCGCTGTTTATTGTTATTTATCGAAAACACGGAAAACTATCTATAATCACTGATAGCTTAAGCACCGGCCTACGTATCCCCAGGCGGCAGGTTCGAATTCAGGCCGAGTTTCCAGGACTATGACTCGAGCATATTGCTGAGAAGGCGCCGTGTAACCCAGCTTTATTCGGTGGCACATCAAAATATCCCCAGGGGGTTCAAATGAATCCTCTGCTGGGGTGTGCCAGATTCCCTTCGTTTGCAACGTGTCTATTCTTGATAAGCTCCGTTTTGGATGTGATGATTTCGAAACCGCAAGTCGTGACTCTAGTGTTGACATATAGTTTAGCGAATTTTTTTTTTTTTATGAGGAAGCGACTGCATAAAGCGATTTGTCCCAGTTACGATAAAAAGGGCAAATCATACTCAGCCATGGATTACTTGAGAGGTATTGCAATTAACTCGTAGGCTGCAAAAAGAAAATTAGAAACTGAGGCATAATGCTAATCCTATGGACGTAACCTGGTTTGAAAGCGTAAAGAATAAGTTACTAGAAAAATGACAGCTGCAAATATATACTTATTTTAATGTTACGCTGACTCAGTTTATGTAGTAGAATTCGGCAAAGTTTTGGAGGTCTATCCTTCCCAAAAATGATATTTCACACAGTTTTATTATTCAAAATCAATATGCCTCTCTTCCTGTACACATTCCGAATGACTTTAATGCATACTTTCAATCTGTATTTATTAAATATAATGGTTGTAAACCTTCTTAATCTTTTAATTTATCGTGTATATTATTATAAAACATTCTGATCAATGTTTTTGGTGTGCACAATTTGCTTTTAAACATGAACTGCACGAAGAGTTATGGTTCTGATGGTATCCCGAATTAATTTTTGTATCGTGATTTTCTCTGGTCATCAAGATACTAAACCTTACTTTTCAATAAGTCTCTCTCTTCTGGAGTTGTACCTAAACTTTGGAAATCAGCCAGAGTTGTTTCCATCTTTAAATCCGGTAACAAACAGAGCCTCGTCAATTACAGACCAATCTCATTGACTTCTGCCTCTAGTAAGCTCCTCAATGATATATTCTAGTTATATTTTTTAATATCTCAAAAGAAACTCAATAATCTGCCCTCCAAAGCACGGTTTTTATCGTGAATTTTTCAACCACCACGCTACTCCAGGAATGCACTAATGATATTGCTTCGTCTTTGAATAAAAGAGGCCAGGTTGATGCGATATCCATAGATTATTCGAAGGCATTTGATCAAGTTTCGCGTTCCAAATGACTTTTGAAGTGTAAAGTTATTCTTAAAAATCCAGTTTTACTTGACTGGATCAGTGATTATTTAAACACAGGTCGCAGTTTCTTTCGTTTCGTAATATTGTTTCTTCGTAACTAAGTTACGGTCAGTTCAGAAGTGCCGCAAGGATCGGAGTTAGGACCCATTTTATTTCTTCTCTATATAAATGATATAGTAGAAAGCATACCGGTTAAAATTAGCATCTATGCCGATGTTTGGGTTCTGCCTAATAATGCTAAGTCAGCTAATCACCAACTGTTACATAATGAATCCTTCACGCGCTTTTTATTTCGAGCAAGCAATGGCAAATGAAAATAGACTTTGAAAAGACTGTGTACATAAACTTTACAAATAAGAAATCGCCTTTGATTTTTAATTACGTCATTAATGAAAGATAGCCTGAAGGAATGTTTATGAGTTGAAATATTTGGGTATTATTTCTTCATCTAACCTTAAATGGGAATGACACGTTGACTTTATTTGCTCTCGCGCCCTCAGGAAATTAGGATATGCTAAACGTACGCTGAAATGTTCTTCAAATGAGGTCAAATTAACCGCTTTTAAAACCCTTCTTAGGCCGATTTCGGAGCATGGTTCTGAAGTTTCGGACGTTTATCTAAAAAAGAACATTAATCTTATCGACTCTAAGCAGGCCCAAGATGGCCCGATTTATTTCCAATATATATGATCGACATTTTTCCCCCTGACCCAATATGCTAACACGAGGGCTAGAGTCTCTGCCTTTTAGGCGAACTGCCGAGCGGTTGAAAATGCTAGACAGCATTATTAATGAAGATACTGACACTGAGTGCATGAAATACATTCCTTCTTCAGACATCACGCGCACTAGGCGATCTCATCCTTTAAACATTACAATCTTTCAGTCTCATTAACTGTTTTAAGAAATCCTTCTTTCCGCGCACGGTTGAGTTGTGGAACCGTATTAATAGAAATTGTGAAAATGGGTTTTGTATGATGTGTGACTGGCGAATCATTATTTTGTATATGTTCTTGTTTATTGTCGGCACTACTCATCTGTTTTTCACTTATGTATTACACTTCTGCAATGTCCTCAATTGAGGTTGCAGTATGTTCGAATAAATAAATAAATAATATGAGTCGAAGCGCAGAACAGATCAAGCAACAAATGACATAAAAGGCCCCTCCCATCGTTTCTTAGGATGTCGGCGAGACGGCGCAACAAGAATCCTTGTCCCATCGATGGGAGACGTATAATTTTATTGAGTGTCGCGTTGCGCAGTATTGCTTTAAACACTGAGTATTTTATAAACGCCGTAATACATCCTTCATGGCGAAATTTGTGGCGCGCAAGGGAAACTCAAGCAAGTAGTGCCACACTGTGCATAAACCGTTTTTATTTTATGCAAATATAGACTGTCAGACATTCTAAAACCAGGAAAATTGTTGCGTCCTCATGGGGTTCTTACGTTTTATAATCCAACAAATATCATTAACAATTAAGTAAACATTTCGGCGGAAATCCGCCTGTATAGGAACGCAAGAGGAAATGGGTACTTAGTATACTCTAACAAATGTCTTCATCATGCCCGTCATTTCAAAGCCGGCTCGGCTTAACTGTGTGTAGGCCCAAAGTAGCGTGTACTATACTCCGCGGCAGCTTTTCTTGGCAATGCAGTGGAAGGTACGTCCCGCGTCTCCTCTCCCATTTTGAGTGTACGCAGGCTCTCCTCCTCTCCCCGGAAATGGGGGAGGAGGAGAGCCTGCGCACACTCAAAATGGGAGAGGGGACGCGGGCCTGTACCTTCCACTGCATTGCCAAGAAAAGTTGTCGCGGAGTATAGTATCAAGACCAGCGACGTCGACAGCCGTTACAAACACCTCAATTTCATGGAGCCAGCCATCCAATTTACATCCGAACATGAGTCGAACGGTTGCATTCTATTTTTTGATCTAAGGGTGGGGGGGGGGGGGGGGGGGGGTCCGTTCAGAAAACCATAATTTAGACTATTTGAGCGTTGTAACTAATAATTGTTACACGAAAGAAGTAAATATTTTTAACTCAGATCCTCAGAAGTTTGACAAATATATTAAAAGGAGTACTCACACGGGGATGCTTTCCGGGGTTCGGCGTTCAGTGATCGGTGGAACCAGCAGCACTTCCTCCCCGACTGAAGCTTTCACACGAACGGCGGAGAGCTCAGAGGGATGTAGAATTTTTCAGACGCATGTGGCGGTCGCACTCTTGAAAACAGGGTTCAGTGCGAGCTGACGAGAGAAGAAAAAAGACAGGAGGACACTTAAGAGGGCTGACGTGTAGGAATGCAAAAGAGTTACTACACGCAGCGCATTTCTAGAAGCAGTGATCCCCGCTGTCCCCCGCAGATGTGTGTCAGGCGACGCGACATGGCTGAAAGCATAGCGTAGAACACGTGATAGCGCAGTGCACAGGGAGAGGGAGCAGAAATTTCACGTCCCTCTCCCGCCTCCCCCCTCTCCGGCCACGCATGACACGTGACCCGAGAAAAGGGAGAGAGCGTATGCCGCGCGCGCGCCACCTTCTCCCTTTTATTGGCTCGCGGGCCACAGCGCCAGGAGAGGGCTTCTTTGTGGGGTGGCGGTCATTAGAACTATGATGCTTCGCAGCCAACGGGACTTTAGATGTCGACTCGTTCAGCCAATGGGAGAACGTGAATTTAGGTGCCGTTTCCGCGGTTACAGACGCCGCCGGTTTCGCTCGATGGGACCGTTAAAGGAATACTACAACAAAATTTTGGCGCTCATTTTTTGGTCTATATGTGTTCAAAGGAGCAGTATCACATCGAACTCACGAATCTCTTGCTTAAAAAGTCACGAAAACGAATTTTAAGACGAATTGAACGATTAGCAAAGGGCACATGGTGGATGTCGCTAACGCCTCGTTTGTAACGCCCGTCTAGGAACCTAGACGGGCAAAGGTGATGGTAACTGTGTCACCTCCGGCCACGACGAGAAAAGAGGGGAAGTAGGAACTCCACTCTCCCCGAAACTCTCTGCTGTGTGTCCTAGAAGTCGCTATTGTCCCCCTACAAGATTATAGAAGACTAACCCGTCACTCAAAATTCGTGCCAAAGCAGCCACTTCGGTGGCTGGAACGACTAGGCCATCCTCTCGACGTCAACCTCGCCGTAGCTTTGCTTGTCCCAAGACGAACTACGTCCCGATTGGGGGGGGGGGGGGGGGGGGGGGGGGGGTTATGACGTGCTCTCCGCCGACTGTTTTCCGAGCGCTTGCCAGAGTGGGCCGTTTATAGCGAAAAATACAGCCACCAGGCTCAAAATACAAACGTGCCATTGTCATTTACGGATATTATGGATCATATTCAACCCATTTTTGACCACGACGGTAATATTTCAAATTTCGTTGAAGTATCCCCCCTGGTTCTCTCGTGAATTAAAACGCGTAATGCGCAAAAAGTTACATTTGCACCGTCTTTACCGCACTACTAACAGCAACGAAGTTTATGACAGGTTTAAAATATGCCGAGCTACGGTTAAAGAACTGTATAAGCGCGATAAAGAGGCTTATTGTAGACAAGTCGAAGGAAGTGTTTCCAAGCGTCCCCAGGATTTTTGACGATTGGTTAAAAAGCATACACGAGATAGGTCGAGTCCTGCTTCATTTATGATTGACGGAGCATATTCTTCTGATCATAATAAGATATGCAATCAATTCGCAAAGATTTTCCTGTCCACCTATTCATCAGCCAGTGTCGAAAACACAGAGATTTTACTAACTACCCATAACCATTTTCCTCCTCCGACAATTGACCTTGTTTGGGCAATTCATCAGCTCCCATCTAAAAAATCTTGTGGCCTTGATGGCATACCGAATTTTATAGTTAAGGGCTGTGTCGACATACTGGCTCCCATTCTACACCGCATATTTTCTATGTCGCTGAAGCAGTCTATCTTTCCGACCGCCTGGAAAAAGGGCTTGGTAATCCCTCTTCCTAAATCAGGCACCTCAACGAATATCACAAACTATAGACCGATATCATTGCTTTCCGCATTTTCGAAGGTATTCGAAAAAATCAATCATAAGCATCTAACACCCTGTTTTAAGCACTTATTACCCGAAGTTCAACATGGTTGTTTGAGCGGCAGGTCTGTTGAAACAAATCTTGCGTGTTTTTTAAATGATGTTGCCCCCAGAGTCTGTTCTCGAAAGCAAGTTGACGCAGTGTATTTTGATTGTAGCAAGGCATTTGATTGTGTAAACCACAAGTTACTGTTACACAAACTTTCTTTTTCTGGTCTCAGCGACGAGTACTGTTCTTGGCTTGAAAGTTATCTTTCTGCAAGAAAAGACTGTATCGGCTACGCAAATGTTAGGTCATGTTTTTTTCCTGTGCCATCTGGTGTACCCCAGGGTTCCAATATGGGACCTCTTATTTTTAATATATTTGTTAAAGATGTCAAAGACATCATTCGCCATTCGAGCCTCTTGCAGTTCGCTGATGACCTCAAGATCTATAAAAATATTTCGTCATGAAATTATTGTGCTCTACTGCAGGAAGATATCAACGCCATCTGTCTATGGTGTAAAGATAACGGGTTTGATCTTAACATTGGAAAAACAAATGTAATATCTTTCACGTGTAAGACTAATCCAACTCACTTTCTGTACTACTTAGAAAATTCGTCGATTACTCGAGCTACGATTGTGAAAGATCTGGGAGTGATGCTAGACTCCAAACTCAACTTTAACTCGCACGCGACATACGCTGTGAGCTCTTGTTTTCGTCTTCTTGGTGCAATTTCAATATTTAGTAAGTGTTTTTCAAGTGTTTACATTTTCTACGTACTTTATCGAAATATAGTTCTTCCAAAACATGACTTCTGCACTGTGATTTAGAACAGCCTTAGTGCTACAGCTTCCAATAATGTGGAACGCGTACAGAAAAGATTTGCCAGAACTTATCATTTTAGATCCCCATCACACGATATATATGATTACAACGAAGTGCTTAGACAATTGCAAATCACTAACCTTGCATCAAGACGATGCTCGCGCGACCTTTTATTCTTGTTTAAATGCATACATTCTAATCACGATATTAGCTCTCTGGTCACATCTATTAACTATCATATACCCGGTAGAAATGTTCGTTCTAGTCGCACTTTCCATGTCAATCACAGCGATTTCACGTCACCCTCGGGCCGACTGCAAAACTACTTCAATCATCTGGAATCAGATGGCATTGACATTTTTAACCCTAACCAACCTCATTTTAGGAAGTGCTTGCTTCATGTATTGAAATAATGTTCATGCTTTGCAACTATTGAATTCCTGTGTTTTTTTCCTTTAGAGGTGTGTGAGGCGACCATACTTTTCTTGTTTGCGTTTATATGCCATCTGAAATGTTACTAACAAGTGCACCAATGTATAGGCTTTGGCTGTTTTTGGGCACTCAAAATAAACAAACAAACAAAATAAACAAACAAACGAACAAACAAACAAACCCGTCACTCAAAATTCGTGCCAAAGCAGCCACTTCGGTGGCTGGAACGACTAGGCCATCCTCTCGACGTCAACCTCGCCGTAGCTTTGCTTGTCCCGAGACGAACTACGTCACGATTTGGGGGGATATGACGTGCTCTCCGCCGACTGTTTTCCGAGCGCTTGCCAGAGTGGGCCGTTTATAGCGAAAAATACAGCCACCAGGCTCAAAATACAAACGTGCCATTGTCATTTACGGATATTGTGGATCATATTCAACCTACTTTTGAACACGACGGGTAGATTTCAAATTTCGTTGAAGTATCCCTTTAATGCTTTCGCATTAAAATGGAGGCGTCCATGAAACTGCGATGTGCTATCATGGTAGCAGCGTTGTTAGATGCAGAAGACGACGAACTGCTTCCTGCTAAAAGAAAGATGCTTCTTGAATGGGTGGATGCAACACAAAGGACGTGGAACCGAAATCCAGTTTTACGAGGAGGGCCTTGAGGATGGCATTGATGAATGTCAAAGCCTTATATGGGTGCCTCGGACGGCATGCGCAAAAGCGCAAACAACAAGTTAGGTGATCCCGGATTCCGATGCCATCGCCGGAATCTTGCTGATCAAGATGACTAAATTGGACTGACACGCGAGCGAAATACCGCTATTTGCAAAGAGCTCCCACGCCAAGGCGGAGAGCGTTTGCACAGCCCGTGCGGAAACTCCTTTATCCCCCTTGAATGACTGCGTTAGCGGGGCTCCGCGCAAAAGCGTCACGTTGTTAGCGCGTGATATCTGTCCCGGGGAGAAAAATGAAGGATTTCTTCTTCGTGTAAACTATTCAAACCGGTAGCCAGTTTTTTTTTGTTTATGCAGTTTTTTTGTGTGTGCATATCAAGTGTATTTATTTTACGGTACTATAAAGGGTACCGAAATCAACACTTCACTATTTATGCATTGAAGCCCCTACTTTGTAAGTGCCTCCTTTTCACTGCAGGCAAGGTATGATATATAACTCTTTTCATAAACCCCCACCGTGCACTTATGGCTATGATTCTTACTCGGTGAGCAATAGTGTATGAGTGCATATATTGTCAATCTTTTTCGTCGTGTTTTTGTTTTGGGACTTTCAGTTTATGCGTAATTTGCAGTGTGTGTAAGTTTCGGTGTGCCAGCCCCAATACCGTACGGTTGTTAGTGTCCACATAATATGATTGCTTCTTGATTATTATTATTTTATTATTATTATTATTATTTAAAGGGGCGATTATTAACTGGCCACGGCTTTCATATATAGCAGCCGGCCTCTGCTAAGAACGTAGAAAACCGCTCCGGGATTGACTCATTTTTTTGCATTCAATTCTATTTGATCATGGTAATCGTTTATTCCTTAGGCTACTCGTAAGCACTCTAAGTAAAATATGCCAGTCAAGGTTGCTCGTTAGTTGCTTCATTGTTCAGGAGCAGCTGATGGAGCGTTTCTTTTGCTCCGAAGACTGAAACTTGTTTGTTACGTCCCTCTGTTCCGAAGAAAACCGCGGTGCTGTTCGTTCGCAGAATACTTAAGCAATATCGTTGCCCCGAGTCGAGTCAACACACGTACATAACGCAGGCTCCACTCTGAGCGGCGTTTCTGAAGATGTCACCCTGAATTATTATACTCGCTGGACTATGACGCAACTCGTCTGATGTCGGTTTCCATCGGGTTTGCAATCGAAGAGGCCGAGGAATAGCCCGTGGTGAACCCTAGCGCCAATAACCCCCTTCCGAAACACGCCGAGACGTACAAACAAAGCAAAAGTTGAAAATTCGCTTCTTGAAGCATTTGTGATAATCACTTTGCTGTTCCATATATTTCCCAAAAAGACAAGTACGGATCTCGTGAAAGTTTTCCCAGAAATGCCACTAGAGCCAGTGAGCTTAAAAAACATGGTGGGGCTTATGTTATGGTCAGTCTTGGTGCTTTGAAATTCGGTGTTCTTGCTGGGTAATGCCGCAGTATCAATGGCTAGAAAGCTATTATAAGGGGCTCAACACTCCCAACGATCAGCGATTGTTTATCTGTCAGTGGCAATATTACGAGGAAAAAAAATCATAAGCCATTCCTTTCTGTGAAGCTGGATAACCAGCAAACCGAGGTGTTTTCCACTAAACTTTAAGCCCGACCGCAGCCTACACAACCTACCGGGAGTGCCAGGTAGCGGCCAGGCACTTTAAATCGACCGCAAAATTCGGTTTCTTAACTACTCCCGCTATGAATTTGTGCAGCATTGCCCACATATGCTGCATTTATTTTGTAAAATTCGCAAAAAGCGAACTTACATGACGAAAAAGTAAAGAAAAGAAATGCTTAACTCCTTTGGAAGCGCAGCGAAGTCACCGGTCTTCAAACAATACGGCGCTGTTTCGCACGAGAGACAAGTGATGGCGCAAGTGGCCTCGACGCCAACTGCCGTCAACGAACGAGCATACGGCGCCGAGAGCCGGTGTCATTAGCAGACAATCTTTCCGACTCAAAAGCGGCGCGCGTTCTGCAGCGGCGACAGTCGCAGAACCAAGAACAGGCGCGGTAACAAGGAATTGCAAGCAGACGACAAAAGTACACTGAAAAAACAAAAACAAAAAAACAGTCAGAATATTCCGACAAATCATTTTTTAATCGATTACGTGTCCATTCACTGTGTTTTATTAGTAAAGATGATAAAACAATGCATTGGCAACTGATATCAAAAATGCTCGCACCGCTTTGGGTCGAAAAGATCGTCAGCTAATGGCGTCGGATCTCGGCGCCGTATGCTGGTTCGTTGGTGGCAGTTGGCGTCGCGATCGCTTGCGCCATCTCTTGTCTCCCGTGCGAAACGGCGCCGTATAGTTTGAAGGCCGGTGGCTTCACTGCGTTTCCAGAAGAGTTAAGCCTTTTTCTTTCTTTACTGTTTTCTCAGGTAAGTTCGATCCTTGCGAATTTTACAAAAAGAAATGCACCATGTGTGGGCAACGCTACACAAAGTCTTAGCGCGATAAGTTAAGAAACCGAATTTCGCGGTACATTTAAAGAGCCTGGCCGCTGTTTCGGACACCCGTTAAAATAATCAGAGCCTGCGAATTACAATTTTGACCTCATCACAGCGAAGTCGAGCGAAGACACAGATTGGATACGAGTGGTGCGTCGGTGCTCGGCTGGGACTCGTGTGCAATCAACGCGTCGAAAGACGCTCGGCATCGGGCCCGAGTCTAAGGCGGAACGCAAGTTCGTCTGTTCTTGTTCTTTTCTTTTTTGGCAGGGGTTGGGGTAACTTTAGAACGCTGACCTTTGATTGGTTCTGAATGAAGAGTAGGGGGTAGACCTCAAAGCTGCTTGGCTCGAGGTCTACCCACTATCCTTCAATCAGAGCCAATCAGAGCTCGGCGTCTTTTTGACGTCCCTGCAACTCCTGCGCAGGAAGCAGACGACTTGCTTTCCGCATTGCTGAGTTCGCGACATCCAACCGTGATGGCGTGGGATGGAGTGGGTCGTTCGGGGCGCTTCGTTATTCTAGGTGTCGCAGCCGACGCTATCCTGTGATAGAGCCAATCAAGCAGCAACAAACGTGCGTCGTCGCGGAACTCGTCCGCTTTTGTGCCTTTGCTATCAACACCAATCCCGTCCAGTGAAGGCGTCGGGATCCTGCGCTTTTATTCGTGCGTGACTGGTAGAGCACACAAACAACGAGCGTCGTGACGATCCCTTTTTGGCGCTGCTTTACTTGCTCCCTCAGATTGTTTCAATGTCGGCTGTGGTCGGTTATAAAGCAGAACTGTGTATAGACGCAACATATACAGCCGACATCGTCTCTACCTCCCGTCTCCCTCCAATCAAAGCGGGCATCGTCTGCTCCCCGCGTCAAGTCCGGCCTTTTAAAGGCCGGTTTTCACATGCAGCGAAGCGCTGATGTAGCGCTCCTCACGCGCCGTCAGCTACTTATCGTCTGCCATGAGCAACAGTTTCGACGGTGCCATACAAAGCTGGTGAATGCTCCCGTCAGCACGCGCTTAGCGCGAGGTCAGCGCTATGCTTGTAGCGCTCCGCTGCCTGTGTGAACAGGCCTTAACGACAGACCCCACGCGAGGAGCAGACGACGTTCGCTCTGGCTGCAGGGAGACAGCAGGTAAAGACGAAGGCGGTTAGCTTTCCCGTCTATCCTTCCGATCAGAGCTAGCCGCATTGACGTCACCACGAGCTTGCATCTCCTATCCTAAAAATTGTGAATCCCGAGGAGATGATTAATGAACCACTTCAAGAATTCAGTACTATCAAGTGGCTGGAATATCGGTGCAAATTTTTGTATCATGACCTCCGAGATCTTTCCCGCGCCCTGCTCCGGCCATTCCAAACGCCCGGCTGCCCAGAAGAAAAAAGCGAGCCGAGCAGATTTTCTAGATCTCAGCATGCGGCGCCTAGAACCATACCAGAAGCGGAAAAAAGAATCGCCTCAAATAACGCTGTCAAGTGTGAGCCAACGTTGGTGTGGGCCCTCGGCATGAAGCTTGACAATTCGTCGGTCTCATCATCATAATAGAGAAAGGTAAGTCGATCTCTGTTGATTCGTAATTTTTTTTCGCTGCTTCGATCTTTGCGTTGTTTCGCTGGATGATACCTCAGAATGCAAGATCGGAAGAAGAGAGTTAGGTAGGCGTAAGAGGTGTTGTTCTCATCGTCAGAGAATCAGCCGTACCAGTGGCACACACGGTGCCTTCGATCGACAGTGTGGTGACACTGCTCGGTTGCAAGCTCGACCGCAAGCTGCAAAACTTCAGAGCCCGCTTTCACGAAGACAGCCGCCCGGCCAACACCGGCGCTAACCCCTGAACTTCCCCCACAGGGGTGCTGAACTCCCTGCGTTGCCAGAAGTTCGGGCGGCTCGTCTGCAAGCCGTACACGCAGAGAACCTTCCCCGGGCGATCGAGACCGACCAGCTAAAAGTCAGCAGCCCATGGCGGCCCCACGAAGACCGCCGTCGCGAATACCGCTGCAAGCCTAAAGCTCTTGCTGTCTTCAACCGCAACATCAACCCCTCACCCTCGTCCACAAGCTCAATTTAAACAATCATCGCAATTAAAAAAAAATCATTAGTGAATTCCCATTTCATCATCGCTGGGCGCGGCGCCGTGGTCATTCACGGTATGGTTAACTTGCCTTTCTGCACGCCGCGGCTCTCCTAAGCCTAGATAAATCACGATCACCATCAGTATTCAGTGCGAATCTATATTTTAACTTGCATTCCTGATTTTGATAGGTTCAACTTGTTGTATTTTACTGAAATAATTAAACTCACAGTTTGTTTGAAAACAACATCGGGCATCTGTTCTACAGCTTTCGCTCGTCGAAAAAATGAACCTTCAAGTTTCGAACAACATCTTCCATACCAAAGGTCTCTTTGTTACGCCATTTGTTGCGGTGAGAGGCGGGGAGCACATTTTGCGCTGCTCTAAAGTTCTGTAGACCGATGATGATATAATTCGCGGCTATTGCTTTTTGTTGTTTGGTTTGGTTGCGAGCGCCACCAAGCGCCCGCAGTAACAGTCTCTACCGCGCAAATGCAATGGCCTGAGGAGTGCAACCAGCGCGCAAAAACTCTCGGAGGCCATGGTTGTATGCTGACGGCGGATGAAATCCGGTAACTATTTATCAACGGTAGACGTACGATAGTTAAGGTGTTTTTCGCTGAACATTTATTTCTCTATTTGCTTTAGTTTCGTTGATGTCACGAAACTATAACGCTCCATACGAGGCGCTTAGAGTTGAGTAAACCTTTTGATAAAATCCACATTTTATTGTCACAAGCTGCCTGGCGCGTGACGAAGCCGACCATTCCAAGAACTTTACTTACATGACACCCTCAAATGCGTAGCGCATAGAAACTCATAATGTTCGTCACGGTGACATCGAACAACAATACAGCGAACTAACGTCGGGATGCTCAGGCTCCGCATCGGTTTCTGTCTTAAAATTATTCCTTCTGCAGCCATCAAAAGGCCGCCATTAGAACGTACAGATGATACACACTTAGGTGATGAGAGGTATCGAAGTTGCCAAACTAAATTTCAGAAAGGCTCTATCGGATTTTTTACCGTCGTACTATTCGCTCTTGAGCTGAGCCTGCAGCCAGTGCTACAAGCACGAGATCGCTGGTTGGAAATTCTGTTACGTAGAACGAGCGCTCGCGCTAGAAATTCACGTCTGAGAGCGAGGTACGCGTGCAGGCTCGTAGCCCTGGCAGCAGTAGAGGTAAACGGAGTATGCGCCAAGAAAGTGAGGGAGAGGAGGAGACTAGAGAGTGCGGGGACATCAGAACGCCGAGCTCTGCTTCGAATGATTAGTGGGTAGACCTGAAGTCACTGGATCCTGGGAATGTAGCGCCAAGCTCCCTGTATGGTCGGCAGGCTTATCCGTGAAATGAGCAATTTCTCCTTGACCCCTCCGTTCTTGCTGAGCCGGTTTAACTTCGCTGGTGACGGGTAGCTTTATGAAGACGTTTCTTGTACACCGAGATTTGGCTATCCACACAGCGGCGAAACTAACGTACATCTTCGTACCACCACCACATGCTGTGTCGGTTCTTGGAGGCTCTGAAAAATAAGTTTACTGATTCCGTTGGGTAGTGGACCCCGCTTGCGTCGCCTCGGCAAGAGGTGTCTCGTGGTGTCACACCCGTACCTTCACCGAGAAGTGCTCGCGAGTCGCGAGCATCAAGTTGCCGGTGATCGTTGCCCACGTTACTGGGTTTTCCAAACCGAGTGCAACGTCGTCCCATATTGAAAATCGCAGTCGCAATGATGCGGCCGATGTCGGGCTCACGACGCCGCCAAAGCGGCCGCAGCCATGGTCCTGGGGGCCGCCATTTTTTAACTGTGCTCGTCTTGGCTTTAGCCAACTTCTCGTCAAGAATCCTCCTTGGAGGAGCGCAAAGACTCTTTGCGTACGCACGCTATTTCCGAGAAATTGCATACGCGAAAATAGCACACGCAAAGCACAAAACGTGGTTAGCGTTCATCGCAGTGGCGACGACGCTATTCTTTGCGTACGCAAAGCTTTAGCGTGAGATCTTCTAAAACTCCCTGATGCTCCATAGTGATCTTGGCACGATTAGTTTAGAACGACCCTCTGGGAGCTTCGGAGATTTAAATGGACCGAGATGGAGATTTCCATGGCAACTCAGACAAATTAGCCAATCACCTTGCGAGTTTTTGATCGTCTGTAAGTTGGTATCCGTTTGTGTCCGACTAGAAGGTAGGTAAGGCAATGGCGCTACTTTCCCAGGATCCAGTGACTATAGGTAGACCTAAAGGTCTACCTAGAGTCACTGGCCTTTGTCGTCACTGCACTCGTCGAACGCGTTCGAATGCGAAAGCCAAACGCCAGGTGCCGGCGCTCCGGGTTCCAATTCGTTCGACGAGTGCAGTGGAAGCAACGGCAGCAAGCTTTAGCTGCCGTTGGTTTTTAACTAATCATTAGAAGCAGAGCTCGGCGCTCTGATGTTCTCCGGCGCTCTCGTCTCCTCTTTTCCCCCAGTTTCTCGGTGGATACGTCTGATTCAGGCTCGCGTCTCGATGCAGAGGAGTGACGGCACGTTACTGTAACGCAGCACCGGACGTACCCCTCCTGCTTCCCAGTGTGTTTTGAATAGCAAATGGCCTAAAATCCACGTTGCCCAACCCTGTCTAAAGTGCCGTTCGCTTGATGGTGGAGTGCCGCAGCCATCCTGCCATTCCCTGCCTCATAGAAAAGATAGCCTGAAGACGATGTCTGGAGCGTGTTTCTTTCTTAAATGACGGTCCTCTCATGTTGGTCACACTGTCGAAACCGATTATAACAAAGTCAACGGGAATCTGAAATCACTTCACTATATCCGCTATTTCGTAATAACCCACTCCGCAATAACCGCTCTCGAGAGTAGCAGTACATATGTCGGAGAAAATCAGGCCATGCTTGAACCGTATCCCCAGCTCGTCGTCGTGTTTGCAGTCAACACCGAGTCTCTTGTATGATGTGTGGGCTGTGTGACCGCGCCCCTTTGACTGCTTCCTTATTTATGAGTTGCAGAACTTAGTTTGCAATGGGTATTCGTGTAATTGATGCCTCCATCGGAGCAGCGAGTCCAGAGGGCCATCTAAACGCGATGTTCCAATGCCGTCTGGCGAGGCAGGCGTATAAAACTTGCAGTGAGTCCAGCTCACAAACTATAAATAGCAGCGTGAAAGGGCGCTCGCTAGCGTCGCATCCTCTGGAGGAAGTTCAAGAAATTACCTGACTGGTAGCGACGCTTTCCGCTTACCGGGCGAATGGAGTCCCAGCATTCATATATTTAGAACCTGGGGACATATTTAGATCTCTACATTCCACCGTTGTTCTTCCACCTTCCTATTTCACGTTGTTTCCATTTTAACGGCCCGCAAACGTCGTGCCATTTGTTTGAATTTGTGGCTGCGCTATTTTGGACGCAACGTCAGACCAACAACAGGGAGCGTTTAATCATTTACTAGCACCGCTCCCGCGCTGCGCATTTTCCTCCGAGAAATAATGGCCTTACATAAAGACGCGGACGGTCTTTTTTTTAATAGAGCGGAGATGAAAAAATACAAATTCTTTCTCCTGCGCACACACACGCATGCGCATGTGAACAAGCACCAGAGCGTCATAATAAAATAGGAACACCTCTCATACCTTGTGTGCAAGTATAGTTGCGCCTAATTAGCTGGACGCAAAACATGATTGTGAACAAATAGAACTGAAAAAATCGGACGGGTATTTGCACTGATGTTACCCGAACGTCGTACGATCGATGGCATTGCTTTGGTCAATAAAAAAAATATGATCTTGTCGCTTTGTTGCGTTGCGACGGGTGCGTTGCAAATGATGTAAATGCAGCCTGTTGTTTGCCAGGTCCCGTTCTAAGCAAACATGTGAACTGTGGACCTGATCACGTAGTAAGGCTGTGTTAAAAAAAAATTATTATTAATAATATGACTGTTATTATTATTACAAATAATATTAATATTAATATTATTATTATATTATTTAAAAGAAAACGAAGAAGAGCCAGTAATTGTGTGAAGTCTTTAGACTCAGGTTAATAATTCCTTCTGTTAAGTGCGGTCAATTGATTGCACTAGTATGGCCATCGCTCATCTTCAAACGAGGATGTTCCAAAACAGGGGCCGATTTGTCTTCCTGTCAGTGGCAACGAAGCGGTGGCCGCGGTGCCTAGCGCTAGTCCAAACTCGGTCAGCAGATGAGCGCAGGAGGACGGATGACGACGATACGCGCGCGATAGGCACTAGGTGGAGACACGTACGCACGCAGAAGGCCTCATGCATAATTCAGTACGAGGATTTAGACGCCTTCAATGGGCTTCAGAATCTCGAAGAGAGATCCCGAAGGCCTTCTGTCGCCTTCAAGCTTTCCGAGGTACGGCGCAGCTCGAAACGCCGTATTTGAGACTGGCATTATTGGCGAGGAGATGGAACTATATGCGACACTGTGTTCAGCTTGCTTTCACCCAGAGGTCCTCGTTTACCAACACAAGGCACGTGCACTGGACACTTTACTTAATTTTTCTTCATTGAGCACGGGGCAAAGATCGGGCACCACTCGTGCACAATTCTTTCCCCGCGCTCGGTTGAGAAAGATCACGTAGAACGTTCGTGCGTGCTGCGTCCGCGTTGGGCTTCACCGATTGAATGGGAGCCCCAGCCGAACGCGGACGCAAAGTTGGGCTACGTGGGCCGAGCGACGCGTCAATACACAAACACATCACCTATGCTGTGTCCCCGTGGGTGCAGTAATGTAGTAATCGGCTAGCTCAAACTATAGTTTGAGCTAGCCGACACTTCAACTAGTTCCTCAACTAGTGTTCTATACGCTGCTTTATCATGTTCCCGTGGGTAGAGTTTTCAGTTCAGCTCCTAAGGGCGCCACCGGTTGGATCATCTTCCCAATACTAAGTCCCACCCCACGATTGACGAACGGGTGCTACGAGTCACGAGAGACAATCCAAAATGGCCTGATAGTTTCGCAGCACTCAATTGGCTAGGACGGCTCGTATTAGCAAGGAGATAGAACTATAGGGGGCACACTTTCATTATCATCATCATCACTACAAACAATCGCTGTGTGGCGAACAACGCAGACGCTAGCGCTCGTATAGCCTATCGCAGCATCGTTTTCTCGCTCGCCGCATATTTGTTTTTCAGCGATACGGTGCGCACTTTCTGCGTACCACGGTTTTCTAAGCATGCTTTTGAAGCGGGTATAAGTTTTCATCGGTTTCCTTCTCGGCGGAAAGCTTCGATCGACAACTTTGGGGCAACGCTGCACTCGACGACGTGATCGCTGTTGAGAAGTTCTCTCCTTCAATGAGGCACCGCTTGCTTTCGCCGATGTGGTACATGATTGTCGCAAGAGACAGGGTAACTGAAAAGGAAAGCGTCTCCGTTCCGATCTGGATGAGCATCGTACCGGCGTGCGGTCGCTTATCACTACTGCGTGGTGCACGTTAAACACCCCAGGCTAACGGTTGCACCACACTGGCTACATTGCTCATCTACAGCTGGGAAACAACTCGTCCGTTGATGCAGACTAAGTTCTAGGCAATATAAACACGCACACAGCCCAATTTTTTTTAAGTGCGTGTTTTGTTAATTATTTAGTAAAAACAGGGACGGCGACGTGCCTGCCACGCACGATCGACCGCGCGCGGCCGGTGGCCCGGCACGCCCGAGCGTGACCACACATGCGCTTGTTTTTCCTTTGAAGAGGACTTCGGTGGTATTGAACGCAAGAGGGGACCAGATTACTTCTATCTATGGGCGTTTAGGAGAACGCAATAGTGTTACATACCTTCCACGAGTCTAGCGTCGTCGTCTTTCATGGCAGCGCATACACTAATGACCGCGGTCGGAGGGGTTGTTTGCCACACAGCGTTAGTGCCAGAGGTGGCCGCTAGGGAGCGCCTCTACTCGATCTACTTTCCCATGGCACCCCATTGGGTACTGTTGTAAAGGTTGCAGGTTGTAAAGAAACGGTGCTGTGTTTTTGCGGTGCTTCGCTGCAAACTTCGTCAAAACGGTCCATGTCTTTTTTTTTTTCATTTTTCAAGTACTAGCTTCGTTAAATGTATACAACAGTAAATTATAGCGTTATTTCTTTCTTGTTCGACTGTCGATTGTTATCAATTGTTATGCAGTGCGTTCATGAGAAAAGAATGCCGTATCCTTCAACCCTAGTAAACAAAGTATTCATCGCAGAAACTTCCAACTCCGTGAGAATGTGACTGGAGCAGTTGGAATAGACTGCGGAAGTTTGAGAACATGACGTTATTTGGATAAAAATAGAACTGAAAAATGCAAAAGTTTTCTTTGAGCCGATGTCCCCCTAAGCCTAATATTGTCACAAGAACTGACATAGTGAACGCATTTGGGATTTATCAGTGAAAAGACATGTCAGCAAAAATTGCAATATTGTTTTGTATCCTGCTGATAAGTTTCTTTGTATGAAATATATGCTACAGGCGCCCACAATGCCATGTCTTGTTTTGACAATATTAAGCCTAGAGGACGTCGGTTCAGAAAGAAATTTTTCTTTCTCAATAATCTTTTCATTCAAGTAATGTCATGTCCTCAAACTTTCGCGTTCTATCCCAAGCGCTAGCGTGTGGGGATTCCTGTGATCTCCCTTCCCCGATGGCTGCGATAACGGCCGCGGGTCGGAACACTCGGCCTCCTTCGCCGTGAGCTCTGACCTGTTGGTGAAGCGTACGAGAGCCGCCTGGCTTGGGGGACTCTCCTCCTCACTCTCTCCCGGGGTGACCTCTTTCCGTCCCCCCCTCGGATGCGAATCACTGCTGACAGGCGAGGAGGCTTTCGCCTCGACTTTTCCCGCTTTCGGGAGGGGACTCATCCGGGTGACCGCGAAAGAGATAGGACGTGTGTCGGCGACTTCTCCGATGCTTCCCTGGTCTTGGCTCTCCGGAACCCCCCCCCCCCCCCCCCCCTCAACCCCGTCTGACCAGGTAAGGACCTTTTCTTACCTTGCCGGCGCGGGGGGGCATTTTGGGTGGGGACATAGTAGTTCATTTTAAGAGTGTTCCAATAAATGCTCGAGCACTCTGTCCTTACTCTGGTACGTATGCCATCTCTTCCGCTATATTCGAGAGAGTGAGACAAGGTAGACGATCATTGGCACCAACGGAGGTAATTATTCGAACCGACCCACGGTAATGTAGCCCTAAACGTCGTCTACTTTGCGGCGGAGATGTGGGGACCGCGGGCTACTAGGTTTGACGTCTCCTTTGAGATATCGCCACTGTTGAGACAATCCTTTGGTTACTCTATCGGTGCCTGTGTTGGTAGCTGGCAAAGATCCCACAAGCGTCACACTATCAAAGCTTTTGTGCTTTCTGCGATGCATATTTTCTTTAATGTGGGCCTAGAGTCACTAAATAAGCTGCGCTTAGCGTATCGGCACTCCGTTCCCCGACGTCGTTGTGGGCGCCGCCATTTTGGCTCGTATGCAGAACAGGCGCAACAGCCGATGGTCATGATTCAAAAGTGCGACTTCCTCAGCATTAGATTCGGTGTTAGGAAGGTAATGTAATATTGCTTTGCTCTGCCGCGAACGGTTTAAACATTTGTGGAGGGCGGAAAAGCATTTCCTGTGATTTCAGATAAAGCTTCAGATAACTGGCAACCATGATTTTAAGCCACAATATGGCCAAGTGTCGTTACTCTGAAGCGTAGCTTATTTAGTGGCACTATGTGGGCCCAAAAGCAGTTTTCTTTTGTCAGGAGCGTTCTGATTTATAGCGATCTCGATGCGCCGTCAGATCATCTTGTCTTTTGCTTTGATGCCGCGGGAAATGTGTTTTGTTTGAACAAACTAAAATAAAGAAAACGGGATAGCAATGCTTGTATTTAGTATGAAGACTATTACTCTATCCCTAGGCAAACGTCATTCTTTCTCTTCTCCGGGGTCTGTGTGGTACGTCGAGCACAGTCACTCAGCAGGTTGGGGCTTCTGTTCAGCCAACGCCTCCTGTACTAAGATGCCTGTCATAAGAGCGGCGCGCGTCCTGCCGTGCCCTCTCCCTCTTTCCTCCTCCCTTTCAACGAAACGACCGCGAGGGGCGTTGCTAACTGACACTATCGCTCGCGGCCGCGACAGCGCGGGAGATTTGACGTCTGCTATTGCGATAGCAGTAGGAGTGTGCGAATAGTGGTTCGAAACGAATAGCGCAGTGCCATCCCTAGCGAAAAGAGCCGGTTGCATCGGCTTTCCTTTGCACCGCAAAGGCTATAAATGACGTTGTGCCGTACAGGCGGAACAGAGCACCCGCAGAACAGTTGCTCAGGTCCACGCACGCAAAAGAAAGACAAACTTACACAGCGCTGGCTCGCAGCTCTTTGGTATATTTACACTTTCGTCTTCGTCTTCTTTTGGTATTATGGGCTAGGGCTATGGAAAATAATTTCGTCTTTCTGTTCAATAGGATGCGTATACCAAAAACTAAACGTAATGTTAAATAAAATTAGCGCTCAGTTGCGAGCGGCCGGTCGCGCCAGTTGCGCCGAGATGGCCTAGCGCCGAGCGCGAGTTGATAATAATGATGATGATGTTGTAGCTGTTCCCTTTGAATCGGGCGTTTCCGGACTATGCTCGTGCTTAACCAAAAAAAAAAAGAAAAAATAGTGTCGGAGGCGAGTGCCACCTCGTGGCGTTTGGCGACAACACGATGGCAGACCGGCCGCAATGGGAGAGCGAGCCACCTGACAGCCATCTTAGTACAGGAGGCGTTCGTTCAGCTATCTCCTCGTCAATCTGCTCTTTTCTCTTGCGAGGTATCGTGTGTGACACATCCGGTGAGCGCGTCGTACCGCGACCCGTGCATGCGCGCGATGACAGGAGAACTTCAGGCAAAGCCAGCTGAACTAAAATAAACATGCACACGAAGAAAAGACCATACACACCGCTGGACTAACAACTGACTTTTTTTTTTCCTTCTCTTCTAGTACGAACCCCACACGAGGAAAATATTCTTTTTTTCTTGTTCTATTTCCTTCTTTCTTCACCGAATATCTAAAGGGGCGATGCAAAAATTTTTGAACTTTGCGCAAATACCGTTAAGAACGGATCCCTGACGTTAATGAACTATAAAACACGCGTTCCTTTTTAATATTGGCAAAGTTTTAACAAGCGAATTTCCCGAGTATGTGACTCTGAGTGTCCGATTTGTCTCCAGATTTGCGTGTGTAAAATCATCTGCACAAAATGGACCTTTTGTAGAAATACGCGGTGCGCATGCGCGGAGTATTTGATGCGCCTGGGTTCGAGAGTATCTAGTTCTAAACAAAGCGCCATCTGGCTTTTCTCGCCTTTGCGCGCCTTGGAGACCATCGAGACTCAAGTTTTGATGTTGCGAACAAGGTGAACACGAGTCATCGTACTGACGACGCCCGTTCTAGATTACGACGTGCGCCGCAATTATGCCGGTGAACTGTGTAGCCTTCGGCTGTCGGAACTATTATCGCCCGGGTCGTGGAACTAGCTTTTTTCTAAGGGTAAAAGCTGAGCTAGTTGGTTCTGAGACATCTTGGGTAAAACCAGCTGAACAAAGGAAGGAAAGTGACAAGGAGAAAAGATTGGCAGAAAAGGTTGGCAAGTGACAAGGAGAAAAACCAGCGGTCGGTTCGCCAATCTTTTCTCCTCGTCACTTTCCTTCCTTTGTTCAGCTGGTTTTACCCAAGATAGCTTTTTTCGCTTCCCGTGTGCTAAGCGATACACGACGGACCGGGCCGCGGACCGATTGATCACGTGATGCGCGGCCTGCGGGCCGCCCGGCTGCAATGAGCATCCACACGGCGGACCAAAAAAGCAGATGACAGAGTGAACGGGCCGGTCTAACCCTCGACCTCACAGCTCCGCCAAAAGCATGCAACGAGCTGCTTTGAGGCTATCTGTAAGGAGCCAAGATGGAGGTTGAACGAAAGAGACTTTTGGCCGCGGTGGCCCTGGCGTTGACTATTGACGACGAGGAGGACTTAAGTGAACCGAAAAGGGCATGCATCTATTTTCCCACAGAGCGGGGAATTGCTCCACGAGCGCGATGAAGTAAAAAGTTGCATCGTCGCACCATGCCGCCATCGTCGCACAACAAAAGGTTCGTCTTCTTCGTCTTCAACAGTTGGCGCCAAAAGAACACGACTTTGGATTAGGATTCCAATCCAAACAACAAAATTCAGCTTGTTGCCAGATTTAGCACTTCATTTATACTAAAAACGCCGCGGTCCGCCGCCAAGGTCCGGGCGAGAAAAGCGCTTGGCATTTCTCACAAGCGCGGGCCGCGGACCGCCGGCGGACCTCGAAAAGCGGTGACGTAAGATCACGTGATGCGCGGCCCGCGGACCAAAAGAGCAATTTGGTCCGTCGTGTGGATACACCTTAAAGGTGTATCCACACGACGGACAGGGCCGCGGACCGATTGATCACGTGATGCACGGCCCGCGGGCCGCCCGGCTGCAATGAGCATCCACACGGCGGACCAAAAGAGCAGACGACAGAGCGAACGGGCCGGACTAACCCTCGACCTCACAGCTCCGCCAAACGCATGCAGCGAGCTGCTTTGAGGCTATTTGTAAGGAGCCAAGATGGAGGTTGAACGAAAGAGTCGTTTGGCCGCGGTGGCCCTGGCGTTGAATATTGAGGACGAGGACGATTTAAGTGAACCGAAAAAGGCATGGGGACATCTTTAGATGATTATTTGGGTAGTCGTCGCGACTATTGTCCCACGGAGCGGGGAATTGCTCCATGAGCGCGATGAAGTAAAAAGTTGCATCGTCGCACAACAAAAGGTTCGTCTTCTTCGTCTTCCACAGTTGGCGCCAAAAGAAAACGACTTTGGATTTGAATTCCAATTTAAACAACAAAAGTCAGCTTGTTGCCAGACTTAGCGCTTCAATTATACTAAAAACGCCGCGGTCCGCCGCCAAGGTCCGGGCGGGAAAAGTCACTTGGCATTTCTCACAAGCGCGGGCCGCGGACCGCCGGCGGACCTCAAAAACCGGTGACGTAAGATCACATGATGCGCGGCCCGCGGACCAAAAGAGCAATTTGGTCCGTCGTGTGGATACACCTTAAAGGTGTATCCACACGACGGACCGGGCCGCGGACCGACTGATCACGTGATGCTCGGTCCGCGGGCCGCCTGGCTGCAATGAGCATCCACACGGCGGACCAAAAGAGCAGACGACAGAGTGAACGGGCCGGTTTAACTCTCGACCTCACAGCTCCGCCAAACGCATGCAGCGAGCTGCTTTGAGGCTATTTGTAAGGAGCCAAGATGGAGATTGAACGAAAGAGACGTTTGGCCGCGGTGGTTCTGGCGTTGACTATTGAGGACCAGGAGGACTTAAGTGAAGCGAAAAGGGCATGCATCTATTGTCCCACAGGGCGGGGAATCGCTCCACGAGCGCGATGAAGTAAAAAGTTGCATCGTCGCACAATGCCGCCATCGTCGTACAACAAAAGGTTCCTCTTCTTCGTCTTCAACAGTTGGCGCCAAAAGAACACGACTTTGGATTAGGATTCCAATCCAAACAACAAAATTCAGCTTGTTGCCAGATTTAGCACTTCATTTATACTAAAAACGCCGCGGTCCGCCGCCAAGGTCCGGGCGAGAAAAGCGCTTGGCATTTCTCACAAGCGCGGGCCGCGGACCGCCGGCGGACCTCGAAAAGCGGTGACGTAAGATCACGTGATGCGCGGCCCGCGGACCAAAAGAGCAATTTGGTCCGTCGTGTGGATACACCTTAAAGGTGTATCCACACGACGGACAGGGCCGCGGACCGATTGATCACGTGATGCACGGCCCGCGGGCCGCCCGGCTGCAATGAGCATCCACACGGCGGACCAAAAGAGCAGACGACAGAGCGAACGGGCCGGACTAACCCTCGACCTCACAGCTCCGCCAAACGCATGCAGCGAGCTGCTTTGAGGCTATTTGTAAGGAGCCAAGATGGAGGTTGAACGAAAGAGTCGTTTGGCCGCGGTGGCCCTGGCGTTGAATATTGAGGACGAGGACGATTTAAGTGAACCGAAAAAGGCATGGGGACATCTTTAGATGATTATTTGGGTAGTCGTCGCGACTATTGTCCCACGGAGCGGGGAATTGCTCCATGAGCGCGATGAAGTAAAAAGTTGCATCGTCGCACAACAAAAGGTTCGTCTTCTTCGTCTTCCACAGTTGGCGCCAAAAGAAAACGACTTTGGATTTGAATTCCAATTTAAACAACAAAAGTCAGCTTGTTGCCAGACTTAGCGCTTCAATTATACTAAAAACGCCGCGGTCCGCCGCCAAGGTCCGGGCGGGAAAAGTCACTTGGCATTTCTCACAAGCGCGGGCCGCGGACCGCCGGCGGACCTCAAAAACCGGTGACGTAAGATCACATGATGCGCGGCCCGCGGACCAAAAGAGCAATTTGGTCCGTCGTGTGGATACACCTTAAAGGTGTATCCACACGACGGACCGGGCCGCGGACCGACTGATCACGTGATGCTCGGTCCGCGGGCCGCCTGGCTGCAATGAGCATCCACACGGCGGACCAAAAGAGCAGACGACAGAGTGAACGGGCCGGTTTAACTCTCGACCTCACAGCTCCGCCAAACGCATGCAGCGAGCTGCTTTGAGGCTATTTGTAAGGAGCCAAGATGGAGATTGAACGAAAGAGACGTTTGGCCGCGGTGGTTCTGGCGTTGACTATTGAGGACCAGGAGGACTTAAGTGAAGCGAAAAGGGCATGCATCTATTGTCCCACAGGGCGGGGAATCGCTCCACGAGCGCGATGAAGTAAAAAGTTGCATCGTCGCACAATGCCGCCATCGTCGTACAACAAAAGGTTCCTCTTCTTCGTCTTCAACAGTTGGCGCCAAAAGAACACGACTTTGGATTTGGATTCCAATCCAAACAACAAAAGTCAGCTTGTTGCCAGACTTAGCACTTCAATTATACTAAAAACGCCGCGGTCCGCCGCCAAGGTCCGGGCTAGAAAAGTGCTTGGCATTTCTCACAAGCGCGGGCCGCGGACCGCCGGCGGACCTCGAAAACCGGTGACGTAAGATCACGTGATGCGCGGCCCGCGGACCAAAACAGCAATTTGGTCCGTCGTGTGGATACACCTTAAGCGGGCAGCCTGGATTCGTGCCGTCAGGAGAGTTGACAAGTCCGACCCCTCAAAGAACTGGAGGCCGAGTCAGCTGTTCAGACTATGTAGCGCCCATTTTATTACAGGTAAGTTGACTTGTAATTTTTGCAAGCGATAGAGCTTTGCGAAGTGCGGCGATGATCACATCTCTTCGATTGCAGGGAAGCCGGCGTTAGACAAGGCACACCCGGACTATGTCCCTACACTGTTTAGCTACTCGCGTCCACGGCCGTCAGCCCTCGGTCGGTTTCAACGCTGGTCCTCCAGATCATCTCTTTTTCTTCGTATAACGGCAGAATAAACACTTATAAAAACCTTTTAGCCTAGTATTCAACGGAGTGTGGCAGACCGCAATCTTCTCTTTTTTCTTCGATGGCCAAGGCCTCCAGCACTTCACGCGCGAAGGAGTTCTTGTTCCTATGAAGGACGGTTATGCTGGTGAGCTCGGCATCGCATCCACAGGTCCGGCAATGAGCTGACAAATGTCTTGCTGATGTGCTTCTCACCGAGGCTGCGTGCTCCCTTACTCCATCATTTATACATCGGCCAGTTTGGCCGATGTAACTCTTCCAGCAAGAGAGGGGAATATGATAAGAAAACGAACCGGTAGCACACAAGAAGCCTAACGTGGACGTTAGGTCCGTTCGATTTGGTCGGAAAGTTCTGAACCAGTTCTGTCCGAGTTCAGAGGAGTGCAGGAGTCGTGCAGCGGCGGCGCAGAACCAGTGCAGCCGCCGCGCTAGGACTGGCGCTGTGATCGGGATCGAGCGGAAGCGCAGAGTGTCGTCTGCATCCGTTGGCTCTCGTTTCTAAACGCCAGTTTGCATGCTACATTTATTTGTTCGTGGGTTGATGAGACAATTCGTGTTTCCTTAGTTTTAAAGTATAATAACGAAACCTTTACTGTGGATATTTTTTATTTGCGTGTACTAACAACGTTTTCTGCACGAAATGTGTTTTTGTCTGCTTTTTTTATCGGCCGTTCGGTTCCTTTCATTTCCATAACCGTTCGTGTCCTTCACATTTATTTAGCAATAGTAGATTCATTCCTAGTCTCTCGAGTGTCGCATTTCTACGATATGTTCGCGGCATCGGGATGATTTTGCGTTGGGAGTCACTGGCGGCAGCGCGCTGTCGGTAGCGGTCACCTCGAAGACGAAGGCCTGACGATAGCGTTTTGGCCAAGACAGTTATCGACCGTAACTATGGCGTCAAGTTAAAGCGTTTATGTTGATTCTCAAGAAAGAACTGCATGGAACTACCACGCCAATGCCGGTTCTTGGCGTCGTTTTTCCCAGGCACGTTAGTGGGCGTCCAGATACCAGCGGACAAAGCACGTATATTATGCTCAGCTACGGGGCATGCGAGGGCCAATGTACTAAATCCCAGACCTCTGCAATGTATCGGAGTCGTCAGTACGCATCCAAGAGCAACTGAAGGCGGGGACTATCAAGAGTGCAATACCGTTCCCGTGTCGGTTAGGAAAAATATCAACACTGTGCATCGCCACATAGCATTAAAGGCAAACAATTTACGTGATCCAGTATTTCAACACTTACCACAGGGAGCCAAACCTACACGAGCAGGTGCCTACAACGCTTTCAGAATACCATAATCAATCAAAGTCCTTATGATCTCAATTCCGCGTCCACCGCGGGTACGTTATTATCATAACTGGGAGGAAATGCAACGTCCGTATCGGCGTTATTGTTAAACATCGCGGACATTTGAGCAAGAGCTGCGAAAAATGGCACCGCGAGCAGAGACAGACGAGGAGTGTCGTCTGCTATCGCCGTCTGCTCTTGTCGTCTGCTTCTGCACGGACGCTGAACTGACTCTGGAGCCGGTGCAAGATTTTGAGGAACTGGGTCTGAACTTCGTTCAAAACTGGGATGAATCGAACGCGCCAGTGCAGCGGCCGGGCAACTTCCGGTTGAATCGAAAGCACCAGTTCCTGCACTGCTGATCTAGTTCAGCCAGTTCAAGCGAATCGAACAGACCTGTTGTTTTCTCTACAAATACTCTCCAACCCAGTGCGCCTCAGGTTCGTCCCATAGGTGGCAGCACATATTCGCCAAAAGGTCCATTGAAGCACAAATCAGGTGAGAAAGACGGAAGAAAGACGACAACAACTGAACAAAGATCTCAGTAGTACCCTACATCGATGGAATTACCTATAGATTAAAGATGATAGCCGCGAGGCAAGGCATTAAGTTCGTGTGCTCTGCACCGTAAACACCGTATTCTATGTGCAGAAAACTAAACCGCAACATCTACCAAAGGAAAATTTGCAACATCTCTCACAGGACACGATATGCCCCGCGTGAAACAGAAGTTCTTTCAAACATCCCCCTATCATGTGGAAATCGATACATAGGCCAGACTGGCAGATGTATTAATAATAGGAAACGTTAGCATGCTACATCTCTCAATGGAACTACGGCTGGCCATCTACCAGCTCAGTGCCGTAACAGTAAATGCATCGCAGCCTTTAGCAGCACCACCATCCTCGCAACAAACAAAGACCATTACGCACGAGAGATGCTGAAGACCACGGCGATCGAAGAAAATGAAGAAACATGCGTCAGCGTGCCTTCTATGAAGCTGGCCACAAAAGAAAAACAATGTTTGCGGTGTGTCATGTCCTGCTGAAGTGCGATGTTTTCAATCTGGGACTGTATGGGGAATATATGTGGCACTCAATTATTTTCATTTCATTTCATCCTTGAACTGTACGGGATCGTATGGGGCTCTCAGGGTGAGAAGAAAATGAGCATTAAATCCATAGTCGGTAGTGCAGCAGTATCTCTATATCTGTCTCTTTCTTCTATCTTTGTTTTTTTGTTTTTACGTTTTTTCGTCTCCCAAGTTTAAGCTGGCCCTATCCTACTATTCACTGATAGGCGAGTGGAATAAACGAAACGTGGGATGAAATGATAGCCCTGACTGCGCAGCGACAAACAGCGTCGTAACATTGCAGGACTGTAATTGGAACGTCGAGTCGTGAAGCACGAAAGAAATACGCCCGAAGATATTATTTTTGACAAGAAGACGGCGAGTGGCAGGTCAGTCCCTAGAGGAGTGTCCCGACAGGATACTTCATAACGCGTGAGGCGACACTCCTCCCTCATGTCCAGTGAAAGTTGAATTCCAGCAGTCCTTCTTCTGTTTGGTCACTCACCAGGCAAACATCACGGCTTTCCTCCTCGCCTCATCTGCTTTCCTGCGACCTCGGTGATCGACACCTGTCAATGGTGTGCCTGTTGCCTGTGCATCTGTTTTGCCGAGCCCTCGGAGCCTTTTCTTTCCCGTTTTCGGGACTTGAACAGCAGAGGAGGCCTCAGCGATTACTGACAGCCAACAGAGCGCGTGAGTGGCTGTCCGGACACAAGTGATGAGCATGCTCTAGGCCTCCGCAAAGGACACAGGCGGAAATGGCAGAGGGAAGTGTTCCTTCGGTAAAAAGGACTGACGGAAACATTCATACATGCATATATTTCTATTTAAATATTTTAACATCTTACAATCGTTGCCCACATACGTCAATGATGCTGGTGCATGGGGAGCGGCAGGTACTTACTCAGGTAAATACACACTCATGTTAAGAATGAAATTTTTTCCTCTCCCATGCCAATAGTTTTGCTTTAATAGCACACATATTCAACGCTCCTTTACGAGTTTAAACAATGAGGAAACAACAATGTTTTTTAATATTATGGGTAGTTTCAATATTTATTTACAATTGGAGGTGAAATGAAAATATAATTAATAACTATAAAAAATATATCATAATAGAGACGGCTGGAAGGGTGGTCCGCTTCGTTGATTCCGATTCTTTATAATTAAAAGGTTAAAACAGCGCAAAAGACAACGGACAGGGTAAAGAAGGGCACAGACAGAGCGCTGCCTTAGCAACCTTTATAATTAGTTGCCTTTTTAGTTACCTTTGTATCTCTCCTAATTCATCCATTGTTTAGTTAGTTACTTTTATTTTGTGCGGGTTTTTGCACTTAGTTATAATTTTAGGCAGTTCGTTATAGCTACGTAGTATTTTCTTGTAGCCTCTTCATATTTAGCTTTTATAAATCGTTCTACATATATTCCGCTTGGCCGTTCTTTCCTTTACTTTCTGTTTTATGGTTTTGTTTAATCATGTATTTTTAATATGTCATACTTCAATTGATCACTGAAGCACCAAAACTCCTATATCTCTTAGCAGATATTTATGCCCTACCTTTCTAAATATCTTATTTCTGAGCAGTTTTGATTTTTATTTGAAGGTATTTGGCACAGTGCCTGTAAAGAGTTATTCCATATTTTAATACTTATTTTCGAATAAATTATATATCATTCCATGTACAGAAGGGGGAACTGTATTTTGAACATGGAACACATGTGCCGTCAGTATTTTTCATTTCTTGCATACCTGTTCTATATGAATTTTTCATTTAGGATGATGATCTATGACTATGTACATTCCAAGGTATTTTACATTGTCGACGTATTCTAGCCGCGGGATCGCCGCACTTCATATGGCGGACTCAGTGTCGCTTCACGCTTCCCCAGGTGGTCCAAATGAATATTGAGTCCTCCGGTGGGGCGCGCCAGATGCCCGTCGTTGGTCTGGCACGTAAATCCCCTAATTTTGTCGCTCCACGCGTGCTTGAAGTGTCTCGTTTGGACAGCCCTTAACACCGTGACTGATGTGGGATGAACATCCCTAAAGAATGACGCCTGCTATCTACGAGGAAGTCTCTTTGCCTAGCGAGCAATAGATTGTCCTTAAAGGGACCATGAAGGCAGTTTCGAAGTTTGATTCGACGATTGAAATGGATGGCAGGCACGTCTTAGATAGTGTTGACCAAGTTCTAGCCCGAACAGAAGTTTGGGTGCCGCACCAATCGAGCAAACAGGCGCGGTAATAATAGCGCCGGGAACGATGCCTGAGACCCCACCGAGGCGGCGGCAGAAAAGTGAACTAAAGTGCGCCGAAGCGTGACGACAACGGGCACCTCGTCTGGCGATTGGTTCAAACAATAGAAGCGCTCTTGGTTTCAAATTCGGTGGTGAGATGTGATGAAAAATTTTTATTTGAACGTTGGATAATCTTTTGAAGTGGTAGTTGGGAATTAATAGGTTTCATACCGCGTATAAAAGCATAATCTGAAGCGATCCCTCCGTTTGTCACTGGTTGAACGCATCCCGCACTGCTACCTCGGGCGCGTAAAAAGCATCGAGCAACCATGGACAAAAAAAAAAGTACGAGCGCCGGGGGCGGCGGACTTTTGGTTTTGGTTTCGTGCGTCGTCTCGTGTTCGCTTTCGAACTGGTGTCTCACCAATCATGCCGCGTTTATGTGCAGCAGTAGGTTGCGCGAAAGGTCGGCTAAAGACGTGCAGTCGATCGGGCGACGTTAGTTTGCATAAACTGCCAACCGATGCAGCAATGCGCAACATTCGGTTGCGCGCCGTCGTCTTGCATAGAGCTGTGGAAAGCGGTGTCAGGATTTGTTCGTTGCATTTCCGACCAGAATACTTTGAGCAGCACCTTCACGTCAGCCGGAGTCTGGGTAAAAGTGGGGCGGGGAGTCGCTCTGGAGGCGGCGACCGAGGAGTGGGAGTTAGGTCTAGGGCGCCCTCGTAAAGCGCCAATCCAGAGTTCTGCGTCCTTAGCAGCATCTCCCGTTCAGTCGGCGCGTGAGGTCGCTCAACGGGAGCTCAAACTCGTTTGCGAGCGCGGCGTTGTCGTCCTTTTCTTCCAGGTTTTCTTCATAGACCGCCGTGCACTAGAGCGAACCACGGGAACCACACTGAGTGTGCACTAGATCCTACCGATGCCGACAGTGCTCCCTGACGTCACTTCTCTTTCCAGAGGCGAAAAAGGGAAGAAATCTGAATGTTTGTTTCGGTTTCGCAAATTTATTTGCAGGTACATAAATAAGAGTCACATCGTTCTAGAAAAAATTGTGTGGCATGCCAGGACCCCAATGCTTCCGAAAACACCTTCTTTGAAAAAAAAAAAAAAAATAAATTGCCTTCATGGTCTTTTTAAGGATACTGAACCAAAGAATTCAGTGCCCATAATAAGCGGCGCGCGTTTTTTCCACGAGGCAGCAGCCGCCGGTGTGCGCGAGCACACGCAACGAAAATGACGTCAAAGACCTCCATTCACGGTTGAGATGGCAATGAAATGCATGGGCTTCGGGCCAAAGGGGAATCGAGACAGTCTTTTCATTTCTACAAGTGAAAGCTAAGTGCTTGTTAGAACAATTAATCGCTTACCTTTTACACCAGACACCACTGTGTTGATGAAAAACTTGTCTTTATTCTCCTTTGGCCCGGAACCCCTACATTTTACTGCCATCTTAACCGCGAATGGAGGTCTCTGACGTCATTGTTGTTGCGTGTGCTCGCGCACACCGGCGGCACGGGGTAGGACGCCCGGACGCCGAAAAGGAAAAAGGGAAGACAAAAAAAGAAAAAAAAAAAAGGAAAGCAGCTTTGCCGGTGTTCTTTGGCCTGCTGGCTCGTGGATAGAACGTGCGCCACTTATTATGGACACTAAATTCCTTGGCTCAGTATCCCTTTAAAGCACAGGGGCACACGCGCTCCCAATAACGAGGAACCGTATCATAGTTTTGTTTTCTCTCCCTTTCTTTTATTTATTTCCCGTCGCCCGCTTAGTGTAGTTTCCGACGTACCCGCAAACGGCCAACGCGTGATAGTCGCGCGCTGATATGCCTAACGTAATCGCATACAAGACAGTTTATCCAAACCCATCAGTTTATCGTAATGTTGTAACACTACAAACGTTCGCTCCATTTTCTTATTATGTGGATGTCTTTCGGGGTTTCATATTTCCTAGTGACGTGCTGCTCAGAGAAAACTACAGTTATGGCTGCAACTCGGCAGGGCCTGGTTCCAAAATAGTTGTGGTCGCACACGCCGAACCCACATTGTTATAATGAGAGGCTGTAACGACAGGGGACAGCGCATGATGTCCTATGTCCAAAGCCGCGTGCTTTATATTTGAGCAGGAAATAACACACACACAAACAAACACACACACGCACATATCACACATATGCTCGACCACAAGCATGGACGCCACACCAGACGTACGCGCATACGCACACACTCACACACACACAGACGCACGCAAACACACCACACGCACGCACGAAGTTACGCACGCGCACGAACACTACACATGCACTCATGTAAACAAACCACACGCACGTACATTGGCACACATACGCACGCCCACACACATACGCGCTCGCACGCACACGACACGCCACTCCGGACGCACATATGCACACACACCACTCCGCCCGCACCCACACACGCACGTACACGCACGCACATATGAACGCACACACGGCACAGACCCGCACCCGTACACGCACGCGCACGAATACACAGCACACCACACGTACGCACACACGCACGCACACACACACATACGCGGACACACACCATACCACCCGCACGCACGCGCGCGCACACGAGCACGTACACACGCGCACACAAACAGACACACACGCGCGCACACCGCACCACACGCACAGACACACGCAGGCGCACACGTACGCACACACACTGCACGCGCACAAATACACACATACCACACGCGCGCACGAAGGCACCCACGTAGATAGGCACGCACACCTACCCACACACATGCACGCACGCATACGCACACACACGCACGCACACGCATGCAAACCACAGTACACATACGCATGCTCTTAGCAAAAAGAGGCTCTGCTTGAAACATAGTTGAAATATATTGAATATAAATATTAATTTTGTATTCATTCTGTATTATTGTGTCCACATTCGAAATACGCGTTTAAGATATTCAATATATATCATAAATATTAATCAGAAGAGATTTTAGATATACCAAAAATATAATTCCTTCACCCTCAAGATGCCATCTGTGTATTAAACCGGCTACACAATGTTTTTTATTTTTATTTTATTAGTAAATGGTGTTTCTGTGGTATTTGAAGGTACTGCTGCATACCATCTCACAACTACACATTAGAAACGAACACAAACACAAACACCACGACTCACTGAACACCTGAATCACAGTCCCGTTGACTGCTCCAGAGCCTTAAATAGCCTACATACTGAAGGTAATCATTTGGCCGATGACTTAACCTCTGCACTTATTAAGGTTCCAAGTATTCGATCTTCCCCTCGGGAATTTGTCAAAGGGAAAACAGTGTTTTGAAGTTTGTGACCAATATCTCTTACTAAAAACCATTGGTACAACTAATAATAATTCGGCGCAGTCGCTAAAACAATATCCACAAAAATGGCTTTTAGAAGAAATGTTATTGCTTCTCTTCATAGTACCACCCAGGACGAAGCGAGTCAAGGCAGTTTCTTCTCATTAAAAGAGTTATTTTGCGTTTCTTTACTGGTTGACTATTTAATATGGTCAGTAACGTTACTATATTAAAGTCACTACTCACATCACGTAAAATGGTGAGCAGCGATGTTAGTTCACATTCAGTGAACTAACATTGTGCTAACACAAACACGCCAAACATATCTGCTCACAGCACTTGCTAAAGCTTTGCAGAATCAGCAAGTGTTGTGGTTGTAGTTCACGAACCCCGTTTGTGATTGCTGCGCAAGAAACGCATCAGGTGTCTTCTTAATAGAAAAGGTAAAAAAAAAAAAAACGATAACATAGACTGGGCTGATTTATCAGCGCGATGCTGCACAACTCAATTGACAAACTGATCCAATGTTGTATTTAATAACTTCAGTGTACCCAAATCTGCTTTAAGTGAACATTTGATAGCCGAACTTTTCAATACTTTGGTAGTTTAAGTCAAACTACCAAAGTACTCCAGTTAAAACAAAATTAGAGTATAACGCAACAGTATTTACGATTTTCAGGTATTTTAAGATTATTCTGCGCATATTTTTGATTGCTGCATTTTTATTAGGGTTGGAGGATATTTTGCATAAAATAAATTAATATTTTAAGAAATCTATGTGAAAGGTACTTTGTGCCTACTAATTTAATATTCACATATTTCGGAACGCCTAAAGAGTACTTCAAATCTAGTTGAAATAAAGGTATTTTAAAAAAAATATTTTCAGAAATATATCTTAGCAATAAGTAAAAAAAAAAAAGAAGTGTACATTTTTGGTATATTTTTTATGTACTTACAATTATGAACTGCACTTGAAGTACAGTCAAATAGAATCTGGTAAATTTCAAACGTCTTAGTTTTCGCTAAGGGCACATACAAACACAGACGCAAACAAACACGCACGCACACACCATACCGCCCGCCCGTAAGCACACACATACACAGACACACGTACACGCACGCACGCGCACCCACGCCACACCAGACGCAGGGACACACGCAGACGCACGCACACACACAGCAGACGCACTGCATACAAGCAGTCCGCACGCGTGCACGAAGCCACGTACCCAAACACCACACGCACACAACATACATACAGACCACACGCATGCACACGCACACACATACTCGCGCGAGGGCGCGCGTCAGTGGAGGTGGTGGTTTGGGACGGGGATTATAGTGCCACAAATGCAGGGATGTGCCCTGACGTGGGTAACGAACGCTTCCTCCCCATTCCCCAAGGGATAATGACGGGTTTTCGTATCTTGATAAGAATCGCTTATGGAGGGTTCGAGATGTTTGAGCGAACCGAGATACGTGGGAGGCGCGCCATGTTCATGCTTTTGTGTAAAACTCTTTACGGTTTCACGTCGTGTATATATATTTCTTTTTTTTTTGTTTTTTTTTGTTTAAGGCGGTGTATTTAAATGTAACAAAGTATTGAACCCCACACTTATCATAATTAGATCGGTGCACGTAGTTTCTTCTTTGGGGCAGATGGTGGAGCAGATAGGATGTGTGGCGGCACGCTACAGCGAGAAAAGAAGACCACTAGCTTGAGGAAACACAATCACTTGCACGCGGGGTCTCGAGATGACAAGGCGAAGAAGGGCTACGCAGTCCACGTTCCACGTTATTTAGATTTTGTCCCTTTTGTAAATATTGTATATATAAAATTTGTTAGCAAATGAGAATATCTTTCTTGCTACAAATGGATAATTAGATAGAGTAGCAAAATAATTCAAACAAAACAAGTGCAATTATAAAGTTCTGGGACTTTTAACTCGTAAAATATTTGAAAGTACTGAAGTTCAGTGAGATTTTCATCTGTGCCTTGTCGTTTCCAAGAATCACCAAACGATATGTTATCTTTTTTTTATTTGAACCGACGAAAGTAAAAAAATAATACATGCGAAGTAACAGACACAGCGTAGGTAATCATGGCTAAGAGAAAGACAATAAAACAAATTCTGAAAATTGCCCTTTTTTTTATTTATTCACGATCGTTATTTGCCAAGCCTAAAAGAAAATTATCGACCAGTAGAAGAAGACATCACCTAAGCACGATTTATTTTCTCATGTTTGCGATCGATTAAGAATGGATGATAGCAATTTTAGAAAGACTAGAGGGGAAAAAAAGGACGGGGTCACCGAGCAGTTTGGGACAATACTGAGTTTGAGGCAGCAGAAAAATCAATGTCTATTTAATAAATGACGCCAAAATACCGGAAGATTTATACAGCTTTGACTTTACGCCCGGAAATGTCCAAGCGAAAGGGTCTCGCCGCGTATGTTTCGGTCTGAGAGCTAAACAGGCCGGAAATTCATCAATCATATGCAGGAGGAAATAATCTTAATTGGGAGCCCGTTTTTTTTTGTGACCATCAATCAGGTTGGAAAGATGCGAGTACGGGATTTGACAGTGCCCCGACAGCTCGATTTCTTCTTGTCTAAAGTTCATCCTCGTGTGTTTTTTCTTTTCGATTGATATAATTGCGAATATGTATAAACCAAAGTGTCCCGGCATGATACTCGTGTCATTTAAAGCATTTTTGTTGTGGCTTCAGGCACCTGCTTTTAATTAAAATGTAGTTGCCTTAGTTTTCTACACAAACAGGGACAGTATTCTGCGGCGCTTATTTACCCGTATAGCCCTATACAGCCTAAGCTAGAACCTTGTTCGGTCGAGATTCCTATTTCGAGGTGCGCGTGCGTTTTTTGCAAGAAATCAAATTTTGTAGCTTGAAAAGACTGAGCAATTAAGATTTAGGAGAAGCAAATTGTGTTTCGGCTCAACTACGCTCTCTACAAAACTTGCAGCTATACCCGCCCTTCAATTCCGTGGTGTTCAATCGAGTACGCACCTCTTTCAGTGTTGGTACTTAAGAGTGTTGTCCTACGAATTAATTTCTCGCGTCGTAACCACGCTGTAGGACGTTTGAGATAGGCGTATCACGCACAACGCAATGATACTGAGAACGACCATACAATTAGTGTCATACCGATTAGTTCGAAAGAAATAAACTCTAGCTTTTGTTTTCTTTAAATAATATATGAAACTATCAAAATGACGTCTGTATGGCGCAGCTTTAAGAGTTGGAATTTGTTTGGCTATTCATAGCCTGTGTGAAGCGCTACGATAGTCTTTATTTCTTTCGGGAACCAAATCACGTCTAGAGTGGTTCTTATGGAATATTTGCTCTCTTCTCCGAAGTCCAGGAGAACAATTCCAAGACGTCGTTATAATATTAAACTTGATCTTTAACTTTCCCTTTATCTCTCTTCCTCGCTCCATCTAAAAAGCAAAGAAAGGCTAATTTTACGGCTCTAATTATGAGCCATATGATTACTTTATTTCGTGGATCAAGAAAAGTACACGCCGAAAAATAGCGTGTAGTTAGGAATTACCGCGCTTATTATACAAATGTAGTTACCGTTAAATAAAAGAAAATTGTGAGGTCTTGCACCCCGTGAAGAAGAAAGTCCTGCGAAGCTGGTGCTCTGGTAGGATTTGCTATGTTGGGGTTTAGCTATATTGGAGATTTGCTATGTTATGGTGTGGCGCCGCGGTGATTTGTGTCGCGCTTGTGTTTGGCTTCTCTTGCTCGATCATCGTCGGTGGCATTGGCTCGACGGCGCCGGTCGAATCGACGCTATTGCCCGCGTCGGCACTCAACGCGGGCGAGGTCTCCGTCGGGGGGAGGGAGCTTGGTCGGCATTCGAAGTTGTTGTCGGGCTGGGATCAGCGGCAACGACGGTTTCACGTTGACGGCGCGCCCAGTTTCGCTTCTGGGCGCGCCGATGCTCCTTGTACTCCCGCTGCTCCTCCTCGGAACGTACAGCACAGGTGCGACCTATGTGGCGCGACCTATGTGGACAGTGGCGCGATCTCTACGTCACAGACAAAGGACACACACGATGGGCGGTAGAGGAAATGACGTGCTATTATAGCGCGCCTACGCCAATTACTGCGTAGGCTCCAGTGCGCGCTTAGGTGGCCGCCGAAGAGCGCGCGTCATTGCGCAATGTCAGGGGGGAGAGAGACCCCGTGCGTGGCGAGGAGTATACACGACTCAGGAAAGAGGTGGCGGCGGTAGAGAGGAGTATAAAGGGGGGGCCTACATCGTTGCGTTTGAAAATTGTTCGTCTACGCGCGGTCTGTCGCCGGAGACAATCCGGCAGAACCTAGCCATAGACAGCTCCGCTGTAAAAACCAAATTGTACCGCATAGAAATTACGTGATGCACTCGGTTTCACATTAGGCCCGAGCACAGCCAACGCTACGATTCATTCAAGCAGCGCGAAACATGCCTCGTTACGGCGATCGTCTTATTCTTGTAATAGAACCGCGCAGAAAGAAGTGCAGGATCACGCCGCAGTCTCTGTGCCCGATCGCTTCAGCCGCAGATAGGCAAGGCACCAAGACGCGTCATGACTTTTGGCGGAACTCGATCCCTCAGATAGCAGCCTTGGCTGCGGTCGGAATGTGAAAGGGATTATCACAGAGTTTCCTTTCCTCAACCAAAGCGGGGAGGATTGCCTTCTGGCAGTAGACATTACATTCAGTCGTGTATGAGAAACGGCAGACGCCTTCCTACCAGGGGCCTGAGAAGTGGAGATACTTGCTGAGGGACGTTTGTCCGTGGATAGAGTCCTCCGGCTTCCTAGCGATGGTCTCTTCAAGGAGACATTCCAAAGACCGCGACGAAGGCGCGCAGCTGCAGTCGATAAGATGCAAATGGCTTGCGGCGACGCACTTGCTCCTCTCAATCGGATGTAAGGTGTACGCGTCCAGCGCGCTATGGCGTCCATCGGACGCGCATCGTTGACAGAGCGTCCATCTTGTCGGTGAAAAGGAGCCTTCGAGCGGTTGGCAACTGTGCATGTCCTTGAGACGTAGAGCCGGCCTCAAAGTGATGGGACCGTATCTTGAGCTTTAGATGTTGGATTATACGAAGCACTTCATTTAATGTTTCTAGACGCTACTAGAAATCACGTACGATGGGCAGATCATCTCAAAACTTAAAAGTATGGGACACAAAAATCTCCCCCCCCCCAAAAAAAAAAAAGATTATTATTATTGTTATTATTATTATTTTTTTTTAAATACATTACGCGGATTTCGCCCAAAGTCTGAGGACGCTCAGACTTTGGCCAAAGGTAGCGCTAGCGGTGTCCGGAGCAAAAGCAAAAGTTTCACAGCCTGCCGTCATCTAAATTAAAAGCTAAATGCTAGTTTTAAACACTTTCGCTAGAAAAATGGTATCCCGCGAACCACGAATATATAGAGTTAAATGGTGTCAGCTATCGCGAACGGACATCATTTTGGCATACCAGTTTTCAGAAAAATCACTCATTACTTTTGAATAAAGGAACGGTTACTTGTTAAATTTTGGTGTCTGGACCACTCCGCTAGCCCTACACTTGGGCTGACTCTGAGCATTCAGTGACGCGTGATTTAATATTTCGCAAGAGAATCATTTAAGGGGGACCCGCTGTATTTATACGACTTGAAAGATGTGGCTTCCCCGCTTAAATCCATAACTCCTGCACCCAGGATTTTGTGCAGCTCTAGATACGGTGTATGAAAGCAAAGTAAGGCATTCTCGACTGATATGTCTGATTCTATGTGACTGAGCTATGCCAGCAAAGTCTTTGCAAAGTCTTCGAATGCGGTCCTTTGGTTTTGTGCAATCATCCGTTTCATTTTAGGATGAAGCGCAGTAGACTTTAGGACCTACCGGATACAATAATACGCCATCTGGGCGTCACGTGAATTTCGGGAGGGACGTGGTCACCTGACAGGTTCACAGCGCTGGATTGGCTAGGATGGCTCGTAATGGCGGCTGTGATTAATTAACACGCCAAAACGCACTATTGCCAGCAATCTTAATTAGAAGGAAGGGCGTAAGTTTGTTTCACAATTAAAGCCGATAAGTTTAGCGATGAGTATCGAACGGAAGTCTATCAACAGCCCCACGCGGCCAAAGCGGAGATCTCCACAAGTTTATACGAGTAGTCCCCTCAAAGTGTATGAACGCAAACCTGCGCTTATATTTGCGACAGCGAACGTAACGTCACAAAAGGAACGTGAAGCGTATCGTGACTTCATGCTCGACGTAAAAAAAATCTATCGCTATTAAAAAAAAGTTATGTGTGCTCATAAAGTTTGCCTGCAATTATAACGCACCGTAGCACACATGCCGGATGTTGGCTATGGTGATGACGTTGGTCTAGTTTGAATATCTACCTCGGTCAACAGAACAATGAATGGGTCCTGTATTCTGCTTCACGAGAGATCTTTCGCACGCTGCAGAAAGCGGACCCAGAGGGCGGGTGTTCTACTAACCATGCTTTAAAGTTACAGCAAAAACAAAACGAAGCGTCGGATCTAAAAGGTCCCTATTAAGTTCGACTGCAGCCAGCACTACAATCCGCTAGAGAGAGTCAAGCAGTGTCAAAAGTGTCATGGTAAACTTTGTGTGTATGCTATCAGCGGTTAAAGTAATCACGCACATTGATTGTACCGTGATCCTGCTCGTTTACTGCGATGGCAGTTAGCAGGACACATCGCGGGTTTCGCGCCGTCGACCGCCCTCCAAATCGACGCGGGCGATCTTCGGCACTCCGTCAAAAGATTCCACGCTGACGTCACAACTCTAACGCCACGCCGCGCGTCACGTGACCTGCTACCTGTCGTCTGGTGACACCATGACGTGGGATTGTCACGTCAAGTCACGTTGCACAGTAACGACAAGCGGCTTAATATCGTCAGGTGGCACCATGAGGGACGTGATGTCATGACGTCAGGTTACACAGTGACGTTGCGTAACAATACGTCGTCATGTGACACCATGACGGCGCGCAGTAAAATAAGCACGAGATTTCTGATTACCTAAACAATAAAAACAAAGCGTTTTTGGTAATTAAACTTCAGGAAGAAAACAAGGACGGACAACCACAAACTTCCAACTAGCAACAAAATTTATTGACACCAAGAGTTTGCTTATATAAAGGAAAACGAGAGGGTGGAAAAGGTGGAAAGAAGGAGCACTATGCCGTCAAGGGCACGTCGCAGTCGGGAACGCGGGGGGGGGGGGGGGGGAGATTGCTCTGAACTAAGGAATCTTATCTTTTCCCCGAAAGGGCAATGGAGGGGGAACCGATGTTGTCCTTGGATCAACATGTGGGGAAGGCTTCTATTATCTCCCAACTGTACCTCGATGCGTGACCCCCAATTCTTGTACTAGAGGGAAGGTTGGCTGAGCAGGAAATACATTCCGATGCGTGTTTGGCGATCTGGTGGTGACTAACCTCTGAACCGTTGGAGACCGCTTTTTTTTACCTCGTTGGCATGCTCTCTCAAGGGGTCGTTTAAGCAGCGCCCCGTTTGGCCAATGTATCGGGCACCACAAGACATAGGCATTGAGTAAACAGACTCTTTATGAAAAGGAGTGCAAAAGGTCTTGTGGTTCCTGTGGCAAGGGGCTGTTGACTTTTTTGCAAATAGATGCCAATTTGAACTTACACGAGAAAACCACGTTGGCGTTGAAGCCCAGCGCTATTGATTTCAGTCGATGTGAAATTTTATGAACGTAGGGGATGCACGCGAAGCGGGACTTTGGAGGCCGCTTTTTGGATTGAGGCCCCGTGACAAGTCTTTTGATGGTAAGCTCGATCAAGTCGTTTGGGTAACCTGCCTTGAGAAGGCGGCCTATCTGATTGGACAGACTAGTTGCGAAAAGGTGATGACACGACTTGGATTTGGCACCAGCAATAAGGTTTTGAGCAATATCAGTTTTTACGTTTTTTGAGTGCGAGCTGCTCAAAGGAAAAACAGGCTTCGCAGACCTCTGCTGATTGGACCAGCAGATGCCGACATTTGTGGACACCAATCTCAGATCAAGGAACTGTAATCCATTACATGAGGGGTGAACGTGAGCCCGAAGGAGTTCTTCCGGAAGACGCTTTTAATCGCTGCGGTATCTGAATTAGTTCAATGAAGGTTAAGATAATCATCTACGTAGCGATAAGCCCTGGCTTTGGGAAATTCCTGCTCAAGGTTCGAGTGAACCTTGGTGTCAATGTGAAACAAAGATTTTACTTACTATGGGCGCTAGGCACGACCCTATGCACACACCGGATTTCTGAAGGAGCACTTTGCCCTCCTGCTCGACTAGGGTGGACTAAAAATACAGGCGAATCAACTCAAGAAATGCTGAAAGTGAGATGCCACAGGAATGTTGACACCCTATAACGCCTCTGAGGAGTACAGCATCAAATACGAAGCCCTAAACTCGTCAAAGAGAAAGTTGGAGTAGAAAGTTCGCGGAGTGTGCCGATCGTACGTTGGCGAAAAAAACGCGAAATTATTGCCGTGATAGGCCAATCGGTGCGCTCCGTCAACTTCGGCCCCAACTTTGTGTTTGAAGAGTTTAGAGGTCCAGGTGGAGTATTCGAGATGACGAGCATAGTAGATAGGAAGCCGAGCGCCGTGTTGCAGATTCATTCACTGATTATCTCTCGCGATAGCCAGCTGTAACGCCGACGCTCCGTCGCCTGCTGCTGCCGTCGCCGACGTGTGTTCTTGTTTTTAGTTTCTGGCATAAGTTCACTCCCATTAAATCTTTAGTTCATTCGGTTTTCTCCTGCCTTTTCGTCTGTCATTCGTGACAATATGCTCTAGTAGAGTCGGGGACAAAAGTCCCCAGTAAACGCGAGCTGCGGCTGAAACGCATTGCTCTGCCATCTGCCGGCGGGTCGCCTGGTTTCGAGACCTCACAAAACCGTACGCACGTCCTAGGCTTTGTTCCAAATCTTACCCAAATAGATACGAGTTATTCCGGCGGGTCGTGTCGCGTGACAGCGCAGATTGAAAAGCGCCGGACGCGGGTAGGTTTTGGAACGCTAAGGTACAAAACCTTTACCTTGGAGTAAGATCGAGTAAATTTTTGAACTCGGCCCTACTGTGCCTTCAAACATGTGTGTTTTCCCGCTCTTCTGCGGCGGAGCGCCTAACTCGGAATCGGGTGCGTGGTAACGCTTCGGAGATAGCGCTTGCGGCTGTCGAGCGTCTGCTACAGATTTCGAAACTGGAGATAAAGCCTGCGGCATTTCGCCGCTATTCGCAGTGTCAACGCACCTTGCTTAATAACCAGTTGAGCTTATCGCTCAGTTGAGCTACCATGACTTCTTGCTTTATAGTTGCCATGTCAGTAAGCGCGCCCGATACCGAGTTAAGGGGTGTCCAAACAGGACACTACAAAACCCGCGACTCCGGCAAATCGTGCCGCGCTCTGCCGCGATCCGCTTCCGGCCGTCGGAGGGAAATTTCCCTCCGTCAATTCTTCCCGGGGGGAAACTTCCCTCCGTCAAATCTCCCCCTCGCTTCCTCCACGGCGGCCTTGCTCTGCTCATCACGTGGGTCCGGAGAGCCACTCACACGCTCTGTTGGCTGTCGGTCAATTGCTCAAGGCCTCCGCTCACAATACGGAACCGCATCGGACGCCATCACGACGAAAGTGAATCTCGACAAAGAAAGCAGATCCGAGGCGGGCGAAACGCACCCTTCGACGCAGGAATGTCCCAAATCCACCCAAAGCCGGACCTCCTTGGCCTTCGAGCCGAGGCGACGGCGGTACGCGAGGGCGTTGGCGAGGTGAGACAGACGCAGGTGGCGTGTGACGTCAATCTGAAGAGGAGAGCAGTCGTGATCGCAAAAATTTTCACGACTCCTGCAAACATTTTCACGACTCCGACAGACCGTAAAAATAGAAGCGTCCGCTTCAATTTTCACGATTTGTCGGAGTCGCGGGTTTTGTAGTGTCCTGTTTGGACACCCCTTTAGACGTCGCGCCGCAGAAGAGCGGGAAAACACACATGTTTGTAGGCAGAGTAGAATGCGCGTGCGCTCTCGTGGGATCTCGAAACCAGGCGACTCGCCGGCAGATGGCAGAGCAATGCGTTTCAGTCGCAGCTCGCGCGACCTGGGAACTTTTGTCCCCAACTGTACATGACTGCGCTCTGAGTGTAATAAAACAAGCCCCAGTCTCTAGGACAGGTAGAATGACAGAATGGTAGAACGCCAACGTCTTGTCTCTTCTTCCTCTTGTCCCTATTTTTAGGCGTTCTGTTCCGATGGCATCACTAAACACGTCTTTTTCCTCATACACGTATAAAGATACACATAGAGACGCTTTCAGGCAGCTGTGCATGGACACAGTCATAAACGATCTTCAGTTTTTGTTTCCTCTTACTGTTGGCTTCACTTCATCATTGCCACAGCAGGACAGGTTATTGCCTCTTTAGGTGTTACCGTGTCTTTCTCCCCTGCATAGGCCTTTGTGGAGGCTGGTCAACTCCCGCTCCTGTGGCTCGGCATCTCGGTGAGACAAGAGAAGGTCGGCAATGACGGCTCAACATGGCGCGTGTTTAAAGTGTCTATGTATATTCTTTGTCTTTTAAATCGCGACATATACATTTTCGTGCCGAGTGTCCAGTTCTACGGCTGGCTACCTATTCAGTAGAGACTGTGCTCAAAATACGTTTTCTCTCTTCAGATAAGTAGAAATTAAAGCTGAGGAAGCGATGCAAGCGCCAAAAAGGAGAAGAACTTGTGGTGGAGGTCTATGACTATGCGTATCGATCGATCGCAAGTGCGAGAGATACTTGGCGCACGCGGTTCTGAATTGGTCCCGCAGGTATTAGGCTCGAATGAAACAGCAAAACAAAACGAAACCAACGAGCGAGTACAAAGCTTACAACTACGAGTTTTACTTCACTGCGTGGCGTGCTGCTTTCTAACGTGCACATATAATAGGACAGTGATCCTCTCCTTCGATACTCCGTCTCATCGCAAGATAGACCGCAACAGACCCTACATGCCATCCCAGCCAATTCAGCGGAGTTGTGAAGGACTTGCGCGACTAAGCGCCACACGCCTCGCTGCGCCCCTCCCTAAGATCAGGGGACTCTCCACGCCATTGGATTGGCTTCGATTGATCGCAGCGTCCTCTGCGCTCCATCGTAAACTGAAAGGGGGTAATGACGACGCGAGCGAAAGAGATGAAGCTCGCTGCGACGCGCGAGCTCACGTGAAATCGCACGGCGCACTCCTTTTGCGTAAACAACTCAAAAGACACGGCAGAGCGGATCAGGACGTCTCAGGTCTGCTTGCAACAACGTCGTTCGATAGAACTACAGGGTTGAATTGTTGTAAAGACGAACCCTCCTTCCATATTTTTTTTTTTAATCCTAAGAAGCAAGCCAGCGACGTCGGCCGCAATAACCATTTTACTCGTTTGGGTTTGTTGGTAGAAGAGAAGTTGAATTTTGAATCATAGAATGCTTTATAACGAAAGTCCCCATTCACATAAATTTGTCTGCCCGTGCGCCGGCGCTTTCGTGGGTTTGCGTATACCCCGTGCGAGGGCACATATTAGGACAGCCGGCTTGGTTGCCATGGCAACACAAGCAAAACAATGTACACGAGCACTTACTCGAAAATAAACCAATGTGAGATCATCCGCCACCGGTAACAGATCCCAGAACACCTCGGTCCGCAGCCCGATACTGCATATCCACCGGCGACATGTATCTCCCACGTCTGCTAATATACAGTTACAACTAGCAGGTGCTCTCTCTAATGCATGGTGATGTTTTGTATCGCTTCACTGAGCGACTCCCTATAACGTTTTGTAGACAATTTTTTACGATCCATTTTTCGACAATTAATTACACGCAGTGTATGACTTTGAGGATAAATGGTGCTGCCATCTGTTACTTTGAGGTCCGACAGACCGCTCGACAAAATGCGAACAATCAATCTATAGAACATTGGCTACCTATTGCTGCAGCGGCCGGCTTAAAAAATAATCTCGATCTATACATCAAATATGCCGATATTGAACGGGAACGAAATGTTTCGGCTTATATATGACGTACGTCTCGACTTTATTACATTCTTGAATGCCACAGACCTCAGTTATACAAGCCAGAGCCGTTTATAATGAGGGAGTTTGGCCTTCTTAACGAGATTCTGACAGCCTGGCAAGCACAGCAGCGTAGTCTGACAACCGGGGGACGAATACTTCCGACCGCCATTTTGCGTCTCTGACTCATGGGAACTCTATGAGATTTCTCAGGAATAAAAAAGACAAAGAAGTAACGCTTTGGGGTGTTATCCCGAAATCCACTGGTTCTATCGGGCAACAAGCTCCGCCCCCATTAGCCAAACTCTCTTAGTATAAACGGCTCTAATACAGGCCATTGATGATTCATACATATATGTCTGGGAAATTTCAAGGCTTATGGTATTGCACAAAGTAACGCTGCGGAAAAGGGTTGAAATATTTATTTAAGGTCAACCGGGTATTAATGACGTATTGTAGAGCAACAGGTAGGATTTGTTCGTGCAGGATTTGGTAGAACAGACCCTTTTCAAAAGTGTCCGACACCTCGTAGTCGCTGCGCCAAATGATCCGAGTCTGCGATTGTTTGAGCACTTTCTCCGAACATACTTATAAACACCAGGGTTGCGTCCGCGTTCGGCGCCAACACGGCTCAGCTCGCATGAAAAACGAATGATCCGCAATGTTCGGAGAAAACTCGGATCCAAACACATACACTTCGTGCCCGGCGGAATGGCCATCACCAAAGTTCATAGAAGACAACGTTTTTAAACGGGAGAGCTGGTTAAACTTACATAGAATTCTGAAACCTGAGACGGACGGACGACAAGCTGTGTGTTTCTCCCCTCGTTGTGCCTTCGTCTCCGGATTAGAATCATGCGTGACCAATGTTGCTCGATACACTTTAAAAAAGGTCTATAGAGTGAGAACAAAAATGAGGGAGAACCGACACTCCCACAACTCCTGATCTGCAACACATGTTGCTGAAGTTTTCAAGATTTCTATTTGGCGAAATAGTCACGAAACACCTTAGTGGCGGATACTGCTTTCCCGATGTGCGCCAAAGCTCAGGAGGAAGACACGCGTGAGGGGGACATCGAATAGCTTGTTCCACAATACGACTAATGTCATCTCATCGCAATATGTATTATGCAGTGTTGGCGGTAACTCGTTACAGATAACGGCAGAGAGATAAAAAAAAGTACAACATGGTTGTTTCTATTTATGGAAATATATATATCTACATTTTTTTCCCTGAACGAAGCTATATTTTCACTGGAGCTTTATTTGCGCTACAAGAGATGACCATGAGAGAAAAATTTCTAGGATTGCAATAGAAAAGTTTGTACGGCCATTCCTGGTCAACATAGACATTACTATGACAGACATGGTTGCTTATCGAAAGAAACTGCTTAAAGCCACTGCATCGCGAAGTACTTCGCGGCTAACCTAAAAATTCAAGGCTTGGAATCTGTGAATATACCAGGTTGTAATACCGAATAAACCAGGTTGGAACAAGGTGGGAATTCATAAATAAACAAGAGTTCGTTTTTTCTAGATGTTATTGTCAGTTTGCATATCAATTAAGTTACATCACAAGGTGCATAACGGGATACGGTGGACTGTGCAACATGTGGCAAAAACTAGACGCTTACAAGATACCCTTCGCCACTTTTTTGAATCAGTGCCTATCATTATAATGAACCTTATAAAAAAAAATATAGCGAAACATTGCGATGTGGTCGTATCTCACCGCAATAATTTTGTCCCTAAAGCCGGGGGTCACACTGCTTATACATCATACAAAAGACTGTCTACAAACAGATTCAAACGCGTGTCACCACGGGATCAGAGCTTCGAATGCCGCACGGCAACGAGGTCAAGGGGACACTTGGCACTTAACACGGCATTCGAACCACGGATGTCATGGGGACTGATATCTGTAGACCCCGGCTTATAGGTACTTCTAATAGAAGCAAACACCGTCATTTGACATGCAAAAATTGCGGAATAAATATTAAAACTATTAAAAGGACAACACGAACTGCACTATAGAGTATCATACCACGTGCTCGGATGCTAAAAGCTACGTCAAACAGCGTGCGAAAAAAAAAACATAAATATTTTATTTAGGGAAATCCGAATTTTTCATCTATAGAGCTGATATTTTTCTGGAGTTTTATAAGCGCTACAGGTTGCAGACAAATATATCTAAAGGCGCGCTTATAGCGCAAGCCGCCCCATGTCCAGATGAACATCTCAAATTAAATAAGCATCACAACTTGTCTATCTACTTCCCCAGAGCAGCCGTTCGCCATTCTACCACAACACACAAAAATCTGTAAGTAGAAAATGCAGTAACTCGACGTTTTTCTTGGACCCTCGAGCCATGCTGTCGATGCCTGTGCTGAGAACGCCTCCTCGTGGGGAGACGCCGCGCGCCTCCTTCTCTTTTTCCGACTGCGCCCTCTCCGCACGAATGGGACGGCCGGAGAAGCGTTCGCGCGCTCTGGGATCTCGGAGGCCTTATCTAGTTGAATGTAGTTCGAGGGTCACCTCGTATATGGCGCCAGTGCGCCAGGGCGCTCTCTCGTCGTAGATCACAAGAATTTGGTCGTAACCAAACTCAAGTGTGTGAACATGCCTTTACATTATACTTCACTGCCGTAAAGTTGACCAACTCTTGCGCCAGGTACAGATGTATTAGTGATCTTCCGTACCCTCTTCCTTCCTGCTTAGTGCTTACTGGTGGCGAATATCATTCAGATATAGACATTTTCCAGAACTCTAGTCGGTTTATTTTGCAATGGATACATTTTCATTTTATTTTTTTTCCTCAGTCGCCCAGCGCGACCCGTGCGTACTAAGATTATCGACGTATCGATGTATACTTTCTGCAGCCGGTATGACCAAAGAAACTTACCGACTATAAAGTGAGGTGTATGTAAAGCAGATGTAAAGCCTCAACGCTCTTTCTTTTTTTTTATTCAATGAGTGGTGTTGGCCGAATTCAACTCGGACATAAACATGTTTTGGCGCGGATGCGCAGTATACAGACGAAGGCCAGCAGCGAAAGGAAGGACGCTCGAAACGTTGTTTTCAAGCAAACTCCACGAAGCACGCCAAGCGTGGACAATGAAGCGTACAAACGGAGTCCTTCTAAGACGAGGACGATTGTCGAGTCGATAAGGGCCGTTTCCGGTGAGGAAAAAAAATGGAGCCGGGCGAGGAGCGACAAGTGCTTCGCATTAGCGAAAACAGCTCCGCCTGATTCTACAAAGCCGGCGGGCGACGCTACTTTAGCACTTAGCAGAACACCTGAGAGTTCGGCTTGTGCGAGATTGTTGCTCCTGGACGCCGGAATGTCTACGAAGCCTAGTTTGCTATATCCTCCTTTCTCACAACCAACGAGGTAGAGGTGCCTAGAACGATGAACCGAGATTCTGGTCTACACACGAAAGTCACCCCAGGGGCGGTGTCATTGTACGCAAAAGTGACTACTCGTAACGTGACCAAACCAATGGACAGATTGCGGCGCCCAGGCAGTGGCTGGCCCCATCTGGGGAGCATTGGCCGGAGCTTGTCGGCTGCGTTGTTCATTATTGTTGGTCTGAGCGAGTTGATTTCAGACGCAGGAGCCGTCATATGGTGCCGGTGGAACGTCTTCAGAGTTCAGCGTGGTCTCTTACGTAGGTGTCTGGTGCGCATATTGCTGACAATTGACGAGGACATTGCCAGGAGAGGGAGAATCGGCCCTGTGTAGCTCGGACCTCGGATTGATTCAGATATCACTAGGATAATTTTTAACGCGACGTTTTTTGTGCTATCGGTGACCATCGGAATCTTTGGGTTCTGCAGTAAAGCGTGGGTGGTGTATGTGAATACACAGTTTAGCTACGGAAATTACATCGTTGTGCTTGGCAGTGTGCAATCGTCGTGCCGCTTTGTTCAAATAACCGAAGGCTCACTTCGGTTTTGCGGCACACCGAGGAGCTGCCTTAAAGCTAGCTCCCGTGGCGTGTTGCTTCCTAAATTGCTCTGGCGTAGACGAGCAGATTCACAGAGGAGCACAAGTGTTGCAGTTGGTATTGAATCTGCTGGTCTTCCGCCCGTTTCGTCGACACAAACGTTTTATCAACACTCGTTACTCGCATTGCAAGATGTAGGAACATTTCATCGCACGTGTATCAATGGGCGCGTATTTTCGCGCCTCTGCAGCGTCTCATTACCAGAAAGGTGGTCCTACATCCATTTAAGGTGCAACCCCACGCTTGGTTAGTGTGATTCTGAACCAATAGATGGCGGTGGGATCGCCTTCCAGGCCTGTACATCAAGGCGAGAAATCGTGTGTGGTGGCGCTTCGATACAGTGGGGTATATTTCTATGTCCTGAATTTGACATCCCTGGTCCCTGGCTTGTTCTTCTCTGCACGAGCTTTCTTTGGAGCGCGCACGGCCGCGCCAGTTCTTGTGCAAGGGGGCCAATTACCTACGCTCCGAGCTCACGTCTCCAGCAAATGTGGGAAGAAAAAAACGCGAAAATCATCCTGAGCCAAATGACGAGACACATGCATAACAAAACCACCGACGCGTTGAAAAATATAAAATTTCCCGCACGCCGCTATTGGATATTTCAGAGGCCAATTACACATTTTTCAATGTGATCAGATATATATTGTCACGAATGAAGGTGACGAGAGGACGAGCAGTGAACTGAAAAATAAAGGTTTTATCGGCGAACTTGTGCCAAACAAAAAAAGTAAAGAAAGAGCGTCGAGGCCGGCAGCAGAAACATGGCGGCGATTCGGCAGCGTAACAGAGAGCGAGAGCGAGACTGACTCGACAATTTCGCGGGCAGCTGCTTATCTACGGTGCGTGACTATCTCGAAAGTTCGGCAAATAAAGTTCGATCGTCACGTGCTCGGGGCCAGGATGAACTGGCATTTTCGAGGACAAGAAATCAGGGCGAAAGTTAAGTCTGGTGCAAGAATGAACGCGAATCTTTTAGAAGTCCGTGACCAAGCGTTGCTTTCTCGGCTCTGCGGGCGGCAACGAGACGGGCCGGCCCTTTTGTCGTGCATGTGTTTGGCTCTTCGTGGATTTCCAGGAAAACGTGATGACGTGATAGACATGCGTTTCCAAAATTCTAGCTTGAGAAATTAACTACCTAAAATATCAAAACAAATTAACTATTTTTTGGGCGGTCAGGTGTCTCATTTAGGTAGCTGGGTGTTTTGACCAAAACCACGAGGCTGGAAAACAAAAAATGACACTCAGGTTTCGATGTTGAGTTTGGTAAACCCAAAGCAGGACTGGTTTGGGAGTCATAATAAAAAAAAAAAATGCCGAGGTTAATAATTCACTCACAGCAATAAATTATAATAATTAATTTTAATACGAATCCAGTGATAAATGCATGACTGGCCAGGCAAAGATTCTGGATCTGTGGATAGATTTTACACATAGTTTAAGCAATGTACAGTCTGTCACAAAAAATAATTACAGGATTTTTTTTTTATTGCAAGACTAAACTAGGCATCGCCAAACGCTCATTCTCCGCCCAAAGGTAGCGCTAGAGGTCACAACCAGATGTCGAATCTTTAGCCCGATCCGATACCTTATTCAAAAGTTATATAAGTGATTTTCTGAAAAGTTCAATGGGAAAATAACGGCCGACGTAGTTTTCGAATGCATTGGGCTCTATGGCACCAGAAACCGAAAACGGGCAAAAACGGGCTCCATTTTCCCATTGAAATTTTCAGAAAATTACATAACTTTTGAATAAGGTGTCCGTTCGGGATAAAACTTTGGCATCTGGTTGTGACCTAGTGCTGCCTTTGGGCGGAGAATGAGCGTTAGGCGATGCATAGCTAATTTTTGCGGTGAAAAAAAACTAAATTTTTTGTGACATCCTGTACCAGTCTTCATTTGGTGATTTACGCGCGCAAGTAGTGGTGTGCATATATAAAAAAAGCTGCAAACAGGTAGAGTATGACGTTGCATAAAATGCAGTGTAAGCCCGCACATCGTACGCTGATTAAGACTGAAACAGCGCTACATTTTACGCTAGCGTTGAGCGTATCGAAAGTTAAGCGTGCATCAAAAGCTAAAGTTTGCACGCATATACTGCTCAGGCAGTAATGTTTGAATGTTCATAGTACTTTATTACCCTAAGATTTGGTGTAAGTTGTCTCCTGATTGCTTACAACAAAAAGAAGGAAACATTCTAACTCTGGGTTGGTAGAAAAACTCCACCTGCTGACGGCCACCAATCATCTCGGCGCCGATTGTGAGTATTCACGCATGCCAATGGTCACGTGCTTAGAACGAGTTTTTCCCACGTGATTTTATACAATCGCAATTGTTTTTGACAAACAACAATGTTTACTTAGGCCAGCGGTCACATGTGAAGCTTATAAAATATATTGTATTGATTGTGGCACCCGTGTCCAGTTGCATAGTTTTTTTTTTTTTTTTACAATCCGCGAATTAGAATGCTCCTGGGTTACCTTGGTATCTAATGCATGTAGCACACAAAAAAGGACGAAATGAATCGTAGTAGGAAACGGGAACAACAATGATAAACAAGCGTCCGTGTAATCACGCAAAAACTGAGGGCCTTGCACATATGCAGAAGGTAGCTTTGTTTCACTAAATACTTTACCAGTAGAGTATTTGATTTTTTTGTGTGAGCGAAGCGGAACATTAAAGTGCGAGCATACTGCCCTGAACTACACTTCCAGTGAGCAAGCGCGCCATCAAATGCATCGAGCTTGCTTTTATAGCCTTTTTGGTGCGCTCAAACCTTTGAAAAGACAATTATAATCAATTCTATTATTTCAATTATTTTTATTAAGTGCGTTTATGTGTAGGTTTTTGTTGTTGTCGTTGTTATTTTTTTTTGTCTCTTGCGTTTACTTGCCATTTTCCTGGTTATGTAATATTTTCCAGTAGTCCGACAACTATAGTCTGTTTCATAAGTAGGAATCAAAGATGTAGAAAAAAAAAAAAAAGAACGCGAATACGCGAACACACATTAAAGTGCAATGTAACGGGGCATTCAGAATTAGTCGTTAGTTTTTTAGAGAGCAGGAGTTTCGTAGGGCGACATTGTTACCCGTTGAAGATTATACAAAGTGCTGTACAACCGTCAGCTCGGTGTTTTTAACGTGCATTACGCAGTATATGTGGCACACGATCGCACGACGGTAGGATGCAGATGGGCGACTGAGCCCAGGGTCCCTGCCAAAGCCCCTTGGTAAAAGCGTTTTTTACAAGTACCGCCAACCATTGTTGTGGAAACGCGCAAGACACGTGCCACGAGTGGGTGCTCCACCGCCATTCTTTTTCAAGGGCCAGTCATTTTAGTGCTGCGCCGCCATTTGCCTCCAAGGGCGGCTCGAGAGACGGGCCTCGTGCACTGGCACGTTTAAGGTTACATGAGACCAGCGCAAACGGCATCGAGGGGATTTAGTCCCTACAGGTTTTGCAGCGTGAGCTCTGTGCCCTGAAAGGAGCTCGCGCTCGAGCATTTCTTTACGTGCTCTGGTCTGCGGTGCCACAACACACTCGGTCAACGATCCCCCACCGCACTTGGTTTAGCTAAAGCCCTTTCATGTTTCAAAAGTAGCGCAGGCTCCGTCGATGCACGAGGCACGTGCAATGTGCAGCTCTTGGGAAGATCACGGCGGCACAGCGCAGCACTGAAACACTGTAGCACTGAGCTAGATTTCAGACGCCATGAATTTCCCAGAAGTGGCGCGCGGCACGTGCCTCGAGCATTTCCACAACAATGAATGGCGCCACTTTTTCCAGGATGGAGGGGCTTTAGGTTTAGCCTGTGAGGTACACCAAATGAGCTACGTTTAGAGTATCGGCACTTGTCCTCCCGATATTGCTGTGGGCGCCGCCATCTTGTTGGTTAGTAACAAATCAAACGCAACTGCTGATCGTCATGATTGAAAAGTGCGACTTCCTCAGCATTCGGTGTCAGGTAGCTCACGTAATATTGCTTTGCTTTTTCTCGAACTGTTTAAACATTTGTGGAGGACGGAAAAGCGTTTCCTGTGATTTCAGATATAGTTTCAGATAACTGACCACCATCATTTTAAGCACCAAGATGTGTATGAAGCGTAGCTTATTGAGTGGCTCTAGTTTATCCCGACCGTATAGGCACAGAAAGAGAACGAACAGCTTAACCTCGCGCTCTTTGCGATGCTTTAGTGGCTTCATCAGCCCGTAGCGTTTGCTGCGCTATCTCACAAGCCAAACCAACAAAAAATTGCTTAACACGCCCTAATAAAAAAAAAATGCGGGTTTATTTTGACTAACTGGAGATCTTTTGACGTGCAACCGAAATCTCAGATTGGCCTCCGTCGGATTGTGGGCACCTCGGCCGATATTTAAATCCGAAAAATATAGATTCATGGGCCAGCGCGTTAGCTCAGAGACACCGAGACGATTTAATGTTTTGTGTTTTGTTTTAATATCATTGCTACTTAAGAGCCACCGAGGTGGTTTTTGAAACAAAATATAGTCGAACCATTCCGACAATCATAGTTTGATTGCGAAAATGATTTTGCAAGTGATAAAACATTAAAATGTTTTCGCATACGTGGCGGAATCTGAAATGGCAGAATGCATTTCATGGCGCCCACTTCATTTGGATTGCGACCGGCATGTGAACCGACGCACAGTAGAACGCGCGAAAAAGAGCCGTGGTGCACCCGCAGTCTCGCGCTTGATGTTCTGACATCGCTGGCTCGCTCACTGCGAGCATCCAGGCATCTGACACCCTGACATCTGGCGCTTTTTCTGTCTTTCCCGTGGCGTTCCAAGCGGCACACGACGAAAAACGCACATCAAGCTCTTCTTGAACACGTGTCGCCATCTGTATTTTATAGTAAGAAACTACAATTCGCCGTAACTGAATGGGAAAAGTTTCAGGTCTTATAACATTATTAACGTGTAATATATCAATATGGAAGTTCTGGAAATTGTAATATCGAAGGATGCTTCATAATTTAATGTCTCGTTATTTCGATTAGTTGACGTGATTCCGTTTTTACAGCGCCATAAAAAAATACAATTTTAAACTTTATTTTTTATTTTAATATATACATCATCTGTACAGTTCGTTGCTTACTTTTTTACTTTACTACATCCAACCGAACGCTCACGTAAAATATCGTGGACAATGGGACGTTATAACTAGAGAAATAAATTGTTCAATATTAGAGACTGTGGTCTATTAAAAGCTAAATAATTAACTAACCACTAAAAACAATCGTAATATCGAGACATTAAAGTATCGTTGAAAAGCAGCTCTTTAATTTGACATTAACTTTATAAATGTAAGATACATAGAAAAAAAGTATTAAGCTATCAAAAAAGCATGAAAACGTCATGCACGGTGGGGTTGCAACTTAAGTTCTTTTCATCTACATCAGTCATCAAGACACCGAAGGAGAGGACTTATTCATACAGAATGCCACTAAAGCAATGCAGCTTCTTTACTGGTCAGGATAAACTCTCTTCTGTCAGTTTTCTTATTTTGTCACGGGAGCTTGGTCTAGTCCTTTCTTTTATAAATGTGTACTATTATGGAAAGTTCCAGGTCGTGCTCGGCTGTCGTAGTGTGTTCTGGTAAAGGTGCAGGGTACTTTATTCTTACCCCTTCGCTTTGTGGGCATCCTGTTGGCTCCTCAGCCGAGTTGCCCGACAACGAGACACGAGTGGCGGACTGCCGCATGTCTTACACCCTCGGGGAGCCGTGAACCAAGTCCAATTTTGAGCCCGGCAGAAATAAAACGCAAGACCGGGCAAGTCTTACAAGAGCGAACCGCACAAATAAACCACGAAGAACCTAAGATCAGAGCCAGTCGCCGATACCAGGAAGAACCACCGGAATTCGGTCTCCTGCCAGACAAAACCGAAGCGGACTAAGCCAAGGATGACAAACGTGTTGCAGCAGACCGCGTCCGCTCACACTGTTGTTTGCATGCCCGTCGCACGGTCTATTACAATGTTTTGCATCCTCAGGGGTTTTCTATTTTCGTCGTAACACACCATTACTCCAGATTTGTCACTACTAACACTGATGCTTAAGGTGTTCGCTTTCTCTCCACTAATTTCAACTAGTTCCAGTAAAGTATTCTGGTTATCTGCCATAAGGATAATGTCGTCCGCATACATCAGTCCTGGTCAACGTTACTAGAACCACTCAGTTGGGAAACTGCCATTGAGACTACTCTGAAAAAGTGGCCCCGATCTGTCCTCCCGAACCGAGTTAATGGCGACCACAACGCCACCATTTCTCCCGCAGCGGCCACTCGAGGAACTGCACGTTACTTCTATTTTGGCTTTAATCGGCCATTTTGGCACCGAAACAGATACAGCGGAAGAAGTTACAGGGGTGCCACCCCCGTCTCCCCAGCGGACGCGCCCCGAATTACTACCGAAGGTAAAATGCACCTAGGTCGGGACGCGACACCTGAGAGCACCGTTGAGGCATGGTTGCATAAAAACCATATTAATTGTTCCGCAAAACCTTGAGAACTAAAGATTATAAAAACATCATGCGCCCTTCATTTTGTACTAAACTCCAATAAATTTCATACAAAAAGAGTCATTTTTGTTTGGTTTTACGCAAAAACATGCTCTCTTAAAGCTCACGGTGACCACAGTACAGACAAATGATAAAGAGTGGCGCTGTTCTCGTATTTAGCTCGGTCTTGGTGGACGCCAGCGGCCCAGGTTTCGACGGCGAGTTTCCCAGCTGAGTGTTTTAGTAACGTTGGTCCTGGTGTTACCTGTACTACGTTTCTACGTACTTTCATATAACTCACATCAAAACCTAAGTTGCTCTGTTCTAATTTATTTCTCATTTTACTGAGATATATCATGAAGCTCAAGGCACTAGAACTATAATAGATATCGCCGCTACGCGGCAAAACGTGAACTTTCCCGACGAAGGCTATAGCAATTCGGCGCCAGAAACGGCCGCAAGGGAGTGGCGGTTACCCAGAACAGAATGGTAGGTTCACATTTCGGCTGCGAACACTAAACGCTAGAAACGAAGTAATATAAATTCTCAATATAATTTTTTGTTGGAGAAAACTTTCGTGGTCTCGTTGACGCTGCAACCTTTGTATGCAATGGGACGTTGACCTCGGTCAACGTCCCATTGCATACAAAGGCTGCAGCGTCAACGAGACCACGTTTTTAAAACCAAGATGGACCTCGGTCATTTCCGTCAAGGGTATTCATCGAGAATTTTATCGTTTGCGAGAACAGTTCGAGTGGCACAACACTCGTATCCAATACAGAAGCTAAATGCAACTAACGTGCTCAGAAAAAAAGTAAAAAAAAATGTTTTGACACTGGGAATGTTGCGACAACTTTGCAAGGTGGCGCAAGATAGCACGAAATACAGAACGTTTCTCCACAATTCATTTATTAATCCAGCCATTCATACACTCAGCTTCCTTGCGAGCGTTCGAGGGCGAGAGTTTAATATATAGTCCGCTTTTAGTTGCCCAAATTTCATGCCCAAAATTATAATTTAGCCTTCATGATTTCGCGTGCTAGCTGTCTTTTGATCCCATAATTGAGATGCCGTCAGCGAAATTCTGGCTAAAATCGTTTCATGGTCCCTTTAACTCGTTTGTTTCTAGTATTTGCACTTCCTGGTTAACCTAAACCTTTTCCACACTTTCTTTTTTAGGTAGGCAATCTTAGTTGACTTTTCTTCTATTTCAGCCCGTGCTTCGTCATACTGCTTCCACGTGTGCTGAACATACAATTACATGTTGTCGACAGTCTCCTTGACCGCCATTAAGGTGTCTACTTTGTTCCTTATTTCTAGAATTCCTGATAACTTTTTATATTCATTCTCTAAGATCATTTGCAAAGATAGCTTCTTGTTCGTTCTTATGCCTTGCAAAACCTTTACTTCCACGGGCTTTTGATGATTGATGAAAAAATACTGCGCCGACTTTACATAACAAGATGAACAATTTAATAAAACGTTTTGTCTCCCATACGGGAAACATCATCAGCGAAACCTTCAAGCAGGAATGAGCGAAAAAACTTCAACAGTCCTATTTAAGCAAGTCCGCGTACACATCGGGGAGGGGGCCGCGGTTGGAGTTGCAAGCCGATGAGACACTTTGGATTAACCATGACTCGACAAACCTGTGTGGACCCCACCTTTCTTCACGCGCCAGAGTGTACGCATTCTCAAAGTCGAAACTGTGACCCGTATTCCGACAATGGTCTACGAGTTCCATCTTCTCGTAGACCAGCAATGGTCTACTAGATCAACAATGGTCGCTCGTTCCTGCTCGACGGTTTCGCTGATGATGTTTCCCGTATGGGAGACGAAACGTTTGATTAAATTGTTTATCTTGTTCTGTAAAGTCGGCGCAGTTTTTTTTATCATTATGATTCCCGGCTTTTGGAATATTTTTGCTTTCGATGATCGGCACGTTTTTCATACCCCTGTTTTCTTTGACGCCTCTTCCTTTTTCTTGTAAGCAGTTTTGGTTACATCCGAGCAAGAAGTTCTGTGATAATTATATTTCAACTGAGCACGTTAAGTACGTATTATTATTAGGGAGCGACTGATTGGGGAACAGGCACACATCAGGCTGAGACATTTGTGGCGGGTGCAGTTGGCACCGGCCACAATAGTGCACAACAATTGACCAGCAACAGCAGCGGCGACGATTGGGAGAAAACAAAACTTGTTGGACACTTAAGCTTCGCCTTCAACTGGAGTGCAATAGCTTCATCGGGTCCCGTTCGTAAAGCCTTTTCATATCAACCCGCGCTCTTTCCCAAGGCTTGCAATCGTGCGTGTGCGCAGTCTCGTCGGGTGCGTCACGTGTCATGTGACGTCACACGAGAGCGTTGCAGGTTGTTTCAAATTCGCACGCGAGGTCATGTGGCGTGAATGTGACACGCGTGACGTCATGACCCTACCGACACGCTAAATGTAGCGAAATATTTTCCTGCGAAATATAGCGAAATATTTTCCGCCGAAATTTAGCGGAACATTTTCCCGCCAAATTCAACGGAACATTTTCCAACCACATGAAGCGGAAAAGTTTTTCTGCAAATAAAGCGTAAAAATTTGCCGCCACATTTAGTGGGAAAATTTAACCCTCGTCACGTAGCTCGTGATGTCACATGGACGTCACCAGGTGCATGGCGGAATTTCCGGTCCCACCGACGCCGACGCCGGATTTTCTGCAACACAAGCTCCTAAACGCTATCGCGTTAAAAATTTATCGCCAATTGCCCCGCAATTGTGTTGCTACGTGAAACGTCCCTGGTTTAGCGCTCCAGGCCTTTTCTCTCGAGCCGTGCCAACAACACCTTGTAGATAAAGAAAGCCGTAGTGTTGAATGAGATGTCGTCATAAGTGAAGGCCAACGCTGGTCACAGATTGGACGCGACAATTGCGTCAACGTTTGGCTCAAACTTGACTCGAACCCTAGCTCTGACGCAGTACTCGTTTTCAATCAGTGTCCAGCATCGGTCTCTGCTAGTGAAGCGCAATTGTCAGCACTAGGGCTTTGACTTCTGGTCGGTGTTGGCAGTGCCTCAAGGTATCGCCACCACTTCTCGTCACCCCATTGTAAGTCATTGACGGACTGACTTTCCAAGTCGGGTCCGCCTCTGTTCACAAACTATGTCGATGTAAGGTATCCGACATTCGCTATAATTTGTGTATGGCGAATGTCGGGTATCCGTCGGGTAGCGAGTAAACTAAATTTATATGTAGGTCACGTGACATCAATTTTCCCGCTAAATCTAGCGGAGAAACTGAGTTTGCGTATAGGTCAATGTCACGTGGCGTTCCATTTTTCCGCTAAAAGTTTTCCGGGGAAGCTGATATTGTGTATATATCATGTGATACGAAGACGTGTGACGTAATTTTCCCCGCTAAACGTAGCGGGAAAATTCGCGGTTACGATTTTTGAGGCTTCACTTTATCTGAAAATTCATTCTACAAACGTTTCACCTTAAAATAAATTATTCGAAAACAAAATGCCGTGTACTCGTCGTACTAACCTGTAGATTTTGAAGTTAGTAGTTAATGCGCTGTCGGTGTCTCGATCGGCACCTCCTCTGTGCCAATGTGATGAATCTCGCCGAGCGCCGCCTTTTTATCCGGCTTGAGATGACGTGTTCCAGGCTACGTGTTGTGGGCTGGCGGCTGTCCGAACGCGAAGATGACGATGATGACGATATCCGCCAGGCGTTGAAAGCAGGAATCCACTTGATCAGCAACTGCAGATAATAAAGTCAGTAGTTAATGCGCTGTCAGTGTCTCGATCGTCGCGCCACTGTGCAAGTCTCTCTCTCTCTCTCTACGGAAAATATGGCTTACCGTGAATTTAATTAATAAGTATTTAGTCAATTACCTAGCTGATGATCTCTTTCATTGTTCTTCCTATGTTGCCTTCAATTTATACATGTAACATTTTCAGCACGCTCCAATTGATCGAACCAGGATTGCAGAGCGCGATGCGTAATGAAGAGTTTCAATTCATTCGTTGAATGGGAACGTATGCGTGAAAGTTGAGCTCCAGTTCCTACAACTTTTAAATTTGTTAGATATTATGTAACGCTTGGTTTTTATTTGTTTGAATTGCTCACTGAAGAAGTTTCCTGCTGTGAAGGAGTCTTTGTTTTCCCGCTTCATTGAATTTATGCACTGAAAAAGATGAGAAAAAACTTAGCCGTGGGTCAGCGCTGGATTTGTGTATTTCGTCTACTTGTCCTTGTGTATCTTTTGCGATGTTTTTTTCCTGATACCTAGTATGCACCGACTAGCCCTACTTTACACTGTACAGGTGAGCTAATTGGAGCTTGTTTCCTAATTTTAAAGTAAGAAAAAGACGGTAACTACATTCGTGTTAGTTTTGTCTTCATCTACGGGCAACCATCATAGCTATTACACTAGGGACTTCTCGCAAAGAGTAAGCAGCGGATTTCGGTCCGTGCGAGCGCGAGCTCAGTCTGCACTCAAAATGATGGCACGAGCTTCCCCTAGCAGCGCAACACTATCGAGCGCTCATCCGTACGACCTACTAAAAGGTTTCAATTAACCTGACCAGTAAGCGGAGTTGCACCACTGCATCGTGCGACAAAGCAGGAAAACAATAATTAACGCTGACTTCCATATTTCCCCAATAGGCCTCTTCTTAAATTACCCCAGCATCAATGAGAATGCAGAAAATGTATGTTTACGCGCCGCGCACGCTTCCCTTCTCTGTATACAAGATTCGAAATAAATATCCAGAATTAGGCGTTGACGAGCGCGCGTGCAAGATGCCATCTGTTTTAGGCTTTTGCTTAGAAGCAGTTACTGCTCCAGACACCACTACGTACAGGGCGTAGACCTACATTTACAATATTCTTTTTAATGCTTGGGTAATTTAGCAATAGGATTCATGTACCTCGCGATCTTTCTGGAATCACTCTCCGGAAAACGAATAAAAATCGGGAGTCACATGTCCCTTCTAAGATTATGCTGTGAGATTTGACTGCACAAAGATACCTGGTGCCCTGCCATTTTGCTTTGTACACCTTACTTTACGAAACGCGAGGCCAGCACAGTAACGCACCAGCCTCCCCGCGTCGTTTCCTCCGCCGATATGTACGCCAAACTAGTATGAGTGCGCCTCGCCAGGGGTAGGAGTGCGCTGCGTAACTTGAGCCGATAAGTGGTATACTACCACTCAAACCGTACCAGCCTCAATGCAAGGCCTCACGTAGTATCCGCACGTTGTTGGTGTTACAATCGGCTCCTATAGTCACGAATGACAATTGATAAGGCGACGAAACTGAAGCAAGCTAATCGTTTAAAAGGGGCGAATTTGCGCACAACACAACATATATTAAGGATAGCGTCGCAGGCGTCGATGGCGGCGAAACAGCGGGTTTGAACACTGGAATCCTTCGGCATGCGGAGTCCTTTATGTACCCGCATGGGTTTCTGGAACATTCGGCGTAGAAGTTTCGGAGCGTAGAACATTCGAAACTTGATCATGCGACCATGCTCTCGAACTTACGAGAACGCAAAGTTGAAAGAATAAATAAAAAAACAATCCTCTGACTGGAATCAGACCGAGACTGGAATCTGACTGGAATCAGACCGAGACCTTCCGTGCGACAGTCAAGCGCGGTAACCATTCGGCAAAGCACGCGCTCGCTCGGCGACGCGCGTGGCAATATTAGGAATCCTATGATGACGAGGTCGTATGGTTCTAAAGTTTGTTAAGCCGCGGTGCGGTGGTCCACAAGAGAATGGTAACTTTAGTGGGGTTAACGCTGTGGCTAATGCGAGAAACCCCTGAGGAATAGAAAGCATTTGTGTAAATAGTAAAACGTTATATCTGCCATGTGCTATAAATTTCACGCTATAAAACTTCTCAACATAGTAAAGTTTTCGTCTTTTTGTTTTACTAACATGAACCAAAATTCAAGGTTTACCGAAGGTACTTCGTGGAACCGAATGCAAAGAAATACGTTGGCCCTAGGAATAAAAGGTATGTCCTCCTGAGATTCTCATTCTTAAAACATATATCATGTTCGTGAAGTCATTACATCCCGCTGGTGTTTCTGTTTGTTCTTGCCGGAAAATACAAATTCAGTGGTGCGAAATATACTCTGTAAAAGGTATCAGCTCAGCAGCAAGGAATCACAATCGCCGCGGATGTGACATTAGTGCAAGCCACTTATACCATTGTAATATTCCCGTCTATAATTCTTCCAGGACAATATTATAATCTGTCCTCGGCTGAAATATTTATTTGCAAGGTTTCGCTGATACTTTTGGAGCAATGGGCTTTGCAGGTGGCGGAAATAAACATTTCAGGCCACCAGTAAAGCCCATAGATACGCTAGGAAAGAAGGCTCGAAAACGTTCGCCGCGATGTACACAAAAGATGAGGTCAACGCGGAGTTGCACTCCCCCGTATACGGAATTACAAACGCGAAAGATGGTACAACTAAGATGGCCAATAGCAAAATGGAAACAAATCTTTTTTTGCGTTCTTGTTTTCTTTTTGCTCTTTTTACCGCTTAAGGTGCCATTACACAAACGTAATAAATGATTCAGTTTTGTAACGCGTCACGCCGCTTCATGTCTACAAAAAATATAGACGAAAACGAAAGCCGCCATAAGAAAAAACAAATATAAACAAATCCAACGAATAAGTTTCCTTGCTGAGTAGACAGACGCGGATAAGAGGGCAGATGTCTTTATGCCTCTTGGTAGACCGCGCGTTTAACTTTTCTTTTCTATATTTTACTTATGAATGCGTGAAACATAGATGGCAAATAAAATAAAACGGATGCATTTACCTTCGGTTGCCGTCGAGAGAAGGTAATGGGGAAAAATCACGCTAAGACGTAAAATATGCAAATACCATACACGTCCGGTTCTTGACAAGAAAACCTCTATAATACGTTGCTGAGGATGAATAATACCTGCCCATTTCAGTTCGAAATCGATCAAAGCAGTGAAATAATAATACGCTTTAGCAAACTGGCGATTCGATGAAGATATACTGCTGGTACGGTCCTTGGGCGGCGTTGTAGCTACTGCTCATGCGCGCCACTGCCGGCAACGATTGAAGCTACAAACCCTAGTCTAGTGTATCGAATAGCAGAAGTGTTCGTTTTCGCCTACGTAATCAGGTAAAACAAATACGAATAGTGGGTGCGTGCCCCCACGAGCTACACAATATAAAATAAACAACATCTGACCTTAACAATCAGCGCCTCGGTCGGAATGTTTGGATGAAGTGGTTCTCTTTTCTTGGTGAGAGAAATTTACTGGGTTATCTTGTTAGCCATTTTACCGGCCATGCCAGCCGTATGCCAAAGGCACGGTCTGCGGCTTGCGAACCGTGCCCAGTGGAGGGATCGGTGGCGGAGTGGTCTAGCGCACACCAGCTCGGAGCACATGGAGCGAAAGCTCGCTTTGCTGCAAAACCCAGGATCCTGGGCTCAATCCCCACCCCTGCCCGTTTCGATCCGGATGAGTATCGTACCGGCGTGCGGTTGTGTATCACTGCTCCGTGATTCACGTCGAATACCCCAGGCTAGCGGTTGTAATGCACTTGCTAAATTTGTCAATAACAGCAGGGACACTCGCCGCCCATGGGGCAGATCAAGTTCTAGGCTGTATAAACATACACATAACCCCTGACCGCTCCCCATATCGTACCAGATACTAAGACCGTGTTCTCGCGGGAATCACGAAAACAGGCAACATGCATGGACGTCGAAATAGGAGAAAAACATCGATTCTACCGATTCGCAGGTGGGTCTGGCTCATGTGAACTTATGTCTCCCAACCAAAGCTATTTTTCGGTACATAAAATAGTATGCACCGTTCGAGGAAAAAAAACTTGTCGTCTACGAAAGAGGACTGCGCAGCGGTGTATTTTTTTGGCTTGGTGCTTTGAGTAGGCGCCTAGAGCGAGTGTTGTCGCTTGGTTGAGAACGTCATATTTTTGTTTTCTTCGTGTAAGGTTTGCGGATTCCTACTAGCGTTTTGAAAGAGTACTGCCGAGGTTAGCAACTTCGTTCATCGCTGCAGGTTCGAACTTCGTACGTACTTTAGCATCAAATGACTGCTGTGACGGCTTGAAGCTGAGCTAGTTGGTTCATGCTTGTTAAAGTGCCAGCTGAACGTTTTAAGGACATACACACAGAGACAAAGAAAGACCAGCGGTCTGTCTGCCTCTTTTGTTCGTCGCTGTATGTGTGTCCTTAAAACGTTCAGTTGGCACTTTAACCAGCATTAACAAACAAATGACTGCTGCTCGTCAACTGAAAACAATGAGCCGCCGAAGAACGACCGCTTTTAAGAAGTGTTAATGGTACTTTCTGCAGTCAGAAAGCAGACATATCTTCCGTAAAGCGTTGCCTGCAGAGGATGGAGCTATGAGACGTCGGGTATCAGACGAAGGACATGCCGTATTGTTTGCCGTAGTGTTTTTTGTTTCGAAATGATTTAGCTTTACCAACGCGCTAACCTTATAATTCACATAGGTCTAAACCATATGCTTTGTCGAAACTACGTCTCCCCTTAAAAACTATTCGCGGAGACGGTTTCTAAAAAATGAAGAACCTAAAACCTGATTCACATGGTGTGATTTTACTTGCGATTTCGCAGTTAGGACAATGCTCATGCGGCGAAACACAAATTCCCAGCTGCGGTTCCCGACGTCGCAGCAGAAAATTTAGAAGCAAAATCGCACCATGTGAAGCGGGCTTGAGAATGCTAGGAATTATATGTTTTTCCTTATCACTTGTTCTGTAAACATCGATAGGTTAAGGCTTTCATAAAAGCTCTGGATGGGTTTCTTCGACTCCTCCTACTCTTCGCAAAAAGCACACACTCAAAATTATTTTTCCTTAGCGTTGCCGTAAGAATAAATGAACAGCTTTTCAGCCTGTGCGAGATATATGCGAGCCTGTGTGGCTTGCATGCCCGCAAAGTTCCTCGGCTGAATTCATAAACGCCTACTCGACCCGTAACTCCGCTAAAACACCACCTCAGGACAGTTTTGCACTTAATAGTTGAAATTCGACTCGAACCTCCACTCGGCGGAAGAGATTTTTAAGAAATTTCTACAAACTGTAAAGTTAGCTTCGGAGCTACCTCGATTTTCCTCGAAATTCGAGTTGGTTTTTAGATGTCATGGCGGCCGAAACATCATTCACCGGGTTCGCAGATTTTGTCCTCCGAACCAACGAACTCCTGCACAAAAGCGAAGATGAGAGCCTTCCAGTGTCATGGCTTGGTTTCAGGCACCGGCGGAGCGTGATAAAGGTGTTCAATGACCAGGAAAGTTTTGCTTTCTAGTGCTTTACGAAAGCAAAAGTGTTTCGACTCCTGAAGTCGCTGCCACTGGAGGAGTGCGAGAACAGTCGTCGTCTGCCAGTCCCTTCAAAGCTCCAGCTCTCGATCGCTCCGCAGTTCTGCAGCGCTGGGCCATTCGGGTACACAGTAACCTGCAAACAGCTGATTGCGTTGCAATCCACAGCGTGCCGGTTCACTGGGCGATTGTCGCGGCTCATCGCCAGCATCTTGTGCCACTGTCTTGTCAAGCTCCCGCGGATTGTGGCATACTTGAACCTTGTGGCGTGAGACTTTCATTAACTCAACTCAGGGTGTAAAATTTCGTGGTCAGCGCTGTATGAGTGAAAAGTGCCAAAGAGGTGAATTTGCATTTATGCTAAAGGCCCATTCACATAGAAGCATTTGACCGTCAACCTAGTTCGGGCAAGATAGACGGACGTACCAGCCAAGTTAATAAACGTTTTCGTTTTCAATCCATGTTATGAGAGCTTCCGCCGAGTTGCGATGGCAAGCCACCAGGGCATTCGTGCTTGTGGCATGGCAAGCAATTCCACGAGTAGCTCCATAAACGAAATACAATGCACGAATTTTCTGGTGACTCGCGGTTCTATCAAAACGTAATTATAAGAAAACGTAGTCAAGTGCTACTGTGCGAAAATGCATTATCGTTTTAACATGAAATGTTTGCGTCAAGTTGCTGAGCCTTTCGCGAAACCTGATAAGTGAAGCCTCAGCAGCGTGGCAGCGAAGCTCGATGCTGATGGGTTAACGGGGGTTCACGTGACCAGAGGGGTAGGCCAGGAGAAGTGAAGGAGGCAAGTAGGAGCTCGACCGCCTGTGCGCAGTAAGGGAGAGGAGTATAATCGTATAATTCACAAAGGTGGTTCATAAAGTAATTGAAAGAGCTATAGACCTATATCTGCTTTCAAATTTCTCTAAAATACCGGAACGTGTCATATAAAAACGTCCGGTTGAGTGTTGTGATAAACATAACATATTGACAAATCACCAGTGTGGGTCTTGAAAAGGTAGATGAACTGAAATGGGGGGCACTGCTAAATATATGAAATCAGACATTGTACAACATTGTTTTACCCTGGGAGTAATTTTAGAGTTTTGAAATGCCTTTAACTCCCTAACAAATAACATTCTACACCGCAAACTACCTCTATGGGGAATAAGAGGTACTGCATTAAGCTTGATCCGATGCCGTATACTGTATATTGAGAACTTCACGTTCTCAATATACAGTACTTATTAATGTGCGCTCCTCACTAGCAGAAATTCAGTATGGCATACCTTGGGAAACAATTGTGTGGCCGTTACTCTTTTTTATATACATTATTGACATTGCAAATACCCCACAAACACCTGATGTAATTCTAATATAAAAGAGCGGGTGTACTTTGTGTCGGAGCAGATGGAAACAATTTGAAAATATTGTGCGGAAGTTTTTTTGTTTTTTTTTCTCGCTCGGTGCGGTTCGGTTTGTTGTTCTGGCTTGTTTTTGTTGTGTGAGGTGTTATTGCCTTTTTATGTCCATGCAGTGAATCAGGTTCAGGTCTGCTTTCAGCCTTGCTAAGCACTGAGTGTCCGTAGGGGGTGCTCTTGACCGCAATATCGGCAATAAAGAGTACATTGATGATCCTCTGTAAGGTCGGAGTTCATTGGGCATACTCGGCTGCACTATTTGCAAGTGATGCTGCAGTGCGTCGTGCAAATCTCTGCGTTGTGTCTGATTCTCTGGCAGCCTGGGGAAGGGGTGCTCCTTGCCCAGTAAGGACAGATTCTCATGACAACTTTGTCTACCATTATGCACTTCGGTAGGTGAAGCCCTGAAAAAGGTGATGACCACCGAGTTATTTCTTCCCATTCTGCGTACCAAGAAAAACCCCTCTGACCTGGTATCTGCCCATGGCGAGGTAGGTCAATGAGGGTCTATTGCCGTTGTCAATGCTGCCGTAGTTCATTCCTCGTAGTTCATCCCTCGCCGAAGGGCGGTAAGTGTCGGCTGCTATCAGGTTCGGGACTCCTCTTACTTGGATAAAGGTCTCCAGTCTCTCACCCGATATAAGCTGAGCGGCATGCATGATTGCTTGTCCGATCTTTTGATGTGAAGCATCTTTCAAGTTGCAGCTGTCTGTGATCTTGATCACGACGGTGACGTATCGTCGGCTCTTGAAGTGGTGCGGCTGCACGGTGATTCAGGGGTTTGGATTGCCGCCGTCGCATTCCGCGTGGGGCTTCGGCGGTCCATCATGGGTCGGATACACTTTGGCTTGAGGTTGAATTGCTTCGATTTCTATTCTTTAGAGCATTTCGGTTCAGAAGGAAAGGCTCTCATATTAACACTGACTGTATTATATTTTGACACATGTCTCCCTAAACAAAACAATAGAACCTGGGACACTAGCAATTTCTAAAAACCAAAGATAGAACCAAATACGGTGCTCAAAAAACTGTCATATATATCCAGGATATTCTCAAAAAAATATTTGCATTTATAAACTGGCCCATACGATGTCTTCCGTGTTTCGGTTTAGAAAATATGTAAAGAAGTACGGATTAATCGGTAATGTAGTGCAGCAACCAATTTGCTCTTTGTGTAAGTTCTTTTATGTCAAATTTGTAAGCCTGCTGCTTGGGTGTTGTACCGGTGGTTGGAATCTCGTCAGGAAATTTCAATCAACTTTTGTCCAAACCGCCCTGGCATCTGTGTCAAAATATAATATTTCAATCAATCAATAAACACCAACTTTTGTCAAATAAATTCAGCTGTGTTAAAAACTTTGTGTTTGTCCGTCCTTTATTTTCCCCAGTCTCGAAGTGTTTTCACTATGTTAAACGGTGGCAGGTAAGTTTTGTGGACTCGGCTACAAGCCGACTGTCAACTAAAAACTACCCGGCTATAACAGAAAGCAAATCTACGTAGCACCACATCGGCCATCCGGTTTCATTTCCTCTAATGCTAATATTCCAAACTTTAAATGTATGTACGTACTTCCTTTCCGTCATATTTCAAGCATGTTCAGCCCTTCGCCCAATCGCGCTCGGGTAGCGGACAACAGGGAATTGCTGATGACAGATACACTTGATATATAATAGAAGCTACTTTTCAGACCAACGTTTCAACATGGCTATCCGCGGGTCGATGGATTGCACCATAATTGCTCAAGCGGTCTTATTAAACTCTTTAATGTAAATCAGAATGTCAATCTGCGACCGCACAGATAATCTCGTCTCGCTGTTGCACCAATGGTGCGCGCAAGGAATGTTGTTGTTTGCGGTTTTAATGGCGCAAGAGCATCAATGGCCATACTGCGCCAAACAAGGTAAGTCAATAAAAAAGGGTGAGTAGAATTAAACTATGGGGAGCAGAATAGTTCTAAAGTTTGTTTAAAAATCCGGTATTTTCAAGGAAATCACAAAGACGTTTGAATGAGATCAGTGGCTGCTCACCAAGCAGCAAGGCAGGGTGGAATGCAATGCGATACTTGAAAAGATCAGGAAAAAAGAATTTGTGCTGCTGCCGAAGACCAGGACAAAGAAATAAAACATGAAGAACAGTAAGAGGTTCACCGCAGCGCTCAGAGGATGGAGGTTCTTCACTAGTAAGCAGGTAGCTATGGGTGAGGTAGGTGTGGCCGATTCTCAGGCGGCATATGAGGACCTCGTGGAATCTATTTTTATTGTAAGATGTTTCCCAGGTACCAAGGTCTGGCTTGATGGTGTGAAGCTTATTGTTAACCTCTACATCCCACTCAGACTGCCACGATTGCAAGACTGCAAGTCTTGTAGGCATTTTTAAGTCTTGGTGGGGGATGCGGACATGTGACACAGGAAGATTTTGCGAAGAGACGGCCAGTTTATCTGCAGCCTCGTTGCCTGCAATGCCCACATGGCTAGGAATCCAGCAAAACCTAATGTCGGAACCATCTTGTAGGCCTTGCTGCACTTTTACACGCACAGTCCGGGTCAGCCGATTCTTTGTTGATAAAACAAAACATACAGCCCGAACAACACTCTGAGAATCTACAAAGATGTTGGCTTTCTTTATTTTACTCTGAACTATATGGTCAAGCGCCATCATGACCCCATACAGCTCGGCACTAAAAATACTGGCAAGAGTATTTAGACAAGCGACTTTGGAAAAACGAGAAGAGTATAGAGCCGCACCAACATAGATTGACGACTTTGCACCATCAGTGTAATAATGATTACAATCTTTGTATTTTTCCTCCAATGAAAAGAATTTCTGTTGTAAAATTAAAGGTGAGACTCTTTGTTTCCTGAATTTTGTGAAGGACCAGTCACAAAAAATGGGTTTCACATTCCATGGGGCAGTATGGTATGAACTATTCAAGGGGTTAAAATCAAGAGTCAGATTGAGGGAGGAGTGAAGACTCTCGACACAAAGGCTCAAAGGCCGCACAACAGTTGGCTTATGGTTAAAGAGGCGAGAAAACCTAGAGTTTTTAATACAACTATAAGTGGGGGAGCTGGGGTCCGACAAAATTTTGTAAACATAGTTGAGGCTAAGTAGCCGTCGCCTTTTTTCAAGCGACATTTCATGACAGTCAACATACAAGCTAAGCACAGGGGAGGTGCGAAAAGCACCAGATGCCAAACGCAGCCCAAGGTGATGTACGGGATCGAGCATTTTTAAAGCAGACGGTCTCGCAGAGGCGTAGACAATTGAGCCATTGTCAAGGCGGGATCGAATGAGAGGAGAATATAGACGAAGGAGACATTTCCTATCCGAGCCCCACGACTTGTGCGAAAGAACTTTGAGTATGTTCGATGCCTGCAGAGTTTTTTGCTTGAGCTGTTTGAGGTGCGAAACAAAGGTAAGTTTACGGTCGAAAGTAACCCCTAGAAACTTGTGCTCCGTTTTGACAGAAATGTGGTTTCTATTTAACAGAAGTGTAGGATCTAAACAGAGGCCACGCCTTAAAGAAAAAGGAACACAAACAGTTTTCTCCGGAGAGAACCTAAAACCATTCTAATTAGCCCATGTAGTCATTTTATTTATGACCAGTTGTAGCTGCCGCTCACAGACAGACATATTACATGACGCTACAGATATCTGAATGTCATCGACATATAGCGAGTAAGATACTGAGAGAGGAATGACTTTGCTAAGAGAGTTAATTTTTATTGCAAAGAGTGTGGCACTAAGGACTCCACCCTGAGGAACACCATTCTCTTGAACAAACCAGTCTGATAAAGTTGTTCCCAACCGAACTCGAAAAGTGCGTTTACACAAAAAGCTCTTTATACACTGAAGCATTCTACCACGTATTCCGTACATAAAAAGGTCGTGCAAGATGCCATACTTCCAAGTGGTGTCATAGGCCTCGTCCAAATCAAAGAAAACAGATACACAATGCTGCCTGTTGACGAATGCCTCGCGCACAAAGGTCTCCAGCCGCACCAAGTGGTCTGTTGTAGAGCGCTCAGGACGACAGCCACACTGATTGATATCCAAGATATTATGTTGCTCGAGAAAATAAATAAGAAGCCTGTTAATTAATCTTTCAAAGGTTTTCCCCAGACAACTTGGCAATGCTATTGGTCTGTAACTTGCAGGAAGGGAGGGGTCCTTGCCAGGTTTCAACAGCGGTATAACTTCAGCCCGCTTCCATTCAACAGGGAAGTAGGCATCACACCACAGGCCATTGAAGTATGTGAGAAGAGCACTGAGTGACTCTCTAGATAAGTGTCGGATCATGTCGTAGCGAATTCTATCGGGACCAGGGGCAGAATTCTTGCGGGAGTTGAGTGCCACTTCGAGTTCAACCATGCTTGCCTTACGCTTCAGGAATGCTGGAGAGTAATGTGCGGAGCTTGAAACAGCAGCGAAGTGAGTGCCCAACACGTTAGCTTGGTCTAGCAATGAGGCTCCAGAAGAAGGAAAAAGGGGGATTGTAAAACAGCGGTATTTCCCCTCGACCTTGTGAAGTCGGTCCCACACTTCCTTTGCTGGAACAAAGCTGCTGATGGAGGACAAGTAACCTCGCCAAGATTTTCCTTTAGTCTGCTTCCGAGTCCAGCGGGCACAAGCTCTGCGTCTCTTGAATTCCATTAAGTTCACGGATGTCGGGTATCTACGAAAGACACCCCAAGCCTTATCTTGGTTATTCTTTGTGGTTGAACATTCCTCATTCCACCATGGCTTATATTTCTTGGGGATGTTCGAAGAAGTTTGAAGGATGGAGCAAAGAGCAGCACCAATTATATGCTCTGTGATGTAGGCTGTGGCATCGTCATGAGTTAATGAAGAGAACATAGAGAGAACAAGCTTAGATTTTTGGCTAAAAAGAGCCCAGTCTGCTTTTTCTAGCTTCCAACGCGGAGTCCGTTTCATAAGACTGGGAATAGATTTCACGCTCTCCAGAGCAACGGGAAAGTGGTCGCTTCCAAAAGGATTATTTAAAACGGTCCATGTGAAACAAGACACCAAGGATGTAGATGAAATGGAAAGATCAATGGATGTAAATGAGTTGTGAGCTGCGCTAAAAAAGGTAGGCTTTCTGCTGTTCAAAAGACAGAGACTAGATGACAGTAAAAACCGTCCAATGACCCCACCACGCGAGTCCTGGCGTGTGCCACCCCACAAGGGATGGTGGGCATTAAAATCTCCTAAAAGTAAAAAGGGGTGAGGGAGCTGAGTAACTAAATCATGGAGATTATGAATATGCAGTGTAACATTTGGTGGAATATAGATGGAAACAATGGTGATGAAGCGGTCCAAGAGGAGAAGCACAGCTACAGCCTCTAGGGGTGTAGAAAGAGGAATCTGAGAACAAGCAACTCCACTTTGGACGATTACCGCTACTCCACCAGATGAGTTTGATGTGGAACGATCTTTTCTAAAAACTTGGTGACGACGTAAAATAGACACATGATGATCATTAAGGTGCGTCTCTTGTAAAGAGAGAGCTATAGGACGGAGGTTGTCCATAAAAAAGTTAACATCGTCAATATTCCTTAAAAGGCCGCGGCAATTTCACTGCATAAAAGTAAATTTAGCCATTATTCTAAAACTAAGTTAAAAATTAGTAAATCAGTAAAAGTAGTAAGGTACAAGTAAAAGTAAAAACGTCAACTCTGCCGCGCAGGGCAATAAAGAATGTACAACATCACGTTGGTGGGATCACCGGTTTTTTGCTCTTGTGCTTACTCTTAGTAGTCTGCCACTCCATGTCGTCTTGGTCAGACGCAGGAGTGGAGACTTCACACTCATCCATGGCCTCAGTTTCCTGAGGCAAGGCTTTTTCTGCAGGTTTTTTCGGGTTCGGGGAACGGGGCACCATACGCCGCCCGCGACCAGACCCAGCCAGAGGGGCAGAGGAGGTGCTGGGCGAAGCGTCGCCCATGTCCACCCGATCCTGTCCCTTAGGCGCTGCAGGTGCGGCACGAGAGCCATGCCGCTCCCTCGATGATGCTCTCTCCAGGGAGTGTGGGCGAGAGTGTCGACCCTTCTTCCTGGAAGGAGATCGCAGAGGAGGGACGGTTGCGGTAGCCACCGACCCATCCTGGGTTTGGGAAACAGCCTGAGAAGATACAGGCTGTTGCCCTGTTGGAGTGCGAGGGTTCGCACTCTGGCTGGGAGGGTCCGTAGACCGTCCAGCCGAGATTGCATGCCCCGGAGGCTGAATCTTCAGCTGGGGCGTGGGGAACTGCCGTGGCTTCCCATAGTCCAGAAAGGACGTCTGGGTTGCCACTGCAACCTTCAGTGGTGCAGGTCCCCGTTGCACCACCTGCGCATAGCCACCCTTGCGCAAGTACGCAAAGCGACGGCGCGCTTCCGGGTAAGAGAGGTTTTCTTTCACCTTCAAGTTAGGCACTTCTTTCTCTTCTTTCCATGTCTTGCATGAGCGAGAATACGCTGGGTGTGGATCACTACAGTTGACACAATGGGCTTCGTTGGAGCAGGAGTCAGCAGAATGGTCATTTTTCCCACACTTGGCACAAGTGGCCTTACCACGGCAGTTCTGAGAGCCGTGGCCAAACCTCTTGCATTTAAAACATCTTCGAGGATTAGGCACATAGGGCCTAACCCTGCAGTGGAGATAGCCAGCCTTAACAGCCTCAGGAAGTGTGGTAGATTCAAAGGTTAACACTATGTGTTTAGTTTTCCGCTCTTGACCGTCCCGACGCAGGGAGATGCGCCTCGCAGCTACAACTCCTTGGTCAGAGGGCCCTTCAAGTATCTCAGTGTCAGAGGCCTCAATCAGGTCATCTTCGGAGATAACGCCCTGAATAGTATTAAGTGTACGATGGGGTGAAACAGTCACTTTGTGATCAGACACAGAATTCAAAGCAAGGAGTGCAGTACTCTGCTGTCTGGATTCAATTTCTACGAGAAGGTCACCTGAGGGCATCTTTTTGGCTTTGAAGTTCTTTCCGACCACACTTTCTAGCACTTTCGCAACTAGAAAGGGGGACATCTTGGAGAGTGGTGTATCGTCTTCAGAGTGAATAACCAAAAATTGGGGAATGTAGGGGGAGATGAGGTCGTGTCTCTCAGAGGGACTTCGGTGCGGACCCTTTTCAGGGCCCGATCAGAGGGAGGTTTTGCTTTAGAACCCATGAGAGATGGGAGGAGATTTAGTGCCCGGGTGCACCGCCCACCACGGAGCCCAACAAGGGGGTAGGTAATGTGCCACAGCAAGAAAGGCTTGGCTGACACAATTACTCTACCAGTGCTGCCCGGGCACTATAACCGAGTTTGGATGCAGGGACAGGACCTGTTTCCACTCAAGGTTAGCCCTTGCCGCCTAAGAAGGTGAAAAAGGAAGGAAGAGAGTGCAGAAGAAAAGAGAAAGAGGTGGAAGGAAAAGTGAAAGAAGGAAGAAGAGGGTAGAAGAGGCGACTGACTGAATCATCCTGGTCGGGCCAAGCCAGGACACCCGTCTACGAGAAGCAGGGGTCGAAGCGCTGTGTTGCCTCGGCCGGGGGGCCCCGAAGGGTCCAAACATATCCCGGGCTCAGCTCAACCACCAGGGTCCCCTTTTCCCCGGACAGGGGTACGCGACGCACAGCCAGACGTGGGTGGGCAAACCCACATGGCTCGGGGTTCGTAGTGACGCCACTCACCAAGCACCTACTAAAGTAGGTGCCCCCTGCGTGCGGGTATGGTGGCCCACGTGGCTGGGGTCCGTGGTGACGCTACACACGAAGCACCTAGCATCTAAGGTGCAGGCGCCCCCTGCGGGGCTCGGGGTCCGTGGAGACGCCACTCTCCAAACACCTGCATTCACAGGTGCCCCCTGCGGGGGCGCGAAAGGAATGGAGACATCGACGACGATTCCAGTGTCTGTTGTGGCAATAATTAGACGGAAAAAGGGGGAAATGCCCGTGCGTATAAGTTATCTGCCCATCACGGGGAAAAGACTCGCGCGGGCAGGGGAGAAGGGAAGAGAGAAAGTGAAGGGGCAATGGGTAGAAAAGTTTGATCGTTGCGGCGAACCAAGAAATCAGAATTTTTAACTGCAGATGTTGGGGGTAGCGTGTTTTGCCTAAAACCACGTTGAATGAAGGGGAAGCTCTAAATGTGCAAAGAGTGGTGAACTATACGCGAATATAGAAGTATTAGGACTCAAAGTGTCACACCTGGCGGCGCAAACGCCGGGTGAAATATCGTTTTACCCGCAATGTCGATTTGATACGATCCGAGTGTCATAGCTCTGCTCTCGCAGACATCACCGTTCAAGACTAACGCGTCAAATTGAAGCTGTCGATCGCGAACGATGTATTAATGTCGCGATGGGGGGCCACTCTCTTGAAGAAATTTCATGACCGCTCGATGTGTAAGACGGCGATTCCAGACTTTGTTCACAACGCACAAACACTGCCATGGCGATGCCGGTGACTCACCGAAATACAAAACCACGTTTATCGTCCGATGGCACTCGGTAACAGAACGAGACCCAAACGCAGCGGCGTAGAAGACGCGCAGGCACCAAGCAGAAAAATCGTCCTGATTTGGACGCAAAGTTACGTAGACCGCCATTTTTACCCAGTGTACGTAGCACGGCTGGCACTGCTCTTGAACTTTGCTGTTTACCCGTTTGGTAAAATGAGCGGTAAAAGCGTGAATGCCACCGAGGTGCTCTGCGTGTTTGATTTGGTAGACTGAATTACGGGCAGTCTTCGTTGCCGCTGACGGTAAGTTTGCTCAGTGGCGTTAATAAAAAAAAAAAAAAAAACGTGTGCGACGTGCCCGAAAAACGAAACCGAAAGAAGGTGAGGCGGCAGGACAGAACGTTCTTCCCGTCTGTCTTGAGAAAAAGACAAACATCTCGTTCCTCCCTTCTTTTCCTGTCCGCTTGGCGGCGCGTAAGTAGGAAGGAAGAAAGCACGCCGTTGCAACCTTTTTCCACCTTTTTTTCTTGGAGTGTAAGGTTCGCTCTTTGCCAAGTTATGGTGAAACCAAGTACAGTAATTTCCCGAAGAAAGAGAATCGTGTTTTCCGGCCAGAATAAATAAGCTCCTCATCGTAGAAAGCGTAAGTTCCATGAGAATATTAAGCTAGCACTTGGGATATAACGCTGAAGTTTGAGAAAATGACGTTACCCGGATAAAAATGTGATTAAGAAAAACGAAATTTCTCTTTAAGCCGACGTCCACCTAAGCCTAATATCATTAATACAAGAATTGACATTGTAACAATGTGACCTGTTGGGCTAGTTGGTTCGAGGTGAACATCTTGGGAAGAAACAGCGGCAAAAATCTTGGACAAGAGTAAAGGAACATATACGACACGGCGGCGCGGAACTAAAAAATGTTGTTTGTTACGTAAAAGGAGGAAGGAAGAAAGCAAAAGGCATCTTAATAAAAAAAAATAAACACACACACACGCGCCAACCAAGCAGCATATTATATCGAGATAGGCCAAATCAGTGACTACGTAACGCCCGTCATAGTCGGTTTCAGGTGCCTTTGCCGCTGTTTGTTCCCAAGATGCTCACCTCAAACCAACGAGTCAAACACGTCACATTGTTACAATGCCAATTCTTGTTTTGACGATATTAGTTATAGGTGGACGTCGGCTCATAAAAAAAGAATGCACTTTTTCTCAGTTATTTTTTGTTTCAGGCAATGCCATGTTCTCCAACTTTCGCGCTATATCCTAACCGCTAGCTTTACATTCTCACAGAATTTAAGCTTTCTGCGATGCATAGTTAATTTGCACGGACTGAAAACACACGGTTCTTTTATGGGAACTTCCCGCACAGTATTGAAAAGGGCGAGATTAAGATGAGAGAGGAAAATGGAAGAGCTTGAGCTGATTAACTCGAGCTCGGCCAGTATGTGTATGGTTTTAGGATTAAAGAATTAAAGGGTAGCTCCGGTACAGATTTCTGATTTTAGGGTTACGACTTTTAAGTGAAGGAAGCGTCCTGAATTACGAGGTGTAATTTTTCTTCGATGCCTTGTGTAGTTTTGTAGGTATCTTCTCTCAGAGTTATGTTTGGAGGCTCTACGGTGGAACCGAAACTACCGGGTCGAGCATGATGGCAACCCTTGTGATAGTCATCGTGTGACGCAAAGTTTGTACCGCAATACCAGAAAACGTGTGACTGGCCTTGCCGCAAGATCAGTTTTGATCAGTCAGGTAAGATGCTATGGCTGTTTTGCTGATTTGCTTTCTAGATATGAAACATCTGTAGAAAATATTAATGCACATTCATAAAGTTGCCTGGCAAAAAGCGAGTTTGCCCCAATGAACGCAGGACCAATGCAGGTTCAAGAGCAGGCCCCAACTTAACCTCTGAGTGGTCAAATCTTGGCGGTGTACAACGCACATTGCAGAAGCGTTGTGAAAGGTAATCTTAAGCTCGCGCTGCCACCTTCGGCACAACGACACGCTTGAGCGAACAGTGTCTTCGTGCGTGATCACTGAGGATCACTTTCAAAATACTGCCGCTAATACATAACAAAAGAAACATTAATCGTTCGCTGGGATGGCTGAAAATGCAGCACTAAAACACGGCCAAAGTAGTGGCGGTACGAACACGTAACCTCCTCGTGTACGAGCATAACATTGGGGCGCAAGATTGCTTGACATAGAGCCAACCCGCTGAATGCCCGCGAAGAAGCTAATGTTAGCATTTTAGAGCGCAGCTCTTAGGCGCCCTTTTCCAGCTTGAGCGGCGTCGGCGTCGCCGTCGGCGCAACCGCGCGCTGCATTATGCGACGTCAGCCTCCTGAAGTCACACGGCACCTAGATCTGGCGGGAAATCTTTCCGCTAAACTTATCGCAAAAACTTTCCCGCTAAATTTAGCGAGAAATTTCCTCGCTAAATTTAGCGGAAAGTTTTCCCGCTAAATTTAGCGGGGAAGTTTTTTCGCTAAATGTAGTCGGCAATTTTGTCTGGCGAATTTAGTGGGCAATTTTTCCGATAAATTTTTCGGACAAATCTTTCTGCCAGATTTAGAGGGACAATTTTCTAGCCAAATTTAACGGGGAACTTTTTCCACCAAATTTAGCGGGCTATTTTTTTCAGCTAAATGTAGCGGGGAAATTTTCCCACCAAATTTTCGGGGGAAATGTTCCGCTAAATTTAGCGGGGACGTGTCCCGCTCAATTCAGCGGGAAAGTTTTATGCCAAATTTAGCGGGGAAAGTTTTCCGCCCAATTTAGAGCCCAATTGGTTCCGCTAAATTTAGCGGGGAAATTTCCTTGCCAATTGTTTTCCGCTAAATGGAGCAGGGAAATACGTCCGCCATTTTTTTTCGCTAAATTTAGCGGTGAATTTACCGCGAAATTTTCCCACAATTTTCCGGCGAATTCCCCTCCGTACCCTTCCCTCCTGCTCTTCAAGAGCTGCGCTCCAATTAGGCATTCTAGAGAATTGCAAACGTCTTTCATTTGTAATGTCGGTTTTAGTATTTAGCGGTTTCCCCATTAGGGTAATGTTTTGGGAGTGCTCGTATTTAGTCTCCGGAAATCGACATCAGTCATTTATTTTGGTTCGACATTTGATCGGAATTATCCTTTAAGGCAACTGAGCGGATATAGGGTCACGATAGAGCAACGAGACGGAGGGAAATAGGACCAACAGCACACAAGTTTGAACTCGTGTTCCGCCGGATTCACACTGGCGGTTGAACCATGCTCGCCAAGAGGCTGTGAACACAGTTGCTTGAAGATCCTGTACAATTGCACGCGCGTTTCACGATGAAGACGAGCAGATCCGCTTCGCGGTTGCGATTCAAATGCCGGTGTGAATGCACCTTTGCCGAGTTGCGTCTGCTCGATCCTAATGGGCATAACGACCTTTGCAGCCTTTAAGACACCTTCCGGGGTCCATGCAGTTAGAGTTATAATTCTCTAATATCTAATGTGTCTACCTTTCGCGCGTTAAGGAAAGCATGCTGCTTTGAAGAGAATAACTCCTCATTGCTATAATGGAATTTTCTTTATATAACCCGATTTACGCTAGTCTTCAGAAAGACAGCAGTTGAAACGCACGAGGTACTTCCCCTTACGATATAATGAAACGACCATAACTTAAATTCGTAGCTTACTAATGCACTGCTGTCCAGGTTTAAAAAATTGTAAATGTCATTCGAAGCACATTGCATTTTTTTTTATTTTCTAAATATTTTTGCAAAGAGTTGCCATATTGTCCAGGCTTATGCATGAAAACTGCTATGTATAGATTACAGCCATGCCAACTTCGATGACAAAATGAACAAAACCCAAGCGCCATCAATAGCATAGCACTGGTTCTAAGTGAAAGGGTAAGTAGACAACAGGAAAGATCCTTACCTTCAAAGATATTTCGCGCCTCATACAAAATGGAGCCTAGCTCAGTGAGAGAAGCGAGATGTGGATTCTACGAGGACACAAAACATGATTGAACTTCGTCGATACAGCCATTTCGGAATATGGGTATCACTATTGAGTTAATTTTTGTTATATTTGTAAAGCCACACTGGAGTCAGCTACCCGACCGAAAGTTGTGTTTTTGGCGGTATCGGTTATGTACATTCGCGTCTCGTTAATATGAAGATCTCCGTTCTCCACCGAAATTGTTCGTAGTGTGGATCGTTCATAATAACAAAAACTCCACCTTGTGAGAAACTTCGTACCCGTATATCTTGTTTATAAAGCGGGCTGTACATATGAATGGGGTACATATTAATGGGATATGACTGTATCGCTATAACTATGAACTCGTGTTAACCAGTTAAAGAACCCTATAATGCAGAGATACGAGAAACACGCGTCAGCAATTATATAAAAAAAAGAATGTTACGTTTTACGCCCATCCACCTCCGGGTCCTTCAGAAGTACCATTTTAAGTAGAGCCACTTGAACGCTGCTTGCCGTTCCTGGAGTTAAATAATAGATTGCGACAAACGCGCCTCGCATTGAGGCAGTATCCCTGTTCGCCTGTGCGACTTCTGCCGTGTAAATGCAGTTTAAACGGCCGTCGGTGCGAACCCCAAACTTAGCATCGTTACTGCCCCTCTTCCGTTTGTTAAGGCGCTGAAGTTTACATTAGTCCGAGCTCCTTCATTGAGAAAACAACAAACCACGGGCGCAGCTGTTGCCATTCCCTGGGACGCACAGGGGCTATATAGCGCCGATATTTGTAGTTTTAAATGTCTAGTTGGTGTCATGATGTTTCTTTCCCCGCGCCTTGTGTTTTTCTTTTTTTGTCAATTGTGCCATTAATTTGTGTAATAATTTTTTTAGTTTTTTTATCTTTTTTATAGCCGATGTAGCTTCGCCTGCATCGAAACGCTAGGCTTGTCGTTATCGGTTTTAGTTTTATTTGCTTTCGTTATCTGCGGTGGATGTTTGGTGTTTTCTCGTTTTCATAGGTGAATGACGAGAATCAATTTTGTGCAGCGCGCACAGATATCTTTGTAAACTTTAGGCGAGTATGGTCGCAATACGTTCTAGCCGTAATCAATCAATCAATCAATCAATCAATGTTTTGTGAGCAGTCTATTGGTCTTGAAGCTGTCATACTTTACTAAAAAAAAACACAAGAACTCGAAGTGCAGAAGGTGTCTGAAAATGCTTCAAGAAACTGAAGGAGGAGAAGACGAGACGGAGAGGGGACGTGAAGACGCTGAGCTCTGGTGTTTTTTATTTATTTACTTATTTCGATACCTTGAAGGCTCATTGGGCATTACAGAGGGGGATAGGCGACACAACAAAATATACATAAATTAGAAATATCAACACAGTTAGGGGACAGTTTCACAAGAAAAATAATTAGTAACGGCAGTTTTAAGCAAATCAGACGAGAGTATTGATGCTAAGAATGCTCGCAGGTCATTCCATTCTGATGGCGTTCTAGGCACGAAAGAATTGAAGGAAGCTGTTGTCTGACAATGAAGAATGCCTACTTTAAACTGATGATCGATGCATGCAGAAATGTAAGTTAATTCTAGGATGAGTTTCTACCTGAGGACTGAAATAGTATGATATAGTTCGTAGAAAAGACATACGCAAGAGCAACGACGGTGTAAAAAAGACGAGGTAAAGAGAGGTTATTTTTGATAGATGTTGCACCAGCCGTACGATGAAAATTGCGAAGCATGAAACAAGCACTGCGATTTTGAAGCGATTCTAGGTTGGGTGTGAGTGTGGTCAGACCAGGATCCCAGCCTGCTGCACCGTAATCTAGTCTAGAGCGAGCAAGAGATTTATGTAACAAAAGTTTGCGAGAGACAGAAGCTAAAAAGAAGTTTCGTTTAAGGTAGTCTAGCATTTAATTGTTTTTAGCCAGGATGCGCTCAATGTGGGTTTTTCAGGATAGGTTTTAAGTAATAAGCTACTCTAAAATATTTATAGGAAGTTGCAGAAAGAAAGGGAACATCATTAAGGTAGTAGTTGGAAGGGGATATGTAACGACGCGAGACTCTCATTGTATGGCATTTGTTAGTGTTCAGGGTCATGTACCATTGCTTACACCAATCGGATACATCATTTTAATCTTTTTTGAAGAGGGAGAGAGACAGAATCGTTAGTCATTTCTCTGTAAATCACACAATCATCAGCGAATAGACTGATGCTAGATGAAAGACATAGTGGCCAGTCGTAAATGTAAAATTAAGAATAACAGCAAAGGTCCCAAGACGTAACCCTGAGGAGCGCCAGATGCGACAGAACTTTAAGGGGAATTATAATCATTTGCATTTACAGATTGGAAGCGGTTAGTTAGAAAATTGTTCATCCAGGTAAGTACGGTAGGGTCAAGGTTGAGTTTGCTTAATATTAGGGGGAGCGGTTTGCGGGACACCATGTCTAGGTCCTTGCAGAATTAAAAAAAAATTACAGTAAACTTGGGGTCCCTGACAAAGAAATTAAAACAAATCGTCAGTGAAGAATAGAAGTTAAGCTTTACATCATAGAAATTTCCGAAACCATTTTGTGATGAAGACAAAATTAAAGACGTTTACAGCTCCCCTTAACGCCGAATCAGAGCGCAGCTCTTGAGGAGGAGGAGGGGAGGGCACTGAGGGGAGAATATGCCCCTCCTCCTCATATGTACCCTCTCCTCCTCCTGTCCTCTTCCCTCCTCATCTCCTCCTCAACTCTCCTCCTCCACTCTTCCATTCCCCTCCTCCCTCCTCCTCCCTCCTCCCCGCGCATTGCATCATGGGACGTTTCCTATAATGCAACGCGTGACGAAAGGTCACGTGACGTCACGTGACCCTAGTGAGGTCACGTGACCCTCGTAACGTCACTCGTGACGTCACGAGTCCCGCGCTTTGCATTATGGGATATTTCCCATAATGCACCGCGCGGTTATGCCGACGGCAACGCCGGCGCCGCTCAAGCCGGAAACGGGCGCCTAAGAGCTGCGCTCTAAAAGTGAGTTGGTGTTGAGAAATGTAAGATGTTTAGAATAGATCATATGCTCTATAATTTTACAAGTTGTGCTACTTAAGAAAATAGAACTATAATTCTTAGGACAACGCCAATCACCCGATTTGTGCAGTGAGACCACCTTGCAAATTTTCGAATCCTTAGGAGGAACGCCAGTAAGCAGAAACTGTTCAAAAAGCTTAGCAAGAAAAATTGAGCTACACATTTCATTACCTTTACAAACTTTGCTGTTAATATTCTTAATCCCACAAAACGAGGATATTTTTAGCCGGTTGATCAGTTTAACAATCCCATCAAAGCCAAAAAATAGCGGGTCCTTAGGCCACAACTTGTGACTAGGATAAGAAGCGGAACAGTAATTGACATCCCCAGGAAACAATTTCACAAATACATCATTAAGTAGTTTTGCAGACTCACAGTTAGGGATAGGGGTAACATCCACGCCCAAGAGCAAAATAACTTATTTTTACCGCCTTGCACGACACTCCACGTTTTTTGTTGTTTTTTTTTGTTTTTTTTTACACTAGTTGACAACAGTCCAATTACAGTTGGGGTAACAAATGTATGTCGAACTTCATAAAGTGCTTTTTTTTTTTTTATAGATATCAGCATTGTTTTGGAAGGTTGACCAGCGCTCCTTCTTTTTATTCGAAAGTGTTTTTATTGCATCGTTAAACCATGGTGATGTAGAGTTAGAAACAATAAATCTGCATGGAACAAAATAATTGATAACTAAATAAACTTTACTTTTGAACATCACACAATTAACGTCAACGCACGTCCGGAGAAATTGCAAAGAAAAAATGAAAGATATACGCCTCGCAAGTGGGCTCATTTTCGTCTTCTGCGCATGAGAAAGGAAGTAGCGGTGACGTCAGAATGCCGAGCCCTGATTGGCTGATCGCGACCCCCTAACTGGGCGTCGTCTGCTCCTTTGCAACGTGGTCTGCTCGGAAGATCGTCTGCGTCTGTCTTACCTTTCCTGCGACTTTGGGAAGTGCAGGTCTTTGCGAGCGAGCTCGACTTCGCCTATCAGAGAGGGCAGACGAAATAACTCGAACGGTACGTTGTTTTTGTCTAACAACTAGCAGACGCGCATCAAGGGGGAAAGTCAAAGGACCCACTGGCGAGGTGTCCCGAGGCGCCGAGGTTTGTTTGCTAACAACCGAGAGTGAGCGTTTTAGTGTCCGCAAGCACCCTCCCAAACCCTTTTTTCCTCCTTTCGTGTGCGGCGAGACCCCTCCCTCTTTAACGGCGTCGGCGGGTTGGCGCAGTTAACGTCGTCTGCTTTACTTTACGTCTGCTAGTCATAGCGATGGCTGCTTTACCTTTCCTGCGTCTGTCGCAGATTCACCGCTTTTTCACCGGCGAGAGTCACCATTGCCTCGGGAAACAAGGAGATAACAAGAGGAGGAAATTGACTTTTTCATCTAAAATTGAGGTCAGCGATCAAAGTATAATACGGGTTCACAAGGGTCGCGCGGGCGTATTCTATTCAGCACGCCAGCCGGCCGTGGGCAGACGGTCGCCGAGTTGCGGAGTGCCTGCTAGGCCTAACTGCGGAGCTCGCTTGGTCGCGTTCGGTGAAATCGTGGCCGTTGGAGCTTTTCCTGGGTGTTTGTGGATCCAGCGTTCTTGTTCGTCGTGGTCTGTTTGAAGTACTTTTTACTTTTTTCCTGCTGCTGGATGTCGGGACGCGTGAGAAGCGCACGTAGAAAAATAAACGTTCGGGGGTCGTCGCGACCGCGACGCTGTCGGCCATGCTGATTTGATCGTAATAAGTGCGTAAGACAGCTTCGGAGCTGTCGTAGGATTTCGTCGTAACCTGCGCAAAACTTACGAAAATTTCGTTTCGTGAATACGAATTTGTTCTTAAGTTTTGTCTTACGCACATTTTTGGCGTAAGATCGGTTCGTGAATCTGACCTCTGCACTTCCCAAAGTCGCAGGAAAGGTAAGACAGAGGCAGACGACGTTGCGAGCAGACGACGCTGCAAAGGAGCAGACGACGCTCAGATAGGGGGTCGCGATCAGCCAATCAGGGGTCGGCGTTCTGACGTCAGCGCTACCCCCTGCGCAAGAAGCAGACGGACTTGCCCTCCGCATTGACAATCCTGTCTAGTGCCAAATTAGAGCGCAGCTCTTGAGGAGGAGGAGGGGAAGGTACGAAGGAGAGAATAATCTGTGCCGTCACGTGTGACATCAGGTTACACGTGACGTCACACGTTCGGTTGGGCTTTAATCGGTCGTCTGTTGAGCACGTTCGGTCATGTTTCAAAAAGTGGTAGGGGGTTCTTTGTGTCTTAGAAACTTGGACTCCCGGAAGATAAGGCAAGAGTGTTTGCGTGTACTTGGACGATGACAAATCCGGGAAATAGGTCATGTCTTTTGTTCGGCTTTGGACCCGAAGTTTGGTCGTTTTTAATGCGGTCATTGGTTGGCGGCGTTTGAGGTTTCGGTATATATGGAAGTGTTACTAAATAAATAAAAATAAATAAATAAATAAATAAAAAAATATTTCGGTGCACTGGGGAAAAAGACCGAAAGCCATGAGTGAAGAGTGTACACTGTATTACCAAAATGTTCGGGGGCTAAGAACGAAAGCAATTGAATTTATGTCCGAAGTAATTATGTGCCCGTACAGAATATTCTGTCTAACGGAAACGTGGCTTGCTGATGGCATATCGAGTAGTCAGTATTTTCCTCCCAAGTACAATGTGTTTAGGCGCGACCATGACTATAATTTTACTGGCCAAAGATATGGTGGCGGTGTCTGAACTGAAGTAGATAAAAGTTTAAATGTTCACAGAAGGGGCGATTTGGAAGCGTATTCAGAGTGTGTTTGGCTTGAAATTATGACAAATGTTGGATTCAATTACTTGATTGGTAATTACTACTCCCCACCCCCCCCCCCTCTATCTGATCAAAGTGTTTTTTTGCGAACATATTAAATTTCTTGGAAGTAAGGTAGATTTTTATAACTTCAATGTACATATCTATGGCGATTTTAACCTACTGGGGTTCGACTGCGAGACTGGTAATGCGTCAGCGAACAACACAAACACAAAAGTAAAAATAAACTGTCTGATAGACTTTGTACATTTTAATGGCTTTCAGCAATACAAGAGTGTGCCAAACTGCTCTGGAAATGTACTAGACATAGCCCTGGCTACGTCAGCAATCGACACTTCCACCGCAGACGAACCACTCTTGCGCGTGGACGACTACCACAAGCCGTTTGTAGTATCGTTTCATCTTCAAGTTAAAAGGGCAGATTTTTATGAGCAGTCGTGGTTTTGTTACCTACAAGGCGATTATTACAGTCTGTACCGTTATTCTAAGGAGTTTGATTGGAGCATTGTTCTAGGAGATACGTGTGTTGAATCATGTACCAACAAACTAACAGAAACACTAAAGCAAGCTTTAGACACGTATGTACCCAAAAAAAATTTCTAGAAAAACTAAGTATCCTCCGTGGTTTTCGAAGTCACTCAGGCAATGCCTAAGAAGAAAGCTGCATTATCATCGTCTTTTCAAAAAGACAAGACTGCAAAAATGGTATGAAATGTTTAGCCAATCTTGAGCGTTGGCGAAGCAGCTCTATAAGAACGATAAACAAAAGCAGGAAAATGCTGATGAGCAAGCACTTCTTAAGCAACCGAACGACCTTTGAAAGTTCGTAAAAAAGATAAATAAAAGCAGTACTCCTTCCTCAATTGTACTGCGAGATGACAATGGTTATTGTTCGGAACCAACTTTGGTAGCAAACGTGTTTGCGAAGCATTTTAGTGCTTGTTTTTCTACCACTGACATACCTTTGACAAGTCCGGACATCAGAGGCGGCGACTTTTTGTCTTGCAACCCGATAACTGAGTGCGAAGTCATGGAGGCTGTTCGAAGGCTAAAGTCGAAGTTATCTGCGGGTATAAATGGGACCCCGAGTTTTACAGTGAAAGTGTGTGCGGAAACGATTTGTTCCGTTTTATAGACCCTTTCTTCAAGGTCGCCGCCATCTTGAATAGTCGTCACTTGCAGTATGAGCGAAAACATTGTTTTGCCGTCGCCACGCCAGTAGAAGACACTTAGAAAATAAGCGTAACCGTCACACATTATCGTTCCCCCCCCCTTATTTTTTTACAAGTTACAGGTTGAAACGTTTTAGTATTTTTTCGTCGCCCATCCAGATACGCCTACTAGGTGGCTGGGGACGAGAGTACACAGAAAAGGTCTATATCACATTTTAGAGCGCAGCTCTTAGGGGCCCGTTCCCGGCTTGAGCGGCGTCGCCGTCGCCGTCGCCGTCGCCGTCGGCGTAACCAAGGTCATCCCAAGGTCACGTGACCCCTCCTAAGGTCATCTCAAGGTCACGTGACCCCCAAGGTCATGTGACTCCAAGGTCACGTGGGGTCGTCTTGGGATCACGTGACCCCCAAGGTCACGTGACCCCTCTCAAGGTCATCTCAAGGTCACGTGACCCTTTGAAGGTCACGTGACCCCTCTGAGGTCACGTGACCCCCGAGGTCACGTGGTCTCCTCCCCAAGGTCACGTGACCCCTCCCAAGGTCATCTCAAAGTCACGTGGCCCCAAGGTGACCCCCACGTGACCCCCAGGTCACGTGACCCCTCTGAGGTCACGTGACCCCCCGAGGTCACGTGACCCCCAAGGTCACGTGACCCCCTGAGGTCACGTGGGGGTCACGTGACCTTGAGGGGACCCCCATGTGACACCCAATGTCACGTGACCCCCAGGTCACGCCTCCCCGAGGTCACGTGACCGCCCTCCCTGAAGTCACGTGACACCCCCCCCCCCCCCCGAGGTCACGTGACCCCCCCCCCCGAACATATTAAAGAATGAGGGGAGGAGGAGGAGAAGGAGGAGGGGTCTACCCTCCCCTCAGTACCCTTCACTCCTCCTCCTCAAGAGCTGCGCTCCAATTCGGCGTTACAGGGAGTTGTAAACGGCTTTCACTTTTTTTAACTTATCTGTGGAATCGGGTGTACTCCCGACAATGGTGGAAGAGTTATCTTGTTATTCCAGTGTTTAAGTCGGGTGATCGAAGTAAAGTGAACAATTATCGACCTGTGTCACTGCTCTGCACATTGTCAAAAGTTTTCGAAATAATACTACACAATCGTCTATATGCGTATTTTCGTCAGAAAATTTTACCCGAACTGCACGGATTTTTGAAAGGTCGTTCGGTGGAGACGGATTTGTGTTCTTTTCTGCATGATGTTGTGCTCATTGTTCATAACCGGGAGCAAGCTGATGTGGTCTACTTTGACATGAGGAAGGCATTTGACAAAGTCGATCACCGGCATTTATTGGCCAAGTTAAATACGCATGGTTTATGCCCCAAGTATTGCAAGCTTTTTGAGAGTTACTTGTCTAAACGCGAGAACTTGGTACGTGTGTCCAGTTGCTTATCGAATCCTTTCTTGGCTACGTCGGGCGTCCCACACGGAAGCAATCTTGGACCCCTTCTCTTTTTAATTTTCTTAAATGACCTCACTTCTTGTGTGAAATACTCAAAAATGTTGTTATTTGCCGACGACATAAAATTGTATTGACGGACAAATACCGTGGAGGACTGTGTTTTGCTTTAGCGTGACGTATGCCCTATTTCTTTGTGGTGCTTGACCAATGACCTTGTATTAAACATAATCAAAAACAAAAATTATTTCTTTCAGCAGAAAAAGTGACGTTTTGCAATCTTGCTATGCTTAGACACAACTGTTATCAGCTGTGTGTCTCTGATTAGGGATTTGGGTGTATATTTAGACGCTGAAATTTCGCTTAATCATAAGGTTATGAATTATGTAAACTCGTCTCTAAATGTTTTTGGTATCATAAGGTGTATATCGAGAAATTTTAGAAATCCACGGTGTTTTTTAATGTTATTTCGCTCTCTTGTGCTAAGCCGCCTCGAGTTTTCTTCAGTTGTAAGGAACAGCATTGGAGAATCTAACTCATCTAGTATTGAGCGAGTGCAAAGAAAATTTATACGTGTCTTTTATGATCGTCAATTTGCAGTCCAAGGTATTTTATGACTATGAGAAAATATGTAAACATATTGGCTTACGCTCCTTGTGTAATAGGCGAATGACGCGTGGTTTCATGTTTTTGCATAAAGTTGTTAATGGCGTTGTTGACTGCACAGCGTTACTGAACAGTGTATATTTGCGTGTTCGTCAACGGTCTATTCGCATACGCTCATTGTTCTATCCTTCCAGTTTACACAACGCTGACCCTATTACCCGACTGCAACTGGTTTTTAACAAATTCGAATTCAACTTAGATGAACTTGGTATTGATATTTTTGGATGCGAACGAACATTTAGAAAGTGCATCGATATCTTCCTTTCGTTCTGACATGTCAACATTTGTTCTTGAGACGCGAATTATTTTTATCTAGACGTAGTGCACCACTAAAAAGGCGTATAGCTGTTTCTGTTTCACTGAAAATAAAGCAAATAAAGCAAATGAAACTTTCAGCTGAGTTTAAATCGACGCCTTTTGTCCTTCTGTTCCTGTCCCTTCTACTTTTGGTTCTCCACCCAGTCTCAGGTGGTTAAAAAAATTGGTAAAGCTCCAATACATTTTCCCAAGTTAGCGTAGTTTGGGTAGGTTTATTAACTAGTAACGAAAAAAAAAGGTTAAAACAAATATTTAAAAACTTGGAGCACGCAGAAAAACAGAAAGATATATAACCGGATATACACCAGACCAGTCAATCCCGAGGAAGTTGAAATCACCCTAAAGAAATAAAGCCAAGGCAGGAAATCTTACAGAAATAGCATTCGAAGAATCGCGCAAGTCGGTAAAAAAACACTGCCGAAGCGTTAGGTCGACTATAACATGCATACAAGTTAACTTGCTTATAGCTCAAACGCGGACGTACGTATGCGAACTCGAGAGCTAACAAAGTTGGAATCAAGACGACCGGTCATGGCAATTGATGCACCCCCGCCACATCTAGCTTGTCTATCGCAGCGATAAAAAGCGGAACACTTATCACAATAAAATATTTCACTGTCGTTTATCACGCTGAATGACCAAGTTTCCGTAACGGCTACAATGTCAGCAAGGGAAGGGTCTATGAGCCTTGAGCACTAAAGTTTTGTGAGACGGGTGGCTCCGCGCTACGGTGACTTCCGAAACTATTGGGGCGGTAGGGATTCGGCCAAGCGGTGCTGCAATGAAAGTTTCTGAGGTCTGCCACTTTCTAACCTAAATTATCAGAATTCGTACGTTTAAACAAGCCTACCTTCTTACTAGGCTAGCGTGCGTGGAGAAACGACAGTTGGAAGAAGTTGACATTTCATGTCGGCAAATTGAAAATATCTTTCCCCAAAGGACTTTACATGACGTATAAAACTGAGAGATAACTATTTATGAGCTTTTAATTATCCCGAAACAATTAGAAAATATCTTTTAAATTACGCGTTTAGATTTTTAAGGCAATAAATTGGACATGTGTAGGAGAACCTCATATATTAAATATAACGCCACGCGTATGCATCTGGTTTACTTTATTTAAGGGTGCGTTAAATAAAAGCCAACGAATTTTTTGACAAGGTGCCGATCATTAATTCATTATTACTCATATAAATGACGACCACCAAACTTCGCATCTCCAAATAAAACTTGAAACATTTTGTCTTTCCAATGTATGCATTTAAATATCCCCACCCCCATACTACACCCGTTTCTCATTAAATGATTTAAACTAGGGGTTTCCAAACGCGGGCTCGCGGTTCAGATCCCACCGCGGTGGCGTTCTCGCCGACCCGGGGATGGCCGCAGTCATGTGACGTTCGGCCCACGGCCTCAAATATCAAAAGGCGGGCGAGTTGGTAAACGTACGTGATGAAAAATCGTGCACAAAGAGGCATACAAAAAATGTACGAAAACTGTAGCGTTGTGCGAATATTCGATATTCAAATAGCAGTTTCGAATAATACGCTATTCGATATTCGCTTCGAGATGAACTCAGATATTCTCATTTTTTGAAGTGTTGACCGTGGCGTAGCTCCGTTGAGCGCGCTTCTTATAGAGCGCCGGTGCACTTCGGAGAAGCTAAACCTACAGAGCTCGCTCCCGCGAGTGTGGCTTCTCCACAGTCCACCGCTGTGCGGTAAGAGGCGCGCTCAATGGGGCTACCTTGCCGCGATCGACACTTCGAAAAATACAAATATTGCATGCACATTCTTAAGACGAAAGCCCACTTTCAAAGCGGGATGGTGCACGCGCGCGCGTAATGTGTTTAAGAAGAAACGGAAACTTTGTGATTGTTAATATCTATACTACCGTAACAGTTTCAAAATTAAAATCGCTATTATGCAAGAAGATATTTCAGGTCGAGATGGCATGAACACCTGCTTTTATTATTCATGATTGTCTTTGTTCGTTTTCTTATATTCTAGAGTTTATCAAGAATATTTGCATATAGCAAGATGATTTATGAACTTTGTCTGTAAGGTGTAGATCGGCAACGCCATGTAGGTTTAATTTTATATTAAATACATCGTTTACTTGCCATTCGCATGTAGGCAGTGGACTTTTCAAGGCCACAGTCCATATAAATAGCTAGATTAAAATTAATTTACCTTTCATATGGACAAGTAAAAGCTTTCTAACAACCTTTAAGAGATCAGATGGGTTTTTCTTTAGGCATGATGCAGTAGTGGAAAGGTTGGAGAACCTATACAATATTAGATTTAAAAAATATTCGACCAAAACAACTATTAGTTTCGAAATAGCTTCGAAATCAAAATTTAGTTCTCGCACATACCCAGGAAACTGCATCAAAACGCCGGTTCTCTCGGTATGATATAGCACATTGCCACAACCAAAATTACTATTCGTAGTTCCCTACTTCATGTCTGCCTAATTATGAAAAAATTCCTTTGCGTTCTGGTGTATATCGTGCATAATGATATCTGACCTGATCTACTATTTTCATTAGTTTCTGGCATGTGTGAATATGCCAAAGTTCCTAACCGTTTTGATTTATGTCTGGTGACTTCTCGAAATAAAAATTATTTTGTAATGTCCTAAATAGGAAAATATTGCACTTAAAAATGAAGTATATGTATTTGTCCACCTTACTTTTATTTTGGGAATTTTTTTCTACTTTAATTATCTGCATGAAAATGTTTATTAAGGCTTATTTATTTTTAATTTAATCGTTTGTATTGTCTTATCTAACTTCCGCCCTCGAGACTTTATTTGGTTCCCGATTCGGTCACCTAACTTAAATGTTTTGAGACCCCTGATTTAAAGCATACGAAGTGTTCTAAATTAAAAACTACAACGTTTTTCTTTTATAGTTCATGTTGAAGTTGGTATTTGCTTTGGTTCCTCTTGTATTCAAACGCATATTTTGCTAAGATAGCTTTAATTTGCTCTAACGATATTGCTTTTTAATTGAAATTTGTTTAAGCTTTCATTTTATATATAATATGTTATTATATTGAATGTAAGAAAATGTATCTAAGCCCGCTATATCATAACTAAAGAGGTCAAGTTCTAGATTTTTTGCAAAATAAAGAAGAAACAACAATTTGTTATAAACATGGGACGCTATTAATCTATTTTAAAAAGTAGTATAGAAATTTTCATTTCGCGAAATGTTTCCGGTCTTAGTGAACCTCCCAAATACGCGACCTGTGACCATACCTCGGCAAACCTCACTCATGAGGGCCCTCACTCACCCTCACTCACCCTCATCTTCACAGGTGAGGTGAGGGTGAGTGAGTTTCTGAACCAGGAAAATTCATGAGTGTGAGGGTGAGTGAGGGCCGTGAGGGCTGTGAGGGCGGTGAGGGCGGTGAGGGCCGTGAGGGCTGTGAGGGCGCTGAGGGCCGTGAGGGCCATGAGGGCGGTGAGGGCAGTAAGGGGTATGAGTGCGTGAGGGGCGTGAGGGCGGTGAGTGGCGTGAGGGCAATGAGTGCGTGAGTGGTGTGAGGGCCATGAGTGCGTGAGGGCAGTGAGTGGCATGATAGGCGTGAGGGCCGTGAGGGCCGTGAGGGCGGTGAGTGCATGAGGTGGTGTAGGGGCCATGAGTGCGTGAGGGCGGTGAGTGCGTGAGGCCCCCTTCAGATCGAACATCTTTCTCAGCAATTTTGGTGTTAATGGCGGGTTGTTCTCTAGCTTTCCCTAGATCGACACGAATTGCTGAGATCGGGTTCGGCTCGAAATAAGCAAGCAACTCGGAGCAATTCGAATGCGTTTGAAGCGGCTGCATCCAATCAGGGACGCAAGATTTTCGCGTGATACCTCGTGCCGGTGATGATGACACCGAAAGACTTGGTTCTGGTTTAGACCGATCGTTTTTTTTGGAAATAAACTGTTCCAGAAAGGTGCATTAGTATTCTTAACGAGATTTAAATGCATACAAACACGTTTACACGTTTTACACGTTTATAACGGGTTTTACACGTTTATAACGCGTAATTGTGTCTAAATAGTGCAAGAAAAATAAAAGTTTATGATGACGATGGCAAATTGCAGCAATTGGTTGCTGCGTGTGACCGCGGGCGGCCCGTGTTGCTGGTGTTGCGACGTAAAGTTTCTGGACGAAATCGCCCCATCTGAAGCTGGCCTGAGTGGCGTGAGGGCCATCAGTGCGTGAGGGGCGTGAGGGGCGTGAGGGCCGCAAGGGCGGTGAGGCGCGTGAGGGCGGTGAGTGGCGTGAGGGCGGTGAGTGGCGTGAGGGCGGTGAGTGGCGTGAGGGCGGTGAGTGTCGTGAGGGCGGTGAGTGTCGTGAGGGCGGTGAGTGGCGTCAAGGCGGTGAGTGGCGTGAAGGCGGTGAGTGGCGTGAGGGCCGTGAGTGCAGTGAGGGCCGTGAGGGCGGTGAGTGGCGTGAGGGCTATGAGTGCGTGAGGGCCGTGAGGGCGGTGAAGGCCGTGAGGGCGGTGAGGGCGGTGAGTGGCGTGATGGCGGTGAGTGGCGTGAGGGCCGTGAGGGGCGTGAGGGCCGTGAGGGCGGTGAGTGCGTTAGGGCCGTAAGGTTCAGTGAGGGTGAGTGAAGGGCTGAAGGTGAGTGTGACTGTGAGGGTGAGAGTTGGTGAGGGGCTGAAGGTGAGTGTAGCTGTGAGGGTGAGGGTGAGTGAGGGGCTTAGGTGAGTGTGGCTGTGAGGGTGAGGGTGAGTGAGGGCGACCTAAAATGCCGACCTCTGCCTGTGACAATTGCCCGATTTCAAAATCCGACCTTCGTGCTTTAGTAGTTAATAAATAGTGTAGTAAACATATGACGCAAAAACGGTTTTCAGTTTCGGCCTGGTTTATGCACGATTCGAAATAAAATCGCCCACATAGCAGCCGTTTTCGGAGTAGGCTCTCGTGCTTCATTAAGTCAAAGGTTTTCTGATGTCTAAACACATTCCTAGAATAAAACAATAATATTTTATGTTGCCCGATATCCTATTTTTTATATTTATCAGCGCCACTTTAGTTGATTTACATTTCCGAAATTTATACCGGTAATCTTTAATTACATAATGTTTATCATGTTAGACTATTTTAGAAAAAAGATCGAACGCACAGATTTAGGTGTCAATGTGTTTTAATTATTGCGTTAAACACGTTAATTACCTTCGTGAATTGACAAATGCACTATTTTAATTTTCTCCGGAAAGATGCCGGTAGTAGGAATCATATTGAAAATATGTAAGAGCGGAGCACATACGAAATATAAAACTGCCTCAATTGGCCAGAACTACACCGCCCTCGCCATATATCATACAACGACACGTTTTACTTTCATTCCAGTCTAAATGCCGACAGCTGTCGGACAGACTGACGACTCTGTTCCTCCTACCCATGCATTATTCTTTGACGCTCGATTCATTCTAAAACAAAACCACAGCCACCACGAGGGTGCAACATCTTAAAAACAATCCTTAAAACGACCCCACGATCCCTCCCTCCCTCCCCCTTCACACGCCGTGGTCGCAAAGTCTCCCTTGTCCATCAGGATGCTGGGATAAGTTCTTCTTTGCTTATTGTTTTTTTTTTTTCATACGTAGACATCTCTTCGCTGTCGTTTCCGTCGTCAAGGCAGGGACGGGACCCACTTTGGGGACGCAAAAAACGCGAGCTCATAAAGTAACGAACAATCGACACGGGAGGACACTGATCCCACTGTGTGACTCGCTCCAGATATTTTTCTTTCTTTTTTTTTCCATAGCTGCGCTTTTAGCCACCCACGCTTAAGTACACCTTCTTGGTGATGTCATTTCCTTCGGGGTTCCCGACGGCAGCACCGAGAAGCGCGCGCACTCAGACACACACACACACACACACGAAAGTAAACAAGAGACGAAGCCGCACATGAAAGAGATCCGACCGTGGGGCTCCCGAGATAAAAGACGGAGCTTCGTAAATGCATTCGGTCCAGCAGAGCGGCCCAGAAGAACGGCGTGGGAGTTGTTAGGAAGACGACACCCCGGAACTCTCCTCTTTTCTTTCTGTCCAAACGAAGCCCCCCGCGCGGGGGAAGCTAGGATCAGTTTCCTCTGGCCGTTACTCACCGCAACGGTGGTTATCAATGATCCGGGAGGACATTGGTTATAACAGCGCTCGTTTGCTGCTCGCATCGTTGCTACAGTATATTTCTCGTCGAGTGACAGGGATCGTTTTCTTTCCCATCGCGCGTAAGCTGAAGAGGAAAGCTGGCACAGCGGTACGTGGACATCGCAGCATGCTGGTGGTCGTACATATCTGTTTTTGCTGAGGAGTACAAATGAGTGGAGCGAAAATGGACGCTGTAGAAGGTCGGCGCTCAGCGGCATAAGCGCCCCATGATGGAGGCTGATGTGACGTCATAGCCACTCACAAGTTGAGAACGGCTGGGAGGAGCTTCAGTTATCCGGTCTCCAGGAAGAGCTCCCTCTCTTCGCCGACGCTCCGGCGTGCCGGGAGCGCAAAGAACTGCACATTGGAAGGTATGCAGCGCGTGCTGGAGGCCAGGCGTTCTAGACACCTTCTGCTATTCTCATTCACCGTAGATCCGCGTTCCCCGATGACCCCCCCCCCCCCCTTTTTTCGACATTATATGTGGTGATAACAAAAGCCGCACCAGCTTTTTTTTTTAACACTTGGTCAGAGCTCTCGTTTTAATATTCTTGAAGTGTTTTATTTGGCTAAACGTTTCCTGACAAAAAGAAAGAAACAAAACAAGTGTGCAACTTTTTAGCGAAGGTTAAATGTGGTAACTTTACACGAGACTGGGGTTTCCTACAGGGCGACACAAAGGCATGGAAGTCTCCAACACAGATCGATATTAACTGACATAGGGGGACCACGAAAGGGCGACACACGTCAGGAAACAATATGGGAGACACAAAAACATTTCTTTCCAAAGTCCCGCTTACAAACACTTTAGCACGAGAAATGAATTCCAGAACCTTGCAACTTCTATTGGACACAAATCAAGTACAGTGAGCGCAAAAAAGAAAAGTCCACTTCAAGCTCCCTCGAAACATGTTTGAATTACGGTTAAAGAACTTGTGCGTCTCAGTCGAGACGAAGTAGTTCCACTGAATGCGAGGACCGATGTTCGTTGCTCCGAGATTATCGGCACGCCGCCCGCCTCTCTGTTTCTCCTCCCATGTGACTCCCGCTATGGAGTGCTTCGGTGCGCGCTTTGCTTAGAGTGATGACATCTGGCCGTTTTGTTTCGAACGCTTTTATTTTTACTTTGTTCCTGACGGCGCGTTTTCCGGAACGAGTTCTCGGCATTGACGGTGCTACGGCGGAATTTGGTTACCAGCCATTTGTTTATATTCTTCCGAGATCTCGTGCTGTCGCCATCGGGTACTACAAAGAGTGGCATTACCCTACACGGAAGAACACTGAGGCGCCCTGTCTAGGGTGCCTACATGTCTGTCTGTCTCAGGGTGAAGACATTCATTGTTGCCTTGAATGTGCCAGCGCGCGACGCTCTCGAGCACTCGGTGCGTGACTTGGGCGGTAAAATGGCGTCTATGCATTAGCCAAAGCTAAGCGCTCGAGCTCAGTGACACCAGATGGCGCGCACTTCAAAATGCATAAAAAAAATATTTGGCGGAAAAATGGCTGAGATGTCACCACTCAAACAAAAGCGCGCGTGTGTATGAAGGCACTCTAGCCCTGACACGCTCTTGTCTTGCTCATTTCCCTGTCGGGAAAATGGGCCCAGTGCATTTGTGGGCACTTGAAGAGCTCAACTCACCGATCCGACACCAGCTGAAAAAATCGCGCAGCCTGTCATAAAATATTTTATTTTACAGACAACGGGAGAGAGTTGTAAGGTACGGCACGGTGTAACGGTACTCTTCCTACTTTTCGTTTTGCAGCAGTACGCGGTGTTTCCACCGCAGTATATAATAAAAGAAAAAAAACAACATCGAGTTGAATATTTGCCTGCCATCATAACAGTCGTGCTCTCCACTGATAGGTGCGTGATTTATAAATTAAAGACGGAGACGAATTATTGTTCTACAAGTTCATATTGCACACCGGATGAGATGGTATACGTATCATCTGTGTCTCGTACTGCTCACGACACACCCGAATTTTTATGCGATTTTACTTGCTCCGAAACGTAAAAAAAAAGAGATGCCCGATTTGGAATTAATGGGTGCAAAAATGTTTAAAACGTGCTAGTGAAGGACCCTATCCATATCAGAGCTTTGCTGGGAATATAATGAAGGACGGCCGCTCTATCTGCTTTTGAGCAGGGGGAATTAAGGTATACATGACAGAATGCGGGTGTTGCTTTTTATTAATACATACATGGCTCAGTGTGATTGGCTGTTTTTCTATAGAGAAGCAACGCTTATCAGAGTTCTATTTAATGAAGACAAAGTATATCCGTTAAAACAATTTTTTGTTTTTCGGGTTTATTTGTTTGGGGGCGATTTTAAAAACCCTCTATTATTAATGAGCACTAATTCCACAGTGCTTTTATACAGAATTTTTTGATAACGCTCCAATGAGCCGGAAGAAAAATGGTCACCAATGAAATCTAGACTCGCTTAAGCCGAGGGAGCAAAAGCGCTATGAGTTCATTAGCAGCAATGCTAAAAACGTTCCAAGAAAAAGTGAGCGCTTCGGGTAACTATGCGATTTGCATTATGAACACCACGTACCAGGTTCCAGCAAGTGATTGAGTGATCATTACTACGTGTGTGATGTTAAGTGTTAGTGGCTACCAGTGGTACTTCACTGACTACATTCCGTTTCCATAGCCTTAAACAACACGTTCATTTTATTTTTCTGTAAAACTGTGATTTAGAATATTAAAAAAATATTTACCACCGTATTGACTCATTCCTAATTTGTGTGCAAACCATGTGTTTTCACACAGGTGTGTCCACCACAATATTCTGGAAAGGTGCTCCAGACAAGTGACCGAGCAAAATATTAAAGGCGAAAATGCTTTCTGTGGCAATAGTAATGAAGAGTCGAGCGCTCGCGTACAACTTTGATAGGCACTCCAGGTGCACGAGAACACGTAAGTACATAGCTTTAACTACTGCCGTGGAAAGCTGTCCCCAAGTGTTAGCGCCAAGACGTGGCGCCCTCTTAAGACGCGGTCCCACTTCTAATACAAAATACAGTGTGCAGACATTGCCTGAGGTCTTATTCACATTGGTCATACAAAACTGGTTGCAGACATGTTCCAAGCATACATATGTTGACGATGGGCCAGCGCCACAGACAAAAAACACAAACACACATTATTCGCACTGCTGAACTTGTGACTGTTTCATGTTCATCTTCTTTCTATGTTTTTATATAATTCATATTTTCTTTCTCTTTTATCGCGTAATTCCTTTGTTTTTACCGCTTTTCATTACTGCTATCTGCGGCGAGGCGGCTTAGCATTCTTCTTCTTTCTTTTATCTTTGCCACGGGCTTAAGCTGAGCCAGTTGGTTCATCGCATAAAATGGGCCAGCTGAACAAATATTTGTTTTTATTTTATTTTAGCAAAATGTATTAGTATCACCGGCAACATCATCCCGTCATCCCCACATACGAGTTCTATCTAACCACAGTCAACTCTTCCCTCATCTGTATAATGCCAACACCACAGCCTCACTTATTTCTTTTTTGTGCAGCTGGCTTTATGTACGGGCATTCGGTCTATCCGCAACCATCACCATCTATCTGTGTGCAAATAAATACTATCACATTATCACATTACACACACACACACAAACACACACACACACACACACACAAAACACTATTCACACTGCTGGACTTGCAGCTGTTTAATGCTTATAAGGGACCATGAAATGATTTTTCAACTTCTTCCTGTTTAGCTTTCCTCCTCAACTCAAAAGCGAAATGAGAAATCACGCGGTAGTATTGTGTTTGGCACCGGTACGATGAATCCAAACTTCCACCGCCCTTTTTAAGCGCACCATGAAAACGAAATTGGGTCGTGTGCATGTCCATACAGCCTAGAACTTGGTCTGCCTCAACGGGCGACGAGTCTTCCAGTTGTAGATGAACAATTTAGCCAGTTCAGTGCGACTGCTAGCCGGGGGTCTTTAACGTGCACCATGCAGTAGGGATACACGACTGCACGCCGGTACGATGCTCATCCAGATCGAAACGGGCCGGGGCGGGGATTGAACCCAGGATCCTGGGTTCAATCCCCACCCGTGCTCGTTTCGATCTGGATGAGCATCGCACCGGCGTGCAGTCGTGTATCCCTACTGCATGGTGCACGTTAAAGGCACCATGGGCCTTGTCCTTCGCAAGCGATGATAACTGCCATCAGGGCACCACGAACGGGAATTCAAATATTCGTCGGCGGATTGATTGTTTACGAGCGCTTACGTATGTGCATAGGTCTGAGTGACGCAGTGCTCGGGTCGAACGCGGCTCCCTCGCAGGGCTGGGAGAACTTCCGTTTCCGGTAGAAAGGCATACTTTGCGTCACGGCCACGCGATTTCGCATGTTTGCTGGCCGAGTCCGGTCGAGTCGAGGAGAAAAGTAGACGTGAGGGAGGTTTTATCTTTTTTGTGTGCGTGTAAAAATGGAGTGCAATAAAACGAATACAGATTTCTGCTCCGGGTTCTATGAGCATTGAAGATTAATTAGGCCCTTCATTTGAAAAAAAGCTGGGAAATCGTTTGATGGTGCCTTTAAACCGGTAGTAGATCTTTCCGGAAATACGTAGTGCCTACAGCGCCTGCTTTGCGCATTTGGACGGTCAGATGTACGGCACGTGAAATTATTCAAGAAGCGAAGACAAAGTTGACATTGGTTTAACCGTCCGTGATTTCACGACGCAGAGAAGGCAGAAGGAAGGCAAAACAGTCTTTTGTGTTTAATTAGTTTTTGTTTTGTGAGTTCTGAGCTCCTAACGATAGGAAAGAATAACTCGTGCCGATACCGGATATACTAGGCATTCTAGCTGGCACGAACGTACATCCGAAAAACTCTATAATTCCCCTCTATGCGAGGTCTCCTGGGATTTTCCGGAAAGGTTTATTCATGAAATAAAAGATACCGCACTCCGGCGACTTTTTTTTAGCTACTCCAACAAACTATATCTTCGGAATCACCGGCCTTCACTCTTTTCGGTATGCTATATAGTATAGCGAAATTCAGAAAAGCTATTGCGAAATCAGACAGTGAAAATGATGCTCAAACTAACATTCAAATATACCCTCGCTTTTCAGTGGCGTGACTTGATGGGAAGGCAGGCCTGCAGGTCGAGCGGGAAGAATAAAAATTGACTACCAGAGTGTCGAACCGAAATGTTTATCGGTTCGGTTCCGGTTCGGGTTCACGGCTTTCGGTTCGGTTCCGGTTCAGTTCTGGGGAGCAAAAAATAATGGTTCAAACCGGTTCGAACCGGTTGAGGTTTGTTCTTGACAAGATGCCGGTCAATTTAATTTGTAAATGGGCATCACCCTTGCTAATTGAATATTTCAATGCGATAGCGTTAAGGAGCTAATGTCGCAGAAAAGGCGATGTCGGTTGCATGACTGAAAAATCCTGATTGGTCGATAGGGTCATGACGTCAGAGCTACATGCCGTCACGGAAGAATTTCAAACAACCCACAATGCTCACGTGAAACGTGACATCATATGTGAAACGAGAATGATTAAAACATGACATGTAATTCGAATTAAAGGTCACTGTATGTCTTGAATGACTTCAGTTTTTAAAGTAATTCCTTTGCCTCAAAGAAAAATAATTAAAATATTTAGGCGGGATTTGAACCCACGACCTCTCGGTATCGAGTCAGACGCTTTTGACTAGGCCACGCGAGTCACGTTTGCGGGGGAAATGAGAATGCGGTGCAAACGAGGCCCGTTAACGCTATCGCGTTCCACTTTTAAAGGCGAAGATTAAACGTCCTCCAAGATTGTTTTTTTTTTTTGTTAAGTAAAACGAAGCAGTATTTCACGTTCTACTCGACATGACAGCTATTTAATTTGACCCTTTCTGACGGTTTGCGTGCCTAATCGTCATAGTCCCGCCGCGCGCCCCTGTTTACTTTGTTTTTGTCCAGCCGACAGACACATAAAAGTTATGTTCACCACATAAACGAGTCAATGACAGACTTCTACGAGTTTGAGAAGTTGTATGCGTGAGGAACACATAGTTATTTAAATTAGCGTCAAAATAAAAAATTTGTATAAGGCTGTCCCATATCACTTACAACGTGCCTGTCGAGGATAAAAACGCCGGAAAAGATGGGCAGAACACCTTTAAGATAATTTGGGAGGATTGCTTTAGGGTGGTCGGCCCTTCATTTATGTTGTCAAATATTCAGTTAGTAATTAAATATATTTTTTTTATAATGATCAATAAATTTTACTTTTAAAGTTCACATAACCGCATGAGACAGACCCTAAAGGACGATACTCGAAACTTCGCGAGCTGTGGAGTCTGCGTAAAAGTGTTTTTCTGTTTGTCTGATTTGCAGTGTGAAACATCGGGTAGCAGGGTGCGCCAAAAAGGACTCTGTGCTCAGATGATAGATTAAAAGTCAAATACGCGAAATGTGAAAATAGAGAGAGATGATTCATGTTGTTTTTCTAAATAACCTTCTACAGAACGCCTTACTGCAAAAAGAGATGCGTAAAGATGCACGCAATGATATTCGTAATTTTACATAAAAAGGGCGAAGGACAAACAAAGATTCTTAAAATCTCAGTATAAATCACATCTCATCAGCTTGCATGAGCTCGAAACTTCGCGAAATACTGCCTCGGGAGGCAACTGTTATACTAGGTTTTACCTGCACTTGTTTTGGGCCCTCACTTTACAACATGCTACTTGAATAGTCATGCGCTCTAACATTTCTCTAGGCTGCCGTATATCATCGTGAGACTGCTATAAATACTGCACAACTTTACAATTAGGATATCTATTGGTAGGGTCGCGAACATCACATTTCACCAGAAAGCTGAACTGTTTAGCATGGTATTCACGTGACGTCATCACACTTTAGGCTGGTGTTCATTGTGATTTCTTCTTGCTGAGAAAATCAAATTCAATGGTGCAAAATGCACGCTGCAGGAGGTTCAAGCTCAGTGAAAGCCAAGGATCTGAAAGGCGCGTATTATTATTCTTAGTGCATCGTCGTGAGGAACGACGCCAGCGTCTGGCACGACAAAAACGTGCTTTTTGGCAAGAGCGTTTTTGCAAACAAAATAGTTTCCGGGGCCACGCTTTTTGGTCTGCGCCAAAGATGCGGAGAAGAAAAACCTTTACAACACAGTATGTTTTTAAAACTAACCCCCCCTCTGCCCCTACACACACAGACACACACAGACACACCACACAAACACACACACACACACACACACGCACGCACACACGCACGCACGCACGCACGCACGCACGCACGAACGCACGCACGCACGCACGCACGCACGCACGCACGCACGCACGCACGCACGCGCGCGCGCGCGCGCGCGCGCACGCACACACACACCTTTTGTTTTACAGCGGAGCTGTTAAGGGATAGTTTCCCCAGTATCCTGTCCACCAGCAAAGAAATGATGACACTACACTCTGGACAGCTACCGCCATCTATAAGTGACGACGGCAACCAGACAACCGACTTGCCGGTTGTCTGGTTAACGCCGTCGCTTATAGATGGCGGCAACCTCTCTAGCCTTTCCACTCTGGCTTGCCGACTTACGGCCGGCCATTACTTCATTCCCACCATAGTACGGCTTCGCTGGTCTTCCTTCATCACCAGAGTGGAAAGGGTAAAAGTATTCCTGAGGGACTGCCTCCTCTGCTTGTGTGTGCTTATTCGACAATTTTATTGGTCACTGATTAACAGCAACCCTTCATTGCTTTTATTTTGCACTTTCGTGAAGTTTAAAGGGGTCATAAAACGATATTGGGTTGGAATGTTCATGAATTTTCCGAGGCGTACTGGTCCTAGTCTGACCCAAGTGTACTCGCACAGGCCGCCACTGATTCAGAAGCTTTTTTTTTTTTTTGTCGCAGTGAAGTTGCGAGGATAAAATGAGGCTATTTCTTTTAGTCTCGCCTTCGCAAAGATTGATGTCGTAATTGTGGGATTAAAACCACCAGCCTAACGACAGTCAAGCGCGGCTCATGGATTGGGGACGACAACTGCGTGATCACTCGACTTCGGCTCGTGACAACCAATGTCTCGGCGGACACTTGGGTAGTGGCTCGTGTCCAACCACTGCGGTGATGATCGAGAATAGCCCAACTCTAACATTGTCTGAGCTCCAGCACGCGTTTTCTTCCTTTCTACCCCATCGCGAGGGTATGATTAACGTTGGCGGCATGAGATAGGCACCAGGCCACGTGGCCGCTTCTGGCTCCGAGTTAAAGGGGTTATGACACGAAAATTAAACGGATAGATTATTCTTTAAATGGAATGCTCATAGGCTACTTAGTATATACACTCTAAAAAAAAAGGGTATCACCATACACCCTTTTGTCCCATATAATACACCCCAAAACTTCATTTCGACGTACAGCGCCCTATAGTCGAACAGACGGCACCAAATTTTTACCAGGGGCTTGATAACGGTGCGATATACCTTATTAAATTGCTAAAGTACGCATCGAAGACCAAAGAAAGAAAACACGGAGCTTTTGCAGTACGACCAAGAAAACTGCGATAATCTTTTTTGTAGTCAGTAATACGTACATCAGCTATTTTAATAAGTTGTACCACACGGCTATCAAGCCCCTCGTCAAATTTGGGGCCGCCTGTTCGATTCCGGGGCGCTGTACGTCGAATTGAAGTTTTGGGGTGTATTATATGGGACAAGGGGTGTAATAATACACCTTTTTTTCTGAGAGTGTACACCAAGTTACGCAATTTTTAGAGCTCTGATAATTGCAATATTCAATTTACGAATTTTTATAATTTTCATCTGGCGACCAGGCAACACTGCTCAAGTTAGTCACACCATGGTGTCTATAGACCACGTGACCATGAACACACTCTCATTCAAGGCGCCCCCATGATCGCCCAAGCTCTTCTCGACGCGGTACGAACAAAACCGCTCAAACAGCTCGGTAAACTGAAAGCTATTCTCGCTCTCGCCCCCCGGCCGGTTGACCTCCCACCCTGCATGCGCCTGCGAAACATTCCCGGACGACGGTGACCACGGCGAACTCGTCGTCGCTGGAGCTCGTCGCCAGCGGGTCGCAGTCAAAATGAACAGCTCCCAACATCTCTTGATAGCAATCACTCTCATCGCTGCTGTGATTAATGTCGAACAGTTCGACAAGGCGATCGATGCCGTAGACGTAATCGTCACAGACAGGATGCTGGTAACGTGGATGGTAAACGAGGAAGCTGAGGCTCGATACGCCAAGAGAGCCAAGTCTGTGAGTGCGTGCAAGTAGACACCACGCTGGAGGCTGGCTACGTCATCAGCCTCCAGGTCCGCCCGGATCTGCCCCTCCGAGGGGCCCGCATATAAATCGATTTATCCACGAAATTATCACGCCTTTTTCAAAACAAATTTAGCAGGATTATAGGAACATACAACGGGTCCTAGCAGTATAGTTATGTAATATTTTATTTTTGGCGTGTCATAACCCCTTTAAGGGGATGAACAATGCTCATATTTCTCTAATTTATCTGGCGACTGCCATTGCCTAGAAAAGGAGAACAAAGCCAAGTTCAATCAGTTATTAACGTTAGGGACTGATCCTGAGTAGTATTTAGTGACGCATATAAATCGTTTTATAGCTCCTTTAAGCTAAATACAGAAGGGGTCTAAACTTGGGCAATAACTTGAGAACGAAACTTGTGTGAGACTTACAGCGACTGCCAACGTTCGGCTGTCCATCAGAGGTCACTAAAATATTTTATTTTAGGTATTGCTTCCGTACATACATGTAGTTTTATGTAACGTCATATTAATAAGTGGCATTAGTCATTTCAATACTTCTATTCGCGGGGACATATTTCGGATGCAGTTCAGCAACAACGAAAAAATGTTTGGGTGCCTCAATTATGTAAAATTGGTCTTGCAACATTTTTTTCTACTTTCAATAAATACTGTCGAGAAGTAACCCCTGACGCTGATAGCTTGCGAAAACATACATTAGTTTTCCCCTCCGCGCAATAGCAGATGCAGAAAAAATAAAGGAAAGAGACATCTGTCGATCCCCTCCTCAACTCGCAATTTGAACAAGCAGCCACGTGATCTGACGCTAATTATATACCGTCACTGTTCATCATAGTCATGCCTTAGGGCAGTGGTTCTCAACCGTTGATGTTTGGGGGCTCCCTTGTAGGTCGGCGGAGATGATGGAGGACCTTGTTCGTTGTCAGGGGAAGGTAAAGGTATTGGTTAAATATGATAATGATTTAATAAACGGATATAGCTAAGGGCTGTGTGAAGTAGACCTCTCTAATTGACATACACACGAGAAAACTCAACCGAAAATTGGAACTTTTCTTCTCCATCTGAAAAAAAAATAAACTTTTATTGCCGGGCTTCACTGATGAGGCAGAGCTTGCGGACTTCTAGAACGCCTTCGCCGACCCCAAAGGGTCCGGGGACCCCCATTTGAGAACCACTGCGCTAGGGTTTGGAAAGCAAAAGCTTCAGAGATTGTTAGAGCTGGGCTGTTATCATATTTAATTGACATGAGCCGTTACCCGAATGTTTGGCGATGCTGATTGTAATAAACCCGAGCACTCAAATCGGGGTTATGAAAATCGCTTACGTCACGGAGTCACGTGACTCTCGGTGCAAAATCGTGATGTCATGTTACGTCACGCTGTCAACAAGGTTAATACATTTAGTGACTTCCTTAAATTAAATCGAGTTGATGCAGTGAGTCACGTGACGTCACGGGGTCATGTGACAGCACTTCACAACATGTATTGACACCATGACGTCACATGACAACGTGACGCATGATTAAGCATAGTGCCAACACAAAAACGCTATGAAAACGCACAATTTACAATACATTGCAATTCTGTATATGACGATTCGATCAACAGATAGAAATACAGCCGGCAATTTTTTTTCCCATATGTTCATTGTGTGATACTAACAAAAAAGAAAAAAGAAATTACCTTCAACCGTTTTGAAGCGATTACCGTTATATTTTTTTTGGTTCGGTTCCGGTTCAGTTCTAAGATGGCGGCGAAGATCTTGGTTCGGTTCAGTTCCGGTTCGGCTGAAAATAACGGTTATGTTCCGGTTTTCGGTTCGGTTCGGTTCCGGTTCGACACCCTGTTGACTACACCGAGGTTTTGTTTTGTGCTCCTCCGCGGATGCTAGAGTGACCTTCTATAGCATTACTTTGACACAATGTAACTGTTTGTAATCAGTTGAGAACAAAGTCCACTTTCCTCGGACGTCACGTTTTCATTGTTACATGTAGAGACTTCCCTTTGAAAAACACAAAGTGCACAAAAATAATAAATTCAATAACTTTGCAAAAAATATATATATTGGCCCACTACTTGGTTTGCTATTTCAGCGATGTTTGTTCGTGTGTTTAGCCAATTACAAGGCAAAGCGGGGACTATGAAGATGAAGCCGGAGTATCTGTTTAAGAAACACTAACACCCCCCCCCCCCCCCCCCACACACCAAAAAAAAAAACTATTTTACCAGATGATTTAATATGGTTGTCAGGAGACTAACCCATAAATATTTTGCTATAGATTCACATATGTTTTTAATAAATAAAAAAAACTACTCAAACCGAAAATGAAGCAGAGTGTCATGGCCGCGACATGTGGACGATGTGTACCGGGGATGAGAGAGAAATGTAGAGGAAGAGAGAGTTGCCGGAAGTCACGTGGCTACACCCGACCGCGATTCTTTTTTCTTCACCTCTCCGCCGTGCGAGGCAAGCGACGACATCGAGTGTACCATTTGTCGCACGATTTTTTTCGCACTCATATCCGTTCCGATCGCTGTTCTGGGCTAAAAGATCGCTGGGACGGTACCGCGAACGACAGTTCCGAAGTAGAGGTCGTAATGTCCGTCTTGCGCCGCCATTAGGGAGTTGTAGTAGACCGTTCCCGCAGCCCGCTAAGCACCCGGAGAGCGCTCCGTAATCCGCCACAAGACCTTGAACTATGCAGACAAGTCTGGCGGCGCGCATGCGCAGCTGCGGCGTTTTCTTCGGGGATACCGTAGCAGAGGAGAAAAACGATCTACTACAACTCCCTATTAACCCCATAAGGGATGACGTCAAAACATGGCGCTCCGCTCCAAAGAACCCGTTGCTTGGGCCATTGTAATGGAAAAATGCATAGGGGCTCGGTGTGAGGTTAGAAATTGTCCGATAAAATAGTCAATAATTTTTTGTAAGCATTGTGTCTTCTCAATATCTAATCATGAAAACTTTCTCTATCGTCTCAGTACCATGAAGCGATGACAAAGGCCAGTAACAAAGTATCACAACCGGTTTTTCCTTGATAGCAGACAACACAATGGTTTCGCGAGTTCAGTGTTCCTTTCTGAGGGACTACGCGACCGCGTTGAATGAGGTTCGTGATGATCGATGAAACCTTTTTTCTCTGGGTCAACTTTCTGCTGGAATTTCGGAAGCGTAGAATGCTCGACACCGCTTCAATCGACGCTCGACGTGCGGGAATGCCTTCCCATGAAGCTCGCTTTCGCAATATCTGAGAAGGCGAAAACACGGTGAAGCCGAATTGTCCGAGTCACGTACGACGAGGACGTGAAGTGTATCAGGGTCGAAGTGCAGGCCAGCACACGCTCGAGGAATTTCTGACAGCACGGTTGGTTCAGTGCACATCTCTGAGATCAAACGAACTGTCCGCAACAGGTATAAATGATCGCAGATGAAAACGGATTCAGAAGCGTAAAAAATAAAATACAGATTGAATCGGCGAACTTGTGCTTAGAAACAAAAGGAAAGATGTGCGTCAACGGCGGCAGCGACGACCGACGACGCGTCGACGTGACAGCTGGCTGTGCGTTGACCAAGCCGCGCTAGAGTCCTTATCTACTGTACTTGGCATCTGAAACATTCGACGGAGAATGTTCGTTAGCGAGCTAGGGTGAGGCTGACTAGGCAGGCTCATTCTGGCTTCCTTATCTTTACACTCGGGGTAAGAGTAAACTAAAATCTTCTAGAGGCACAGAGAAGCGTTCCTTCTCAGTCATGCACGCTTGGGGTCTTATTTAAAATTGAATTATTCAGTAGGATATTTTGTCATTTTGATGATTATTATTATTATTATTGATTCCTTGTCTTTTTCGTTTTCTGAGTTCTCAAGCTTATCTCTCATGCCAGAACCAGATGTCAATTTCCTATGGAACTTTGTTCAAAGGCTTGCTACAGAGTGCATTAATAAATTCGTGCCGAAAAGGGAGAAGGTCTCGAATAAACAGAACCCATGGATAACCAGAGAAATTATTCAGTTGCGCCGTGGGCTTTCTAGGCCAAGAAAACGAAAGCGAGATGCGATCCTCATTCACAACATAAATAGTGAACTGAAAGAAAAAATCATAGAAGCAAAATATAGGTATTTTAACGTAACTTTGACTGATTTCCTTCAAGTTTGACCTGAGAAGCTTTGGTGCTACTTGTCGCCGACGAGGTATAACGTGAATGAAGTTTCTGTTAACGGCCAGAGCGTTGATGACGATCTTTCAATGGCTAGTGCCTTCAATGGTTATTTCAAGTCTGTTTTTACCTCAGATGATGGGCTTGGACATGTTTTCGAGCCGGCAGCCGACTACACTCAAAACCGAAATTCCTTACCTAATATCAATATATCGGAAGAGGGCATCTTAAATATCCTTTTGGATGTCAATGTTAAAAAGGCACTAGGCCCGGACTGTATTCCTAATGAATTTTTGAAAATATACGCCGAGTGGTGTGCAAAATACTTGGTTGTCATATTCCGATGCTGATTAAGTACCGCCCCTGTCCCTGCGGGGTGGAAAGTTTTCAAAGTAATACCGGTACCTGAATTAGGTGGCTGTAAAAGTATTTCCAATGATCGACCTGTTTCTCTTCTGAGCACGTGTAGTAAAATTCTAGAACATGTGGTGTTTAAGCACGTATCGTCCTACCTCGAGTCTAATCACTTTTTTTTTACCTGCAATCAACATGGATTTCGCATGAAAGTGTCTACATTTACGCAACTAGTTGAAGTTGTTCACGAGTTCGCCTCAGTAATTAACAAACGAGTACAGATAGACGTAATTTATTTAGACTTTTCGAAAGCTTTCGATCGCGTATCCCACATAAGGCTGTTAAACAGCTGAGCACAACTTTAAACAACAATCAAATATTAAACTGGATGTAAGATTATCTGTCTCAACGGCGACAATATGTGCAGTTCAACACCGCACGCTCTTCATTTGTTCATGTCTCTTCGGGTGTCCCACAGGGATCAGTGCTAGGGCCGTTATTGTTTTTAATACTCATAGTGATATTCAGACCAGAGTTCCTGCCAAGTTGTGACTGTTTGCAGACGATTGCAAACTTATCCATGAAATTAAGAGATCCACTGACTATGAAATACTGCGTTCTTCTTTATGAAAAATTCATATGTGGCGCAAAGATTGGAAAATGTCACTTAATTTTACTAAAACTGGGTGCATGTCTGTCACACACACACAAAAAAATTATCCTATTTACTTTAACCATGCAGTCGGCGGTCATAATCTACCTAGACTGTCCTCGTATAAGTACCTCGGTGTCACTATAACGTCTCACTTGAGTTGGAATATGCATATTGGCCAAATTATTGCAAAGGCGATAAATGAACTTGGATTTTTGCGCAGGAATTTTAAACATGGGTCAAGTAATACTAAGTTGTTGTTATATAAAACGTTTATTAGGCCAATTCTAGAGCACGCTAGCAATGTCTGGGTCCGGCACACGACTTGTAACATTGCTAATTTAAAAAGGGTTCAAAGACTTGCAGTGCGATTTGTTTTTAATATGAATTCTTCTTATGTGTCCCCCACAGACTTGTGTGCTACAGCAGGACTCCAAACGTTACGGGAAAGAAGGAAACAAAATCGTCTGAAATTGCTTTATCTAATTGTTAGCAATGAGCTGGGAATAGACACGAAATAATACATTGAATTTTTTTGCCCTAGAGTATCCAGGTATTCCCATCAGAAGGCACTTAAACCATATAATTATAAAAATGATTCATTTAAATATTCCTTCTTTCCTATAACAGCAATTGAGTGGAACAACCTGCCACCCAATGTCGTTAATGCAGCCACCTATTCTGACTTTTGCGATGTTTTGTGTAAATGAGTGCACCATGAAATATTTGTATCTATGTGTTTTCCACTCCTGCTACGACCTCGAAAGAGGTTAGCAGTATGAATAAACAAACAAACAAACAAACAAGGTAGGTAAGCACGAAGAACACACCCATGTTGCGAGCCTGAAAAACTAAGCTTGGGGTCTCGAGCCGCTCATGTAAGAGTTCGAATGATTACTTCTTCATTACAATGTACGGCAACTGCAAATTCAGAAAGAGGGCCCGACGCTGCTTTGATATTGTGTTCTATACAAATGCTTCTCTCGCTGCATATTTAGCGGATGTTCACCGGTGTGATGATTTTTGTCAGACAGTATTAATTATCGCACGAAAATACAATTCGTTAGAAACGCGATTAGTTTTCTGAGGCCTGCAACGCTCCGAATAAATTCAAAATCAGAATCGTATCATTGTGAAAACGATTCAAGCTGTAGCAGACGGCATACATCCGTCATGCCGAGTGCGTTCGTCATGCGTTCGTCGTCTGCAGCAGGCATTTCGATGTCTTTCGAGGACCGGAAGTTGTCGCCACAAATATTTTGAGAAACAGCCGATTCTCGACACACTTCTGTCGTGCTAAGTGTGTAATTTAGGCTTCATTATCTATTATTTTTGGACGTTTAAACTCGAAGTCCGATTTTTCCCCTATCGTTCTTTCCGAGCAAAATCGAAACCCATGTAGTTGTTCATTACAACGCCCATAGCAACAGTTAGTTTTGAGCGGTGAAGTCACACTTTCACTGTCTATTGCGTCGGTTAGCGCCCGGCACGTCGCCATATTGAGAATGACGTAGTAAAAGTACTTCCTGTGATCTGTGCAACATTTGTTTTTAACCAACGCGTCTGCAGCTTCTTGGAAGCCACAAAAGAATAGCTTTCACTATTTTGAATGTTGAATGTGTGTCTTGTTAGATGACCCAATACTTTGATTATATTTGGTACGTGTGTCTCAACGGCACGTGACCATGGAGAAGAGGGTCAGCGCGACTCAAACCGGCCAATTCTCGATCGGAAACTTTGGGAAGAAAACAACAACGAAATTTGAGCCGCCAATTGTCTTTTAGGTAGCTCGGCTCTCACGTCATGTACAAGTAAAACCCTGAACGAGCATAAATACTTTGTCAGTTTCCCTTCAAGGCGTAATCTGAGATTCGTCTGTGATCACGTCTGCAACGAACAGTGTATTTTGAATGATCCATGAGCAATGCGACTTTAAGGTATCTGTGGGCGATATCATGACCACGATAGTGTGTACTAGAACTGGGAAGTGTGCGGACCTGGTCGGCGTCTCCATAGGAGCTGGGTGTCGAGTGGCCCAGTTCTGCCACTGGGCCCTGGAGTGGCACTGCCAATCACAGCGGAGCCAGGAGGCCGGCCTGGTTGCGTTTGGCGAGGCTGACTTGGGCGTGTTGGTGGGACTATTTCGTCTTGATCTGCGTTCTATGCGAAGCGATACAATATTGCGTGGCTGCTAGCTGTGCCGAAGAGACACAGGTGCTCAGAACGATGTCAAACACGGCGAAAAAAAAGACCGAGAGGCGGTGTTTTAAGATGGTGTGCAGCGTGGGTTACGTCGATACACTATAATCACAGCACATGCAAAAGATAAAAGCTCCTTGTTTCTAACGCCGAGCAACACCTTTTTGTTGCAGAAAGGGATCGTCTGATTCGAACAAAAGGAATACTCATGCAAAGAAACAAATATGAGTCTATGAAGATTATGTGGACAGTGTGACACGTCACACAAAACAAATTTCTCAAAGCGGGACTGTTCTCTAGTAAAGACGGCAGTTGAAGTTGCTCCATTTATCTTGCCAGTCTTCGTGTTTATTTTCATATAATGCATGCTCACGAGATTAAATCATTCCAGACATTTTCTGGTCAATAGGCTTTGGCTGAGAGTGCAAAAGTCAAACCATACCTCTGTCAGCCGCTATAATGTCCTTAGATAAGAGCTTCCTAAAAGTAGCGACATTTTTGAAGCGCCGACTGCATGACGGTGCAGGTTTTAGGAAGTGAATGGCAGTGCACTGCAGAGGTTTGAAGTGAATGCCGCCATTTTGTTACAGCAGAATGTGCGTTGTCATTTGTATTGGTTGTCGTTCCTTGTAGAACAAATATCAAGGGACTTTACCGCGCTGTGCCCCACAGCGCCTTTGCAGGCGTGCTTGCACATCGCGACACTCTCACGTTCACAAACGGCGCACCTCCCCATTTTAGTACACCCTAACTAGAGTTTGCCTTACCCTTACGTCACGAATTAAGGTTCTCGCTACGTACCATCTGTTTCTAACGACAAGTGTTACGGTACCTGCGTATAAAGAGTACGGGGGGAGCTTGGGCAATCGTATTCTTAAAGGAACTATGAAACGACTATTTAGCTTTCGCTAAATACTAATTATAATCACTCCCTAACGTTAATAAATGAACAAGCTTGCCTTAGTAATTTTTCCCTAAACAATGGTAGTCGCCAAAAAAAAAAAAAAAAATGAGAGAAATATGAGAACCATTAATACCCCCAACTCGGAGCCAGAACAGGCATCCACATGTCCTTGTGCCTACCCTTTTGCCGCCAAAGGTATTCCATAGCCACGCGCTGGGGTTGGCAAGGTAGAAAATGCGTGCTGAGCTCCAGGCATTGCTAGAGTTCAACTATTCTCATCACCAGGGTGGTTGGACACAAGCCACAACCCGAGTGTCCGCCGAAGCATTGATTGTTACTAGTTGAAGTGGAATGCTCACGCAGTTCTTCAGTCCAATCCATGAGCCGCCCTCGGCTGTCGTCAGGTGGGCGGTTTCGATCCTACAATTACGTCATCAAGCTTTGAGAAAGCAAGACTGAAGGGGATAGCTTCCTTTTATCTTCGCAATTTCACCGCCAAAATGAAGCTTTTATGTCAGTGGCGGTCTTGGCGACTGCACTTGGGCCAGACTAGGACCAGTACGCCCCTGCAAAGTTGCAAACATTCCAACTCGATTTCGTTTCATGACTTGTTTAATTCACCTCAGTCAGAGGTGACAGTCAAAACATCGCCCGTTTTCCCGACAATAAAAAAAAAAGAAATCATTCCTATTAAAGACGCGATTATTCATAATAAAGACTCGAATGATCTTTCGGCCAATCGCGAAAGGCCAACCACAAAATAGCTTTTGATCCTGCACGTCGTCAATAAAAAAAGTCCGAACATCCACGGAAGAGCTGCCCCCTCAGCCAAGTGTATCGCAAATTGTGGGCCGAGGCAGATACAGTCTCCAACGCCACCCTCCTAACACCAACTGACGTCGGAGCCGAAAGCAATCATACGTCGGAAAGCTGGGCAACGTCAGACCTGGACAATATGTCACCAAACGCTGATGCGGGATGAAAGCAAGAGTTGCCGAATTCGAGTGAATCCCGAGCACGGAATCGACCCAGTTTCTCTCGTCAAAAAAGAAAAATAAAGAAAAAAAGACGAGAAAAGAGCTTGCAAGATCAATCTGATCATGGAAACAATAGACGTCAGTGGGTTACAGAGTGACTGAGCGAGTAATAAAAACGCGGTACGCCGAAAATTGGAGTGCGGAAGCCCAAAGGACAATCCCTCTCAGAAGAGTGCATCTTTTGTCTCTATACGTCAGGAAAACCTCTTTTTTTTTTTTACTTTCCTTCGGAATTGCTTTATCTTAAGAGGCATGTGAAACGTTGTGTGAGACACCGGCGGGAGGTTTCGTCACTGGCAACTGAGAAAGGCAGGACGTGGCGACTCCCGACCACCTCATTTTCGCTTTCTTAAGTGCAGTGAATCTATAGCGCGTTATCTTTTTGTTATAATCAGTGAAACGTTAAAGACGGGAATGGTTCCAATGGATTGGAAGATGGCAAACGTTACACCAGTTTTTAAATCGGGTTCTAAAGCCAGTGTTGAAATTTATCGGCATATTTCATTGACATCAATCTCATGTAAGTTGTTTGAACACATTATTTACGGTAACCTTTACTCGTTCCTGGATTCATTACACTTCTTTTCCTCCTCACAGCATGGTTTTCGAAGCGGCTACTCTTGCAGCACCCAGCTGGTAGAATTTTATCATCATATATCCAGATCATTAGACAGCAAGAAATATGTCGACTGCGTGTTCTTAGACTTTCGAAAGGCAGTTGACACGGTCCCCCATCAGTTATTACTGTATAAATTGGCTTTGCTAAACATAGATCTCAACGTCCTGAACTGGATACAAAATTACTTAGAAGGTTGAGAGCAGCGGGTTGTTTTAAATGGTACTATATCCACATCAACTCGGGTTACGTCGGGTGTGCCCCAAGGGAGTGTCTTAGGGCCTTCACTTTTTCTTATATACATAAATGATATCACCGAAAACATACAGTCTCATATTAAACCGTTCACCGATGACTGCGTATTGTACAGGGAAATAAACACGTCAGACGACCTGGCCATTATACAAACCGGCATAAATATTTTATCTTCTTGGTGCAATCAATGGAAAATGAGCCTAAATTTAAGTAAATGCAAACATATTCATTTCTCGAGAAGTAAGCTGCAAGATTATCATAGCTAACTAATCAACGGGACCGTTTTATGTACTGTGTTTGAGTATGTTTACCTAGGAGTGCTATTTGCGGATTCCCTGAAATGGAACAGCCATATAGAACGTACAATCGGAAAGGCTAGTAAAATGTTTTATTTTATCCGTCGAAATTTTAGATCCGCGTCGCGAAACGTTAAAGAAACACTTTATTTTTCTTTCGTAAGAACGATCCTTGATTACGTGTGTGTTGTGTGGGACCCTTATCACGACTTACTTATCAATAAACTAGAAAAAAATTCAAAATCAGGCCGCGCGTTTTGTACTGAGCAACTTTGACCCTTATGCTAGTGTTACAGATGTGAAAGCCATGCTGGGATAGGAAACACTCGAATGTAGACGAAAAAAACTAAGACTAAACTTTTTCCACCGTGTCTTTCACAACAAAAGAGGAATTGATAAAGCCACTTATGGAGCCATCCTACGTTTCTTCCCGTTGTAATCATTCTAAAAAGGTTGCTGTTCCCACTTACAGGACTGACAGTTTTGCGAATTCATTTTTTGTCAAAACCGCGAGAGAGTGGAACGACCTCCCGGAAGATATTGTGTCCATTGATGATAATGACGTTTTCTTTTCTCACTTGTTATAATGTTTTCTAAAATCCCCCTACAATAATGCCCACAGGGCGATGTAGGTACAATGTAAATAAAATAAATAATCCGGTTGCGGCGTCAGCCAACAAGGACGTCGAAGACGAATGACTGACCAAAAAGCGGGATTGTGAGAAGCCACATCCGGCCTTTCTTAAGGTGTCAGTGACTACTGGATGTGCATTTCCTGCTCGTGCGAACAAACCATTTTTTGGGGGGCCCTCGTGGATATGCCCTTTTAAAGGGATACTACAACGAAATTTCGGCGCTCATTTTTTGGTCTATATGTGTTCAAAGGAGCAGTATCACATCGAGCACACCGATATCTTGTTAAAAAAGTCACGAAAAGGAATTTTAAAACGAATTAAACGAGAGGACCTGATGGATGTCGCTAACGCCTCGTTCGTAATGCCCGTCTAGGAACCTTGACAGCTAGTGAGTGACGGTGAGTGTCTCGTCTCCGGCCACGACGAGAGAAGAGGGGAAGGAGGAACTCCCCTCTTTCCGGGAATCCCTTTTGTGCATCCCGGAAGTCGCTATAGTCCCCCTACAAGATTATCCCCCTTACGTCACTCACAATTCGCACAAAAGCAGCCGCTTCGGCGGCTGGAACGACTAGGCCATCCTCTCGACGTCCGCCTCGCCGTAGCTTTGCTCGTCCCGAGACGAACTACGTCACGATTGCGTTGGATGTCACGTGGTCTGCGCTGGCTGTTTTCCGAGCGCATGCCAGAGTGGGCCGTATATGACGAAAAATAGAGCCACCAGGCTCAAAATACAAACCTGCGAACATTTACGAATATTGTGGATCATATTCAACCCATTTTTGAACACGACGAGAATATTTCAAATTTTGCTGAAGTATCCCTTTAAATGGAAACGAAAATATGTGCCTGCGCCTACGTTAGCGCTTCACAGAACTTCTTGGGTGTGGTATGCGCAAACTACAGAATTATGAGGTCGCATAGATCGAGCGACACTCGCGCCCGTAAACACATCCAAAGGCATATCGTACAAACGTAAATTTGCTCGCGTGATCGCACAAGCCTACAAACAAACTCGTACGCGAGCCTAAAGCCACTGGGTAAGCTACGCTAGAGTATTGGCAATCCATTCCGTAACTGTCTTGTGGGCGCCGTAGTTTTGTTTGCGTAATGCAGAGCGAGCGCAATTGGCCATAGATATTATTCCAAAATGCCACTTGCTGAGCTTTCAGGTTAGGGCATCAGGACGATCAGGCGATATATGTTTCTTTCTCTCCCCCTCCCTCTCTGCCGTGAACTTTTTTTTTAAATTCCGCTATAAGCATACGCTGGCTAAAGTGTCGTCATTTAGAAGGGGGGGGGGGTGTAAAAGACGGGTGCAAATCGCAAATCCCAGGCACTGACATCGCCGGTCCCGAGAAGAAAAAAAAAGAAAGGAGAAAGAGAGCGAAAGAAGAGCGGGGGAAAAGAAAAGCAGACGAAAGGTTAGGCGTGTTCGCTTCGCCGCGACGAGCTGAAGTTGCTCGAGCGCGTGTGAGCTGCATTTTGTTTTATAGAATGCGCGATTCTGGTGTTTTCCTGCAAACCCTTACAAAAATGATCAATGAGTTTCAATTGACTTTCTATTGTGTTCCTATAGAGTCAATTGAAACTCGATATAAACTCAATGTCTAATGAGTTTGACCATTAGAAACTCAATTTTGATTCTATTGAATTTACTCATTAGGAATGCAATTGAGACTGATCATAAGAAACTCAATATCGATTCTATTGACTTTACTCACTAGGAATGCAATTGAGTTCGATCATTAGAAACTCAATATCAATTATATTGAATTTACTCAATAGGAATGCGATTGAGTTTGGTCATGAGAAACTCAATTTCGATTCTATTGAATTAACTAAATAGGAATGCAATTGAGACTGATCATAAGAAACTCAATATCGATTCTATTGACTTTACTCACTAGGAATGCAATTGAGTTTGATCATTAGAAACTCAATATCAATTCCATTGAATTTACTTAATAGGAATGCGATTGAGTTTGGTCATAAGAAACTCAATTTAGATTCTATTGAATTTACTCATTAGGAATGCAATTGAGACTGCTCATAAAAAACTCAATATCGATTCTATTGACTTTACTCACTAGGAATGCAATTAAGTTTGATCATTAGAAACTCCATATAAATTCTATTGACGTTACTCATTAGGAATGTAATTGAGTTTGGTCATAAGAAAGTCAATATCGATTCTATTGAATTTACTCATTAGGAATGCAATTGAGTTTGGTCGTTTGTGGATTACTGCACCCGTGTGCACCGAACGATTATTGCTTGTACCAATATTTTTTCTATTAAGGGATAGAGTCCAATGACGTCGAAACACTGTTTATCATCTATGAGACTTTCAAGGAGGAAATAGGAAACTGGGAACCTTAGTAGATGCTGAGGTGGTCACCGGCCAAATGAATACCTTTCTTATGTAGGGTATATAAGGCGGTGGGGTAGTCAAGGGAGTACGGTTAGTGGGTTGTGAGTGCTTAGTTACGATGTTTGTGTTCGTTTCCTCTATGTGCTTTGTTTCCTTCATGTTGCATGCTTTAAAGAATTTTGAAAAAAAAACTCTCAACCAGAGCAATTTTTTTTAAATGCAGTTGCAATAAATTCTATTGAAGCACGTTGCAATAATTCAATAGAAAGTCAATTGCAATATTTTTATTAAAACTCAATAGTAAAAGTTCTATTGAAACACTATTGCCAAAATTCAATTGGAATGCAATTGCTAAAAATTCAATTAAGACTCAGTGGCCAATAGTCTGGGACGGATCAATAGCGACTCAATAGAAAAAGTCAATTAAGTTTCAATTGAGACTGAATGAGGTCTATCGAGTGAGTCCTTTACACTTTCAATTGAAAGTCAGTTCATTTTTTTGTAAGGGAAGTAAGTTGTGTAGCCCCCTATGCTCTTTCGCTTTCTGATTGCTTACATACCTTCAAGGTTTTGGTGCTTCTTTGTGCATATGAAGGCGTCGCCAATGATATGCGCCCGTCGGGTCCGTCAATTGGGACCGCGGATGGCCGCGGCTATGTTCCGCAGTTCCGAAGCGACCCGACTGTGCGTGACCTCTCCCTCTGGATTATTATATCAACTCTATGCTTTAAAGAAAGCGGGTGGCTTTCTTAGTCGGTGCTCAGGGTACATGCTGGAGTTGGTAACTGTCAGCCGCGTTTGGACACCAAACGCATTTTTAGGTCAGCGATTGGAGATCTGCGGTGAAGAAAACACGCTGACAAGGTAGACGGAGTTATGACTGCAGGATGCAGAAAGCGCAATCACCAAATCCGCGCTCTTTCGCAACGTGCTCAGAGGGGACAGTGCCGAAATTTACCACTGAGGTGTTTGTGAGTCAAATGAGCACCTCCCGGCTATATATGGAGCTTTTAAAGGGGCGTTTTAGTTCCAGATAATAGACATATCAGCTCTTGTTTGTTCCTGCTCTTTTTATTAGGGTCCTGTACCTCAGAGTACGATATGTGCCTCAATGAGTTCGGCAGCAGGGATCAGTCCAAAGGCCATTCGCACCAGCGAGCTGAAGGTTACACGTGAAAGGAAAGAGAAGCTGCGCGCGCATGCGCGGGGACACAGTGATGTCACAAAGTGATCTCTTCACGAACGGACATCAAGGAGATATGAGAAAGGCAATCAAACAACTTGGCCAATACTTCCAGCTTCTCAAGGTCAAAATGATTTCTTCCGGGCAGCAGCAGTGTCTTTTCTTCTGAACTTCACAGTGAATGCCGTGTTGCTTCTTTTTTAACGGTTTATAACTTTCTTCCGGTGTATCCTGCTGTCGTAAGGTGAAGTTAGAAGTAAATAACTATTTTTCAAATAAATTTGAATGTCTTGATATTACGTGTATGTTTACTTGTCAGTTTATTATTCACCTTTTAATAAACCCCTGTCTTTGATAGTGAACAATTCTTTTTTTTTAGTTCTAGCATCCCAAGGTCCGCAATAATTTACGAGAACGGTCTGTTGGATGTAGTGAATTTAAAAAAAAAACATAAACAATGAACTGTACATAGAATGTATATATTAAAATAAAAGTAAAGTTTAAAATGGCTGTAATTCATCGTGGTATATAAACAAAATCACGTAAACTAGTGAAAATTCCGAGACGTTAAATTACAAGCACGTCTGCACGTCGGATCGGACGGTTTCGTCGTACATGTGTTTCGCGCTTTACTACAGCGGCTCAGTTCTCTAGCCGCTGCCAATACAATGAACGCAGTGCGCATTATGCTTACGTCTTGTGATTGGTTCTTCGGCGTTCTTCTCCACCAATGCCACAATCTGATTGGCTGCGGAGCAAATCCGAATAAGCATTCCGTCAGATTCTTGGGTCTTCGGTGACTAGAGCTGCTTACAGATTGCGGCAGCTCAGCCTAATACTGAGGCAAACGTTGACCAAGTTGCAGGCGCAATGCTTTATGTTCCACCTTTACGTCTCTATCCCTCCGCACTGGCAATTAATGCTGTCCTCCATTAGCTTGCGTTTTTGCTGTCCTCTAATATATTTCGATTTATTTGTTCGCTTTTCAAGAACCAAACATTCGTACCACGATATACACCAACTCACGCTCGCAAACAAACTGGGAACCCCTGGGGGCCAACCAGCGGCGCCGCGCGTACGCGACGCAGTGTGGCCAGGACGTGCGGTGTCTCCCAGCAACAAACCTTTGTAAAGCGTTGTTGTCGGCGTCCCAAAAAAGTGTCCGTGTTTTTTTTTTTTTTTTTGCTTTGGGATTGTTGATTTTGAATTTTTCCAGCAACGTATGAGCACTTTAGCGACATCACCGAAATGAATAAGGCTCGTCACACCCCGAACCTTTACTTGAAAAATGTAAGACACGGTGATACATTCAGCGTAAACGCCGCGGAATGAACGCTAAAACACGTTTCAGCAAATGATATTCTGTTCAGAACGTTCAGCTGCGCACTTGCTGCGAACGAGTGGACGAAATCTCTACGTATAAAGGGAAAACCGGAAGCAGAATAAAAGTATGTAGACATAAGTCGGTGATCGGTTACAAGACGTAAAATTACCTTGTGTATAATAATAATAATAATAATAGTAATAATAATTTTTATTTTGACATCTGTACAGGTTACAGACGCCGGAGCCACGGACAAAACGTCAACGTATGTTGACTTTCCGAGGTCCGGGCCCCGTGCACTTTGGCCAACAGCTGCGGGGATACAAAAAATAACTGCCGAGATTATAGCAACAGGCAACAAGTAAAATGCATAAAAGAGCTAGGTTTTACAGGTTTACACAAAACTTTTGTACAAAAAGTGAGTACAATAGTTTAGGGTTTATACAATAAATGTCCACGTTATCTACATGATATTTTATTCGGCAATAAGGATAGATTATGTTTTAAAGACTGGTAACTGTAGGTCGTACGAAACGAAAACATTTTCCATTCCTCGCAGTAAAGCGGGTGCGGATGGCGGGCATGTTTTTGACCAATCGTGATGTTTGTTTTAGAAAACTAATACGTTCAGGGGAAGAAAAACGAGATGACCGAGTAAAAAGGTACTCATAAAATCAAGGTATATTTATGATTTTGGATTGTGAAATTAGAGCTTCTTAGTGGGCTAAGAAATTAATGTTTCCAACAAAGTGCAAAACTTTTTTTTTCAGTAATAATATATTATTCAGATTTGTCCCCGTGGTCGGTCCTTAAACGAGATGAGAAAAAGCTATTTGGGATTTAAACGGCGTATTATACATTTGTATTTGTATTTTTCGGGGAGAATGGCACTACAACGTGCAAGTACACCAACAATTCTGCATAATTTATTGACGACCTGGTTTACGTGTTTACCCATTTTAAGTTTTATGAAAATTTAATTCCTAATGTTTTATGTTCTTTCACTAATTCAATCGGTATGGATTGAAAATGGAGTGTTTCATTTATGCGTACGTGTTTACTCAACGATTTGAATAAAATTCCATTTGTTTTTGTTTCATTAAAATATGAGCCATTTGTTTGCGACCACAAAACAAATATAGACTATATAAAGTTTGCTTTGGTTATTAGGTTATCCGCATTCGCGTCACGGCGGAACAAACCGGGTTCGTCGGCATACAAGGCAAAAAGGACATCCTCGAAAATATTCGCAAGATCACGGATATAAATATTAAAAGCAATCGACTCAAATTGCTACCTTGTGGTACGCCGTACATTATCTGCAGCAGTGATGAGAAATGACCATCGACTTCTGCAGATTGCCAAAGTTAACTTAAGTATGAGGATAAAAGTGAAAGTGATGTACCGCGTATACCTTATCTGCTTAGTTTGTCAATAAGTATGTTATGAATGAGACAAGCAAGTGCTTTACTGAAATCAATAAAATGCCAATTGTCAAGAGTTTGCTTTCTATATTCTGTAATATGATCCTTTTCTGTACAAGAAGTGCGGATTCAGTAGATTTTCCTTTACTAAAGCCAAACTGGGATTCTGTGTTTCTAGCGGAAACTACCAAGACGACAAAAAATAAACTTTTCAAGTCCCGTTGAAAAAACAGGCAAAAGGGATATCGGTCTATAAATTGACAGGGCAGTTCTGTCGCCACCCTTATATATCACAGAAACTATGGCAAGTTTAGTTTTTTCTGAATATTTTCCCCATAAAAAAGCACAAGTTATAAATTTGTACAAGGCACGGTGTAATTATATCAAGAAAAAATTTAATTTGTCTTATTTGAAGGTCAGTAATATCAGAAGTTTTGCTGTTTTTTGGGCCCATAAATACGCGAAACACTTCATGTTCGCTTGCTGAATATAAAACAGGGATTCACTAATTGCTTGAGAAATGACATTTACTGCAGCACCGCAGTATGAACTCGAAGCCAGATTCACAAAGTGAGAGATAAAACACTCAGGGCCGGTTGCAACAACGCCGCTTACCTTAACCCAAAGCGGCGCTTTCCTAAGCCGGCTTAGCGCCCTAAACCGAGCTTAGGTAAGCACGGGTTTAAATTCCGGTTGCACCAACGTTAAGCCGGCTTTACAGACGCGCCCCTAGCTAAACGCTGGATTTGCGTAGGGAATCTAGGGACAAACAGAGCAAACTAGGGAACGCTCAGAGCGACGAATACGATTGGCGGAGAGGAATCACGTGATGTAAACAAAAAAAAAAAAAAGAAAAACTGCCGTAGTAGCCGTCGTCGGCGTCTGCTTTTCGCTGTATTTCTTCGGTGAGTAACAAATTAAAGGCCTCCAAATTCAATCATTTTTTTGTTTAACTTTCAATAACAGAAGTCAAAGCTTCAAATAAACACGAATGCTCTTTACATCTTTGACTGTGTGTTTAATATCAGTTGATAACAGGATATTTTGACAGTGGTAGTAGTTTTCGTGCTCACATTTTGAGGCGAAGGAGCCATCGGGGGCGCCAAATCTCACCGAACGCGAGAAGGACACTCTACTCGCTACATCGCTGAAGACAAAACATCATGGATATAAGTAGGCAGGTAAGATGACTACTAAAACCAAGTCAAGCCTGAGACCGATGAAGTTCAGAACAGTGACGAACTCGCCACGGCAGCTGCGAAAATGCCCGGAAATCTTCGAATAGAAGTCGTCGAGAGGTCAGGTCAAGAGTCCTTGCATCGACGGTACTCGTTGCTATCAGCAAGATGACAGAACTGCACTGTACCGTCGTTGAACATCCGCTGCAGCCTCAAACGGACTTCAGTTTCCCACTGTCGAGTTCAGAAAAAAAAAAAAAAAAACTCCCACTAGTACATCACATCGCGCCGATAAGAACGGTCGTCTCTTCGCATCACCTGCCCCAGCCTGCCCCGATACAGCAATGAACGAATCTAACATAGTAGTCGTTACGATTTGTCGTCACCACGAATGAAAGATATAAAGCAAAATATTCCTAAAAAATCGCGATCACCAAAAAAGTTACGGAGGACACAACAAGGCGCAACTTTCAACTGAATTTTATTGAAAACGTGTTCCGGTATATAGTCTCAACCATCGTCACAATGACAACAAACGACAAAAGTAAAGGGAAAACACCATCACAGAGCACAACTCGGAAACAACAGTATCTCGTTCTCGGGAAACGAATGAAAGATATAAAGCAAAGTACATAAAACAAAAATGCGATCACCAAAAAAGTTACAGTTATGGAACGATACAGTTTTCTGAAGCCAAGATTCTACTCGCGAGATAAGGAAAATTCACTGATGATTGTCTCAAAACTCAGAAAACGAAAGAAATTGATTTTTCGCTGTTTTATTACTTAAAAGCGCCGCAATCTAATGCGAACGGCAGAGGTGTCGACAATCAGCTGATCGCCGAGATCATGTACTGCCACTATTCAACGCGCTGATCAGATTGAAGGATACGCGCTGCAAGTGTAAATAAACAAGGTGGTAAATAACAATACGTTACAGCTATGCGAAAATTAGTAAGTACATACGAATAAGCTCGTTGACAGAAGAACCAACGGGAAAACAGACGTGAGCCCCACAGCTCCGTACGTTTCTCGGTTAGGGCTAACACGCCCTGAAAATGGAGAGCCAACTTGAAAACAGGGGTCGATGAACACTTCACGCGACAATATCTTGCATCCTTGTCACAATCGAAAGTCATTTTGTCGAGACTTTCACGCTGATGTAGCCTAAAACACTTTGCACGACCAATTTCGTCCACCGCGTCGACCGTGACAAACCAGCCGCCATGTTTTTAATCCAGGATTAAGAAACAACCAGAAGCAAAGCGCCCAATGTTGGGCGCTTAAGTTAAGCGTAGTTTAGTGCTAGGTTTAGCGATAAGCGAGTTTGGTGCAACCGAACGAAACCGAAACTAAGCTTAAGTTCCCGGCTAAGCTCCGCTTTGCGCTAAGCGACGTTGGTGCAACCGGCCCTCAGCCATCAAGGCTCCAGACAGTACACTACCATTCACCGCGAGTTCCACCAAATAAGTATGTTTTCTAGCACGCTGGAGAATATCATTTTTTGATTTCCAGACGACATCTGGACGTTTTTTTGAACACTCACTGAACAAAGTTTTGTAGTAATCATATTTGGCCTTTCTGAGTTCTGATATCTAAGCATTACGATAATTTTTCAACACTATCAATTTATTAGTGTCCTAAGGAACGTATCGTAGGAGTCATCAATGTTTACTTGTAACGTAACTGGCGTCCAATCTATGTCTGCAATGTCGTTTCTAAACGGGAGTAAGTTTGTTTTTTTTGATAGAAAATCTTTTTTTTTCATTTTAGTTTTTATGTTGAAATCACAGAAAGAAACAAAAATTAGAGTATGATCAGTAGTGTCGCCAGAAATTGTGCCAGCACTGTTTACTTGTCTACGTCCATTTGTAATAAAGAAGTCGATTAATCTTTCCGACGAATCAAGGGTTCCAGCGGGCGACGAGATAACGTTTAAAACCCGTAAGAAGCAATAATTATGTTATTCAGTTGCAGTGACAGACTAAATTTTTTTTGTATGTCAACGTCAAAATGACTTTCTATGATAACTAATAAATTATTTGCGACGCAAATTCTAAGAAATTGTCCAAGAAAGAAAAATTTGCCAAAATTTGTCAAAGGCGGACGATAAACAACAGAAAATATTGAATTTTCACATTTCAAACTCAAGATTTCGTATTCCTCTGTAATTTCTGTAAACAAAAGTAGCTTTTCACACTGCAAGTCCCAACTTTCCATAATTTAAACACTACCCCATCTGCGTTTCACTACTATTTAGAAAAACATTATTATAGCCTTGAAGTGGAACATTTGGGCAGACGTCTGCCTGGTTGGGTTAATTATTACTAATTGGGTTATTTACTATTATAGCCTGGTAATATTAACATATTCTGGTCGGATTGATACCAAGTCTCGGAAACATTAGTACAAAAAGTAACTTTACATATCTCAAAAAGAGTGAGAATGTCATCTACTTAATTTTTTTCGGAGCTGGCATTGAGATATAAGCAGTGACGTCTTTTGCACCAAAAACAAGTGTGTCAATATTAGACGGTAAACCTACTTCGTAATCTCTCATACACAAAACAAAGAAGTACCACCTTTGAAAATCAACTAGCAAATTTGGAGAAAGTCATCCTCATGAGTGATAGTGATAACGGGAGCACCACTATATTTGTTTGCAAGGAGTTTGCAGTTTCGGACCCAGACCTTGTGGGATTCGCCCTTTGGGGGGTTGTACCACTTAGAAACACAAAGGTTCCATGGGTCCGGATAAAGACGTGTTTATTGACTGCAATGTCAGCACGCTTCCCTCTTAGACAATCAAAAGTCTGGGCGCTGGCTCAATTGCCAGTATCACCCGGTCGGTTTCCCGCGCTGCCGCATTAGACAGATTCACGGGAAGTCGGAGGCCCACAAAGAAAAACCAAGCTCCGTAGAGCCAGGGCCTCCGCCGACGAGAGCCCCTGGCCCACCTTCGGGGCCAGCTTATGTAGCCTCGGAGAATGGACGCGCCCGGGGAGGCCACTAGCAGTCGCGTCCATTATAACTCTCAAGGGTGTGCCGAAGGCGCGTTCACCCAAATGGGCAAGGGAGAGCCGGCCCCTTCGGGGAATTCGGCCTCGTGGTTCCTTGTATCCGGGAGGCCGACGCCATTGGTGACGACGACTCCCACGGCCTGCTTGAAGCTAGGCCTAGATAGGGATAAAGGGAACCCCATAGTTCCCACAACCTATCGCCATTTGCACTGTCGCTTTCTAGCCTGGGTCATTCCCAGTAGAAGTTTCGGAGGAGAGTATAAGTGTTCATTCACAAACACAGGCGTGGCTGTATCGATTCGTAGTGATTCGTTCATTTTCCACCTTTTCAAGAACCAGGTCGCGTCTTTGCCTGTGCTGGAACTGCACGATCAAGTTACTTTTTGTGGGGTCTTTGGTTGGCACACGGTGACACATGTCTATGTCCGAAATCGCAATGTTTTCACTAGGGCTGGGCAATTGATCGATTAACCTTCCGATTAATCGATTAAGGCTCTAATCGCGATCAAATATTTTAACCGGTTAATCGGTTTTTTAATCGGTACTCAAAAAGAACTGGACGCACGCATGGCTCTATCCTGGACGACCTGCCCGAACTAAGAGTGACTCATGCCCCCCCCCCCCCCCCCCTTCAGGAAAACGCTGCGTGGCGTGCATCCGGTCGTTCTGTCCCGAGCGGTTTTCCGTTGCCAGCCAGGTGCTATGGGCAAAGTTCAATTCTCGCGCTCGCAAAGCGTCACGTATTCGAGGATATACATTACAGTTCTGCCGAGGCCAGAAGAAAAAGCCGGGCCCGCTATTTATCCACGCGCGACCGCGAAACTTCACGTGTTGAGGATCTATTACACATCCTGCTTAGGCAAGACAAACAAGCTGGGAAGCTAACAACGCCAGTATTCGGCCCGCAAAAATGGACGAGTTCACGAGTATGAAAGGCAATCTCGCTGGAAAGTTTAGGTTTAAAGTAAACACCAGGGGTGAAGCCTTTAACTCGAAGGAAGTCCACTGCAACATCTGCAAAAAGCCGTTTTCGTACAGTGGAAGCTTAAGTTCGCTTTAGTATCACCTATGAGCGAACCACACATGTACTCCGCTGCAGCAAGGACCATCCGCCAAAACGCAGACAACAATCTCTCCTGGACCCCAAGTTTCCTTGTATCGCCAGGAACTATAACAACTGCATCTAGGAGATCGGTGCGCGTGAATTGGGAAATTCGGTGGTGCTAGAGGTTGAAGAAGACAAAGTTATATAAAAAGAGTTGTCAGTCAGCGCGGTTTGTTTGAATTTTTCGTGTGTAAGGTGTGAGTGTTATTTCCTATAGTGCGCTGTGGTGTGTGTTATCATGTGCAACCAACTCGCCCAAGCTGCTACGTTAACAACAATCAACGCCTTTTCATCGAGGCCCCTTTCTCTGAAAAAAGAAGAAAGCATCGCCCAAGCCCTGGCTTCTTGTCTTCCTGTCGGAGAATGCGGAGAAACTTTTTTGTCTTTGGAGCTGGAGCAAACAATATTTGTCTTTGAATCGTTGATCTATATGTATACCCTCAATCCTAAATGTCATTTGCGCCGTGTAACAGAGAGTAAAATAAGTCTTCAAAGGCAAGTCGAGTTGTTGCATTCAATTTTAATATATTATTTATACAAATCGATGCGACCGATTAATCGATTAATTAATCGATTAAACGGTGGCGAATAATCGGGTTAAAATTTTTAATCGATGCCCAGCCCTAGTTTTCACCCATCAGTGCGCCGCTCCAACCGATTAGATTCATAACGTTCTCACTTTTACCATGTGAAATCCCCTTTATCTCCAGATTTCGATAACGGGAGTACTGTTCAAATTGAATCAGTCTCAGTTCAGTTTCTCGGGTGCTCTTGAGGAATCCCGGAGAAAAGCTCACCGGAGAAAAGCTCACCGGTGAAAAGCTCACCGGAGATAAGCTCACCGGAGAAAAGCTCACCGCAAAACCGGCGGATGCGGAGAAAAGCTCACCGGCCATTGAGCGTATGCGGAAGAAAGCTCACCAATATTTTTTCTTAGTTTTATATGGAGGCTCTGTGATTATGCGTAACATATATCAATTTATTGTAATTAAAGTTCGTCAGCTTTGTAAAAAGAAAATGTCATTTTCTATAATATTTGTTAAACTTTTTGGGTATACTGCTCCCAAATTAATAATTGCGGGCGAGTGTTTTCTGTGGCTTATTTTCTTGGCAACTAAAGCCTAACTGGAAGCTTTATAAACTTGAAGAGCAGGAAAAAGTTCGAAAACTTAATAATGTCTGCCTTAGACCTAAAAATCAAAACTGTAGATGCCCAAAATTCGAAAGTGCATGCGGAACAACGCCGTGCTTGAAATTCTCTTTGAAGCTTTTGTTAACCCTTAAAAACAGCATAAAACAGTCAGTAGGATATCGAGGCTTCTTTCTTCCACGGACAAGCACGTTTTTTAGCCGTTCGTGCTGGTGTTTCCACACGCTGCGTTTGTGTAATAGTGCCCTTCTACAGCGAACCACCCATGACCTTCAGAGCTGCACACTGGCACCGTTGTTACTCGTGACCTATATAAAATGTAGTCTTCTGTAAGATAGCGAATAGGGCGAGTTGGTAAGTGTTATATATGATGAAAACCGCTCAAACGACGACGACGGAGTGAAGACAACAAACACGACACGACGAAGCTGTTCTCGAAACTAAAGGTTTGTGAGTCAAATTAACAGAAAGAGAACAGCGTAGCCGCCACTGATTACATCAACAAACACCTACTTATATATTAGGCACCACACAATATTTGGAGCTGAAACGTTTCACACACCGCTATTCATATTAGCTCGCAAAAAACGAACCTCTTTATCTGACAGAGCTACCGACGGCGCACTGTCAGCTGTCAATAAATTGTTGTCTTTTTCACCGGTGTACGATGTTCTGATTATATACTTGCGGCTTCATTAATATACAGAATGGGAGATTACTAATTTCCGAGGAATTTGTAAATATGCACAATGAACTTCAAGAATATTACAAAAAAGATGATTTATTTTTAATGAAGTGATGAATGCGAATCGTGTTAAATTGCCACGTTTGACGCAGAATCCGCTAAGTTAAAAAGTAAAAAAAAATTGGTGAGCTTTTCTCCGCATCTGCCGGTTTTGTGGTGAGCTTTTCTCCGGTGAGCTTATCTCCGGTGAGCTTTTCTCCGGTGAGCTTTTCTCCGGTGAGCTTTTCTCCGCCGCCCGCTCTTGAGCATGACGACATACTTTTTTTGAAAACCGAAAGCTTTTTTTTTAATCTGAGTTTGCCTTTTCGGTTGCCTTCAGCTTTGCTTTCATGTCCTCATAATCTCTGTTGATAAAGTCCATGCTCGCCATTGTGCCCTGAAGTTCTTTGTCAACGGTACGAAATTCCGCCCTGAAATCGCGTTCAAACATTTCCCGAAACAATTTGTGTTTTTTTTTTTTAGATCATTTTTTAAGTTCAGCAAACAATTTAGTTATGTCCATGGTCATGACGAAAAGATGGCTCAAAAATACAAATTTAAACAACAAAAAACAACAACAGTGTAATAGCGAAACGTTTGGCAGCAGCGATGACAGCAATACACAGCGGATAAAAAAGGTAAGCAACAACAACCTACCTGCCATTGTAGCGCTGATGTTTATAGACGATGTGTCAGCGAGCCGTCGCCACAACCAAAATGCCAAAAAAAAAAGCTTTTTTTTTTTTTGTAGATAGGTGTCGCAGGGGGTGCTGGGGGCGGCAGTCGAAGATGACCAATAGCAGCTGCCCACGTCCCCCTCGCTGTTTACACCGAGCCGATTTACCCCAGACACAGGTTTAAGTGTCTTTAGAGACATACAATTATTTCCTAGTGTAATCACCGTGTTGATTGCGCGTGTCCCCTTGACGTGGTCAAGGATGGTCGTTGTTTGAATGTGAAGACGGTCGTTTGAGCGTGAAGACACACTGAACATAGTTCGCTTAAATTGGACGATTTGATGGTTTTGTCGCGTTCTTGTCGGAGCAGTACAACACGGTACCCTCCCACGTTCTGGGAAGGGTCTGCCAGGCACGAAGTACGTAAAAACGGATCTTGATATCCCTATCAACACGTTCGGTGAAGCTGCAGTGTGCGCAACTCCGAGGCGTTATGCGAGAGGGCAGGTTTGTGCTGGTTTTTGCCAAAACAGCAAAGCAATGCCCGGCCCGCATAGCGTTTTTTAGTCCAGAGCCAAGACTGGACGTGCACCTGAAGCACCACCGCCACAATATTACGTAAGAGAGTTGAGTTGGTCTAGAGCAAACTGTATGAAATGGCTATGAATTCACTTTATACTCCCTCCACATTCCGGTCGCGTAAACGCCACAGACGTTCAGATTACGAAGACACACCACATGCACAAACACGAAAAGATAGACAGTTGAGAGCCGCCGGAATACCCCAATATCAATGCCAGAAGCATTCGCGTTCCTGTCCACGTCGTATGGCTCGGCTAGACGCGATAGAACTTCATCCCCGTTCTCCTCGCCTCCTGGGAGAAATCGCGTCAGAAGTAGCTTCGCGGCAACGACAAAATGAAAGGACGGGGAGCTCCGAGAAAGAGTTGCGAAAAATATGTATAATCTGACGAAACACTGTGGCTGCCAGGAGCACGCACACAAAGAGGGCGAATTCTTATCGTTGCCGCGACCCCGCACGCCCCTGTCGGGTTCATTTGTTTCCGGGGCAACCCGTTTCGCCACCAGTAGATTCGGATGAGGGCAGAGACATCGGCAAATGGCGTGCCTACGCACTTTTTTCTACTTCCAAGGAATTCCTGGGGCAATACCACTTAGAGGTAGGGCTCACTAACGTCACGTTTGCCGGGCAGTGCTGTGCTGTAGGCATTAGCGAAAAAAAAATAACGATAGAGATTACTCGCTACTTGCAAAATAAGGGAAGGCGTTACCGACCCGTGTTACATCAAAATAAAAGGAATACGTTACAATTATTGTTGCCGAAATAAGATAAAACAAATTACATTTTTTTTATACCTAAAACGTTTTAAATGAAAACTGTGCTTTTAAGCACAAACTTAAAAAAAAATTGAAACTTTTTACTGTTTGGCGGTAGCATAGGCCCATATTTCGAGAAATATTCTGTCCTCCCATAAACTTAACAAAATTACTTTTTTATTTTTACGGTTATGACCTTGAAGGTATGTGTGACGAGTGCAAGAATTTAAGACTGCGCCAAGAGACACAAAACATTCAAATGTAACTTTTTTTTTTTTTTTTAGAGGGGGGGGGGGGGGGGAGGCGGGGGGGGTGAGCCACGGCTTTTAACCAGGTTCCCCGTACGTTAAATCGTCTCGGGGTTTCTACCACGAGTTTGCGAAGCGTAATCGGAACACGTGAACGGCGCTCCGGCGCTGATAAAAGGCCGGCGGAGAAGTATGCGTTGTGTCATTCTCTGAGACGGGTAGCAGCGAGGGAGTTTCTACATTCCTATTTCCTGACACTGAATGTAAGTAGAATGAGTTCAAGAATTCAAGACTCCGCCTAAAAACACGCAAAAAATTTAAAGCGTATTCTTTCTTTTTCTTTAATTTTTAAATGTCTAACGAGAAAAAGAACTACGTTACTCGTTACTCGAATTAAGTAACGTAGGTACGATATCCGCTACTCTTTTTCGAAAGCGTAACAAGTACGTTACTATGTTACCGACAAAAGTAACATTTTGCCCCCGTTGCTGGTCACGCGGTACCGCCAACCCTGACGGTGCACCTAGCGGCGCCAAGGCGCGTTCTTAGAGCGACAACGTTTCGGAATTGGGGGTTAGCGTTAAAACGCATTTCATGCTTTTAAAGCTAAATACATTACATTCGTTTGGACACGAGCACACAACCCTGATCGTACTTCCGAACTGGTAATTTGCCTCAGCGTCTGGCGTTCAAGTCTCGGAAAGTCCTCTCATCTTTCTTTTTCTATGAACGGAGCTAGAGGCCCTGGAATTTGCGAGGCGAAACTCGTCACTAGTGAGTTTTAGTAAACCGTGTTTCCCGCTCCGCTAAGCCCCTCCGCTACCCGGAACCCTACAGCCAAGGCCATCGGCGCGCAAGCGCAGTGGCGATTCCGCGCTCCGCTCTGCAGAGCGGCTGCACGAAAACGGTCTACTAAAACTCCCTAATAAAATGCCCTTTTGACCAAACACAGCTCGCTCCGCCCAGACGCTAATGCTTTCCCCTTCCCTTTGGTTCAGCTTCCTGTTGGAGTCTAGTTAATGCGAACCCTCTTATTATAAATACACTGCTATATACAAAGTATTTTTTTAGACGAATTGAATAAAGGCGTGCATTGTTGTCTCGTTATATAGACTGTTCACATTATGAACTATAGTTTAAGGAATGGAGGTGCTCACATTAATAAGATACCAAAGTGTATACCTCATTGGTTTAATAATGGCAATGTGCGCAATGCTCGACTAAGTCACCGATAAGGATTGTAACGCTCGACTAATTCAGTCTGATAACACGACTAAGGAGCTAGCGAATCCAGCCAAAGGCCGGGGCTTGGGGCAGGCGAATAAACGCAAGAAAGCCTTGGCGCGTGCCGCCTGCTAGGCGCACAAAGTGTACACGCGTAGAACCCGGAGAAAGAAACCGGTACACATTGACAGGAAGGAGCAATCTTAATTTGTTTATCTACATTTTCTCATTTTCGCTGAAACCGAAGTATATGCAAGGTCAAGAGAATTGGCGAGAGACTTTGAGAGCTTAACCATACGAGAGGACTGCGCTTGCAAGGTGTTCTTTGTCGTCTCGAGGAGTGAGCCTTTCTTTTTTGTGCTTCATTAAGTTTATCGAAAGTAATTTGTTAGCGTCCACTCGTGTACCTGCTACAGAAGTTTGTGGTAAAAAAAATAGTTCGCAGATAGAATGGATTTCTAAGTACGAACCAAACTTTTTCACGGAAAAGATTCCCTCAAATAGGCGAAATAGGCACATTGTTGGTCGCAGCCCAAGTACTAACCCAGTAATGTACAAAGAAGGACACTTAACAGTGAGATGAAGTCAGAATGATTAGATTCCAAAGAGTGGAAATTAAATTCAAACTTTCAACAACAGACTTACCACTGCTTTTATAATACGCGCAGTACGTTCAGGGATATTCTGATTCAGAACTCACGGTAGGAGTCTAGATAGAAGGGAAAGATTGCAGATGAGTAAAAAACCCAGTACCTCCGAGTATCACCGTGCGTTGCCAACTCCGCCATGCGCGCGGCAAGTCATGGGATGACATGGGACAGAAAGGTTGTAAGATGGAAAGAACTAAAGGTTTAATACAGCGGACTTGTGCGTACCAGCTGGACGGGGGCGATTAGTGAGAAAGCAATACGGAGCGTTAGCGCCAGACTGCCTTTGTGTAGCCTGCTACGGCTATTTTCATACGCGCGCCCGTGTTCACAAAGGTTCTTATGCAGACGACAGATTAACTAGCGAAAGTAGACGGTTACTTTCCAGCGAGGCAGCGAAAGGCAATATGCATAATATAAATCCGGATTCGAACCCGGTTATTCTACATGGGAGTGGCGTGCGCTGTCCACTCGGTCGCGAACGCGGCAGTATTCGCGTTTGCCAAGTTGATAAGTGGCGGGATATTTCACGAAGGGTCTCGTTGATAGTACCAGAACAATCTTAATAGTACCAAAACAATAATATTTCCAAAGTCTGAAATGAGACTTCTCAAAATGATGCCGTAATATCTCTGGAAATCTCTCAAGATGTCGAGGATGATGTTTTGCACAGATATAGTTCAGAAGCCTCAAGGGGGTCAAATGTATACGTCAAGCGAAATATTTAGCGACACCTCGCTCATTGCAAAATATATATACATATTTCATTCGGAAAATATGTAAATTCGCGAAGGTTATTACGCATTACGAACTATTATAAATTTGCCTTGGAATAACAGGGCGCAGAACCACGCAATTAGAGCAAGGCAAGTGCTACACCTTTATGCGAAACGTATTCGACCGTGTTGCTCAAGTTCTATCGTACATTTAATGTGATCATTTTAAGATACCATGTCTGCAGCTAGACGTTCCAAATTATCGAACGCGAAAGTACTATTTCAAAAGTGTTTTTAGAAAGAAAATTCGACGGACCGTTCAAAAGGAGGTTTAAGCTAATCGTGATTTATATGAAGCGTATACTCTCAAAATAAGGCGCACTCCGTTTTTATCAATGATCTTAAAGATATATGTCGTGTTCAAAAAATGAACAGTAGTCTCTGAGAATTAAAATCCTCTAGAGAAGTGCAGGTGTAGATATGTAAACATTAGTGGGCAAAAAGCTCCAGCTTGTATTATGAAATAAGGTACGCACTACATACTCTATTTTTTTATCTCGAGCAATGCCGGTCAACCGACACGAATCACAAATTACTCCACGTGATTACTTTTTAGTTTCTCCTTGCAAGAATACGTTGTAAGCAAATAATCAAAGTGCGAGACAGCCAAGTTTTGCGTTTGGCGGAGCCATTCACCAGCGAACACACCGAACGAAAGACCATGTCACTAAAGGAATAGGCACTTGAAAAATATCAACACTGTATAAAGTAAATACCTAGCTGTTACTGAAGATTTCACGGCTGTTATTTTTAAATTCAAATGTAATATATATATATATATATATATATATATATATTTATGTGTATATATCTATATTTATATATATATATATATATATATATATTCGTTTGATCGATGAACTCATTTAGTGATGGATTGGTTGAAAGCAGTTCTGGGGACAGAGGGTCAAACAAAACATCTCCTAACTTGCAGTCGACATTATTTTTCTTATGTATGTTTCTTTAAATGTCGTTTAGCTTAAAAGGGTACTCCGGTGATTTGTCGAGCTGTCCCAACGAACTATATTTTCTCAATCCCCAGCCTTCAACCTTTTCGGTGTTCTATTTAGTATCGCGAAATTCAAAAACGTTATTGTGAAATCGGCAAATGAATGGGGTGAAAAAACCAAGAATCAAATATACGCACCCTTTTCAGTGCCGTGACGTCAGTGGAAGGCAGGCTTGCCAGTCGAGCAGGCAGTGAAAAAATACACTATGGCAAGCATTAGTTTCGTGCTGGTGCGTGGGTATGGAGGGAGCTTCCGAAGAATTCATTTGACATCATGAAACTGCTTGGAATCAGTCGGGAACAAATTCTACAGTCCAAAGAGTGCACTCCTGCTTTCCAATGGCGTCACTTTTCAATTCACGAACTTTCCGGAAAAAAGATATATTGACCTAATATTCAGGATACCATTTCAGCGCAGTTTGTTTTTGTGCATAGCGAATTTTTAGAAAAATAGGGGATCGTGAAGAAATCGAAGGTGTTCCCCTTTAAAGGGAAGCAAAATAGGTTCATGAAAGCATCATGTAGTTGGATGTGAGTTATAAAGCGTTTTTTATCTCGTGAATTTGAATATTACGTTCGTTTTCCCCGAAGATGTCACCGAACGCGAGAAAACACGGAAAACCTCTGACCAGTCGTTACGTCATGAAAGGATCTTTCGGCCGCCGAGCGAGTGTCGCTCGTGTCGGCAGCGCGTGCAATTGCAAGCTTGCCGCGTATATTGCACGCCACTGACAACAGTTGTGACATCTTTCTTTTTTTTTAGCCTTTTTTTTAAATTGCAAGAGTGCGCGTGCATATCTTTGATAGGCGCTGGAGATGCCCGAGAGCGGAGATGCCGAGAACGTTTTTTTATAATGTAATGCTCCCTGAACGAGGGGCTTCAGCGATACTTCGAAAATGATTTTCATCAGCCTCCGCGCCCCAAACTGAAAAAAAACAAACGTGATCTGGATATTCGTGATCCTGGAGGCGAAATGAAGAACATTGAAGTGCTTTACACCTAAATAAAGAACCGCTTCAGTTTCCCTCTAAAAGAACCATAAAATGAGTTCTGGCCTGGAATAAATGTTTTTAGATTGGGATATTATTAATCAGATATCCTTTAGTGCTAAAAAAAAAAAGAGGGAGGAAAGTCAAAAGTCTGCTTTTCGGTAACGAAAGTTTGAAGTTAAAGCGGACAATTCCTTACCTCGTTTCGTCTTGAAACAGCGCGAATGTTACGCGGCCGGACATCTTGAAACAGCGCTCTTTCAAGATGAACCTATACTTACTAGCCCAGTTATCCTGTCCCTTATCTTTTCTACTTCGAAAGCTCTCTGCCTTTTCACTGCGGTGCATCCGCGGAGCCCAACCACGTCAGCTGAACCCAGCTCACGCATTAGACACGATAATTACTACTTCACTCGGACCTACGCTCTCGTCAAAAATCAACCCGTTGACCAATACCTGGATTCGAGCTCGAGGCCAATGATGCCGTGAAAGCACTTTCATCACTTGCGAATGACAAATTCCATAGAGCGCTTAAAAAGCACAATGGAAGCTTGGAATCATCGCATCCGGGGCCCAACAGCGTTACGACCACGTGGTTTCTCGCTTCGCTTTTCAGTTGAGGATCAAAGCCAACGAGGAAGAAGTCGAAAAAAAAATAATTGCCGCTTAAAGGAACTATGCAGCGACATTGGGTAGGGATATTTCTTACTTTACACCAGCTTCCTGGCACTAGTGGGACCCAACAATACTCGAACGCAACACCACTGACCAAGAAGCGTCTTCGTCGCGGCGGAATTCAAAGGATGAAAGCGGAGCTGTTCTTTCAGTCTCTCCTTCCAAAGCCGCCTTTTGCTCCTTCGCGAAATTTGATGACGGAGCTGTGGGGACAATGGGAACAGTACGATCCCCGGGAATGCGTCATCGAACTTTGCGGTGACGATATTCAAATGCTGCTCACTCAGTGGACGCGAAAACTGCGTACGCATTCGATCTGGGCTCGTGACGATCGATGCCTCGACATGCATTCGGGTAGTGGCCCGTGTCCAATCGCTGCAACGACGGCAATAGCCGAGCCATAACAATGTCTGGAACTCAGCGCGTGTCCTGTGCTTTGCCAACGCCAGCGTGTGGCTATGATCAACATTGGCGGCATATAATCGGCTCCAGATCACGTGGCCGCTTCTTCTGGCTGCGAGTTGAGCGGGTAAACGCTGCTCGTTTTTCTTTCATTTGTTTCTGGAACTTCTATTGCGTGGGGTGAAAAACGACCACATGTTTCATAGGCCATTAACGTCAGGGATCCGTTTTAAGCGGCATTTGCGCAAAGTACAAAAATTGTTGCATCGCCCCTTTGAATGAGCAGATCCTGCATTCAAGCAGACATTAAAACGTACGGCGTGATACAAGAGAAGACGTTGGCGCCATAAAAAAATAAGCTGTAAATCTAAATTACGTAAGCTGTAAACTTAATTAAAAAAATAAACTGTAAACCTAATGTACATTGTGTATAACAGGTCGTATTTTCGTACCCCATCACTCCTATCTTTATTCTGGCAATGAGAAATAAATTCTGTAGAAGCACGGACTGGGGCTGCCTTATGGACCCATTTTGTTCGTCCCCGTACATTTATTTTTATAGTGCCGCGTTCATGTTTTACCACGTCAAGCGTCTCAACTATGCTATAAAGTGTAAGGGCTGCCTGGGGCATGCCCTGTTGAAATGAGCCTGCTTCGGGTGAGAAGATGGTCTCGGGACTTTGCGATCACTTTTTGTCATAACCTCTTTGTCCTGAAAGTTAGAGTAATGCGATTCGGGCAAAATTGCTCTACTAGTTTTAATTATGAACACCCTCCACTGACTTCAAAAGTTTAATTAATATATTTGCTTGTTTTGCATCAAACAAAATGTCATCATATATATCTGTCTAATACCTACAATATTTAATATTTTGAGCCGTTGCGTATCTGACTAAGTTCGTCTACAATTATTTAAAAAGAAAAACGCCCGGAGCTAGTAAAATCCCCCCCCTCCCCCCCCCTCCTCCTCCTCCTCCTCCTCCTCCTCCTCCTCCTCCTCCCCCCCCCCCTCGTCCCCGACAAAAAAGCCTACTAGACAAAAGAGATTCAGCAGTACGGACGTATGAATTGACAAATGAAAAACGAGAAAACCTTGGATGATAAAAAAAAAAAAAAATATGAGAGGTCACATCTACATTGGCTTACAGTTGTTAATACTTAGTTAAAAATATCTATTTTTACACATGGTATTACCCTCGTGGAAATGGAGCGTGCTGGTTAAGTTACGGTGTTTGTGGAGACTAACATAGAGGACGAAAACAGGACGACACGTTTCTCCAACTGGCAGCATACATTTATTTTGACGCCCTATTTGCTGGAATAATAGCAGCCTTGCTTATGAACATTACCCAAGTGTCTGCTTTCTCGCGGATCACAGGAATAGCGAATCACTACGATCGGCAGAAAAATGGAAGAGGTTTACGGGACAGAGATATCGGATCACACGAAAATGTTAGCGGCTTGGATCGCATTTTTACGGAGAATCGCGTTCTCGACCTCCCCTTCGCTGCGTTTTTATACGGAGCACGGTGATTGGTTGTATATGTGTTCTAAAGGAAGTAGACGCAAGGGCCCTGTTCGTAAGAAGTGCGGTGCTCCCGCTCAAAATGCCCTTCAAGAGAAAACTTTCTTAGTTTATAGCAAAAGCAATTGAAAGCCCAATTAACATACGAGTGTTGCCTTTCAAATTTGTATCGTTATCTTAGGAGTATCACTCTTTATATCGCTCAGTTTAGATGTCGAGTGCACTAGACTAAGCATAATAAACATGAAAGGCGCCAGAATCCCCAGACTGGCGTGAAACAAAGTAGCAAACCCAAAACAAAGTAGCAAACCGGGACAAAATACCGCAGGTTAACTTCTTTGTCTTCCTTTCTGCCCTTTATTCCTTCCTTCCTTTGCTCGTTAATCTGCGGTAGAATGCATTTCTTGAATGGTACGGAGTTTTCCAATTCTAATCATGGCGAGAACAGCTCTCCAATGGCCACTAAGATAAACTACCAAAGTCATCCTAATTTATTGAAAATGCAACGAAACTACACCCGTATACGATTACTAGACCGAAAAAGGTATTCTAATTAAAATACAATATTTGGCAGACTCGATTAATTATTCGCACCTGTTTGTTGCTAGGGCACCGTAATGAATGACAATCTCATTTGCATGCCTTCTTCACACGGACGTTTATACTTCCACTTTAGACAGAGACGTTGCCGAGTAAATCGCGTACGATAACCGGAGTCTCCCTTTAAATGCAGGCCATGAGAGTCTCCGCTTTTGAAATCTCAAGCGACTGCTTACCTCGGGCGTGGAGAGCGTCCTAGGAAAGCCGGGCTGCCAAGACCCATTCTGGGAAGGATCGCAGAAAAGCTAGCGACGCGGAGGCACGAGAATCAACTGTCTGGAAAGAGAGAGAGAGAGAAAAGAAATACAGGTATTACTAAAAAAAAATAGTCAGAGTGCAGGCGAGCTGGTGTATGTTGAACATGATTGTAAACCTGAGACTGGGGCGCAAAAAAAGAGAACACAACAGAAGGTATAAAAAGAGGAGGCAACGTTGCTTCCTCTTTTTTTACCTTCTATTGTGTTCTCTTTTCTGCCCCAGTCTCAGGTTTACAATCATGTTCAGGTATTATGTACTACCATGACGATTTCCGACCCGAAAGTTGAAATTTGTTCACACTGACCCTCCAAACTTGAGATAGTCGTAATTTTAAGTATGCTTAAAATTGTCATAGAAACAAAATGGAACAGCGGATCCCGTCGCCTCACTAGACCCACAACATATGCTCCGGTTGAGGAGCATAGAAGTTACTCTAGCCTTTATATTTAGCGCATACAGTTACACTTTCGCCTATAGCTAGCACATGCACTTAGACTCTACGAAATGCCTGCGCGTCTACTTGCCCGCAAAATACTCGAAAAGTCAATCTCTGTGAGCTACGAAATCAGCTCAGCGAATGATAAGGCGGAACATCTGCTTAGGACCTCAAATTAAGTCTGCGCTGTGGCATTACGTAATGCAGAGCGTCATGCTTGCATTGCGTAACGCCACATCGCAGATTTCATTTTAATGTCTAAACAGATGTTCCGCCTCGTCATTCGCTGAGCGGATATCCTAGGTCGCACAGATTGGCTCTTTGAGTGTTTTGCGGGTAAGTAGACGCGCAGGCATTTTTTAGAGTGTAGTCTAGCGTATATAGCTAGCATGTGCAGCTACTCTAGCCCAGAGTAGAGTCACTAAATAAGCTAGCTTTATTTAGTGACTCTTGCCCAGAGTACTCATACGGTTCCGCCTTTTAGTTCCTCTGCGTGCATCGCTAGGGCAACCCTGTGCGCGAGACCACGCGCTATACAACGGTCCAATCTATTTTCTTGAACGTACTCTTAAACACTCTCGCCCCCAGCCACCTGGTAGGCATATCCGGTATCCGTGATTAAAAAATAATAAAACATTTCAACCTGCAAATAGTAAAAATAAAATAGAGGGGTGACAAAACGAGAATGGCTGACAGTTACGCTTCCAACCTAAATGTATACTTCGGGCGAGGCGACGGCCAAACAATGCTTTCGCCCATACTGGAAGTGACGTCATGAGATGGATACTTGGGCGAGTTGGTGAACCATATTCTAAAGTAACAGCCCAGAGAAACAATCACACACCAGATACTCAGAAAGAAAGACAGAAAGAAACTCAGAATACACAAGAGTTGTAAGTTCAGCGCGTGTGCTTGTCTCTCTGAGTAGCTGGTGTGTGGTTGCTTCTCTGCGCTATCACCGTAGAATACGGAAGCGACGGTATTTCAGGGTGGCGACGCCCTTGTGAAATAGGCTTGTTCCTCTCGCGTGGGTCATGCGCAATAGTGACCATAGTAAGGATTCAACTGTGAAAACCATTGTGTGTGAGCGTGCGTGCGCGTGTAAGATAAAAAAGGATGACAGGCGCTGTATTTCGGAAAATGGCTGCCCCCAAATCATGACACCGGCCAACGCGTTCAAGATAAAAAAAAAAAAAAATCAATCAACTGCAGTTTATAATGAAAATTTGCACAGAACAGGAGGACGGTATTTATTCTGTGCTGTCTGAAAGCATATATTATACCCCTGAAAATTGTGTGCGGCAATTAAGATAAAATAATTTTCACTAAGAGTGACTTATTTTTGTTTTAATGTAATGGTAAATATTTTATTAAAAGTGTCTAAGTTGAAAACATAAAAACAGACTGCACCAGACCCCAATGCATCAAAAGGAAATAAGAAATAGTAAATCTTTTTCGGCTTATTGTTTCCTGCTGATACTTACTCTTATACTAACATGCCCCTACACAAAATTAGAAAGTTACGTTGTTTTTCGGCCGTTGTGAGTAACAGGTTCTTTGTCTTATGTGGCCGTCTTCACTAAAAAATACTTTCCACAACAACCTTTTCGCATGATAAATTAAGATTTGCAAATAATTACAATAGATTATTTTTCAACTTTTGGCAAACAATTTTTGCTTGCAACATTTTGCCGTCAAGGGGAGTGGTACAACGGCGCATGCGCGTCTGTCTCCTGCAAGGACTACGTTCGCTTCCCGCAGTGGTTGGATAGAAAATAGCATACCATCGAGATTCACACGTTTATCAGCGACCTCCGCGCTTCCCCGTGGCCCGTTGTTCGGAAGCGCCATAATTTGCGTAGTGAATGTTACGACAATGTGAAATGCGGGACATTTTGAAGATTTTGGTTTCTCTTGCGGGACGCGGGACACGAGCCCTCAATACGGGACAATCCCGCGAGTCGCGGGACGGATGGTCTCTCTAGATTAGTTTCCTCCATTCCGCCGATGTTTGTGGCCGGGGGAGCCGGGAAGCAGGTACAGAACCAACACACATGCGCTTCTATATCAAAGGGACGGGGAAAAGGCAAGCCAAGAGCAGGCATTACCAACAATGGGCAGAATTCAGACGAAAGACCACAAGAAACCGCTGCTGAGGCCACAGTGTCTAGAGGTGCCAACCACGAACGCTCTTAGAAGAGGTACCATCCACCACCACCAAGAACAACACCACCAAGCCAGGGTTGGATTCCTCTTTTTAAGGCAGCAACTAACATGGCTTGTACGCTGCTAGCAACAGTGAATTCAGAATGGTCATCTTGCATACTGTGAAAAGGGAGATTCCGTAGATCTCTTCTTTAGCTCGGAATCTAGTAGCGGAGGAAGACGCTGCTACTGAGCATGCGCACCGTTAGGTTCGTCTGCACTATTCCAGGTATCATTTCCGGTGGCCGCAAGCTCGCGTGATGGCAGGTGTGGTAGCAGCTCTCGGTGCCTTGTCAGCTTAGAAATGAACGGAGCGCACCTACACTCTCTCTCTTAAATACAAAATTTTATTGTTGCAAGGACTATCATAATACTTGCGTATGAGAAATGAAAAGTAATAGTAGCAGAACATTTTTGAAAAATATCAAAATTGTTTTATTGTTTTCTGGATAAGTGTACGGAAAAAAGTAACATGAAAGTAATTTGTCGCGTAACGAGTAAAGTAGTCCGTTACTTCTCAACGAAACCAATTTGTAACGGTAATCCTATATATTCAAGGCTGGGTAATTCGTAATTGTAATCCATTAGATTTTTCAAGTAACGAGCACAAGTCTGGTTATGGTCGGGTCTAGGGAGTGGTGGTGGGGAAGGAGTGGGAGACGATGAATATGTGGATAGAGCACGAGTCTTTGTACGAATGTCCAGGCCTGACTCTCCTAGGAAAAAGAGTAGGCTGGCCAGGACCACCTTTCCCCTCTTTCCCAGCCCCACCGGTCGGAACCAGGCATCGCGTGTGGGAGCCCTGCACTGCGGTTCGAGCGCGTCGAGGGTCGCAGATCGCTCTTCTGAAAAAGTAGTACATTCCAAGAGGAGGTTTTCTTCGTCGGCAGCCATGTCTGCCTCGCAGTAAGGACACGAGTCCGGCTCTTGCTGGGAGTTCTTCGGGTTAATGCTGAGATGTTTGGCGTCGTCCCATCTTTTTAGACGCGCGGGTGTTACTGTCGCTCCTGCTCGTAGCCATCGCAGTCTTAGAGTCGGAAGCCTTCGGAAACCTCCGTTGAGCGGTATGCATACCTCGGGTGGATCTGCCGTTTCGTTGAGCTTCCTACGGGCCTCCTTCCTCACCGAGGTCTTGCCCCTTTCGAAGGTTCCTTCCGGGTCGTAGCTTGCGCCGCCGTGTCCAAGGTTGTCGTCGATGCCTTTGATTCATTGAGGGATGGAACGCGATAGCTCCCCGGTGAAAGATCGGTAGGCTGCCTCGTTCCTGGCGATTCCTGCGTGGCCCGGGATCCATTCTGTAGAGATCTTTACGTTCTTGGTCCTGACAAGTCTGGCGGCAAGTCAAAAGATCTTCCTGATGGTGTGGTTAGTTTCGTGCTGAGTTCTGCACGCTCCTACCACGTTCTGCGAGTCTGCGAATATTCTCAAGGTTGAGTGGTTCTCTGCGCCTGGATCCGCGTCTTTCGTGGCCTCCAACGGTGCCACCGCTTCCGTCTTTTACGTGTTCGATATCTTCTTGCCGCCAAGAAGTTTGACTTCCGCAATTCCCGTGCTTGGAGAGTTCCAGGCTGTCGCCGCTCGGATTTTGCCATTGTCTTCCGCGCATGCCGCGTCCGTGTAGTAGATCCTCGTCCCACCGGCAGGGGTTTCCGTTTCTTTGTCGTGTCTCTTTGCACACTTCGCTCTCCTCTTGGGGTTGCGGGCTGCGTTCGTCCTGCGCGGAATGGGGCGATTTGGGGTCATCGTGATCCGGTCCCACGGAGGTATCTGGGGTAGTAGCGGCGCCGTTTCGTCCGCCTTATTTCTAACAAGTTCTGCGATCGCCCTGCCCTAAGGGGTGTGCATGCGTTTGAGTCAAAAGCTATATTCGTGCTGCCTCGCAATGTCATTTATAGAGGGCATCGGCACCGTCTTGGGCAGATCTTCGACTTTCGCGCACTTGGAAAGTCTCGATATACATCTTCTCGTCTCGTTGAATAGGGTTTACAGCGCGGTTTTCTGGTGATTTCTGAGCTCATAAATGCGCACTCCGTACACCACCTTCGACAATAGGGCGGCTTGAACGATTGTCTCGGCCACCCGTTCTCCGACGCCGCCGGCACGTGTGGCCATTCTTCTCGCTATGTACAGTCCCTGTTTCCAGGTGTCGCGCATTCTTCCTATCCACATCGTGCGGTCGAGGTAGGAGTTTGGGAATACTCCCAGGACAGCGTGTTCCTCTGTCTTCTGGATGTGCGTACCGTTGACCGTGAGTTTTTTCCGGGCTCATTTTCAGCCCGGGCCGAACTCCACGTATTTCGTCTTTTCGGGCGATGGTTTCCGGCCCGGACTCGCGAAGAACGCGTTGACCTTGTGTAGCCGCCGTTGTATCGTGTCAGACTGCTCCGCTTTCTCATGTCGGTCATCGTCCTTGTAGAAACATCGTCCGCGTACACAATGCATTCCAGGTTCGGTATTTGAGCTAGTTCCTATAGCAGCGGGATCATGGCAATGTTGAAGAGGGTTGGAGACAGTACGCTCCCTGCGGGACCCCTACTGGTTGTGACGTTCGCTGCTTTCGTACTCGCCATATTTGACCTTATAACTTTTTCCGTGCAGACGTATCTCAATGATACGTCTGCACGGACGTATCATTGAGATACGTCCGTTTTTCGTGGTGCCCACTACGGTAGCGTGAGGCAGCGTGTCAAAGGGCATCGATACGTCGATCGCCACTAGCATCCTCCGTTGTTTTTGCGATTTCTTGTCTTCGTACTCTTCGAGATCCATGCCAAGAAGGCTTTACCTGATAAGTGCAAGGCTGATTTGCGTGCCGAGGTGCTTTGTGAAGCCCGTTTTGGCCGGGTAAAGCCTTCATTGTCGTCGAGGGTCCAGTCAATTCTTGCCAGGACCAATCTTTTCATTGGTTTACAGAGGACAGATGAGAGCGAGATTGGCCTTGTGTTCTGCGGTCTGTCTGACTTCTTCCCGGGTTTGGGGATTGGGCGGATCCAAGAGAGTTTCCACTCATCCGGGATCCCCCCTTTGCGACTGATCAGGTTTATCTGCTCGAGGAGCTTGCTCCCATGCGTGTCGTCCCGGTTTTTGAGCATCGCGTTGTTTATCCCGACGGGGCCCTCCGCGCTCTCCTCGTTTCCCTTCTCGGTGGCCACTTCTAGTTCCCAAGCGGTGAAGTTCGCCTCGCAGAGCTCTCCGCTGTCACCCTCCGGTTCATAAATCGCTTTGTCTGGTTCAGCTGCGGGTTGCGGGAAATAGACATCCCTGGTCTATTCGAGGATCTCTTCTACTTTCTTGTTCGCGCCCAGGGCAATATTCGAGGATGTGTTCCCTTCCTTCCGCTTTCCGAGCATGGCGTTATACACGGTCCACATCCGTTTCAGGGCCGTGTGTTCATTGAACGAGTCACACATACAAAGCCAATGGGTCCCGCTTAGCTTGGCTGCCTTTTTTATGTGTCGCTTCCTGCGGAACTTTTTGTATTTCTTCACACAGTTGGTCCTGCGACGCCACAGGGAGGGCAGTCGTGTGTCCTGCGTCGGACTGTCTTCATTCACTCGCTTCTGTATGGTGGCTCTCATTACTGCCTTCGTTATGACTATCGTTAGCTGTATTATGTCGCTCGTCTGGCTCTTGTTCGCCATATGTGTCCTTAAATGGTCCCAAATGATGCTCCGCGTTTGTTTCTTATGTCTCTGTGGGCCACCCGGTTGCTCGATTTTCACCCAGATTGGGTTGTGGTCGCTGCCCCAGGTGTCCTTGTCTGTATAGCCCATTCGGCTCGCACGATGCGCTCTGCCCAGGTCAGGTCGGGTGTGGTGACTTGTTGTCTGGGGTTTGGCGTGGTCCGCATCTTGACCCTCGCGGTGTTCAGGAGCGTGAATCCCGCCATTTCAATATTTCGTTGCAACGCTCTGGCTCAGCAAATATTTTTGTTGGACTCCCAGGAGACTAAGGAGAATGAAGTGACGTCAACGACACAGCAAACGCAGATTGGATGTTGACAGAAGAAAACGAAATCAACAGCCAGTCTGCATTTGCTACGTCGTTGACGTCACTTCCTTCTCCCTAGTCTCCTGGGAGTTCAAAAAGTGCAATATAGCACCCTTGGTGGGGGTCTGGAGCGAACCTCGGGTCTGGGGCGAACCTCGGGTTTGGACGCCCGACGGGTTCACCTCCGCGCCCGAATCCTTCTGGTCACCGATGTCTTGCTTTACCCGCCGTGACCACCGGTTCTCCGAACGCCGCTCTGCCAACCAACACTGGTCGTCGTCTTCCCGGCCACGCTTTTCTTCTTCATATATATCCCCCTGCCCGGGCCACGGGGCTCGGGTTGCACGGATGCCGGCGTGGCAATTCAAAAAGATTACACGGAGTCCTTCGCGCACATCACAAGATGGTTAATACTTTCAATGTACGTCCAGCCCTAGTACACGCCCTAAATATTATGTGTCTTAATTGTAACTTCGACCTTAGTAGTAGGAGCGTCGTAATAGCCAATTAAAGGATCGACGTAGGCCTGCCCCTTGCGGCACTTCGACGTTACGAAAACGCGAAGAGTGGAGAGAAAAACTATCAAAAAGGACGTCATCAGCGGGATAAGACGACCCTCGCTCGGATTCCAGAAATGGCGACGAGGTGAATGGTCACGCTTCGCTCGAGCTCCGCAATTTTGAGTCTTCGATTGGATTCGTACCCTTCAATGTGACCGAATCCTTATACAAAAGACGAATAAGGTTAGGGACCCCTCCGTACGGAAGAACTGTTCCAGCCGGTGAGCGATCTTTGATTGGCAGCGACCGAAAAGAGGGCGAGCGGGGCCCGATTCTCCGGCCGCCAGTACTTGGCTTCCCAGTTAAGCCTAACGTTTCGAACCACACCGGATCGGCGGTGGCAGAGGCCGCTCTCCCGTCCACCGCAGCGGCTGCTATAGCTGCGGCGACAAGTAAGAACAACGACATGGAAATTGAAGATCCGCTTGCGACAATCTCCAGAAAGAGATATTTGGAGGAAACGCAGAAGCACAAGGAGTAGAGCACTGCACGGGCCGGAATTTCTAGGCCCGGCCCGACCCGGCCCGGTGGAGACACGGCCCGGGCCCGGCCCGAGCCCGACAGAATTGTTAATTTCAAGGCCCCGCCCGACCCGGCCCGATGGTGTAGCCCGAAACAACCCATTTCCGTTTGAACCCGTCCCGTTTCGACCAGTTCCCTAAACGCCGTTCTCGTTTGAATTTGTCCTGTTTCGACCCATTCCCTAAACGCCCTTCTTATTTGAACCAGTTTCCGAAACACCCTTTGCGTTTGAACGCGTCCCGTTTCAACCGACTTTTATAAGACCCTGCACATCGCAACCTCTTCGCAAAAAGTCTCCATCGTTCTAAGCCTGGTCTGCGCACCTTTTCTGTTTAAGAATATGTTCTGAAGTAGCTTTACATGTCAACGCGTTCTTAAAATATACAACCCTTTCAGGCAAGCTTAAGTTTAATATATTCCTAGTTAACCCCTTAAAACGTTTGTTTCAAGATGGTTCCCAAAACGTGCAAGCGCGGAACGGACTTTGTACACTGCGCGACACTGATACCGCGAACAGGACGTTGGCTCTTTTTTCGAATTTTACTTCGAAATGGTTTTAGTAGGCACCAAAGTATACCGTTTAGGTCTGTGGCCCAGATGAGCACTTCTAAAGACACTAATATTTTTTAAAACAGCGTTTTGATTCTATGAGATGAGCATAAAAAGTTAAAACACGACGATCGCTTGTTCGCGTAATAAGGGAGTCTTAGAATAACGTACTCAAGCACTTTGGGCAAGCTAAAATTAGCATCGCCATAGGTTTTACATCGCAACGCTATTTTTACGGTACCCAAAGCGCTTGCGTACGTTTTTCTAAATCTTCCTAATAGTGAACTAGATATTTTTGAGAGCGATGAATCAGACAGGTTGACAAGCATATGACTGGGACTTTATTTTGTTCACAACTTATAACACAACCCTCGCTCACACGGAAAAAGCTTGAAGGCTTTCTAGCTTCAAGATGTCTTTTAGTTATTATTTTTAACGACGCTGTAGTGAATTAGCACTTCGCTTTTTTTTTGTATTCAATGAACCTAAAAGATTAATGAGCAAACTTCTTGCTATCAACAACAATTTATTATTTACGGCACAAAATTGCCCAGGCACGGCTCGGGCCGGCCCGGGCCGGCGCGGCCCGAGAACTTTTTTGTTCAAGCCCGAGCCCGGCCCGGGCCCGCGAAAATACGTGCTACCCGGCCCAAGCCCGGCCCGCGGGCCGGGCCGGGCTCGGGCTTTCGGGCTGGCCCGGGCCCGTGCAGTGCTCTAACAAGGAGGGCCCCAACTACAAGCTGGAGGCGAAAGAGACAATCGAAGACGGAACATCACCGCACGCGCCCGAAAACAGCAGTAGCGACAAAGAAGCAGTCCGTTGCTTCAGGTGGGCCGCAAGAAAGCAAAACCAACTAAACGTACCAGACCGGAGCGATTCGAATTACCCAGAATCACGGTGATCATGAAACCGACGTAACAAGTAAGCATTAGAAACATCGAGCCCAGGCTCAACACCAAGACGCTAAGATCGCACCTTACCACACCGTGTGGAGACAACAGGCTCAGTTTCACCACATGCACGCGGACCAACGATCTCGCGATTACCACGTGCGACGAGAGGCACGCCCTTGACCAACTCAAAGTCACCGCACTCGAAGTTCAAACTGACGATCCAAAGAAACAAATGAAGGTTTGCGAATACAGGTTCACTACCCGCACTCTGCCTAGAGGCGTGATTCACGAGGGTTCGCCCGACATAATGGCTGAAGATGCCAATAAACACACAAACTCGGACTTCCACAACGTGATTCACGCGCGCCCGATTAGTGCAAGGGTACATTTTTGTTGACACTAGGGGGGGGGGGGGGGGGGGAAGGGGAGGATCTCGAGAGGGGAGCTAGTGCTACTTTGGGAAGAGGGTGAAAGTATTCCCGTACAAGTTCATGGGGGTAGTCTGCCTCCAGTGTCACGGCTTGGGCCACAAGGCGATGGTCTGCACCCGGAGTCAACGGTGCAAACAGTACGGCGAGATGCACAACGTCAACAAACTGCGCAAAGACAAGTTCTGCACCCACTGCAGAGTCGCCGGTCACACGGCGCTCGAAGCCATCTCTCAATCTAAGACGGAAGCGGACAAGCGCATGCAAAACAGTTCGGGTAGATCCACCATCACCGCGGCAGCAATAGGTGCGGCCTCACCGAAGCCACGCGGAGGAGGGGACGAAGCCTCGGACAAATGCATATGTGGTAGCGGAAAAAGAATACAGCCGTACCCGAAATATAACAAACAACCGAGCGACGACAAACGTTTTACTCAGCTTTAAACAGAAGAGGAGCAACCGTCCCTCCTCAAGCAGCACGCAACCTCTGCGCGACAAGGCACGTCATACAGCCAGGCACTACGAAGCAACCCCTAAAAGATGCAATTGCCCAGAGACTTCCCCTCGCCCCGTAACGGCTGAAAAAACAACACGGCCGAACTCCTGGCCCAAGCCATGCTCGAACTCGAACGCATAGGCGAATACGTCAATCAACTAAGGTTAAGACACACAAAAAAAAAAAAAAAGAAAACAAGCGAAAAAAAAAAAAAACCCGCTGGAAACAGGTTAAAGCCAAGGAGGCGGTAATAATGGCGGCATCCGAAGCCAAAAAGAAAAAGAGGAAGAAATGAATAATGACATGCGGAATAAACCGTCACGATGGTATCGCATCTAACTTCTTAAAGCACCCAGAAGATAGCAGTCGCGGGCGCAAACCGCGATGGCCGCGAAAAGCAAAGACGACGGCGAAACCAACGGCACACAGAACCTCAGGCAAGAGCTACAACAAGCCCACTAGCAGGCAGGCAACAGGAATTCCAGTAGTTCCAACTAACAATACAACACATGTTTGCGCAAGTACTGGCACAACCCAGTAGCAGCGATGACCCCACCGAACCAATATGGGCAGCCAGCCAGTCATTTTGCTACAGACACTTAGGGAGAGTGTATACCCCCTTGTTTTTCTTAAGGCACCCCCTTAATTCGCAACGACTCGTCTATTCTCAGTGCCCCTTAAAACTTTAGGCCCCCCCCCCCCTCCTAATATCAATTCCTGGGGAAACCCAGCAGCCAGCCCAACAGCACCCGGAGTAGGCCAACCGCGCAGTCCAAAGGTGCAACGCAACACTCTCCTTTTAACGTTTTTCAATGGAACTGCAGTGGCCTCAGGGGCAAGAGGGCCGAGTTGAAGATGAGACTAGATGACGAGCGCAAGCACATGGACACAGACACCACCATCATAATGGTGCAAGAGATATATGACGCGGACACGCAGCTGGGACGGTACTTCAAATGCCAGCAATACGGAGTGGCGCAAAGGGTTCGCGAAAAGACGGAGACCCGTCCGCAGTCCGCGATATTCGTTCGCAGAGGCGTGCCACGGCAGCAGATGTGTACGAAGAAGTGGTGAAACTCGACGCAAGAAGTGGTTGCCGTACTGACGACGATAGGAGCCGGAAGACCCCGTTTTTTTCTCGGTGAACTACAGACCATGCATGGATAAGGAAGAGGATAATGAGTGGATCGCACACTTGACCAAGACTTACAAGGGACGCCACCAGATGCTAGTCGGCGAGTACTTTAACACCGGACACGAGGACTGGGGCCTACCCTCACCACGGTCACCACGTCGGCCCTTCCAGAAGACGCTGGTCCCGGAAGGCTGAAGCCGAAGCCTCGTTCTAGACGTGACTACGCCCACGACACTCCACTGACCCAAGACTGCCACGCCGCCGGCCGCATCGCCACGAACCGGTGAAATATCTGATGAACTGCGCTTCGGGCGTTTTATTTTAACGGTGTGTTGGAACGTTAGTGACACCGCAAGCGATAATTTTGTATTAAGGGACAAGTTAGTAATTAGTGCGGTACTGGGTATCTCGTCCAGGCCCTTCTTTGCATATCTGTATTAGTTTCCTTTTGTTTTCTTAATAGAGTGATTTTTTTGTCTTTTCCTGGAAAAATGGCTACGTCTTCTTTCCGTGGGATTAATTCCCAGGGTGTAATTTAATCAATATTCATCACGAAGTTTAGTCCTCGTCCCGCAGAACCGTGACAGATATTAATCGCCACCTTTTAATCACATAATTAATCCATTAATCGGTATAATTCCTTTCCGTGCATAAGCTGTTTAAAAAGTAAAAATAATATATTTTAATTAAAGACTTCAGCGTGTTGGTGATCTACATTGACTTCGTCAATAATATATTTTAGCTCCTCTTGATTGTGCGATAAACGGCGCAATATACAATTTTGATAATGAATCAATTCCGATGCGTAGTTAAAGACACTTCAAAGGCACTCACAAATTATTGCTTCCGCTGCGTGAGGCAAAGAGGTTCGTTGATATTCTCTGGCAGGAAAGACCTCATTTCCTTGTTCAATAGCCTGTGCTGCACTAAACGGACATTCGAGATGCGTTTAAGTGGTCGGGATACGTGTAGCCTTCTACACCCTTTTCGGGAATTACAAATTTGTCCCCATAGTTTACTTGAGACTAAACTTTGACCTATATTTTCCCTTATATGGGTGCACTCGTCCAGGTCTGCGTGGTGAAAACATGTAATTTGTATCTCCTTTTGGTTCGTCAAAAATTTGACGACTAAGCGGGTAAAACAATTAATCAAAATTAAAGCATTAATCGATTAATCGGTAGGTTAATTGATCAATTGCTCATCCCTAGTGTCTACATTACATTGACTGTTTGTTCGAATTCAAGGACCTCTTCAGATTCCCTTTAACTAAGACAAAGCTGGAGATTGAGACTTTTTTTTATGTGATCTGGAAACGAAAATCTCGGAAACATTGTTTCGTACTTATCTGTCTTTGTTGTGTCCAATTAACACTGTACAACGTTTTTTCTAATGCCATTGTTTCGGTCAACTAACACTTTGCGTTTTTTTTTTCTTTGTGTGTTTATTGTGCAATGAATTGATGCGGTTTTGTGTAGTGTTTGATATCATTTGTTGGTTTATTTCATGCATGCAAATATCATATGATTATATTTAGCCTACTGTATACATCCTCTCGCCCTGCAAAAATTGCTATGGCGGGGCAACCTACAAATTATAAATAAATAACGTTCACCGAGTTGGCTTATGAAGCAGTACGGGTATATCACACCAGCAAGTCGAAACAAAAAGTAGTGCAAGATTTAAAGTAACTCTTACCCGACTAGTTAAAGGCGACAGTAAAACAAAAATAATGAACACCGAGTGAACTGATTACAGAAACTTAGGACACTGACTTCTGCCTGGTATGGCACGAGGGTGGGCGTACTGGGAGGCTGTGTAATGAGTCGCCCCCATGGGTTCACCCCGCAATCAGCCGTCAAGGAATAATTGCTGCCTACCAAACCGGATTCCGTGAAGCCGATCGGGGAGAACCACTGGGAGCAAACGTTTCCCCGAAACTGCGGATGTCACTGTACGGCTCGATGGGGAATAGAATAATGATATGCATTCGACTTGTGTCTAGCTAAATGTCCCGGCAGAACAAGGGAATGAAGTCGCCTTCATTTGGAAAGATTTTCAGTGAGCTCAGCGTTGAGGAGGGGGAATGGGAGTTTTAAGTGATTGAGACGGATTAGCCTTACGCAATGTCATTGTCCGATGCATCGAACTAATATCGCTCATGTCCCAGGGACTTCAGATGAACTCCATATGGTTTCGAGGACGGATTGTCCTGAGACTTGAGAATTCTTTTCTTATATCCTGTCGCACATTGAAGCAACTGGCAATTGTACTAGATTTTTTTCTTCTGGAAAATTTCACAACCAGGCATTTGCGAACACAAATCAACCTATGGAAGATATGCGTGTAAAGGCCCGTTCACACAGTGTCGCTTTTTCGCGCGTTATGTGACGGTTTGCTAAGCTACGTTGCGCCGTGTATGTTACCTCAAAGGGGGGGTGGAACGATTTCCGGACTTCGGTCAAAGATTTCTGGAAGTTGCCCTCTGACACTTCTGGAATAAAGAACAGAAAACCGATTTCACCTGCGTGTCCTACTTGTTGCGTAAAAAAAAAAAAAAAAAAAAAATATAGATAATAATTGGCATTTCGGGCACCCCTCAACTCACTCCCAGCCTTCAGGGTCATACCTAGTCCCCCTCCTAGTGACGTCATTCGGAGTGCCGTGTAGGTTCCCGTGTGCTATATCGGAGGACGCTTCCTCTCCCTCTCTCTACTGACATTAGCGGACGTTATGCTGCAGCTTAGAGCCGAGCGGGGTCACGTAATCCCTTCGCCGTAGTTCCTTCGGCTGCCACTTGGGGCTGCAGGTGGGGTAAAAAACTCGACTTTTGCTTTGCGATTATGCAGCGGAATCGCGACATTTTTAATGAAGGAGGTGTTTTCTCTATTCTCCGGGACACGATATACAACGTAAAAATGACGAGATGCAAATTTTTTAAATCATAAAATCGGTGCGCCGCCCCTTTAACTCGCGTTATATCTTGGGACGTGTGCTTACGCATTGCGCGTTCACACTGTCCCGCCACGGCGCTGTTGAACGTATCCAACAACGAGTAGGAAACATCTCGCAACTGTTGCCGTAACCAATCGCTGACAAGCTTTGGCGGTTAGAGGCCACGGCGGCTGAGTCGCATGGGTGGAGAGGGTAGGGTGGCTCAAGGGCGTTTAAACAGTCTCATCTGGTGGTTGTAATGCACCAAACCAACCTTACGCTGCAGCGACCGCGGCGGAGGCTTTTGCAGTCAACGCTGAGTCGTCTGCAGCCACTACCGCGCTTCAGCTTCCTGGCAATAGGTAATCTCGGGTATTCCCCGCGTTGAAAACAAATCGCCAATGAGAAGAAAAATATCTTTTAACCGCAAATGTTTGTATAAATTAGTGTGTTTACAAGAATAGATATAAATCGTCTTGCGTATCACTCAAGTCTTAAGCATATAATGTTGTTCAAATGGGAATCCGAAACTGGCTACGAAATGAAGGACTGACTCACTGGTCATTTGCGCGGCCATGTGTCCGTTGTTTCTCCTCGATGAAGCTTAATTTCCTGCTTTTCGCGTAATGTTTCGACCACTTATTCGTGTGCATTGGTTGATAAATATCCATATTGAAGTCGCAAAAAATGTCAAAACCATAAAAAAAAACTTTTTATATGAAGGGGTCGATCGGATCGGCGAAGCGAGCGAGAGATTTTGATGAGCCGTTGAATCCCACGTCTGTTGGTCGTTGTAGTTGGGCTTCCACAGTTCTCTGCGTCTTCTATGTGCAAGGAAATTAACGTAGATGCACGATACAAATACTACAGTGCTTCCTATAACTGCTGGCAACGAGGAAAGCGGTCAAAATACTATACGACGACGATTCTAAAGCGTTCGGTGCCGTTTCAACCTTCCGCCTTTCTTTTTGGGCATTGTTGGTGGTTCAAATATTTCCCAGCTTCAACTGTACTGGGGTTGTTGTACTGGGCCAGTGTCGTGTTGACGGAAACGAACGGAGCATGCGCGCGTTTATCGCAGATGACTTTGGCACCAAGAGATGGCGAGTACATCAGTGACCCCATCGCTCTTTCGCTATTAATTGTCGCGGTAGAGGCGCAGTGTGTTCGGCCAATCGCGATTGCGATGGGGGTCACGAAATCGCGCTCCTCGCCACCTGCTCTTTCTCGCCTTCGGTCGCCCGTTCCCTCGGCGCTCTAAGTCTTTGCGCGCATGAATGTGGTGGCCGAAGCATACGCCGAAGCAAGCAGCGGTCGTTCGACGGCGTAAAGGCGCCCGTGGGAGAGAACGTCGCCGATGTGCAGCGCCGATGGTCTCGGCCTGGCTGATAGGATGGAAAGCATTCCATGTCAAGATCACGCTGTCTGTGAGCGTGAAGCGGCACGTGGAAGATAATGTTACCAAGCGAAGAATGGACACACTGGTGCGACCAAACAATTTGTGCAGCGCGTCTGCGAGAACGTGTTTGGTGCTCTTTTGTGTGTGGTGATCGGTCTTGGTTAACGCGAGATCTGGTGTCTTTGCCGGCGGCTCGCCACGAGGTTCTTCAGACGTCGTACGTGGACCCTCACTTGGCGGCCTTCAAGGTGTGAGCTATAGGTGTCTACGCAGCGTTCTTGCTGGAAAGATTCCCAATTTTATCGAGTGCTACAAGTACGGATACCGGTCGATTCCAGAGGGTCTGCCTCAATTGCATCTTGTGGGCGAGTGTTTGGTATCTCTGAGAATGCGGTTCACGCACATTTACCGCTTTAATGTACCGAGGTGGACAGTACGGTATTAAAGAACTTGTCATAAACATGCTAGGGGACATAGACACTATGGCGCGTTCACTGCCGCGCACTGTGTAAGATATTTATACGTGTGGACAACGCGCACGTCGCAGCTGCCAGAAAAAGTCCACTCCTCGCCTTGGTTGTAACCGTCGACACCAGACGGCTCCTCGAAATTCTGATAATGGCAGCCATTGGCGGTCCCGCTTTCCTATGCTTGTCTATAAGAAACATGCTTGTTTTTAAAGCAGGTTTCTGGGTGCGCCGCGACATGTAGATATTGGCGCTTATGCTACGCGGGGTGTTTAGACAATGCTTGTTCATTGATCCTAGTCTCGTGCCTCAACGGCGGCAATAACAGTTCTATGAACGCGTTAAAGCGGAGAGATCTCCTGCTTAGTGTTCAAGCCAACGTTCGTCAAGGTCAGGAGCAAGCGACAATATGCATACAGCGCCCCAAAAGAGGCATTTATTTGGTCGATCTCGTCGGTGCGTTCGCTGTGCATGCGTATCATCACCGATATATATATATATATATATCAGGGGTGGCCAGGCTGGCCTGACCTAAGAGCCGCAAACAAAACCACGGGACTTCTAAGAGCCGCGGGGGGGGGGGGGGGCAACTTTAACTTTTGTTGAGAGTCTGACTGTATGCATGGGGGCTCAAGGCTGTACGACTGCACGTATGGGACTACAAGGCTGTCAAACTGCAAGCTGCAGTGTGCTTTATTCTGAAATCTTTTCTTTTTTTTCTTGGGGAAACGCGGAAAGGGACGAAGAGGGGGGGGGGGGGGGGGGGGGTTCCTTACGAGGGATCCGCGAGCCGCACTTCGACCAGCAAAGAGCTGCATGCGGCTCGCGAGCCGCGGTATGGCCACCCCTGATATATATATATATATATATATATATATATACATACATATATATATATATATATATATACACACACATCAGTGTGTCGAACCGAAAAAAACACGGGTTCGGTTACGGTTTAGGTTCAGGTAAATTAATTTTGTTCTGGTTCAGTTCCGGTTCGATTAATTCGATCCGCGAACCGGTTCGGGGCGCTGAACCGGTTCGCGAACCGGTTCGGAAATTATAAATGACAAATTGCATCATGACAATAAATTACAAATAAAACATCTGAAATCAGCACATGCGAAACGGGATACATCGTAGTGTAAGGCTCAGGGATTTCTACCAGGAATGGTTTCTTTATTTGCACTCAAAGGTTACCTCACCGATGTTTACGCATTCGGACTTCATCTAATTGGGTCTGACGCAGTAGCTGTAAAATCCGCGACCTCCTTACAAACCCACTTACAACTAGAACTCGCTAACTATCCCGCCACCTCGGCGTGTAAGCAATTGAAGGAACAGTGGGGAGAAAATACAGCTTTCTTTATTTGAACTAGCCTTCGGTAACTCAAATTAGACCCTTAAAGAAGTTTTCATTAAACAAGATACGGAATATGAAAAACACTTCACCGAACGCAACGCCAGAAGGACGTAATAGGATAAATATTAAAATAGAAGAGTTCGCTGTCTCACAAATATGTTAGCTTCTAAGTGCCTATACGAAACCGGATGCATTATTATCAAACTCCACAGCCTTTTATTTTCTCATTCCGATGGAAGCAAGCTTCAAGAACTCGCGCGTTGTAGAAACGTGTTATGAAATGAGCACACAGCAGCATTTAGGATTTACGAGATTGTAGAAAAATGAAATCCCGTGACGCGATTTTTTTTTTTTTTGCACAGCCTTCCAATTTTTTTTCTTCCGTGCAAAACGCGACCAACGCAATACTGGTTCCTATGTCAAGATTCATGGATGCAGCTTTTGTCAAGATTCATGGATGCAGCGTTTATATTCCTAAGACTGAGTGGAGAAGAAAAATATGTAAGCGAGGTGTGTGTCAGTTGACGGCACTTAAAAACAAATGGAATTGATAGCACATTCATTGTCAACAGCGCGTGACCGAACCGTTTTGACATGAGCCGGTAACCGTTATTTTTTTTCCGGTCCAGTTCCGGTTCGGGTTCATCGCGATAACAATATAACGGTTCGGGTTCGGGTTCAGTTTTGGAAAAAATACCGGTTCGGTTCCGGTTTTCGGTTCGGTTCGGTTCCGGTTTGACACCCTGATATACATATATATATATACCGGGTGTTTCTGCGAAGACTTTCAAAAATTCTAAAACTTAAAGCGTAAAATAAAAAAAAAAACTTTCTTCGGGAACAAACTACCAGCCACGGCGGACGTCAGGAATTGCCAAAAACATAGTAATTAGCCAACTAATTATTTAAAATTTGTTAATTAACTTTTTAATTAGTGGAAATAGACATATGGTTCTAATTAGAAAGTTGCTGAGCGTTATCGAAAACCACTAAATCAGTCATTTTCAAAAAGAATTTCGGCGCGTGAGAAGCGTAGTATTGTACTAAAGTTACCGCTCGTGGAGCAGGTACAAGGCTGGGGCTAGATAAGAGACGGAAAAATCGCGCGGGCGCCTTATCGCAACCGCTAGCTTTGTACCTGCTCAAAGAGCGGTAACTTTAGTGCACTATTACGCTTCTCACGCGCTCAAAGTCTTTTTGAAAATGACTGATTTAGTGGTTTTCGATAACGCTCAGCAAGTTTCTAATTGGAACCATATGTCTATTTCCACTAATTGAAAATTTAATTAACAAATTTTAATTAATTATATGGCTAATTACTATGTTTTTGGCAATTCCTGACGTCCGCCGTGGCTGGTAGTTTGTTCCCGAAGAAAGTTTTTTTTTTTTTTTTTTACGCTTTAAGTTTTAGGATTTTTGAAAGTCTTCGCAGAAACACCCGGTATATATATATATAGGTAAAGTAAGGTAAATATAAAAACAATGGACGGGGAAAAGTTACTAAGTGAATCCGTAATATTCAGAAAGACTTTGAGCGCGTGAGAAACGAAGTAGTACACTAAATTTATCACTCGTGGAGCAGGTACAATGCTAGCGGTTGTGGAACGCGGATGATTAGATTATCATTCACAACCGCTAGCCTTGTACCTAATCTACGAGTGGTGACTTTAGCGTACTACTGCGCTTCTCATGAGCTCAAGATCTTTCTAAAAATTATTGATTTAGGGGTTTTGGATTACGCTCAGCAAGTGTCTATTTGGAACCATATGACTATTCTCAATGCTTAAAATTAATTAACAAACTCTACTTAATTATTCGACTGATCGTTACTATTAGCCCCATATACTATGTCCCCCTGGCCGTCCAGCTTACCAGCACAAACCGCATAGGCGTAGCTTTCACAGCTTTTTTAAGTAAATCCAGAAAGCTTAAAAGAGATGCCCTTTATATATTCAGAAAGTGGATATTGATCAAATGTGGAAAATGAATCACGTAAGTACGCCTCTAATTTGACGCAGGGGGGATGATGAGTGACTTATAACGTGAAGTTTCTGCTTGAACTTTTGCCGCTAGGAACGTTGGATCGTCTGCGATGTTTATAGCGAAAACACCGTCGAATTAATTAAAGACATTTGCTTTTACTTCTGTCGCAAACTTTGTTTTCGGGGCAATGCTGGTGTGCAGCTTTCCTGGTAAATGCACGCCATGTGCCAGGCAGCGTAGGCGCCATCACAAGGGGCCACCACGGCAGTAGCGGTTGCGACATGTCTGTGCCTGGCAGACCTTGAGCGCATCGTATGATAGTCAGGCTGTTCTGCAAGAGCTCATTGCACACTGCGTAGAAGGTTACATCGCCTAGTCGGGTAACAACGTTAATTGGGAGCTCAATAAAGCCAAGCTTCGGCCGCAACGTTGCTGCTTTCTCGACGACGGCGTTACTGCCGAGAGTGGGTTGGATTTCTTCTTCGTTGACAAGAAACGATCGGCGGATTTCACCACCTATGCTTCAAATCGCGAGAAACAAAGTTTTCCAACTTCGGCGGCCGCCTCGCCCTGCGTCGCCAATCTGCCGAGCACTGCTGGGCTTCTCCGCGTCCCATTAGTCCTGCGTAAGCTTTCACAAAAGGTCATGAGGGAAAGTTCAACCAAGCCTGACGTTACATCACAACGAGCCTTGCGTTTCTTTGTTGCCATAGAACTTCACCGTCGTATCTCTTCATAAGAAGACATAAGCGACCGTAGCGTAACGTCAAGTAAGAAAACGGTGCTGTGCGATCGGGACTTAACCTTTCAAACAGCAAAGGGTAAATCATACGCCCAGCGTTCGCGATGTCTGTCCACGTCCTGAGTTTTGCCGTCTTCTAACCCCGTGCCATGGAATGGGCGAGCGTTCTCCAGTGCATGTCATAAGGACAGGTAAGAATAGCCATAAAACTCTGCCGGCGGTTGATCTAGAGGTTACAGAGATTTACGTATTGGACCCATGCACCCAGGAATCCTTAACTTCCTGGCTAAGCAAAAGACGACCTTTACTAAACCATAGCCACTGACAAGACTAGAACGGGTGAGATGTCTTCCAGTTGTCCCACATGCAGCGCGCGCTTCCTACGTTCGATAAAGATTCAGTGTCTCGGCGCGACATAGTTTCTTCTATACTCACAAAGACTGGCAGTTTGACGACGGAGCCAAAGTCCCTGGTCGCAGATTTGGAGCGCGGGGATCTGGTAGCGCACATCATCAAAGAGCCATTTCTCTGGGAACTTGGACGTCAGCGCACAGCTTTTGCCGCAGCGAGGACCCGAAACACATTAGTTCGCTCGGGAGAAGTATGTTTCGGCGTTTCGCCGCAGCAGGGCGCCAGTCACCTGGCTTTCCTCTCATCCGTTGTGCGCCGCTCCACCTTTTCCATTTAAGCGGCTCGTGGGGATCTGCCAGGCTTTGTCAGTATATAGGAGGCTTTGTCAGCGGGAGCTTCGGGCACGCAGTCGGAGCCAAAGCATAGCAAAAGGAAACGAGTCCGTGCTGGAGGTCGGGCATCGGAAAGAGACGCCGTTCTCGTCCTGTCAGTGAGGGTAGGCAATTTTGCGGATAGCGTGTCAAAGATCGCACGACCGAAGGGTTCTTGTATTGTGGCTATTCACTCCAGCAGATTATGGATTATCTCTAGTTTACACTGGGTTGCGAGCGCTCAGTTTCATCCCCTTATGTTCACAAATAATGTAACAAAAATGAGCTATAGGTTTTGTTTACTTGTGCGGTTTTATTTACAAGGTATCAGGGCAAAACACAGCTTGATTCGGCCTGGCGTGGCCCTATTGACTGTGCATCACCTCTACCAACGGACGGTTGCATCTACCCGATGAGCCAAGTGCCTTAAAGGGTCACTCCGCTTCATATTTATAGTTAGAAAACTATGCAGCCCTCTTCAGTATCATATAGGAAGACCGCATGTCAAATATTACGATCTAATTCTGTCGATATATTTAATAAACTGGCCAGCAAACTTTCAAATGAGCCAATTAAGTCGCCGAAATCTACCTACTGTAGCGTGCGACGTTAGGCGCAATCGTCAGCGCGGTCAATGCGACGGAGTTGGAGCGGCCAACATTGAGCCACTACGTCAGAGGCATGTTTACGTCATTCTCACGTTTTGCTGGTTTTTACTTCTCAGAGCGAAATTGAACGATGACGTTATGAGTTTCTCCTCCCGGTGTTGGCTCAACGGCGTCCACGTGATCACCGTAACGCGGATGCGCTAGTTTGCGCGCTTATCGGTCTGTTTGTCCGCTACCCCTCTCCTCTTTCGTCTTCTCCCCTTCCCCCTCTCCCCCGGACCATCACCGTCCACGCCATGCGAAACGACCTGCCCGTGTTGCGTGTCCTGTACCTCGCCCCACGAACGTCACAAGACCACGTGGTTCGACGTGACGTGGCCATCCCTCTGACGACACGAGAGCAATGTTGCTTGACACAACCAAAGTTTCGGTTTCGGTATCAGCTGATGTTTAAATTGAGATTACGCAAATAATATTCCATATTTCGCGAATCCGAAGACGTAGAGCTGTTCAGTAGTGCTTTGTGAAATGGAATCACATGTAAGCCTACATTTTTCGGAATTGAGCGGAGTTGCCCCAACTCCGCTCAATTCCGAAAAATGTAGGCTTACATGTGATTCCATTTCACAAAGCACTACTGAACAGCTCTACGTCTTCGGATTCGCGAAATGTGGAATAATATTTGTGTAATCTCAGGCTGTGTTTCAATTCTTACCCAAATGGATCTGAGTTACTCCGGCGAGTCGTGTCATGCGACACCACCGATTGAAAAACGCTGGACGCGGGTAGGTTTTAGAACGCCAAGGTACAAAACTCTTACCCTGGAGTAAGATCGAGTAAATTTTGGAACACGGCCTCAATTTAAACATCAGCTTATACCGAAGCCGAAACTTTGGTTGCGTCAAGCAATATTGCTCTCATGTCGTCAGTCATGGCCATGTCACGTCCAACCACGTGGTCTTGTGACGTTCGTGGGGGCGAGGTACAGGACACGCGACGCGGGCAGGTCGCTTCGCATGGCGTGAACGGTGGTGGGCCGGGGAAGAGGGGGAGGGGAGGAGTCGAAAGAGGAGAGGGGGAGCGGAGAAACAGACCGATAAGCGCGCAAACTAGCGCATCCGCTTTACGGTGATCACGTGGACGCCGTTGAGCCAACACCGGGAGGAGAAATTCATGACCTCATCGTTCAATTTCGCGCTGACAAGTAAAAACAAACAAAACGTGAGAATGACGTAGTCATGCCTCTGACGTAGTGGCTCAACGTTGGCCGCTCCAACTCCGTCGCATTGACCGCGCTGACGATTGCGCCTCACGTCGCACGCTAGAGTTGGCAGATTTCGGCGACTTGGCTGATTTGAAAGTTTGCTGGCCAGTTTATTAAATAAATAGACGGAATTAGATCATAATATTTGACATGGGGTCTTCCTATATGATACTGAAGAGGGCTGCATAGTTTTCTAAATATCAAAAATGAAGCAGAGTTGCTCTTTAAACAGCCCTCCTTTTCGAAACCAAGATTATCACTTGGTTAGTCCCAACGCATGATAACAGTTTCAACTGGGCTGAGTGGATGAGGAACACTTGACGCACAACAATGACGTATCTCATTCGTAACAAAACTAAAAATTATGTCGTCAACTACCACACGTGGTACTAGAGCAGAAGTGGCCGGACAGAACAGGGATGGGCAAAATACATGCAAATATGTATCGAAATACAAGTACAAAATACTTCGTCAAAAATGTATTTAATTACAAATCTAATTACATTTCCAAAAAAGCATTTAAGAACAAGATACAAATACAACCAAATGAATTTGGTCTCCTCCAAATACTTTTCCAAATACATTCCTCAAAATTTGCGTCAGCGACCTCAGGGCGCCTGCAACGGGCCTGTGGGTATCTCATTTTATTTTTGCTTCGCAAACTCGGGAGTTAGTGTACGAGGCTCTACTAATGTAACAGAAATATAATCACAAAAAAAAAAAAAATGTAATGAGCTTGGACGTAATAGGTGAAAAAAGTACAGAGCTTCAAACAGCTTTTTTTGCCGATTACATTTTGGTATAGACCAACAAAGAACCGAGCCGACCAAGACGCGCAGCACTAGCTAGAGAATTTTTTTTTTTATTTTTGCAACTCGCACCAGTTACGAAAATCTGGACGACCCGCGCATTTAGAATGTTCCAGGAAAAAATATGGATGGAAATCAGGCTGGAAAGCATCACAAGTTGTCACAGGCACTTATTTAGCCAGTCTGCCTGTGAACGTCGATTTCGTCACTATTCGTGCCTTGGACTAGCACCGTAATCACAAAGTCACTAAACGCTTGTGCTTGATTGAGAGACACTGCATTCGGTGCAGAACGTAGTTTTCTTCCTGCTCTGGACAGTGACAATAAATTTGAGGGATGTATTTTCACCCACAAAATTGTATTTAATTACAATTGTATTTGAAATACCCACGGTTTAGTATTTAAATACACACGTCAAATACATTACCCAATTTGTAATTGGATACAGATGCAAAATACTCAAAGTATTTGAAATACGTATTTCAAATACTTGTATTTGAAATACTGCCCATCCCTGGGACAGACATATGTAAAGAGTCATAGAAAATAATTACTTGTAGTTGAGAGCCGCACTAAAAAAGGGACTTTGTTTCTTTTGTCTTTATTTTAGTCGGTGATTAAAAAGAATTCGACTGATAAAACCGTTCCTCATTATGGTTTTTTTTTTTGTTTTTTATTTTTTATATATTGCGACCCTGCCGTAAAACAAGCACCTTGAAACATTTTTTCTTAGATGACGTCGTTGCAGCCTTGAGCAGCTCGCTTAGATGTTTGTCTATCGGGGTCGCACGCCATTTTTATTTTACCTCCACAGTTGAGAGGAGTGCCTCGGAGCACTACGTTCATTCGAATATCAAGAGACGTTTCTGACCCGCAAGCTTGGCGGTGGAGGTACTTTGCTTTTGGGGGTACGCTGATCTGGGAGCCCCGAATCGCATTTTGGCCAGCCCTGCATTAAGGGCTTGATCGTTGACGTTAGGATATCAAAACTCCATAAAAAGATGAGGGTCACTAATGTTTTCAGTACCCTTTTTCCTTCGTGGTAACTTTAGCAGCCTAAAAAACATGTTCTGCCTGCGTTTCACAAACCTGTAGTGACAAGAATGTGGTTGCAGGCACTCTTTGGCAACCGGTAGAGCATCACACCGTCACGTAAGTTGGCGTCTGAGCGTTTTTACACTCTGCTGAAAAATACCACCACCTCCCAGACAACAAGGCCGTATAACCGGATCTCTTACGTCACTTATCGGAGGCCAGCAGGACGCACAGATTAAAGACAAAAGGAGCATTCGGTTTCTCACTGATTGGACACGAGCTCCAGCCGAACATTGATGAAGCACTTGCGGCCAATCAGAACTCCGCGCTTGCCTCCGATGGGTGACGCATAAAATGCGGCACGGCGGCCTTCTTATTTACTAGTCGTTAGTTCGATGGACATTATTTGTAACACCAATTATGCGTTACCCTCCAGCCGGCTTATCCAATGAGAATGCGCCCCAACGTTTAGGCTGGCTCGAGGAGGCGGTCACACCTCTTGTCACCGGACGACCATTGGAGCATGATGCCGGTTTTATATTTTCGTTGGCTACGCTCATTATAGACAACCAATGATGGGCGCTTCCCGTGAATCGTGGTGAATCACAGCCTGACGGACATTTGAGGGTGTCCATCTGATGTGTAGCATTATAACGCAGGGCCGTGCACAGTATGGTCGGTGACAGGGTAGGAACGTTATAAGGTCCGCCTCCAGCACGCACTTGCTGCTTTCCGCCGGGTTTTGGCTACGCGTGCGATGAAGCCTTATCGAAGGCTGAAACTTTGCGCTGGAGGCGGAGTATCTGCTGCATTCCCATCCTGTCGCCGACAATGCAGAGCGCAAGTTCGTCTGCGTCTTGCTCAAGGGGTGCGTTGAAGTCAGAACGCCGAGCTCTTATTGGCTGATAGGAAAAAAAAAATTGTGGGTAGACCTCGAGGCATCCAGCATTGAGTCGTACCCACTATCGTTCCAACGAAAGCCAATCGGAGTGCAGCGTCGTTCTAACGTCACCGCCACTCCTGCACCAGAAGCAGACGGCTTTCTCTTCGCATAGCCACGCGGCGCGATGCGAACAGCGCTCTCAAATATGGCTCTGACGTCAGGCCGCCTCGATGGCGCTGCTTACGACCGCACCCGGGGCAAATCTAGTTTCTGTGCACGCGCACAATCAATACCTGTTGACGTCGGCTCGTTTCTGCATCCTGGTATCACATAGTTTCTGCTCCAGTCACTCCCAGCTAACAAACAAAGCAGGGCCTCGTCTGTGCAGGCACTTGGCGATTCGTGCTTTGGCATTCGTCTAAAGCGGCCATCTAATTGGATGCGGAGCGGTAATGAGATGCGCGGTCACGCCTTCCGTTTCTTAAGCTGTCGGTGGATACAAGACGACTGTGTCATCACACTAGCTTCGCGTACATTTCTCTTTCGCTTTAAAATGCATCCTTTGTTTTCGGCTTTGGCTATCAAATACACGGACCTGCTTTTGTCCTAAAGTCCGGAAAATAAACGACACGCCAAACGGCATTATCCAGGCCCACCGCTCCTAATAACCCGAAACTTGCACGTACGTTTCTTGGTGCATAAGCTGATATTAATGAGAAAAAAATATATAAAGTAAATAAAAGACGCAGAGAGAGAGAGAGAGGACTAGGGAGAGAAAGAGAAATTGAGAGAGAGACAGAGAGATTAAGAAAGAGGGCAGAATGTGCGTTAGTAGTTTATAGAGGAGAGTTCAATCGATCGGCGTGCAAACGCCTCGGGGAAAGAATTTGCCTTCGTCGCATGGTCGCGAAAGCTTGTGAAAGTTTCAAATTCTAAACCCAACGAACCTGAGCTAGCCTGTACGTAGACACACACGCCACGCTGTGCAGTCTGGGCTTTAGAGATCGGGACCAGAGATTGCACTAATTGGAATCGGGAGGGCAAGCGGGTAAACAAAGAGTAATGATGCGTGCACACGCCGCACAACAGAACGCCGCATCCCGAAACACATGCATCATTATCCTGTTCAGCGTAAAATGTCTGCGATGAAAATGGGGAGGGGGGTCGAAAGTAAACTGCGCAGATATGAAAGAGGAAGACCCGGGGAAAAACGACGGGAAAAAACACGACTCACCATTTTTCGAGATTGCTTGCGCCGTGTCGTCAGAAACTTTAATGGGGAGTGAAGTGATCGTTTGCCGGAGGGTATTTTACTGCCTTCATCCGTGTCATTGTACAGTTTTTTTTTCCTTCGTAGAAACATTATTATTTTTGTTTAAAAAGAACATTACTTTTCTCTAACAATTGCTTTTCGTGTATTCTGTTTTTCGTTATGCTCTTTCATTCTTGTTTGAAATAAAAGGCAAAATTTTCCATTTTTCGCAGCACGTCCAATTTCCTGTTAAAATAATATAAATTAATCGGTGATCTTTTATTCGAAGCTTTATGAGCTTTTGTTCCTACTTCGAGCAATTTTACAGCTCATAAAAACAAATTCGCCCGAACATTTGTTTTTATTGTAACTGCATTTTGTACGCTTTTTTCAGTGAATTATGAAAATTTTGGCAAACCGCTGCCGCGTTTCTAAAATAACGATTACATTGTGTTCAATAACGCCACGTGAACGCGACTGCTATTAACCCTTTCCTGGCAACGGAAAAAATAGAAGTTCGAGGATAGCCGAAAAAACAAGGACAAGAAGAGACGTAAATACGGGCGCCAGTGCGTTCGTCTCTTGTCCTTGTTTTTTCGGCGCCTATCTTCGATCATGAACCAACTGGCCCAAATTGCCATTTTAATGAAAAGTAGCAGTTTTTAAAGGATCTGTTCAAACGCTTGCATTCTCCTTACTAATTGGCGTATGGAGCAATATGACACGGCAAAATTTGACCCAATTTGTTCTTTCAAAAGAAACTAAGGTTGGTGTAATGTGAAAAAAAAAACTAGTTCAAAATTGTATTTCTTGAAAATGCTTTTTAGGTGCGGAAGGCGTCGAAACGCTGCACTTCTACAGCTATCCAAATTAAACAGTAAACAAAACAAAGAAAACTTCAAGATATACAAAATGCGCCCCACATCCACGGCTATTCCTCCTGAAAGTTAGTGTACTCTAACTGACGCTGTTTATTTTAGGTTCGTCGGTGAGTTAGCCTCCGTAGTACGTGTGGTTTTCAACGAAGGAATGCTTATTTTGGTGAAACACAAATGGTGCACCTCACATCTCTAGCAGAATGCTTTCTTTGTGTTCTACCTTGGTTTTGAACATATCCTTGATTGCAGTTCCTTCATATTTAGTATTTTTGTCCGCCTTGTTGGGAACATAAAACGTGCATGCCGGCTCGCGAGAGCATTGGAAATTATAGTAATGTTTACGGACAAGCCTCTGTTGAACAACGCCTATAACATCATTCAAAGTGTCGCGAGACCTCTTGAGGTCTAATAAATATGCCACAATACAGTTGAAGTATGTAAATAATGTCATCTTTGTAGTTAGCCATGTAAGACGAGTCGAACCTCCCTTCCCAGGACTAGTTCTGACAGGCCACCAGCTTGGGATAACGCTCAAAACTACGCTGCAATTGAAACTACAGCTCTCCGGCTATCCACGAAATGGTGGAACATAATTCTCCGCACTAAAATTTAATTTCTTGGGACAGCGCTTTGTTAGCATCAATCACCAGTGATTGATGGTTATGGGCGCGGTTAGAAAAGAGTTAATTTGCTCTAATCGCGCACACCTTGTAGATGTTCGTTTTTCAAACTAGAACCAATCCGTCTCTTTTCGTCGTTTTGTAGCGAGCGTGCCGAAACGAAACCTGAGCGCCTTTTTCTTTATTTTATTTTTTTTTAATTTTAAGGACTTCATTTATCCTGCTTCCAACAAAAAGTTCAACCTTGTTTTTTTTTTGTTTTTCTTTTGTTTTATTTGCCATTTGTTATGTTTGTTTTCTTGTCTCGTGTGAAACGCTCTTGCTCTAAATATACTATCTCCACCAGTGCGCCAGCCTTCCCGTCGCTTCTTTTGAATCCAAGCTCGTTTTTGGGAAAAAAATAAAACAGACCTATTGTAACGACGTCGTACGACTTATACAGACCCTCAAATGTACTGCTGAATAGGACCGATAGACTCGTAGTTGCCGGATGTTGTCAACACCTACGTTTTAAGGAAGTCTGGATAAAAAATAATCAGCATTTTTTTCGCATACCCAGGAAGTTGCAGATGGCGTAGGAATAAGGGGAAACAAAAAAACTGAAAGATAAAAAAAATTCTTCCGTAAGATGTGTGATATCTACGCTCTATAGAAAAAAAGTCCGTGAAGTCGCTTTCTTGTAGAACACGGAGACAGCCAATTACGGCGAGAAATAGGTAGGTCCTAACGAATGACGGAGCTCAGAATACGGACGCAAACATTTAATGTGCGCAAGGACATTGTGCGAGCAAAAAGTGATGCGCATTGTCCCGGAGTACATCGCATTTTATTCGGACCTAGTCACATTCTGAGCTTCGTCCTTTGCTCGAATTCCTCTATTGTCCGTATGGACTGGTTGCCTCCTTGTTCTCCAGGAAAGCCAACTCGAATGCTTTTTTTTCTCTCTAAAATGTAGCCTGAAAACACAGTCTTAGCAGCATCTATGGGTCAAATTTCAACTTACTTAAAAGAGAAAAACATTTTTTTTCGTTTAAAGTTAGTCTTTTTGAACATGATGTCGGTTATATTCAGTAGAGACGTGATATATAGAGAGAGATAAACACAATTTTACAACTCGATTACCTAGAGTGAAAGGCGCGCCCTTCCCCCCGCCCCCCCCCCCCCCCCCCCCCCCCCAAGCGATCGGTGTGCAGCCAACTAGAGGTATTTCACACACTTGATACTGTACTGCATCTTTTGAGTTAATGCGACCAGGTAACCAATGCTTAGTTCCACACGTCAAGATAGACGCGTCGAAGTAAATTATATAACAAAGATGCAATATGGGAGCTGTAGCCGTCCAATTAAGTACTCTTTCTGCGTAACTATTTAAACGGATACATTTTATTTTAACCATACTTAATATCAATAGCGATTCCTTAAATTATCCCGGGTGCTGTTTTAATGATAAACATTTTCTTCGAGCCTGCCGGCGTAACGAGCAATCAGCCCTTCAAAGGCTTCCAAAATTACTCGCTGGATATAGGTTCGTGCTGGAGAGCCTGAGGTTGTTAGATTAGCGCGAGAGGAACCTGCTTGTCGTATTCTTATTTTCTTCACCTGGCGCGCTTTGATGTTTCTTTTTCTAAGAGTCGGGAACCTCCCTCGTTGTATCGAGCGCCACCATCACGCAGAAGCAAATACATGAATTACCTTTGTGCGTTTTTTTTTTTCTCCAATCCGGAAACGGCCCAGCGCACGTAATTTGAAAACGTATATGAATTTACCGAGCAGTCCTCGAAAGTAAGCCCTTATACTACAAGCTGTTCGGGAAGAAACCGAATGCGTCATCCAGACCTAGTAGTTACCTTTTTTTTTAAATTTTCTGCCGCACATATTCTGGAAACGAAGCTAACCAGATGCGTGTGACTGTCCTACACAATCTTCCGATCGGATTGTGACTATACAGTAAATCCAATTGAGTTGTGTGCATGCTTAGACAGCCGGAAGTTAGTCAGCCTCAATGGGCGCCCCGTGTCTCGGCCGAAAATGAGAAATGAAGCCAGTGCAGTACAACCGCTAGCCTGAGTTCTTTAACACACGCCGGTCCGACGCTCACCCAGGCCGATATGGACGGGGGTGGGGACTGAACCCGGGATCCTCGGATTTTTCGGTGAGAGCTTTCGCTCGACGCCCGCGCCGAGCCGTGATGCGTTATCTCACCCGGCCACCGATCCCCCTTACTGCACCGCCAATACAATACAAAAGATACAAAAACGTAAGACGTAGCAGTGTGCCGACTGTGGAAATACCAAAGATGTTCACTATATTCCTTCGCCTGCCCTTCCCCCGCCAAGTCCGATGCTCACCCTTTTGAAGCTCGGAGACGCCAAGCTCCTCACAACCCAGGACAATTAGATATTGTTTTCATCCGGAGGATGACGAAGGGTGGAATAGCGACTGGAAATTTTACGATCGGCAAGAATCATGGCACGCCTTTAACTCTCTGCCTAACACCTCAGCCGAATCTCTCGTTATTACTTTCATCCGCTGTGAAATTTGTATGCCTGAGCAGGCCTTCAATTTTTTCTTGTACTGATATCGTGTTTTTTTTTTTGCATTCATATCTCGAAAATCTCCTCTTTGTAACATTCCTCGATAGTCTTAAAGGGAATGGATAATCGAAATTAAAAGAATAATATTAATAATTTAACTTTACTAAATAGGAAACTTGGGACCACACTTTCAAACTGTGCAGTTTCACGCCTTTTTTCCATCATACGCAGTCTTGTCTTCGCCCGGAGTGATTAATTGAACGCGTAGAAAAGCCTTCTTTTCATTCTGTTTTCAAAGGTACAAGACACACACACACGCGCACACACCCCCATACATACACGCACTGACGTATACACACACGCACTGACGTATACACACACGCATACATACATGCCTACATACATACATACGCCAACGCGCGCGCACATACAAACTCATACAGACTCACACACACACACGTACACACAAACAAACGCGCACATGCACGCACACACACACGCATACGTATACACAGGTACACACGAATGCACACACACACACACACAAATACATAAACACACACACGCAGAAACAAAACATGCGCTCACACAAACACAGACGCGCACGCACGCACACATACACAAAATGTGTACTGGTCACTCATTTTGACGTTTAAGGCAGCCAAAGCTACAGTCTCCTGGATGTCAACAGCAGGGCGCTTTCAGCCTAATTAGTATTCCGAGAAGCAATCAGGGGCCCCCTCGGCACCAGCAACGAGGGAACAGCGGCCAGACGTGCTCTCTCTTGGTGCCTTCGACGTCAAGGGATAGCGCAGCAACTATGCACCACTCTGCCCTATTACCGGGTATCCGCTTCGTGTTAACGGTCTGCTAAAGCCCTCCACCTGGTGCACAAATGAAAACAAAAAAAAAAGCGTTTGATTTGACTTCGCTGAAAGGATGTACGAGGCTTAATTTGTAAACGAAGATAATTAAGCTCAGGTGACGCGTTGGAAATTAATTACGTCTTGAAAACACCCACGCCTGAGGTAAAGAAAAAGAAACAAAACTTTGTGGTGCAAGCCGAGACGTTAACTTATCCCGCGTTTATTTTCCTTCGATTCTAAAGTTTTTCCTTTCCTTTCGCCTCAGTTCTACATAGTTTCACGACATGCTTCTCTAGTATATTTCCAGCGGCAGAACTCTCCTGGGTACAATATACGTTATATTTTACGGCACTGTGAGGTTTACTGATCACATGAGCAGGCGCGCAGAACACAAAGAAGCGAAAATATACTTGTTGAGGATGTGTGAGGTTTTCCGAGCACACCAGCAGGCACGGGGGATTCCAAGAAGCGGGTCCCGCCTGGGTTCGTTATCTGGCGTATTTCTCCCCGCGCCAGGTCGTCGGCGACTTGTTAATGGGACATTGGCACGAGAGCGGGACATGTCCCCCGCACTTCGGAATGTGCTCCCGTTTGTAACCTCGGACAGGGACCGCTTGGGCGGCTGTACTTCCGACGCGCTGAGTACGTCTTGTGTTCGTGTTTTGTTTAACGTCCCCTTCGCAGATGTGGAAGAGCCACTGACCAAGGGTCTCTTGGTGGTACCCTCGGGAGTCGGGTTCGCGGCCCGGGGGGTCTGACCCTCCCGTCGTTGACGGAGATCGTGGGGCGTCCAACATCCCTGGCTGTGTGCGTGGGTGGGTGTTTTTGCGTGAGTCTTTTTGGAGTGTCTTTGTTGTTTAGCAGTGTTTTCCCTGATTGGCAGCGAGAAGACCTTTTGGGATTGGTCGTTGAACACGCGGGCGATGGAGGGAACTTATATAAGCGACCGGAGAAGTGGCCCGAGGGCTTCTTGGTCCATGGAAAGCGTCATGTAACTTTCTACTGTTTTGTCTTGTAAATATATTCATCCTCCTCTTCGCCAACTGTTGAGTCCCGTCTTGAAATCCGTCGTCTCTACGATCTGACGACCCGCCGCCTCTGCCTTTCAACATCATCACCGACGCAATCCTCACGGAAGAGAAACGAACCAAACATCACTGGCACCACCGTTTTAACGTAGGTAATGTGAGTACGCGGTTTTGGAAAAGTACGAGAATTTTAAAGGTGATATGTAAATCGGTAGGTTCACTATACTTGCGGTGCGTGCACAGCAGCGAGCTGTGCACCAAGCGTCGTTATTTGTTAATATGGAAAGAAAAACAAAACAAAAATACGTCAGTACGTTTACTAAAGAGTCATAGCGACGAGGTACGCATAGAGATCTCTTTCGTTTCCCTCTTCTCCAGAGAGTCGCTAGACCAACCCGGCATACGCGATATAAAATAAAAAAAAAACAAGACATTACAACTCACACCATGTAAAATCATATGTAAAAGGCGAAACAGGAATGATAAGACTGGCGCGGTTAAAACGTGAGCTTCTTCCAGTGGAGTGGCGAAAGGAAGACGATGTTTTGCGCATGCCTAAGGTTCCGCGATTCAACATGGCGGCACCCTCGTAGAAAAAGGCTATAGCTGAGGTGCTTGCACACTGTATAACTTAGAAGAAGAAAACCTGGATGGTGTCAGAAAGAGTAGCTGTTATCACAGACCTTTTTTGTGCATGCTATTTTTTTTTTCACTCTCGAACTTACTGTTGTCGTGTCCCAGCAATCGGGAATGTGCAACTCACTTCCTCAATGATAAATGGCCAGAACAGTCACTGGAGTTTGATGTTATGAGGCTTAGGACTATTTATACCTGCGCAGAAAGGCATATCATTCATTTAAAAGCGTTTTCGTTTTGTTTTGCTTTGCATGAATTGCTCGTCAACTCGCGATGCGCGACGTGTGAAATACACCGTCTAGTGCCATTTAGGACGGTGTCTTAAGCGAGCAACTTGGCTAATGAGCTGCGCGGCAGCCAATTGAATCCTGGCATAAGTATGCCCTAGAGACGATTAATTAACGAAACGTTCCGAGACAGACACTAGCTAAGGCGACAAACGCACCGCTCTCTTTGTCACGCACATACTTCTTTCGCAATTGCCTGTCTCGTTCATCCCACTGCACATACGACTCAGAAAGGTCATTCCGAGAGAAAGTAAGGAGAAGACGAAATAACAAAAATAACTCCGAGACATCATTGGTCCGACTTTGGCAAAGGTCCTCCAGGCTAGAAAAAATACCCATCGGTCAGCACACGTGCCGCTAGATTTAGCGTCTGGCAAATTTGCCAGTGAAGACGACATAGATGTAAGTTCCCAGCGACGAAACCAGAGACAAAACAGCCTTCTTTCTAATTTTACTCGTGGAAGAATTTCTTCAACCACAGTGCCTCCAATACGATCAGTACCGAAACGACGATACAAAATGGCAACTTTGGCCTCAGCGAAGAAAAAAATGCCGCTATGTTCTTGACAGGGAAGGTGAGATCATTGAACACCGACTGATTCATGTCATCCACGCAGTTCTATTTGCCCGGATGTATTTGGCTTATATTTAAAAAAAAAGTAAAACGTTATTTTGAGAAAAATGCGACGCATCTCTAAACCAAAATAAAAAAAAGTAAAAAAAAAAAATAAGACCAAATTGCTGAGGACGAGTTCGGTATGCGGAGGTTTTACCGCGGCCTCCAGTTCATAAGGCAAAACAGCCTGGTGGTTACACGGGCATGCACAGCAATCAACTGAAGAGATACGGTTCCTTAAGCCATGAGTAACCCAAAGGCGATTTGAGAACTCTTGTTTTTCGCTGACGAGTGTTAGCGCTCCCTTTCAATTGATGGAACGCAGTGACTCATGTGCGAAGCAAAGCTGCCGATGTCTAGTAGAGTTACAGCTTTGCGCAGCATCGCTGGCTCTGAACCAGACCACGACGACGCTCTGCATGTTTCGGCATTTGTTCGCTCGGGTAGGTCACGCTTTATTGAAATGCGAAGTAGACGCCGAGTGGTGCTGTTAACGCTAGTAATAAGTCTTGCACCGGAGACACGCTCCATGAAGGCGACAAAGTTGCAAAGAGCGTGTACAATAATAAACGTTCCCTTGGGGAATATAAAGGTTTGAAGTCAAGTCGGAGACGCATTTATCAGCTGGTTCGGTGGAATAGCTGACGAGAGGGGATCCACGATAGCTATGAAACACGGCAATAACTCATAAATTTCGTTTTTCTTTGCAGCTATCTCGCGATGCAGAATTGGGATTTATTGTGGCTGATACGACAGCGTCCTGAGCTGACATCCTTCACACAGATCGTGCGCAGCAACGGACCCGAGTGTTGAACCACCAGACTTGCCTGCGGAAGTGCACAAATAGAAGGCAAACTGGAGACAAATACTCAGCCTCCGGATGGAGATTGAGCACCGGTGCGTTCAATAAAATTATGGAAAGCTTCGTGGTAAATATTTTCGATAACGTGGTTGGTAACTTTAAAAGATTAATGGCGAACCCCATTTTAACATTAAACGATATATGTCCTATTCGGTGTCACATAGAGGTGTGTATCTAATTGAATCTCACCTACGCAGACCATCCGAGTATAAATAGCTATGTATCCTATTCGCCTAAATTCCTCGTGCTCCGCAAGCGATAAAAATGTTTACAAACGTCAATTATCGATCTACATATAGTAAAACCGATTTCATAGCATTTTATACCTGAATACGTTGAACACTTTTCATAGTTAGCATTTGCCTGCTTAATTAATAATTGAGTCATATCAAAATAATGATAATTTCTAGAACGCAAAATAACTAATATTTTATGAATCAATATAGGAAGACGAATCAAAGCACATTTACCCTTTCATGAAAATAAAATGTATATTCAGTGTTTCACTACTACTTTTGATAGTCATAAATGACCACACGATTTCGCGTTGGGATGGTGGCCCTCATTGTTACATCTGGCTATGAGAGTTTATACATATCTTATAATATCGCTTCGGGCTTTTAGATAACTACTTCTGTCTTCTGTATCTACCACATATTGAATTGGTGTTCGTTTTCTCCGAGGTCGGATCCTGTACTAAAATATTAAAACCCATGTTTAAATTTTACAAAAAAAAAAAAGGGCGTAAAACATCGTTGATTTTTAAAGTTTCTTTACATTCGGAATTTACGAAGACATTAATTACAAGAAATGCATATAAACAGATTCGGTTCAATAAGATTTCAAATAGTGTCAGCCGTTACATAAAACACAGTCAAGCAATACCCTATCTGTTACACGGGCCGTTTCAGCAATCACTGAGCCAACGATTGCTGGTATCTCCCAGCTGTCATGGAGCTCAACTAAGTTGTCCGGCGTTACCAGGTGCCACACTATTCATAGGCCTAACAACCCCAACTTTTGATCTCAGTTGAAACCGGGACAAAACCAAAACTGATCTCATTTTACTTTTTTATCTAAGCGATGCAAATGAATTATACACCCAAATTTTATCCATTATAAATGTTTAACACAACATATAATGAATTTTATTTTTAGAGCAAAAAGACGACGATCAAAACGTTTGACACGGATTTGAGCCAGAGAAGCACAACGAAAGGATTATCGCCACCGACATCATAATGGCCGCACTCGCCGAGCGTGTGCTTCCGCGACGCGCTGTGATCATTTTAGAAGCAGCTCTGGCCCCAAATCGTACCTCTTCCGACAATGTTTGCTGCTACGATACTTACGAGACACCTCCCTCAATCTTACGCAATAGTTATTGCTTCGCTGGCGCTGGCCATGAGCGGCGATGCGGCGGGCGCCGCCATCCTGAGCTCTATTGGGTCAAACCACCATTAGCTAACTAAGATACGCCAGCTCGGTTCAGCTCAATGAATGTTAGCGGATCAATGGCAGTTGGCACTGCCATGAAACTCCGGCCGATCGTGATTCACTCAACTGTCCTTTGCTCAATGAAAGGTGACAGCGCTCGTTTAACAAAGGCAGCTATATAAACAAAAAAATAAATGTGATCCGTAGTGAAGAAGAAAAAAAAAGGCGACTTGTGCATCCAGTTGTCGCTCGAGCAGTTTGGTGCGATTGCTTCTTTCAGAGTTAGCCGAGTCCGCGGACCTGGCACGGACCTTTCCGGATCAGGAAAAAGTGGCAACCGAACAGGCTTACAATCTCGACAACGGTAGTACGACAGGTCCGTGGACCTATTTTTTGATGCTTGCCCACAACATTCAACAGAGCAGCAGACTCGTTCCCGGGCACGTTCCTGCGGTCCGAGGACGAGCTCTAAAGTTATGCGTGCTTTTTTTCGCCTGGAACATATCGGATATCAAACCGAAAAAAAAAGAAAAGAGTGACGTCATCGATTTCGTAGGAACTTGTCCGGGACATCTCCGCCGTGTGACTACACCATACCAGACCTTAAAGAAAGTTCAGTAACTGTTACGAACCGAGCGCCGCGTGCAAAGTGAGATCGGACGCTTGGCTGAACTTTTGATCGTCTGCTCTTTGACGTTCGAAGTCCATCTACTCCTTCATGTTCGAAGTCATTGACAACTTGCACCTTGTCTGCAAATTTCACGTTGTTCTGCTGCCGGACACAAGCTGACATCGACCGATTAATGAAGGGGTACCGTCGAGATCGGTTATAAGTAAGTCGGTTATAACGCAATAGCGGCTACGGCGGAGCAATCACGATTTCCCATTCCTTTTGCACTCCGCTTTAACCGAAGTCGGTTATAACAAAATAGCGGATATATCGAAGTGATTTCCGATTCCCGATGACTCCGTTATAGCCGGTCACGACAGTTGTCGGAACAAGCACATGAGAGGCCGCGACATGTCTCTCGCTATTTTTATGTTGCTGAAACTTTCTCGCCAAAACAATTGCCCAATTGTTAACTCGCGAACATGTCAAAATGTGTCCTTGGTGTACCACGTGCAGACTTTGACGCCGCGTCAAATTAGCAGCCGAAAAGGCTGTTACTCTCACCTTGACCAAAAGGGGTTTTGGATTCCAGCTCGAGTCATCTAGCCAACCTTGGCCACGTTTCCTCTGAGTTTTGCGCGTGGAAAGCACTCCCAATCGAGAAACAACGGTTCTCTATTCTACGGTGAAGCCCCACCCGATGTCTAGACCAGGGGTGTCCAAGCAATGTCCCGCGGAGACCTTCCGGCCGGCCCGCGAATTCCCGTGGTCATTGCAATGGAGCTCGTCCCGCGAACCGCTGCTACCAACTCAAAATTAAACGCGCGCTAAAAAAAAAAAAAAAAAAAAAAAAAAGGCTTTGAGACTAGCATCAAACTCAGAAACGAAGATATCAGAAAGAACGAGAGAAAACTGCATCGTAATGCGGGTTCTCTAGCCCTATTCTGTATTGTACATTGTCGACACCTGCGTTACTATTCGCAGTTTCCCGTTACATATCTGTGTAACTACGTTGAAATTACCTTGCGTTTTCATGTATATCGTGTTTAGATATTTTTTTTAATAATTATCGTATATCATTTTCATCACTAGATTTCCCATTCTCATTCGTTTTCTGCCTTGCATGAAAATGCCAAAGTTTATATGTGCTCTTATGTTTTCTTGGCGAGTTTTCTGGGTCAAAATTATTTTGTTATATCATAAGTAGGAACATATTAATTTGACCAATAAAGCATACACGTTCGTCCACCTTGCATTCTTTTTAAAGTTTGCTCTAGTTTGCATTTTTTATATTTAAATGCCTCTTTCGGTGTATTTATTTAGTAATCCCTCATTGGGTTATTGAAAGTGCGGCAGATCCACAATCCTGCCCCTGAGCCAAAACGTTCGGAGACCCCCGGTCTAAACCTTAGTGGTATTACAAACTCCACATGGCATCGATTATATCAATATGAACGTTTGTAACAGTTGGTTCGTCTCAGTATGTCGGTATGCACGGGAGTGGCAACTTTACTGGGGCTAATATGGTAGTTAATACAAAATATTTCCGAGAAACAAGAAAAAAGTATTTAAGTAAAGATATAAACTTATACTTTTATCTTCGTACCAGTCTCACGCTATCACAGTTCGCGGGAATATTTCGGTTCCTCGGCCCGGTGGAGATAAACGAAAACTTTTCAAAACGTTGTCCCTGGGACCTAATACAGACAAATATGCCGCTCGATTAAAAGTACACCTTCACGAGTTTCTCAAAGTTCTTGAAATAATTCATTATTTCCGCGTATAATTACGTCGTTATATATCACAATTTACGCCTGTATTCGTCAGAAATGATTTTCTACAAAGTTTCGCTTAGAAGTCCTTAGAGAGGGCGCGAGGGGCAAATGTTCCAAAGGCGAAACTCTAAGGCGTGCTTGGAGGCCCCATAGTGCGCTAAATTTAGATATTTCCGACCTGGCGATGATGTTGTGTACAGGGAAGTGGTCCAAACAATCCGGGCAAAAATTTGTATCGCGCTGCCCATCTTGTGGCTCAACGGAGGTAGCATGTAGCTGGAAAAACCACGAAGCCACGAGTGTATACACGACGCTGACAAACAAGCCCGCTTACACCTGCACTGCGCAGAAGCCACATTCGCGTGTGTCTCTGCATGCGGAGTGGAGTCAGCGGCGTGAAGAGTCGAGTCGGTGGAGAAATAGTGCAACCAACATCTCCTTGGATGTCCTCGCGCAACGTAGCAGAGGCATGTAGCACTATTTCTCCACGGGGCGCGGTGCCATCGGTGCCGAGAAGCTCTCCGATTGCAAACCGACACTTCAAAACCCGTCGAAGATGTGTGGTTTTTCAGAAAGCCGTAAAATGCAGCGCGTGCCTTCTATCGCACTCCAATATTTTTATTTAGTGTTTTTCGATGAGGCTGAGCAAGTGTCCAATCGAAACCATGCCCTTAAAATCAATATAAAAATGATTACAGAAAAATATTAACAACTTAATTATCCCGAACCTTAATAATTTTCCTAAATAGGCACCTGGCCTTGGATCAAAACGACACACGCATTTTTTTGGCGCGTTGCGTAGTTTTCGCAATATCGAATTTGTCCACCATTCGTGAAACACCATATATATATATATATATATATATATATATATATATCTCATGGGCATGGTCAAAATGCACCTAGGTCGGGACGCGCTACCTGAGAGCCCTGCTGAGGCATGGTTGTATAAAAACAATATTAATTGTGCCGCAAAACCCTGCAAACTAAAGATTTTAAAAACATAACGCGCCCCTCTTTTTGTACTAAACTCCAATAAATTTCATACAAAAAGAGTCTTTTCCGTTTGTTTTTACGCAAAAACAGGCTTTCAAAAAGCTCAAGGTGACCACAGTACAGACAAACGATAAAGAGTGGCGCTGTTGTCGCATTTAGCTCGGTCTCGGTGGACGCCAGCGGCGCAGGTTTCGACGGCGAGTTTCCCAACTGAGTGTTTTAGTAACGTTGGTGGCGGGGGACCGAAGGCGTGGGTATAACTGAAAAGAAAAGAAAACCCTTGGTGAAAACAGCAACAACGGACGGTTTGTTCTTCACCGTTTCGGCCGAGTTCCGGCCTTAGTGACGACTCCGGCCGAAACGTCAAAGAATAAGCCGTCCGTTGTTGCTGTTTTCACTAAGGTTTCTTTTTCTTTCTTTTCAGTTTATTATATATATATATAGCAAATAATGTGATCACATCGCTTAAGTGCCGTATGTAAATAATGGTTCTTTCTATGTGTGTATGACGACAGTAAAGCAAAATAGAAATGTGCATTTTTAATACTATTATTAGCTGAGACATCTATGACACGCCATACATCTACATTTATAATGATTTGAGCCTTTTCGCCCCTCTTGGGTTTTCACCTGTTTCGAATCGACATCTAGTTCCCGATATGGCGTTTCTTCATAAGGTGGTCAACTCAGTTATCGACTCTAACCTCCTTCCATATTCTCCGACGACAAAATAAATTCACGACTTTTTTCTTTTTACTTTCGTACACTAAATCTGCCTTCCGTTGACACCGATGCTGATGATGTATGCCAGAATAAATGAATCTGACGTGGAGTTCTTCACTATAGTAATTCCGAGGGGTTCTATGTGAGCATATTGCAAATGCTAACTCTGAACAGTCTTTTCTTGTCTCGTCTTTCGCCTCATCTAGGCGACGCGAACCGCTCTAAGGCCTGTCAGCTGTATGGGGCAAAATAAACGCAAACTGATCATTTGAACAATTTATTACGCTTGATGACCTAAGCGTAACGTAGTTTCATTATACATGTGCTCCTTCATATAATTATGTCCAGAGTCTCTATAAAATAGTCACCGCTTAATTAACATAAGCAAGGCTTCCAAACAATCGACAATTTCAGTAATAAAATTCTTCATTTTATTTTTTAGCGCTTTACCTATCAGAAAGTTTCTGAGCTTTATGAAAACGAATGAGTTTAGGAAGAGTTTTCAACATTTCATACGGTAATAGGGCGTTGTAGAATTTTATATTGATGTTGGAAATGTAAAATAAATATCACAATATTTGCGATAGTTTACTTTTGTATTGCACAATATTAGGCGACAATCCAGCTTTGTGTTCGTTATATTTTTGTGCTGTAGGAGTTTCCTGTAAGACAATTGCAAGCATGGCGCCCGATTGGTGCCCCATGCGTTCAAACACCCGCAATGTTAGCGTAAATCTAGCTTTTGGTAAGCTCGCGAAGGCACGTACTTGCCCGCATGAGCGGAGGCATCGCCGCTGTCAGATACTCCGCTCGCAGTAGTGTATACCTTCGGATAAACGTCATTCTGCGTCTCGACTGATTTTAACAACATCTGTTACATACACTACACTAAGCCATGGACAAAACGTAGTATAGAAAACATCCTCCATTTCTTCGTTACGTTTTTTGGCGGCATAGGAAATGAAACGCGCGCACGCAATACTTTTATCCCGTGTCCTCGAACGATGCCGTCTTTCTTCATCCAAAACGGATGGCGTCTCGAATAAATATGCGCATATTTGAACCCGGAAGGTTCTGGCCTCGTATTATATCTGACGTGTACACGCTGTCGGTACTCGAAATGAAGGAACAAATCGATGAACCTTGACCAGGTGAGCGAGCTTCGCTCTTTGGTGGATACCAGCAAGACGCGGCTTCGACGCCAGGCCGCTGAGGTGGCGCTGCTGTCGGCGCATTAGGGAGCCACTACGGCGCATGCGCAAAGGATTCACGTGAATGCCCGCGCACGCCCGGACTTCCCCCGTCCGGTTTTGGGAAACGCGGGCTCGTTGGAAATAGAGCCTAGCTCACGAGACGAACGTCGTGAAAGCTACCTAACGTAGTTTGTGGCTTCCGTCGAAAATCGAGTGCGTGTTTTTTTGTTTTTTTTTATTTGTGGCGTTCCTGACTTCTACATGGTTTGAGTTCGCATTTTGATCCTCTGCTTTCGCCTCGGTTCCATTCGGGTTCGGTGAATCGTACCGTGCTTGCATGTGCACCCTTAACCAAAGTTACGCTCGATCAACCTCGGTTACCACGCTATACTCTCGGACAGCTATTTTAGAAGTGAAGACTGGCCGTGCGCCGTTGTCACGGGCGTTCTGCAAGTGTGCCTGCGAGTGGAAACTGGCGTAGGGTAACAGCAGTTAAGCCTGCCCGTGTGACCAGGGGATTAGGCAAGCGGCAGCGGAAGACCATCTAGGACGACTGCAGTCGGGAATTTGCCCAAACTAGGCCTTCATTGAAAGACATTCCGAAGACCATTTTTCTCTCGCCCCACGCTGGACCTCGTTTAAAATACGTCGCAATCTCTTCGGACCGCGTCTCCTAATTTAAAATCCAATTAAACTGGCTCCGAGTTTCGTTCGAGCAACGGGAGCTTGTGCAAATGTTTCGAGACTTATAGAAACGATTTGGTCCCGCAATGGGGGCACACTCAGAAAATAGTTTCCACTTTTTTTTTTCTCGTTTTCCTTCATACGTGCGAAAATAGCTGTCTTAGTAGGTTAAAACATACGTAAAAAAGAAAGGCATGTGTTTCTATGCTTGGTTTTCCTTATATTATTCGCTTACACTCGCCTCGGCGTTTCTCCTCTGCCATGGCCAAATACGTGGCACATCGAGACCGACTTCTGCAAATAGAGACCCAGCTCAATTACTCTATATCTTTTTCTCTTCTGTTCCGGCCCGTCGTCCTTCGAGTTGGGGTATCACGTGACAAGGACACACGGTAACCGTCTTCCCGCTTTTTTCCCGCTTCCTCTGAACATGTTTTGCCACCTGCCCGTTTCGTTTCCCGCTTACTGTTGGCGAACGTTGTTTTCCTCTCCCGCTCTCTGTTTCTCTCTGATCCCACATAACAGACCCTTTTCAAGACGCCATCAATGCGCATGGGCGGTCGCCATTTCTTCGGCACTAAGAGTGTGATTCGATTCGATCTTCGCCGAACGCAGACGCGGTATATCTTACTCGGTATTCATTCGAACTCTCTGCTCAGCCGAGTTCGCGCCGAACCCATGGCCCTCGTAACCATTGCGAGATGAAAGCCTTTGGGCAAACAATGGCGCACTATGAAAATTGGCGCAGCAGCTAAAACAGGCTACGCACTTTTCAGAAAGGTATATTAGGGAAGTTTAGTAAGCCGTTTAGGGAGCACACAGTTCCCACATCATGAACGGGTGAAGCACCTCCGGTTCGTAAAACCGTATGCGAAATTCAATCTTTTAGTGAAATGTAAAACGTGCGTAACCGTGTAAACAATGATCATGATTGCGTTCGATCAGCAGGAGCCACCTAGATGGCCAAGGTAACATTTAGCGTCGAAATTTTAAATGCTCTGCAGCGATGTATGTCCATTCTAATAATATAATAAGAATATATTATTCTTTCTTTTATGTGCCCAAAAACAACCACGCGGCTCTTCACAATGGTGCACGCGAGACGATAAAAAGAAGAAATGCAACAGATGCGCAGCATCAAATGAACAAATTAACGTGGCTACATATAGTGGCCGCACTTCGCACAAAATCTAGTAGTTTCAACTTTCAGCCAGACTCTCCAAGCCACGGCGAAAAACCGAGGGATCCGTGAAAATATCCAAGCTAGAGGATGCGATTCTATTCATTGAAATTTATATACGGGACGGCAGTGGTAAGTGTTTAGACGTAGATTGAACGTAAAAGATAGTAAACTTTCTGGTAACGCGACAAAGAACATAAAAATCGACAGAATTCAGAAGTAGGTTACCATCAGTCCAACTATTTAGCACCCTGTGCAAAGAAATCAAATCACGCTCGAATCTTCTATTTGACAAAGTCCTAAGTAAAACAGTATTAAGAAAAAAGTCATAACAATAATAAAAACGATGCTTAAAGTATATGTCATATACAATGCGTGTGTTTTTTTTTTTGGTTTTTTTTTCTTTTTGCACTGATTTAATGCTTGGAGACTGTGTACGTATTAGAGAATTCAAAACCACTGAGGCAAATTCAAGCCGTGACGAACTAAAGTACAAAATAAACAAATCATACAAGCAGGGTGTCTAAACTTTTGAGTTATACAATATATAGTACCGAGCGTTTTGATCGCACAGCCAACAATAGAAAAAGCAGGAGCATTGAATGACAGCGCGCTATCAAGGCACACACAGAGATCTTTTATTACATTCACGCATTTGATTGGAGTTCCTCCCAGAAAGTAAGTAAAATGCCTAACAGTGTGTCGTCTGTTCAAAAAGACAACCTTATTTTTGGTAGGGTTTGGGAACAAATTATTCGCCAAACCTCATTGCAGTATGTTATTTCCGTCGTACTGAAGAGCATTGCATTCAAAAGTAGTAGCAACGCGCATAAAATGTGTTTAATATAATCCGCAAACAGTATGAGCTCAGATGTTTTGACACATGAGCCTATATCGTTAACAAATATAAGAAAGAGAACAGGCCCAAATATAGACCCTTGGGGGACATGTGAAGTTGAACAAAACATTTTTGAGTGGACACTAAAAATTCGAACATGATTCGTACGACATGAAAAATAGCTTTGGAACAAGAGATTTAGTTCAGAAAAACAACCCTATAATAATAATTTGTGGAGCAATAGCTCATGATCAACATTGTTTAATTCTTTAGACATAAAAATAGTATCTACCTATTCCCAGTTCGTAACAATTGAAGGGGCGAAGTGTAAAAAGGAGCACAAGTTGGTTTCAACCGACCGCCCCGTAATAAGCCAGTACTGCGAAGCCGTTAATATTTTATGAAAGGAATAAGTTATACGCTTATAAGTAGCTCTCCAAACGCCTTAGAAAAGCCGCACAGTAGAGAAACAGGCCAATGATTTCTGACAACCGATGAATCGCCCCCCTTCAATATTGGCACGACAACCGCTTTCTTCCATAACGATGGGAACGCAGAGCGACGTGGCAGGCTGCAAGTGTTTTTTGAAAATTGGTGCAAAAAATTCACCACAGCCTTTGATTATAATGCTCGAAATGCAATCTACCTCAGTAGATAACGTCAGTTTGAGATTACTGATACCTTCCTCGGTTTCGTCCGTATCTACACTATAACTAGGGTGTGCACTTTCCGGTGTTTATTTGTGAGAAAAATCGGCGGATGTTTTTCGGTGTTTATTTATTTTCAAAACAGCGGTGTATTTCGGAGGAACGTCTCACGACGAGGCTAAAATCGGTGATTATCGGTGAAAAAAAAGCGATTGATCACAGACAAAGATTTCTAATTTTATTCACATATAGTTCATACACTTCTTCTCTAGGAAGCAACTATTTCTCACACTTGGTTATTATAGTAGATGCAAGCATACTTTCATGCTTGCATCTACACGCAAGGAACGTGCTGCCGTCATGGCAGCACGTTCCTTGTGGTTCGCAACCCGCATTTATGAAAACGCACATTCCTGTACGACACGGACGTTGGCAGTGTCTTCCAGGAACCACAGCAACCTCTAAATACATGGCTTGCACCGACATCACTTGGCCAGACACAATGAGGAAAAGGCACGTGAGAGCCTACCCTCCACTGCGTTAATTTGTCCACAAAAGGGGGCCATGGGAGACACTATGGGGGAAAGGCGTATGAGAGCTTAGCTTCCACTGCGTTCACTAGACGCTTTTGACCCCCAGAAAGGAGGGCGGACTGACGCCACCTGCAAGCCATGTATAAACACTGGAAGAATGCAGGATCCACAAGATAACACGCTTGACGAACCTCTACGGGGAAAGGGTTTCGCTAGGTCGGAAACTAGCAACGACCGGTGTTTTTCGGTTTTAACCAGGGCGAAAATCCAACCACCGGTGTTTTTCGGTTCTAACCGATTTTATATTTTCGTCACCGACGGATGTTTATCGGTGTTTTTCGGTTAAAACCGGAAAATGCACACCCTAACTATAACACGATAAAACATCCTGGCAATTTACTTCTATGTCAGCAGGCTGAATAATTGACTGACCAATTTGGTAGAATTGACTACACTAGAGTAGATTGTTGGGCTAGTTGGTTTTGGAATTTGGAATACATTTTAGCGCACAAAAAACAGAAATTTTAGCGCACTGTGCTGTCTGTTTCTCGCCTCTTTGTCCCTGTTTTTTGAATGCTAAAATGACTACACTAGTCTGCAAAATAATCTGCCACCTCTTGGGGGGGGGGGGGGGGGGGGGGAGAAAAATAGTTCATGTTTCCATTACGACAATCTCGCAGTTCAATTTTATGTGCATTGTTACGAGTGTGCTGTTTTGCACACTTCCAGAAAAATTTGGGGCGGCGGTCTAGACTGCTCTCGTTATTATCAATAAGTAACTGTTCATCACGCGACTACAATATTTTGGCGAAAGCAAGATAAATACTGAATTTAGTGTACCAGATGTTAGAGCCTGTTTCTTAAACGTATATTTAAATTATCTTTCTTCTGACGGTACATTTTTAAATCGTTAGAAAACCAGTCCAGGTAAATGGAATGTTGAGAATTGCGTTTTGGAACAGAAATGCTAATCCCGTCTTGCACAACTGAAGTAAACGCTGCTGTCGCGAGATGGGTGTCATCTGTTGCAAGAACAGCGCTCCAGTTATCTCCTTTGTGGTGACATTAAGCAGAAGGTATGTTCGATACGTGAAACTTTCTTGGAAGCCATATTTGAACCTTGAGAGGTGGACGATATTCATCCATTTGTACTAAAGGGATCGGAACACTGCTAATTGATTCGATTGGAATATTGTATAACACAAGGTAAAGAACATTACCCGCGGAGTTTTCGAAACTGTTAAGCTGATTCAGCCTGTTGTAGAATTGTAGAAAAGAAAACAACCCAGCTGGCTTATTTGATGCATTTAGATCTCCACTGTTTACAACGTCCATTGACCAATCTATTCCAGGAAGGTCAAAATCCCCGTATATTTGAACTCTCTACTTATCAAAATTTACTTGTTCTTCCAGCGTTTTAAGATATTCCATAAAAACTTAATCACTGAGCCGTGTAAAACAGTAGCTTTTAGTAAGGTCATTAAAGCCATTCGCAGTCGTAATTTCTACCCATAGGCATTCTGAATACGATTCTAGGTCGAAACCTCGATGTGACTCAAGCGAAGAGTGAAGCGCAATTAATACGCCAGCAGCCGGTTTTTGCCCCGTGCTAATATAGTCTCAGTCGCAGCGGTAGAGATTGTAGTTAGGTGTAAAGGAATTCGGATTCGGAATGCCATCGCAGAGCCACGTGTCCGATAAAGAAGTTACGTCAGAGTCGGTAGTAATAAGATTGTACTTAAACACGTTAGCCTCTGTGCGTAGTCCTCGAATATTTGGATGTAAAATTCTTGTCACTGCCGCCATTTAGTTCTAATGTCGTTTTAAGGGCATAAGTACGAGCATCGTCAAGCTTGCCAAAGAACTAGTGGAAACTACTGCCTCCGGCCAAAGTTCCGGTTTGTTAATGGCGTCTCAAACGGCCTGGTTACAAGACAAATGAAAGGAAGAATGCGACGAAAATTGAGTTACCGTTCTGGAAGAGACAATTGGCTTCCCGCTTAGGACCGGCTCGACAAGCGCCTGGATATCGGCAACATTCGCTCGAAGTCAAGATACAAAAACTGCCATTCGGCGCTGGGGCCTAGCAACAGCGGGCACCGTGTCTGATTTAGCGGTGTCAGTAGACGGTTTGGCAGGCCGTCGAGGCTTGATTTCGGTGTAGCCGTCATTGCTCAGGCTAGCGGGAGGTCCGTCGCCCTCACCACAAAATCTAGAGAGTGGTGGAGGAAGGGCAGGTTCCACGAGAGTCGTCAAGTTGGAACGTGGAAGAAAACGCCAGTTGTTGTATGCTCAAGGGCGGGTGTTGCAAGCGAAGCCTTACTTACCGCTGAAGACGCCATGGATATCGGGGCAGCAGCAGCACCATAAAGTGGTGGCCATGAAGAGGGGATTCGGTGACGATCCGTTAGGTTCTTGCGGAGTTACTGCACTTTGGAGCGAAGATGGCGGTTTTCAGCTCTGAGGCATTTGATCTTTGCAGTCAGGATGCCCAGTTTCCTTGCCATGCTGTCGATCACGCGCAGAAAACCAGCGGGGACGTAAAGGCCATCCCGTGCCTCCGCTGACTCACCCGTGGAAGCGTTTGTCATGTTGTCATTCGGCGTATCTGGTACGTCAACCTGGTCTTTCGGTGACTTACTATGGCGATGGGGGCACGGGTGCACCCATCGCCATTACTGCCGTGCATTTGAAAGTGCCTTTTCCAGACTTTATGAAGATATTGCTTTCCTCGAGGCTGATGTTTAAGCATCTCTAGTGGAATTTTGTGTCCTCTTGCCCACACTTCATTCACTGGGCTGTGGAATGCGTTCTAAAAAATATTGGACGCCGCGCGTTCGTCCACAGCCCAATGACTCGGCGTTTTAAGTCTGGGTCATGAGTTACGAAAAAGGTGTACACATAAGACGACATTTCAAACTGGGCCAATCTTGCGTTTAATAATTTTTTTATTTATTTACTTATTTACCCTCAAGGCCTGAGGTTTATAGAGGGGAGTGGATTACATGTCATAAGATAGTACAACATTGTGAAGTTATTAGTATACACAAATAAGAGGCTCCTAATGATACAATATTAGCTAAGGCGTTCTTGGAAAGACTGTGATCTTCGTGGCTGCCGTAGGTGCGGAAAGGCGATTCTACTCATCTGATGTGCGTGGGAAAAAGGACTAAAAAAAGCGTTAGTTTTGAGAGTGGAATTGCAACCTTAAGAGCATGATCCAACCTGGATGAGATATACGTGGGAGGTAAAATAGAATCGTGGCGCGGATATGGGTGATGAAAGAGCTTGTCAAATAGACATAATCGAAATAATTTACGGCGAGATGCTAAAGTTGGTAGTTTGAGGTTAGAATTCATTGAGTTTATGCTGGCAGTTCTGCTATAGTTAGTAATGATAAAACGAACTGAATTATTTTGAACTATTTCAAGTGAACCTGCTAAGTTTTCTTGGTAAGGATCCCGCACAGATGAAGCATATTCAAGTTTTGAACGGATTAGTGTTTTATATAACAAAAGTTTTAAAGACGAAGGGGCTTTTGAAAAGTTACATCGGATGTATCCAAGCATTCTGTTAGCGTTGTTAATAACATGCGAGATGTGAGCGGTCTAGGTGAGATCGGCTGTAATGAGAATACCAATTTATTTGTAAGAGGTGACGGCATCAAGGGGATTGTGATTTCGAAAGTAGGTGGGAAAACTATTAGCCTTTCTAGATACGCGTATATATTTCCATTTATTCACGTTTAGGTTTATGTACCATGCTTTCCACCATTCAGAGATGGCATTAAGATCCGACTGAAGGTTAGTTATGTCGCCATACCAAGTTATCTCACGAAAAACCCCGCAATCATCGGCAAACAAGAGAATGTTAAAAGAAACGCAAGAAGGTAGATCGTTATGCAGACAAGGAAAATGAGAGGATCAAGAAGAGAACCCTGTGGCACACCGGAGTTAACACCAGTTGGCTGCGAGTTAGAGTTGTTAGCTGAAACAAACTGGTTAAAAAGAAAACATTCAATCCACGTCAAAAAGTTTGGCATCAAGGTTCAGTTCGTGTAGTTTGTATAGTAAAATTTTGTGCCATACCTTATCAAATGCTTTAGAGAAGTCTAAAAAAAGCAATAGGCAACTGAGGAATGGTCAAGAATGGGGTTCAGTGTATGCGTGAAAGATACCAATTGAGTTTCGCAGGAGTAACTTTTGCGGAGGCCATGCTGCGAAGGTGTAAAAAAAGCAGTTTGATTCAAGGATAGTAACGAGATGCGAAAACAGAATGTGCTCAAGAAGTTTACAATGAATGCTGGTGAGTGCAATGGGTCGGTAATTGAAAATAGAAAAATTGCTACCTGATTTATGGGGTGGAATGACCTTCCCCAACCTTCCATTCACCAGGGAGATAACCGTTGTCAAGCGACTGCTGAAAAACCACCTATAATCCGATGAAACAAATTGGCATTCCGAGAAACCGATTAAGAGAAGAAGAGCGAAACATTTTAACTTACATGATTAGACAGATCCGCAAGCTGTTAGTCTTTTGTAAACACGCGTTCACGTGGAGTCGTTATAAACGCTGTACACGGGAAAGCCGACAGACGTAGAGACGCAAGGCAAAAGTTTGACGGTCAGCAAGGCAGCCAGATATCAGAAGTATAGGGTAACAGTACGTGCGGCGTGGTCACCATGCGGCGCATACTCGACATGAAATTCTCGCAAGCAAAATTTCGTATACGTTGTGCTTTTTTTTTTAGTGAAAGTGCGAAGGAAAGTTTCTTTGAAGGAATTTTCTTAGACGAGTCGCGCCAAGTCACTGGAAAGACTACTTCTTTAAAACTCTGGTTAAAGCACGTAAAGATGTCGCCCACATATTTTTCTTTTAGTTTGTACTGTCAGATTTCAATATGGCAGGGTACAAAGGTATAGGAATAGAGCTACCATTGTAAAGGCACATTCACGAAGAAATCAAAATTTTTAATCGAAAAACACAGGCAGCGTGTTTTTATTACACAATACAGTCGAAATAACAACCTCCGTTAAAGCTGTTTGTAGCGTGTATGATGTAGTTCCCCGCACTAAACCGAGCACGTACTGACGTAAAATAGGCCAAACACAAATAAAGTAAAAAGAACGCGACAGGACACAGCGCTCTCTTTGTGTTTGCGCTATTTTACCTCGGTGTGTTCAGTGATTACTAACTAGCTCAGATAGGAACCATTTACAACACTCCTTTTCTTAAAGGTCAACTCCGGCCAAAACTCAAAATGAAATAAATTACTGGTATCGCTGTACTGCCACAAAATACGACCCCAGCCAAAATATTACGTCCGTGAGACGCCGCATTCTCAACTAATGCCGATAATAAAAATACGACCCGCCGCGAGCCGCTGCTCCTTAGCGGGTGGCCAGCGGGTTGCCGATCGCTAAAGCAACATTGGGGCGTAACGTCAGTATCGTTCTTTTTCTCTTCCTCCGGTCCGGGCGTTGTGCGGAGTGCGCTTCTTTGAGCCGCTACCACCGCTACTTCGGCTTCTGATTGACGTGTTTAGTCGTTGCTTTTATCTGTAGCCCGTGTAGCTTCGCTGTAGCCTTTTCTTTATTTGCTTGTGAAGACTCCAAGACTCCTTTTAGCGAGCAACTCGGTGCGCCCAAGACTGCCCAGCTGTTCCTCGAAAGATGCCGAGTGCAACTTGTAGCGCTGTGGGCTGCTCAAACAACCCGCTGAGCAACACGGAGGTGCTTTTTCACAAGTTTCCAACGGACCGGAAATGGGAGAAGGTGTGGGTGAACGCTAATCGACGAGTGGACTTTGGACTTCGGCTTTTACACGCCCGAGAAAAAAAGAACAAAAAAAAACAAAAAAAACAGACGTGTACAGCCCAGCATACGTGGGGTCGGGTGCCGCGGCCCGCGCCGGAGAGCCTCAAAGTTTCGTGTCTGGAACTGACCTGCAGCGCGAAAGGGAGAGGGCCCCCAGTACTGGTACGTCACTGGCAGCGCGGTGCAGAGCAACGCCGCTCCATCCACGGAGTCCCGATGACAATTCAGGCCTAGCGACGAGTACGGAAGACCACACACACGGCGACAGCCACCGAGTACGGCACCGAACGAGTTCACTCGTTTTCCAGTCGCTAGCTTTTGGGTATACAAGCGACGAGTACGGCATAGCGCACGCACGGCGGCGGCCGCCGAGTACGGCACCGTACGAGTACACGGGTTTTCCAGTCGCTAGCTTTTGGGTATACGCACTAACTCTTGCTACATATGCTGGATAACTACCAGGTATACAGAATTAAAACAAAATCAGCTTACCTCCTATCTTTAGACGGCTAGCGCAACAGAGGTAGGTGCCGCTTGGCCTGCGTATACTCGCTGAACGAGAACGATCCTGACGTCACATTCACATAGCAGCTGATTTCCAGTGTTGCAGGAGCCTCGAGCGGCTAGTTTCGGTTTTTCGTTGGCTGCGCCCCAAACAAAACTTTGAGGCGCCGATATCTTTAAAACTTCGCACAATAACGAGAAAAAAAATTACACCTTGCAATTCAGGGACGCCTGACTGCACTAAAAACAGTCATAACCCCAAAATCGAAAGTATTGGCCGGAGTTTCCCTTTAATTAGGAACTTTAAAGGTGTTCCATTTCACAGCACACTATTTCATATTTCCAAAAAGTGTATTACTTAGTATAAGGGCGATGAAAGGGCGTAGCCATAGGTGCCAGTCTCTTGATAACCATCTTTTGCAGCCTTAAGGGCGTAAGTAGTTTTAGTGTGTCGAATGAGAAACCTTCCCATTACACGACTTTGTAACAGAGCTCTGCAACCACGACGCGACAAAGATGCTGACGTTTACTTGATTCACTGCACAAATCCTACCCGTGCTCTTTTGCCAACTGGGAACGCAAATCGATTCCACGCTACCCTACATGACGAAGCTGGAATGGCCAAGATCAAATTCGGTAAACGGGATTGGAAACGCTACATCTCGCTTACAACGACGCCATCGGCAGGAGAGCAACTTCAAGAGCAATGGAATCGACTGGACATCGGAAGGCTCGGCAGCCACGCTACGGCAAAGGTGGTGAAGTTTACCGCCTTCATTACACAGGTTATTCAAGTGTCAAATCTACGAGAGTTAATAGCTTTTACAATCTTGCCGAACCTTCGAAGGTGTCGTAAAATGCTGCTGGACTGCTGTGATGTTACGATTTTGATGTGCAGACGGCAGCTGCTGCTGACAATGTTGACAAATTATGCCCATATATATTGTCTAACCAGAATGGCATAGCTGAGGACATCAAGGAAAAAAAAAGCGCTCCTAGATAACACTGCAAGAAAAGTCCAGTAGAAAATAAACAAAATTGGAAAATTTGATGAAAACAGTCTATTTTCTAAACAGAAATGTGAAAGTAATCGACGAGATAGTTGAAAGCCTCGAGAAAATGATTGAACACCAAAAAGGCCGACTGGAATACTTAGAAAACCGAAACCGCGGAAAGACTGTTAATTTTTGGTATGTCGGAAGGTAACAAATAAAGCAAAAATGAAGTCTTACAAAAAGATACGATGATGGTTTGAGGCTAAGCTTGGCGTGCAAGTCACGTCACTTGAAGGGGTTCAGAGATTAGGAAGACAACAAAAACAATCATGCAGACTAGTCATATTGAAGCTACATAATTGCAATCAAAAACTTGCTGCACAGAAAAATGCAGAGAAGTTTAAGGTGCTCCGAGTAGGTCTTTGAGATGGCCTAAATATGGCGATAGCTCACTATGCTGACTCTATGCATCCTACAAATCCTTAAATTATGACGATACGCGACAGATTTCCCTATTAAAAAGCAATAAAATATCGCGACACACTGAGGTCTTTAGCGATAGGAGGAGCATGTTTGACAACCATGACCACTGTCAAGCAATAGCAATGGGAGGATCCCCGCGCCTTCGTCCCGTGGAATGACCTCTTGAAAGCGCCCGGTTCGTTGCTTATACATCCCGGACTACGATTTAACCCAGCGAGCGCGGGCTCGAGAGCTGACGACCGAATACATCTTACCCGCGAAAGAAAAGAAAAAAAAAAAGAAAGTAGGTCGTTGTTTTTATGACGATTACTGCAGAGTTTTGTTCCCTCTCCGCGAAAAATTGACATTTTTCGTCTGCATTTCTTTGTATTTATCATCTACAAAAGCATACACATTTTGTGATAATAGTGTTTGCAATCGCAACGAAAGGTCGCGTTTTCATTGGTCACATATCGGCCTGGCTGTCGGAACCACGCTCTACCCACGGCCGGAGATGTCCTCGGTGTGTTATATTTTTGCGTGCTTACTCAATAGGGAAATGTGCCGCGATTCGTTGTGATTTATTGATTTATAGGATGCTTAGAGCCCGCAGAGTGAGTTTTTTTCCCATATTTAGGCGATCTTAAAAGCCTCCCCGGGCTCCTTTAAAAGGAATTCCTAATATAATTAGCAGCGATTATGCCAAGGAAACCAGAGGAAAACGCAAGAATGGGTGGAAACGGGTATCGGTGAATAGGGCAAATGGGTCCGATGCTTTCTTAGTCTATGAGATAATCAAAAATAATAATGAATCGTTCGAACGTTGGTACCATGTAGCAAACTACGCTGCAAGTCGTGAATGACGCAGCAAGCAATGACATTCACCAGCCAAACTAAAGGCCCATTCACAGAGGAGCGTTTGCTTACGTTTTTTTACGTTATGTTAAAAGTCACCGAAATATCCCTGCCTCGAATGTCACGTGCAAGTCTACTCCTTGAACTGGTTGCCACGCTTTATACGAAGCAGATCTGTCCCCGTGATTCTCGGCGTAAGCTGACGTAAGCTTCCGTAACATAACGCAACGTAAACAAACTGTGCTGTGTCAACCGCCCTTATAGGGGTCAGCAATTTCAACGCAATAAGTAAACAAAATAAAGTTACTGACCTCGAGAGTATATTTCTCTGTCACTCACCACAGAATGTGGTCATATCTCGAACGTGGCCGACACCCGAAGTCACTAGTAACTGCGTATTTTCACCAAACTAGAAATTAATAAGAAGGTATAGGGCGTCACGAGGAGGATGCGTTGCTATCGTAGTAAAGGTAGATGTGCAGTGCACAATTGCTGAGCACTGCTTGGTCAAAGTGCTGATTTGTAAAATAAGGTACGGTTAGTTGTTTTTTCTCGTAGTCGCTTCTTATCGTTTCCCGAACATGTAAACTGAATTTTCGGAGCAACTATGTGTAGTCTTGCATAGGCGCATTATTTACAACACAAGAGTATTTCTAGCGGGAGAGTTTAATTTATTCTAGGTTGATTGGGAACTTATGCATTTTGGGGGTGTCGACAATGTAAATGTTCAAAACATGTTTCAGATATCCTTAAATCACCCTTATCTAAACGGTTAAAGATGACAAAATAGGCGTGGTCGACGGAATATCTGACCATTAGATGGTTTTAGTGTCTATTAACTGCAATAACAAGTAACAGGTGCGTACCATACATGACTGCTTATAAAGATTTCGAAAGTTCTGATGATGCAAGCGTTATTGATCATTTAGCCATTTTCTTCTATTAGTTTGAATTGCAATGCGGCAGCGGTGATGTTCAGAGTCCATAAAATAGATTCAAGAAGAAAGTATCGTTTTGGGTTTATAGGTACGTCCTCAACAAAATAAAAATATTAGGAGGAGTAACCCCTGGATCAAAAGAAGCATATTATAAGTCAAACGCAGGCTGCACTTGTGTAGAAAAAAGTATGGTACTAATGACGTTGCGCGAAAACGAAGTGAACTACTTAAAGACATTGTGAAAGCAGCGAAACACAATTTTTTTTTTCGGCGAATCTCCAGAACTTTTTTACATACGATAAAAAAAAAAAAGTCACTTTGCGGCAGTTAAATCCAAAAACAAAAAATTGACGAAATATCTTTAGGTGAAAGAGTGGTTAAAAACAACACTGTAATCAGTGGCGTAGCCAGGATTTAATTTCTGGGGGGGGGGGGGGGGGGGGGAGGGAAGGGGGTTCCCCGGCAATATTACCCCCCCCCCCCCCCCCCCACCCCCCATGACGAAGCAGTGTGAACCTGGCGGTACGGACGCTCACGCAAAGATTAGGGGGGCGCTGTTAAGATAGAGCGGGTAAAGCTGCACTGCCATTTTTCAAAATGCGGCAGGCTTCATTTACAGGATTATGGCCATGGTAGCTCACTGTACTATCGTAGTTGCGGCCCACCAACTTTAAAAGCTTCCTTACAGCACATAACTCCCTCCGCTTTTTGAGGTATCACTGCATTACCAACGCGTGCGGGCCAGACAAAACAAAACTATAGCTATACTGTCATAAAAAATGAATCAGCAACACACAAAACATGGAAAAAAGTAGAGCAAGCGTTTATGCACAAACACTTGGCAGTATTCCAAGCCGACATTAAAATGGCCGAGACAGCGGAAGTTGAAATTTAGATGGCACGAGTAACAAGTCGGCAACGTCACCGCTCTAACATTCCCGCTGGAAGCACGGAAGAGCATTTTAAGCGTTTCGTGTTCCTTCCTTTCATGGATTACCTGATCACAGAGGTAGATAGGAGATTTAAAAAAAGCACCGGAGTACGTTGCGATTACTTTCGTCGTTTTTGCCTGCAAAGAGCTTGGCAAGCGGGGCAGGTCTCCGCGCTGAAGACTTTTAGGAGCTCCATTCAGGTCTGGTTTCATTTCCTGAGCTCCAATGCGAGCTGCTCATATGGGCTGCCAAATGCAAGAGGGAGAAACGTAAAACGCCCGTCACGTGTGCACTACAGGCGGTCGCCCTTTGTACGGAGGTCCTGTTCCAAAACGTCCATCGTCTCCCCAAGATCCTAGCGACTCTGCCCGTAACAACGGCGGAAGCTGAGCGCTCGTTTTCTTCACTACGACGGTTGAAAGCATACCTGAGAGCGTCCGCTTCGAATGAGCGACTGCTGAGTTTAGCGCTTTTGAATGTTCACCGCGACATTGAAGTTGAAGCGGAGGACATCCTGGATATTCTTTGCCGTGAACGCAGGCGGCTGCATCTTAATGTGTATTCGCTTGGCATAAATGAGATGATCAAGAAAGCCTGTAAATGGCTTTCTGAAATAACTAGTCACAGTTACTTTTTTATTCGTAGTAATTTACGGTGTGCTAAAGAACGCTACTGCTTCAAAGTGTTCAAGGCAGCAGAGGGATGTACGGACGTCACGTGGAAGAAGGTAAGCTCTCTTTTAAATCGAAACCGTTCATCTATTTCAATCAATAAAATAGTGCGCAACGTTGTTGATCTAACCGAATGTTCTTTGGCGTACGCTTTTAACCTGCATTTTGTGAATATTGGAAGCGAGATTGTTACTGTAAAGTATGGCGTTTTTGATGATAGAAACAGCAGCTCGATTTTTTTTAGATCCGGTTGTATCACCTGAGGTCATTAATGTGATTTTACAACTTAATAAAAGTGGAGCTTGTGCCGTGGATGGTTTACAAATAAGGCCTGTTAATTATGTTGTTCATTTATTAGTGTCAGTGCTAACGCATATATTTAATATTTCTTTGGTGACTGGTGTTTTTCTTAAACGAATGCAAATAGCAAAAAGTGTCAGTACTACACAAAAAGAGGAGTGTCAATGTTATGGGTATTTACAGACCGATTTCTATATTTTCAGTATTTTCTAAAGCACTTGAAAAGGTACTTCATACACCTACAACTAATTTTTCAACTAAGCAAACCTTGATATGAGTTTGGTTTTATAAAGCATAAATCTACCGAGGCTACACTACTCGTCCAGAAAGAATTCATCTTGCAAAATCTTGAAGAAAAAAAAGTGTTTTTGGAGCATTCATAGACTTCACAAAGGCTTTGATTGCCTCAATCATGAAATTTTACGAGCAAAATTGGATACATATGGGATTCGAGGGCAGGCTTTGCAGTTAGTGAAGTCTTACTCAGAGCATCAAATGCAATTATTTTATATTGATGGATATTCGTCAAGTTCGAAGCGTATTCTTACTCGTATTCCACAGGGATGTATTTTAGGTATTTTTCCTTTCAATATTTACGTTAATGATATTGTGAATATTAACTCTGGTGCAGCATTTATCAACTATGCCGACGACACTAGTTAGCTTTTTTCAGCTGAAAATGTCGATGTGATATTTGACAGGGCAAATCAGGCGCTATCTGCATTAACAACTTGGAGTCGTATTAATTCACTACAAATCAACGTAGAAAAAATAAAAGCAGTGCTTTTTTGCCCAAAACATAAGCTAGTCAAAATTAAAAGAGCTTTATTGTTTCGAACTTGTCTAAAAAAGATTGTAAACTCTTTCAAGCTCTTACGTGTCATTTTTACCGAGAATATGTCATGGGATAGTCACGTCAACTACCTTAATTTCTAAGCTGTCACAAGTAGTACGTGCGATAAACCACCATCGGTACATGTTACCAGCAAAGGTGAAATTATTAATATAAAATTCGTTATTTTACTCCCACATAAACTATTCTAATTTAGTCTAAGGTAAACCACACAACAAAGTCAACGGATCTAAAATAATCTACACTTCTTGGAAACAAAAAAAAAGTGTTAAGGGCAACCGGAGACGTTCCATTTGACTTCCACACAGCTAGTTTATTTAAGAAATTTCGCGTTATCACTATACATGCTCTACTTATAGACGTGTTACTAGTCTAAAACTAGAACAAATTAGGGGTTCAACTTTTTTTATAAACCTTGGACAGCTCTTTCAAAATATTCTGGCGTGTTATACCGTAGTGCGGAATGTTGGGAGGTGGTCACTGCAAGAACGAACTATGGCACACAAATGCTTAAACGTACTATCCCAAAAATACTTAACCTACTTGAAGATAAGAGATTGGAATTCAGTACATTGTCTCTTAGAGAAATTCGACTAATCTTCTTCACAAATGAATCTTAGAATGAACTGAGCTTTTGGAGTCTCATAACTTCTGTCTGCAAATAGGTCACATTCCTGTTATAGCCCATGATAAAATATATTATGTCTAAACACGCTTTTTTTAAATTGTGGTAATCAAGATATGAAATTTTTTTTGTTCATTTGTCCAGGATTTGTCAAGCTGTGCCATACAGTTTTTTTTTCCTTGATCGCCACCATCAACATACGACGGAAATAAACTCTTTATTGATCATTTTAGTCAAAAGCACGTAGTTCTGATCACTACTCAAGGTGTGCGTGAGCGCAGCGCCACCCGTTGATTACAGTGCAGTTGTTTTTACAATTCATTTAATATTACTTACATCACTGACATTGTTTTATATTATACCATGTGTTCGTTTTATTATGTTCACTTTGGTTTGATTGAACTGTGTATTTTAGTGAAGATAGTTTGTTATACTTGGCGTTGAAATTGCCATCCTTCACCCCACCAGTGTTTCGAAATATCCGTTCTCCATATATCTGAGATCAAGTTCCGCATCCCATCAAATATACGTGATTGAAGGAATATTGCCTCTTTTATTTATTTGAGCATTTTCAACCCCGCAAGCACTCTTCCTGAAAACATAAGTTGGAGATAGTCCAACGCTCCCCCTTTGCTCCATGCCCCACGCAAAACCGACTGCGTGTGCAGGAAAGCCAGCGGGCCGCCCCGGGGGGGGTTACGTTTGGCATTTCCGGGGGGAGGGCGGGTTTCGATTCCCCAAAACCCCCTCTGCCTACGCCACTGATTGTAATAGTTATAATAGTGTAATAGTTTTTCAGTAAGTGTTTACGCGCCTCAATAACCACAAATTTTATAACTAAAAAAAATCTGTCGTAGAAAACAACCGGATTAAAGCGCGAAACACATGTACGACGAAACCGTCCGATCCGACGTCTGACCGCGCAATACGACGGTCGGAGGCGAGAGTTTTCAACGCTCTCCGATGCTACGAAAACCCTCGCCTCCGACCGTCGTATTGCGCGGTCGGACGTCGGATCGGACGGTTTCGTCGTACATGTGTTTCGCGCTTAACAGCACAGGGACATACCAAGGGTGAAAACAGTCGTCCATATGAAGCGAGTAATAATTACTAGCGAAGGTCCAGACAAGGTGCCCACGGCCTTTCTGAGAAAATACGATGAGTTTGTTTTACACTACATATCTGTAAAATCATTGCATTTTTTGCGTCTCCCTTCTGATTGGCAGTGTGCACCAGTGATACCTATTTATAAATATGTAGATAAATTAAGCATTGATAATTGTAGAACTATTTTTTTAACATCAGTTGCGTGTAAATTTATGAAAGAAATCTTATCAAAACACATATTTTGCTACCCAGCTTAGACAGCATGAGTTCCCGGTCAGGGTTATCTACGATCACTCACCTGATTGAAACCACTCATCATAGAGCACCTGCGCTAAATAAAAAAGAAGTCGTTGTTTCCTGCGTAATTTTTGAAGTATATTCTATAGCCGCACAGGAAATTATAATAAAAATTTTAATCATTTGGATTACTTTAAACGAGTAATAACTGGATTGTTATTACTCATTACGTCATTACTAAAGTGATGACGTTAATGGCCAAGTTTCCCACTTTCTTCCAATATACCTTTTACTAAACCACGTGACATAAGCACCAAGGATCACGCTGTTAGTGTAATTACACGCGCTGCACAAGCTGGTGTCTGCAGCAGTAGATGCTCTAATGCAAAAGCCTAAAACAAATTCATCTTGCGCGCTAGTTCGTCAAAACATTTTTTTGGTTATTTACCTCGAATCTTTTATACGGGGAAGGGGGGAGCGTGCCACGCGTATACTTACATTCCCAGCGTTCCCTTTGATGATTGGGTACTTTATTAATAGGCCTAATTATTCAGGAATACCCCAAGGTTCTGTTTTAGGACCGCTACATTTTTTAATTTACATAAAGGACATAGTATAGCACCCACTACCAGGAATTCGCTTTAGATTTTTCAAAGACGATTGTATTATCAAATCAACAGTCAGCTCTCCGCAACAACAAACATCACGAAACATGTGTCTTAGCCATATAGAAGGGTGCTGTGACAATACAAAAATTAACTGCACGCTGTCTGTATATACCCAGACTTCTAAGAAGTGGAGTGTACTTCCAATCTAGCTGGTTCCGACCTCCGAAGGGAGCAGTCGACTCTCCGCGCTGCTGCGAGCCTCCAAAGAGAGCGGACGTGCTCCGGGCCCCGAAAACCCCGAAGAACGGAACGTGATCCTGCATAAACACCGCACCGCTCCGCTCCGTCGGCCCGCTGCTGCACGTCCGCCGAGAAGTGCCTTTTCAAGCCTTAGTGCCAGAAAATACCTGTACCGTGAATAGTGGTTCATTGGACGTTTTAAACTGCGAGGAATCGCTGGATGCGATTTTCATCCCGATGAGTGCGAGACTTTTTGTGCTACGGGACTTCTAAACCGCCACAAACCTCCGGATCGACATAGAAGGGATGGAACCTTCTAGAATGGCTTCAGCAAGGGGATGCGACCCGGCGTCGATAGAAGACAGCTACTTTGACCTCACGCAGCAGCGCCCACCGACAGAAAGCTATGGCGGCGCCGAGAAAGAACCGGGATGGAGCACGCAGCTCCGTAAAAGACAAGATCTATCTGACCGATGGAACTTGTTTACTTACGGTGGTGTAAAGTCAACTGCGTACTGTTCAACAACGGGCGTCCCGCAGGGTTCAAATTTATTACCTTTGCTTTTCAACACATTCGTGACCGACATCAGCGCGTGCATTAGTCATTCAGACATTTTACAATTCGCCGACGATGTTAAGTTTTCCGAGCTATTACTGATATTTCTGATTGCGACAAGCTGCAACAAGATATTGCGGCACTGGCAGGCTGGTGCAAACAAAACAATCTGGTATTCAAACCGATTAAAACAAAACTGATATCTTTTTCAAGAAAGCATTCCCTTATCACTTTTGATTATACCTTGGAGAAATGCTTGGTTGAGCGCGTTTTAGTGGTGCGATAGTGAACTAAAGTTCTCTGAACATGTGCCATTTTTAACCAATGCATGTTACCGCACCTTGGGAGCAATCACGAGAATGACTCGCAACTTCAAGACTTATTCTCGCTTTTTATACCTTTATCAGTCGCTCATCTTATCTAAGTCAGACTTCGCTAGCATTATATAGAATTGTTTAAAGGGGCCCTCCAACAGTATTTGAGCGTCGACTTTTTTTTTTTTTTTTGCGGTTTCTACACGCTAGTGGTCCCGGAAACCCAGTGGACAACGAAAGAGTTTGAAAATATTAGCGCATCATATTTTAATTTGACAACTCGGAAACACCTCCTCCGACGGTGGCGCCGCGAGGTGCCGAATGCGCGCGCATAACGGCGCTCCCTTTCACTATACGTCACATTCTCTGGGTTTCGTGATTGGCGACAGCCGTCCCAGGAATTTTGAAGCGAAATAAAGTATATCACACGTTAACCGTCATTATTTCTCTAACAAGTCATTTTTACAAAGCTAATAAAGTTGCAAAGTAAAGTTCAAAAAGGGCGAAAAAAACGCCTTGTCGCTCATACGCGCCTCCCAGCGGCGTCCGCGACCTACCATCGCGAGCAGACGACAAGTGCAGACAACGCGCATCGTATTTTCACTCGTGCGCCCCCGGTCCCGGTCAACTGAAAGCAGTAAGAGGAGCCAGGGGAACCCTTATTTTCTTTTATTTTAGCGCTGTGACAGACTTTTCACTGTTCGAATAAAGTGCGGTGACAGGACCCAGCTTTTGCCCAACGGGACCGCTCACCAGTATGTAGCTCCTACTCGCCGGGGTTGCTCCGGTGGCGGAGTTGCGGGAGACGAGTCTTCCGCGGCAGTCGAAGCGGACCGAGGCAGAGACGCGTCGCGGCGCTTGCGTGGAGTGTCCTCGTACGGCGCGACGCCCAGCTCCGCACTCAAAATCCGACAAGCCCGGTAAATTCATCAATGATGGCAACCCGATCCCAAAGCTACGATGGTTGCAGCTAGGCCTAATGGCCGACGAGCCGACCGGGCCAACGCTTTGCTCCAATCGCCCGGGCCGACGCTTTGCTCCCATTGGCCAACCGCTTTGCTCCAATCGCTAAACTGTTTCATTTTACGTCATGAAGCGCAATGTTTTGCTTATTTAAAGTTGTTTTCCGCAATATTTAGTTTCCTAATAACTCACAAAATATTGCGAATTTCTGTAATAGTTGTTTTCCTCGGTGTTCCTGCTTCCATGGAGCTCCGTTTCAGCGCGAACTTCAAACCGGTCAAAAAAGTGTTGGTGGGCCCCTTTCAACAAGACAAACGCAACGGAACTGTAAAATGTACAGAAAATGTTTGATCGAGTTCTCTATGATCGTAATTTTAACAGGCGGATTTACTTCAGCCATCAGCGCTTATTAAATATTTTACATCTCCATTACCTGTCCACAGGGAGGCAGACACGGGATTTTGTGCGTCTACACAAATATCTTCCCGGTTTTATTGATTGTCCCGAACTAACCTCTTCTGTTTTTATTGCCGTGCCAAGCAGGGCGCTTCGCTCTCATCGTGTATTCGGCTGCTCTGAGCCAAAAAGCATGCGGCCCGCGGAATGTATTCAGTACGCTTTTAACATGTGGAATGCAGTAAACATGCCGGAAGCAGATATTTTGAGCGTGAAAATTTTAGCATGCGAGCACTGACCAGGCTTTTTGGATGGAATGTTTCCTTTGTTGGTACTTTTGAAACAATATAGCTAGGGAGACAACCTTCTTCACATCAGTTTTCGCAATGTCGTAGATCACTTTTTTTTTTTGCTATTACACATTTAAACTTTAACTAGGCATGTTTTTGCATCAGTGCTGTTATCAAACACGTAAACTTTGTTTGTTTTATCTAGGCATGTTTTTGTATTCTGTATTTTTATGTTTTGTGTTCTTGCATGTACGTACTATGGTGAACCCTCTTGTAGGCTCTTGGGCTGTTGAGGGGCACCGCAAAAGTAATAAATAAATAAATAAAATATAGAACCCTTAAACGAAAAAAGACCTTTATAAACTGGAAAAAGTACAAAGACAAACTGCTGGCTTTATTCACTATAACTACAGAAGGATGGAATCTCCAACAAAAATGCTCCGTTCGAGCTATCTACAACCACTACAAATAAGACAAGGAAATTTCACGCTGAAAATTACTTTTTTAATAGAAAGTATACACGGCAACCTTAATTTGAGTGCAAATACATATATTTGCCCTACAAGTACCGAAAGGTCAGGCAGATTAAACCAGTTCAAAACAATTCAAATATTAAATAGTCGAATAGCCACCTTCAAGCAATCATTTTCGTAAGAAGGATTGAGGCCTGGAGCCTACTGTCAAACGAAATTGTAAATATAGAGACTGTTTCATCCTATGAACATGACATCAATCAGCTGCTAACCTAATGGAATCACAAACATAAATTACGTGTTAGTACGTGTTTATTGTAGAGCAGGGCGTCGATTAAACTTTTATAACTATCACTCGCAGCTGTTTAATTGATTAATTAATCGATAAATAGACTTCTTTCGTTTCTATGCAAACAACTTCTTCCAAAGGGATTTTTTTTTTCCTTTGTAGAGCATGTGATAAACGGCGCAATATGAGAATTTCGATAATGAATCAACCTCAATGTGCCGTTGAGAACATGTCAATGACGCTCACACTCACAGATTATTACTTCAGCTTCAGCTGCCTTAGGTGAAGAGTATCGTTTATATTCTCCAGCAAGAGAGATCTCCTTTGATTGTTCGCAATACCCTCTGCTGAACTGAAAGCACACTGGCATGACAGTAAGGTGGCCGGGACAAGTGCAACCCTGTGCACCTGTCTTGAGTTTCAAATTTCGCACCTACAGTTTACTTTGGTTAAATGTTTACCTAAAGTATGCCTTTCTTAGAGATGCGCTCGTCCACGCCTGCGGGCATAAAGGCGTTTAATATTGACTCTCTTTTGTTTCAACAAGTTTACCAGTCAACCGGTTAAAAAATGTATTCGCTATTGAGGCATTCTCCTCGTTTATTGTCAACCGTTCGCTGCATTGTCGTGTGTATAATTGTTACTTATACACTCCCTGTAAGCGCCCTCGAGAGAGCTAACAGTATCTTCAAATATATAAATAAAGATTGTAGTAGCCAGAATAGAGGCCTAGTGAAAATTCCCATGTACGTTTTGTTTTTCATTGTTATTCACTCCACTGCTAGTCAGTAAATTTTAACCAGACTCCAGGAACCTGCCCAGAATTTGAAAAGTTTTTTTTTCTTTTTGTTTTCTGAATCATTGCGAGTATTTATAGACGCGCAACAAATGCTTCTCAACCGGCCTTTCCTCGGGTCTTCGGAAGAATACGGGTCTCGAGCCTCCGTGTACTTTGGCAGATAGCGAGCGCTTCCCTCCAAGCCACTAGCAGACATGGAGGGAGATTCGCATCAATGACACTTGAAGAGACGCGGGGCATGACTTGGTATATTGCCGCCTCTTGCTTCGGGATTCGCTCTACGGCGATCACATCCGTCGCAATTTCAATGGCTGTGGACGGGACAATATAAAAAGCGCGGGACTTTCCACGCACTGCTTTGCGTAAACATTCCTACCCAACGATTTTTGGGTAGGAATGCTTTTCATTTTACGCGAGCTTACTGGCACTCGTGGGACCAAGATACACTTGCACTGAACGCCCCTAACCAAGAAACATCTTTTTTTTTTTTTTTTGACGCCGGGAGTTTACGAAAATAAAAGCGGACGTTTTCTTTCAGGCAAAACGTGATAACCAATTTGTGGGGATTTGCATCGTTGGTATCGACAGCAAATTCCATCCCCGTTCGTCGTCGAGCTTTACGATCCCGACGATATTGAAATGCGGCTCACAGAGTGAACACAATCGAGCCGTGTGAGTTATATAAAGTTGGAATGTGGGCGGTGCATATTGGTAACGGGAAAGTTCGAAAAAAAAAAAAAAGATACACAGGGACGAGTAGACGAAAGACACAACGCTTTGTTTGTGTCTTTCGTCTACTCGTCTCTGTGTCGATGGTTTCGCTCTTTTCCCCCGTTCCCCCCGCGCGAGCTTTCGACTTGTGCTGGTGATAATCGGTGCCTCGACATGCATTTGGCTAGTGGCTCGTGCCTAATCGTAGGAATGAAGAAATTCGCCGAACCTTAGCAATGTTTAGAACTCAGCGCGTGTCCTGCGGCTCGCGTGGCAATGATACACATTGGCGGCATATAATCGGCTCCAGATCACGTGAACGCATGTTCTGGCTAGAAGTTGAGGGGTTGATCCGGCTCGTTTTTTTTTCAATTCTTTTTATGACGGCCATTGCGCGGAGAAATAAAATCTAACGTGTGTTTCATATGTTATGAATGCGAAAGAATAATTCTAAGCGGTATTTACGGAGAGTACAAAAATGGTTCCATTAAACAGTCTGTGACCACGAGCGTAGTCCACCGAGGTAATACATTTCGTGTGCTCCGCTCAAGCGGCCAATGACTGAACTAACCAAGTGATGCATGCGGAAAAACTCGATGAAGATGTCCAGAAAAAAAAAACAAAAAAAAAAAACTGCCGAGTGCTTCTAACGCATATTTAATACAAATATCGCTCACTGTTTCAACGAAAATTGACAAAACAACTTGAGCCAATGAAAGAAAAATCTTGCTACCAGCTTACGAAAATTGTAATAAACAAATGAGGCAGCCGTTTAAACGAAGCAGACAACTTGGAAAGCTCCTTTATATCAATAACGTATAACGTAACGCACTACGCTCTAGGCAGAACATCGTTTAATATGAGCGAAAGGTATGCCTCGATCGATCGGCTGATGAAGGCCACGGGGTAACCGAGCGGTACCACCCATGGTTATGACAAAACGTCCTGATCTCGAGGCTGACGAGGCGTGTGCTGGGACGGCGAGAATAGCGGCAAAGCTGGCGCTCATTGGACAGCTTAGTGTGTACTAAGTAATTTCTTTTAATCATGTCTAGACGGCAGGAACTTTGTCTAGCTCAAGAGGCGTCAGAAGTCTCTAATGTAAATAAGAAATATAACGAGCCCCCCTTTAAAATATCCTGCGCGTTTACTTTCCCGCAAAGCACATGAGGGGCTAACCCCGCTACAATCTGCGGAGCAAAACTGATAGTATGTTTCAACCTGAAAAAAAAAAGGGTTAGGTGTTGGCTATTAGCATGACGTAAACCCGTAAAAGTAATTTCCATTGCCACAGCCACGGCGGTTTTATTTTAAGCACTGTTGCACGGAACGGCGTTCCAAGGAAGGAGGTTCCTGGAACCATTTTAGAAGCTGTGGGTGAAAGCGGCCCTTTCGTTTCCAGCGGTGGAACTTGAACGGGAACTCGCTACATTTTTGAGAAAACAGAAAAATGAATGACGTTTTTCTTGTTTCCTATTTATTTGCAATTTTATCCGAATTTAGTAGTCATATAGAGTTTTTTTAGTGCCTATTTTAGCCTCCGTCTTCTGGGCATTAGGAAATGTCTAAGAGATAGTCTAAAACAAAACAAAAAAACATAAACAAATGCTATAGTGGAAACTGGATACGTAGTTCAATTTAGATACTTTCACTCGCTCGCGTTATTTTATACACAAACGAGCCGACACAATATTTCATTGCATACTCAAATGTAACATGAATGCAGCGGTACATTCCAACCTTAGCAATGTAACGGGAACTTCTGAACCACTGGAACTTGTAAACGAAACTCGTTCCAAGGTCGAGAAGGAACCAGGGGCCCTAATCTGAACACTTGGCGGAAAAGGCGGCGAGAAATTCGCCGGCTATGATTGGCCGGCGCCAAGGTCAAGTGTGGCGTTGGCCAATCGCGGCCTCCAGATTTCTCGCCGTCGTTTTCGCCAAGCGTCCAGCTTAGGGCCCCAGGAAGGAGCTTTCGCTCCTGTTGAAGAAGAACGCGTCCAACACTAATTTCGGGTCACAGCGTGTCCTCATTCAGCATCGTCATTCGCCGAGATTCCTTCGAAGATGGCAATGATTGGCTCTCCGAAGTGCTTTGCTGGAAGGCATACGCACTGGATGTTTTACAGTGTTGCTATTGTCGCTCACAACTCAAGTAAAGCAGTGCGTGGCTGCTTGCGTTCCCCTTTCTTGCTCCATGATTGGTTGTTTCTTATCGGCCGATGCCACGATCTCATTGGCTGACAAGTGAAAACGGACGCTCCACGCCCTTTGCTTCTTATAGGAACACTGAAATGACTTTTTGTTTACGAGGGACACGTATTTTTCGTATAAATGTTTTTCCACGAAACATATCTGTTTTTGTACAATATTAACGCCGTCTGACGCAAATTACATGGAGGTAACGGCCCGCTCTAAGCACAGCCCGCAGATCAGTGGCCCCGCCCATTTGTACAGGATTGGCTCGGCTGCTCGCGGCCCAGCACGCTCGCAAGCTTAGTGTCTCCATTTTTTGCGACATCCGGTGCGTCTTGTCTGGCGTTTGAAAGACGTCTGCTAGTCGTTCGAGCAGACGCGCGGCAGCCTCGGGCGTCGTCTGCTATTCCACCACCGTTGTATCGACGCCTGCAACGCTCACAAGACCACGAAGGCGACGTCCTAACATTTCGTTATGCACAAGACAGGGTCCAATACGAGCGTCTCTCATCGTCTGTCGATGTGCGGTAGAAAGCGACCGAGAGGACTAAAATATCAACCAAACAAAAGGGGTGTATCTAAAAACGTCCCATTCGCATTTGAACCTTGCACATTTCGTCCCATTCTCATTTGGTCCTTCTCGTTTGAACCTTCTCATGAGATCCGAATCGCGTTTTTCGCAACTGGGCCCATTCTCATTTTGCCCGTTATCTGAAAACGTCCCATTCGAATTTTGACCGTGCGCATTTCGTCCCATTCTTATTTCGTCCGCCTTGTCTGAACCTTCTCATAAGATCCAAATTGTATTTTTCGCAACTGGACCCATTCTCATTTCGCCCGTTCGCGCTACGACCGAATGGCACTAGTTCGGCATGCTTCTAACGTTGCTATGCCTTCGCGGCTTTGTTGATGAGCCTTACCTTGCTTGGGCCCCCAACGTACCATCAGATATATGTTGTATGTATAGGTACTCACTTAGAATCGTACAATGATGCCTGCTTCCTTCCTCTAAGTAAGGAAGAAAAAAAAGGGATGAATATTTAATTTTGAAACTTCGTTTGAACAGAAATAGCATACATAATAGCAGTGGTCCTCAACCATTGATGTTTCGCGGACCCCTTGTAGAAAGGCGGAGATGATGGAGAACCCCGTTCGGGGTGAGGGAAATAGAAAGGCACAGGCTATCATGATAATGATTTAATAAATGAATATAACTAATTGCTAGTGTGAAGTAGACTTATCTCATTGACCTACACACGAGAGTACTCACCCGAAAATCGGAACGTTTCTTCTCAACGTAAAAAAAGACAAGTTATATTGCCGTGCTTGACTGATGAGACAGGGCTTCGCAGACCCCTAGGATGCCTTCGCATACTCCCATTTGAAAACCACTGCATTATAGAAGTGGTGGCATTGTCCCAAGTCGAGAGACCCCAAAAAACGTGACATTTCGGAATATGATCTGGCTGCGATAAATAGTTGGTCTGTTTTATTGTCAGCTAGTAGCTTTTCACGACGATCTGGACGCACTGCTAACATCCTTAGCAGAGAGAGTATGCCTGTAGCGTGGCGCACACACACACGCACGCACAAAATATATTAATGTATTTATTAATATTGCCCCCCCCCCCCCCCCCCACCCCCCAAAAGAAAAAAAAAAACGATTTTCGTATGGAAAGATTCAGGAGCGACGGGTCAAAGCGAAATCTTTTTGAGAATGGCTGTTCTGAAAAGGGCCAGGTGAGAAGGGCGAAACGAGAACGGGTCCAAATGAGGGTTGGAATGCGAAAGACGAAACGGGAGAGGGCCAAATGCGACGGGTCAAAGCGAGAAGATCTTTTTGAGAATGGTTGCTTTAAGAAGGGCCAAGTGAGAAGGGCGAAACGAAAACGGGCTCAAATGATAACCGCCCAAATAAAAGATGCAGTCTTTTTAGATTTTCTCTGCATGTTTTCTTTAGCGCATGAAACCCGCCAGCAGGGTGGGTGAGTGTTATGACGCACAATACACCGATCTCACCAAACATTCGGCGCATGCGTGAAGCAGCCATTACTTTAGTTCACAGGAGACAGGCGGCAGTGCCCACGACGGCTCGTGGCGTCTCGTGCTCTGCACGCGCAGAGCTGCGGCGTTGTCCTCGAACGTGCAAAGGAACTAAAGTTTCCTCGACGTATTGTGGCAGCGCTGGCGTAGTCAAACTGGCCGGTGAGATTGGTGTATTAAAACGTGACCTAAAAATATCCGCTTTAGAAGGCCAGGTGCGCTGCTAAACTCGAAAGACTTGTCTTTTCAAGCGACATTGACCAACACACACCTAGATAAGCCTGATGCGAGTCGAACGCCGGATTGCCTCCAGCAAAATGGCTCGCATATCCTTACCCGTGTGGATATCTTCTCGTCATTGAAACCATGGTCGCCATCTTGACGCTTGCCTAATTCATAAAGTGGCGGGGTTTCCTTTACAGGGAACCAATATCTCTATTCAGCATCAACACGCGTAATCTAAGAAATCGAGCCAGATAATGCAAAATAGGGGACGGGCGACGCTTGGCTTAGTGCAGTTCCGCTGCAAAAACGAGTATCAGCAGAACGCTTCCTAAGGCCCGTACTTGCGACAGTTGTTTCCTGCAAACTGGGTAACTAAACACCTTGGGGAACGTAAAAACGACTCGCACTCACAAAAATAAACAAGTTCAATGAGCTGTGCTCGTTAAGCACGGAGCTAACGAAGGCAGCCATGTTTCTTCTCGTTTGAAACTAAAGCAGAAAAGGTAATCTCGGGATATTTTTGAAAACAGTAATGACTACCTAGAATATTTATTTCTAACGATGAAAACACTATTACGGCGCGGAGAAACAGCTTAACAACGAACCGTTCGCACGTAATCATCTCTGCAAGAGATGAATGCCGAGAAACGGTGATTAGATAACTAGGCACGTTTCAGACCACCCCCACCTAAATTACGTGTAACGTCGTAAAGTTTGCTATAAAAAAAAATTCTTCTTCGTGAACAAATTTTCAGCCAAGATGTATCCCATCTAGGCCATTTAAACCGTGTTTTTTTTCTCTTTATTTAAGTAAGTGACTATAGCCTAGGGTCTTAGAGCAACCCTCAGTAGTGAGAAACGAACGATGTTCATTCATATCAGAAGGCGTGCTTGGAATCTGCGAGCGGGACCGACTAGGTACGTTGAATATGTATTCTCATTCGGCTAACCAGTGGACGGTTTGCCGTTATTCGAAAGGCTGCAGTGAAAGATAGGAAGCGCACTTTGGCGCTCACGCTAAAGTATTGGCTTGAGCGGCGCTAGCACCGAGACGATTTGGAACGATTTTGCCCAGGTGGCCGGAATCGGCAACTGGGAAAGCGAGTTGTGGAGGAATCAAGAATGTGATAGTACGAGACCTTGTTGAGTAGCCACTAAGATGTTCCACGCTCTTCTTTAAGTGCACTCCTGCGAGGCGTCTTGATGTCCCGTGATAAGTTCAGATCTCTTTGCTGCATACGACCATACTCGGTTTCAACCACAGTGTAAAATACACTCTTTAGGTGAGGACACGGCGGGGCTGAACGCGCGGCGCGAGGAATCAGATAGTGTTCGTTCGATGGGCATCCGAAAGGCTGCATTATTCCGCGGCCACCGTGCCCGCGGCTGACAGTGTCGCCGGCGGCCAAACGGCGAAGCTGTGTGAGAGCGAAACAAATTATCTCGTTGCCATGACACCCCGGTACACCGTGGTCTTTCTGCACGTGCGACAACCTCGCTGGAGCTCTGCGCGTGTGGTACATGAGGCGGCACGAGCCGTTTTGTACGTGCCCACGGGTCGACGAGTCACCTGCCGGCGCCGCTTGATCGGGCACGTCACGAGGAGCGCGCTGTCCTCACCTGAAGAGTATTATCTTACACCGTGGTTTCAACTTAGGATGGACCGCAGCAGACGCAACGAGACATTCCAGCACCGTCCACATATCACCGGACTACGTGCCCATCCTGCAGATCACGTGACACTCACACAGCCGTGGATTTGCTCGAGTAAAGCCCCGCGACAAACGTCACGTTTCCCTCTTCTTCCAGGTACCAATGTTGTGAGAATGCGCGAGACGTGTCTCACGAGCGAATGCTCGTCCGACACCATTCGCTTCCGAGGGACCCTACTTATTTCGGTGCAGAGCACCCATATGCTTCCAAAGGCCGTACGAAGCATGGACCTCGTACATTGGGGAACTTCACGCAACGTTCTTTCCATTTGACCATGGTTGCGTTAACATGGAGGCGACCATAGCGTATCGAATCGAGCTTTGACTATTTTAATTGGTACTATATGGTAAAGATGGAAGAAGTAGAGGGACAGGTTGCGTGTGATTGGTCCCTGCTGATTTCGAAGCGTTACGATCGCATTCGTGTAAACCCAGCCACTCCCTGCAACACAAACACGTCGAGGGGCTTTACGTTCAAATGGCTAATAGCGCCCTTTGCGGTAATCGCAACTAAGCCTCATGCAAAGCTATCTTCGGTCGAAAGTAAACCAAAACTCGGCCGTATGCACGAATGCCCGCGAATTTCCGGTTGCCTCGCGCAGACTGGAGCATGTTTTCGTCCCCCTTCCACAAAAAAGACGTTGCCGTTCGGAATTGAGAGCCAAGTCCACCAGCTTCGGGATGATGCAATACATCATGTTTGGCGCTCGCTCCAGTGCACAATACAGAACATTTCCACCTAGGCTGGGAGTCGGTCGGCACCATTCATCCAAAGCGACGGAACGCCGAACACGCGCGTACACTGGAATATTCCTCGCGTCTCCCACGTCCAGGACTGCTCGACAACTGCAGTACCGATAGATAGGCTTGGCCGGGAATTTACATTTAGAGAGCCTCCTGTTCGCATTACAGATACGCTACGTTATCTACTTTCGAGGGAAAATCTAGATATTGCACTTATTTTCTTCCGAAATGCGCGTGGATTGCTGAGGAAAGAGTCTTTTTTATAACATAGCTTCGTTCCTACATGGTTTGCTCATCTTGGTTGTGTGGTTGTCTTGGTTGTATCCACTTCCTCTCATCTTACTACGGTCAAAACTACAAACCGTCAGGTTCGACTTCGGACCGCACCGAAACCACGTTGTATATTGATCCGATGTTTGTATAGGCTGGGTGTCGGGGTAGTATATAGGGTGTCCCAATTGTCACCAGGCTCGATTTAAAAGGGACCGTAAAAATCGACGCCTGCACGTAGCATTCCAAACATTTCATCAGAAGTGTATTTCACACGTCGGTCCTTTTTGTAAAATTGGAAAGCGTAGCTCCCTTTCTGTAAACAATAGGGCCAAGAAACTTACCAGGGTCAACGGCGGGCGGCGGCGCCGCAGACGATCAAGTCGATTGGTGGGACGCGTTTCGTGCTCGTATTGATAGATGGCGCTACGTCCTTATCGAGACTGCTCGCGACCACCGTGGTTTATTAAAATGAACATAATCTTTTCGTAATGTACTATTGGTTAAAAAATAAATGTGGACATTAAAAGCGAAACTTAAAGTTAAAAAAAACGCGTCTGCATAAGGATGGCGCTTTTCCTGCCACCGGATTTCGTCTGCGTGTTGTCAGCTTTATTTCGCTGGTCGGTCACGCCTTCCGACCCTGTTCCCGACGTCATCTATCAACAGGCGCGTCAAACACAACCCGCAACTCGACTCGGCCGTCTGAGTCGCCGTCCGCCGTTGACCCTGGCAAGTTTCTTGGCTCTATTTTTCACGGAAAGGAAGCTACGCTTTGTAATTTACAAGGCAAAACCGACCTGCAAAAAACACCTTTGACGAAAAGTTTAAATTGCTACATGCAGGCGTCAATTTTTACGGTCCATTTTAGATCGAGCCTGGTGACTTGGGACGCTCTATACATCGTGACTCGGCGTTATTGAATCTGGCGGCACTTTATCACTTTGTTCGTATTACTAAACGGAAGGACGTAATAAAGTATCGAAACGTAACTTATAATTTTTTGTTTATCTAAAGAGGCTTTTTCGGTGCTAGCGGATGGCAAATGGGATGCATTGAGGCGTCTAACCCTCGATTTAACAAAATCATCGATTCGGAATGATTCGATAACGAACTCGGGTGCTCAGCACCGAACTTCCCCTACTCCGTTTCGCGCAAAGTCCGAGCCTCTAGCTATCGCCCCGACCGAGCCGACCGAGCACCCGCAAAAGTGAATCGGCGCGGCAATGGACCTTTTCGGGAAAGCGTTCTGCGTACGCGCGAGCGCCCGATGCCAAGCGGCGGAAGTCGGTACGAAAAATCGAGCAAATTCGGAAGGAGGCTGTGGATCAGCGAGTAGAACACGTAATAGCAGCATATGTATATAATTGGGTTGCACAAAAAAAGAAAGTGGACGGAAAGAAAAACACGACATTTGGGGTGGACGCCAGGGATGCCCCTCTTTAAAGTTACGTTGGGCACGGGCAACAGCTTAGAGAGCGAAGAAACGGGTAGCGTAGCTCCCAGTACCGATTGGTGGCGAAGGTAGGTCACTTCCTCAATTTTTAGTTCGTGCAGCCACCGCCTGGTGCCGTCGGTATGTGGAGAAGGTCCATTGTCTTCTTTGGGTCATTGCTATCCCATTCGAAAGCAATTGGGCAAAGCGAATGTCTCATCGTCTCTTTCTGCGCGCCATTGGTTTCGCCGCTGATAGTCGCTAAAGCAATGCGCAGATGACGAGCGGCGTGATGACGCACTTTGGGTGCTGCTCGATTGAGTCCATCAGAGTAAAGTTCCTAGGCAAGAGTTTCCTAAAAGTATCGACATTTCGTGTGTGTGTGTGTGTGTGTGTGTGTGTGTGTGTGCGTGTGTGTGTGCGCGCGCGTGTGTGTGCGTGCGCGTGTGCGCGCGTCCGTGTGCGCGTGTGTGGGCGTGTGTGTGCGTGTGTGTGCGTGTGTGTGCGTGTGTGTGTGTGTGCGTGTGTGTGTGTGTGCGCGCGTGCGTGTGCGTGTGTGTGTCTGCGCGTGCGTGCGTGCGTGCGTGCGGTTACCTGTTTTTAGACAATATAAATTAATACACAATATATTTCAGTGTTTTACTTGCGGATGCCAAGAATCGAATGCCATTCGGGGCGGTGACGTCTGCGGCGCTTTAGTGCCCCCCCCCCCCCCACTTTTCTTTCAGAAAAAGAAAAAAAAAAACTGCAGCTACCAAAAAGCACTAGAATAGTGAGGAAACAAACAAATCAATGAATACTACGTCCGCATAAAGTTCGACTTGGGGCCCTAATCTGGACGCTTGGCGCAAAAGTCGTCGAGAAATCCGGCGGCCCTGATTGGCCGGCGCCAAGGTCAAGTGCGGCGTTGGCCAATCACGGCCGCCAGATTTCTCGCCGACTTTTGCGCCAAGGATCCAGATTAGGGCCGCTGGTGCCGGCGAGTCGGCGCGAGAGCGTACACCATACCCCGGGGTTATGAGAGAGAGAGAGAGAGAAAAAACTTTTATTTTCGCTCCGAGTCCGGAGCTCCGGGGTTAGAGAGATATTCTGCGTTTGTTCGCTTTGCTGCTGCTAAACAGTATTAAAAAAAAAATCGAACACAAAAAATGAAAGCTTACTAAAAAAAGACGGGCGGACGCAGATGTTTTCCCATCAATGCAAAACTTGAAAGCGCCAAGAAGGCTAGGTAGGCAACGAGGATCGTTACACAGGGGCGCCGGACGCCGGGATACCAATCGCCGTACACTTGCCGCTCCTTGGAAGAAATACTTCATTTCCTGGTGGTTCATATGCAGCGTTACCCTCTTCCTTTTTCTCGCTTTTCAGTTGCTTTTGTTTTACTCATTCTTAGACTGTATTTTGTTGCCATCCTCGTCTTCAGCTCGGCCATTCGAGGCGGGTAGTCAGCGAGTACGGTGCTTGCTGGCTGATTGACCTTGCACCTGACTACTGTGCTTGGCTGTTTACGAGCGCGTGTATGGCCGCGCAATTTGCATAGAGCGGTATTTTCGATAAAAAGTCGTGATAGTAAAAAAAAGAATTAAACGTAACTTATGCTGTCCCCGTTTCGGGTGTCTTCGGGTGACCAGTTTTTTGGGTGTATATTTTTATGGACATGTCGCCGAGCTGGTGGCATCTTTTTTTTCTGTGCGACGAAGGTATACATGCACAGCGAACACGATCAAAGGCAGAGTTATGAACGGGATTGGAAAGAATTCATAACTAATGCCCGTCGACCAAGCCCCATATATGGGAGAAGACAGTATTTATGCGCCGCTAACCCCCTTTAAAATAGACAAAGTTCGAATTAATATTAATTATTACCTATATTGTTCTCTCGGTCGTAATGCTTTTGTGTCTTGCTTTCCTATCTCATTTTTCCGTCTTTCACGAAGCTGCCCTCACCAAAAACGCACTCCTGCGCTCAATGTAAACACGTCCCCAACAGAAGGGCGCGCAAAGTTTTAGCGTTTACTTCCCTCAGCAATGCAATCTAATGTATGTTAGCGTATTCCCTGCTGGGGCAACGGCGCTCGGTTACTGAACACACATCCAGCGATGGCTTGTACGGGGCTCCGTGCTTTGCATTGTTCTTCGCTATTCCGTCGTTGGAGGAGCTTGTACTGCGGCATACTCGACAGTTTAAGGGAACCCGGGTAAAGCTAGCCTCGCATATATGTTTACTCTGGTTAAACATAAAGTGGAATGAAGGGGCAAAGGAATAAAGATAATTTTTGGATTTTGGATCAGAATTCATCAGATGGCCTCTTTCGAGCTTCCCAAAGCCAGCTCTGAACGCCGAGTGACGTCGACAAGCTTTCAAAGCTTCGAGACCGCATCTCGTTGGCTTCACGATCATCTGGTGGGCTAGTTGGTTCATCATATTGTTGAATTAACAGCCCAAATACGACAGGAAGGAGAGACAAGGGAGACTCAGCGCTCTATCCTGTCTCCCTTGTCTCTCCTTCCTGTCGTATTTGCGCTGTTAATTCAACAATCTCGTAGGCTTGTTCTACGTGATGTCATTTGGGGTGAAACGGATGATTGTACTAGACGTCACTGCGCACCAGGGGTTTTGTCCTCCGATCAGAGCGAAAGCTGAACGAGGTCGTAATGGTAGTGCAGCAACCGGACTGACTGGCTTTTATCCGAATAAAAGGAGGAGGCCGAAGAATAGCACGGTCCACGGAAAAACAATTGTGGTTGTGTAGATATTTACACAGCGTGTTGTTGGTCAGCCATTTAGAAAGTTGCGACGAGTCACTCACCGTGGGTGAGCCATTTAGCCAGTGCAGTGCAGTACAACCGCTAGCCTGGGGTCTTTAACGTGCACCAGGCAGTAGTGGTACACGACCGCACGCCGGTACGATGCTCATCCAGATTGAAACGGGCAGGGGTGGGGATTGAGCCCAGGATCCCTGGGTTCTGCAGCGTGAGCTTTCGCTCTACGTGCTCCGAACTGGTGTGCCCTATAGTGTGCCCTAGCCCACTCGGCCACCCGGGCCACGGACCCGCGCTCGGTCAAACAGATCAAAGCCTCGCAGTTCGATGATGGAACCATAGAGTGAACGGTCGCAGACTTGGAGCTCGAGGATCTGGTAGTACAGAGCATTTCTCGGGGAGCCTGGACGTCAGCGTACAGCTTTTGCAGCGGCGAGGACCCGAAACATGGTTTTCAAACCCGGCGAGAAGAGAAGCGGGAGCGCGAGGAACGCGGGGAGCACGAACGGACATTCCATCGCTCGGGACAAGTGTGTTTCGGCGTCTCGCCGTAGCGGGGCGCCCGTTACATGACTCTCCTAAAGGGGTATTCATACGAGGGAGAAATCCCGGGGATTTCTCCCCGGCACGCGCATCTAACGACGAAAACGTCAGGCTTTGCGATGAACAAAAGCCTCGCGTTTTTATCTCGTGATGCGCGCGTGCCGGGGAGAAATCCCCGGGATTTCTCCCTCGTGTGAATACCCCTTCCCCTTCATATTTTAAAAGTAGCGCAAGGTGCGTCGGTGCACGAGGCACGTTTAACGTGCAGCCCTTCAGAAGATCATGGCAGCACAGCGCAGCACTGACACCCAAGTATTCTAGTACAATGTAGCACTGAGCTAGATTTTTGAGACGCCATGTTCTTTCCAGAAGGTGCGCGCGGCACCTGTCTCGAGCATTTCCACAACAATGAATGGCACCACTTTTCCCAGGATAGAGGAGCTTTAGGCTCTCCTCTCATTCGTTACCTGCCGCTCTACCTTTTCACTTTCGGCGGCCGCGTCTCGTTGCGGACTGCCAGGCTTTGTCAGTGTAGGGGAGGCTATGAGCAGATGAACAAGGTGCACGAGAAAGAACACCAACGGTCCAGTTAAAACGACGTGTCCAATAATGCCTCGCTATTGAACACCTGCTTGTGGAGATGAAATACCTCCACACCAGTTTGCACACATTCACAATACTACTACTGGACCCCTGTCGGGGTAAACATACAGTGGAACTTTTACCAAAATTGGCAGCGACATTTATCTTCAAACTCCTGTAACGCAGGAAATGCAGCATTTAATAGCGATTATTCAGGGAGAGAAGAGCCTATAATTATTTTTCAATTTTGGGGAAAACTCAATTGGCGTCTCACGTGACCAGAGAGGAAGAGGGGGAGGGAAGGCAAGTGGTGAGGGAGGAAAGTCCCTGTAGGAAAGGGGGGGGGTAAAAATAGTGTAGGCTGAAGTATAGACTGCGGGAGTGGCCAGGCTGACCCGACCCGAGAGCCGCAGAGCCGCGGGGGGGGGGGGGGGGGGCATATTTTTGTTTAGGGCAATAAACGGAACCAGGGCTACTTTTAATCCATCTGAGTCAAAAGCAGTCCCAACTGTACGTAAGGTAGCAGTAGCTCAAAACTACCAAACCGCAACCTGACTTTCGCTTTAAAACAAACTTCATTTCTCTTTCTGGGGAAGTGCTCGTGTTACCGGGATGGAGGCGGGGGAGTGCGGGAGAGGGAGGGGCGGGGGGGGGGGGGGGGGGTTAGGGGAGGGAGCCGCGAGCTGCACTTAAACACGCGAAGAGCGGCTTGCGGCTCGCGAGCCGCAGCTTGGTCACTTCTTGTATAGAGGAAGGGGGAGAATAAAGAGAAAGAAGGCAGATTGGTTGAGAGAGAAGGCAGGCGTAGAAGGTTAAGAGAAGGATTGAAAGAGGGAAAGAAAGGAAAAAAAGGAGAGAGGGATGGGGGAAGGAATCGGTGTGTCACGCGTCGTATATTTCCTGCTCATTTTAGCGGGGTAACTGAATTGGCGGGCATGGTCGGACGGTCAGACACGAAGTTCCACCCTGTGGTTGTAAGCCTATTTAAATGCGTGTTTTTCAAAATAAACCTTCAGCTCAGTTCGGGGCTTCGTGTCGTCCCTTTTTGTCCCCCCGCTCCGGAGTTACCACCTGCCTGCTTGCTTTAACATGAATTGCTGTGTCACGTGACCAAGGAGGGAAAGGGAGCAAGGGGGATTGAAGGCACCGTAGGAGAATTGGGAAGAGATGGGGAGCGAGAGGGTGGCATAAGAGGGGAAAAAAGAAAGAGGTAGGAAATTGGAGGTAGGGTTGAGGGAAGAGAAGGGGAGGGAAGTGAAAGGAAGGGAGGCAGATGGGGAGAACATTCTAGGAGCGTGTAGGGATAAGGAGAGGGAGAGAGGGGGAAGGGAACACAGGGATGGGGAAGAGGGAAGGGGTGCGTCACGTGAAGTACATGTCTTGCTGAATTTAGCGGGGAAAATCAATAGCTGTAGACGTCACGTGACATCGGGTCACGTGACGTCAATTTCTTCCGCTTTAATTAGCGGGGGAACTGATTTGGTGTATAGGACACGTAAATTTCTTGCTAAATTTTGCGTAGGAACTGAATTCGTGCTCAGGTAGCGTAAATGTTCCCACTATATTTAGTAAAGAAACTGAATTTACGTGGAGACAGCGTGACCTCAATTTCCCACTTGGTTTATAAGTACGCGAGGGTAGGTCGCATGACGCTAATTTTTCCGCTAAATTTATCAGACAATGAACGGACAGACAAAATCGTGATGTTGGGGGTCTCGTTCTTAAAGTATTTATTGCTTTAAGATCCACTTAAGCAACAGTGAAGGTCGCCACAGCTTGGACCCTCGCGGACCGTCATACGGGGATACGCCCCAGACAGTGTCTGCGGATTTTAAAACTTAATACAAAAGACAGTCTGCAGCTACGTGTTTCTTGTGACGTCACTACATAAACTGTCTTAATCGAAGCAGGCATAAAGCAAACACGCTTTAAGCATGCCTGAGGCCGGTCACCATGTTTGACGTATGAACCATTTCTCTGCGACGACATATTCTTTCCCCCTCCATAAAAGTACCTAACGTGCGAAACAAATGTCCACAGCAACTGGGAAAGTCAATCGATGAAAAGCAGCGCAACAATGGTACCCCTATGACGACACCACTGAGAGCTGGTCGAGAATCCCCGCTTCCAGAGAAATCATTCGGCGATTTCTTTGAAGCCGCGGAGGTGTCCGGAAACGTCACGTAATGCGATGTACGATGCTAACGGCTAAACCGGTGAAATGTCGAGGGAAGCCACGAGTGGCGAAAGCGACAGAAAATGGCTTTCAGTAGAGGTCTAATGGAAGTGGCGATGGTTTCGCGAGACGCCCCCCTCTTATGTCGTAAAACGGGATGTCGCGTGGGTAGTTTCGTAATAATTGTTTAGATAAAGGACGGGGAATAAGCGACATCAACCTGTCTTTATTTCTAAATGGAAGAAGTAATAGTGCGAAAATGTTTTCGTATAGAGAGAATGACGCTATAATGATCGCGTTTAAAAGGTGCCAGGGACGCAGCTTCCATGCCCTTCCGTTAATGTTTCACACATTAGGGAGTATTAGAGGAGCGTTCCGGCCACCCCGATGACAATACCCAATACTCCGCCGACGTCCTTGCGTGTACAAAGTATCCTTATCGGCTACCGTTATAGGACGCATCGAAACAATCTACCGTAAATTCTCTATTATCTGGTAATAACGTGTGAGTGAATGAACGCTTTGCCCGTAAGGAGCACGTCTAACCCAGGCAAAGTTAAGCGCCGTTCACATATTTATATCCGAGTAGACCAAGGATGACAAGACCGGTTTTTGAGCCTCTTAAGAAGGCGTAGGACCTGCTCCGCAGCAGCGCATCTGATGCTACGCCCACGCAAGAGCCTTAAAACCGATCTCGTCTTTCCCGGTCTATACTGGGACGTAAGTGCGTGAACAGCGCTTTATTTTGAGTTTTACGATAGGTGGTAAGATAGGTGGATGGACTGCCATTGTGTGGCTAAGAGAACATTCAAATGTAACGTTTTCAGCGTTACATATCTGACTGAACCATGATTTTCGATAAATGAAAACTCTTAGCGGGTAAACACATTTTATAGTTCGGAGATCTTAAAACAACGGGCAGCCCAAAGCGCTCGGCGAGTGTCAGTGCTCTAAATGTCTCACAACAAAACTTGCAAAGACGCCGGGAACTCTCAAACAAGCAATGACATTTCCTCTTCGTAATCCACAAATAAGAAAAACTTAATTTTAAAAGTCCCACGAAGAGGTTTCCGCAGCCAGTTTAATACGAATTACAACTATTCGTTTATTTAGCTCAAGTACGCATTATGAATTGTATCACAAACAGAGCCCTGATTTTACATAAACATTTCAATAGATACAGGAGCGGTGATACATCATTTTACTGCTCGAAACATGCGGTGGTAGTGTATTGAGCATACCTGGCAAGGTCGACATAGAAAACATATGCGCTTTTTTCGGCTCTAAATCTCAATGAAATCATATATATGCTCCGAGACTCACGTTGCGAGGTTTCGGGCCATTACGTATATATATGTATATGCACGGCGATGTTGTTCTCTCGGCTGCAATGCTTACGCCTCTTGCTTGGAACCATGCGACGACATTGACACATGCGTTTGTCCGTATATTTTTGTCAGCACTTCTATATTTATCCGACAGCACAAAACAGGCCACTTTTCTGGGATGTTATTTGTTTCCACTTTGATACCACTTTTGATGCTTGGGCGGAAGAGCTAGAGCGCTAAACACACCAGCCGAAGATGCCTTCTAGGGTTCCGAATTTAGTCAAGTATAACTGATTGAACGTGGCGCCACAGCTTGTGCGTAATCAGCCAGTGAGACAGTTTGGTCCCGCCCGCGAGTTCATAATCGGACACTATTTTGGTGAGAATGCCTTACGACATGCAAATTGCGAAATATGTCCCGTGGCATCCAATGTGATTGCCCTTAGTACTTCCTGACCTCCTGGTCAAATATCAGCTTGCGTATCACAGAAGAACAACATGAGCTTTACAAGAAGTTTGGGCTGTAACTCATTTCCTACGTGAAACGGCAGACGAACACAATTTCAACTTGCGTCCGATCTCATTTCTCTGTGGCGGTCGGTCGGCAGTAGGCGATCCAGTTTTTTACCCCGCTCTGTTAGCGGACGACGTACGGCGTTTTCTGGTTTTATGTATGTCTGCAAATGACGCTTCATTGCAGAAAAACTGCGTTCCTTGCTCACGCTATCAGACGAAACGTCAACGAAAGCCATCTTCGCTCGCTCAGCGGACGGAAAATTAGATCTCTCTCTGGCGGTTACCGAAATAGCAGCAGCAGGCGCTGTTGCCCTGGATATAATATATGTGCACTGCGGGACACTCCTAGTACGAGCACGACATCGGCGTTTTTGTCGCATTTTAGAAAGACAAGCACCAAATCTGCCAGGTTGACTCAGGGCCCTACACGAGCATTTTCAACAGCGCTAGCACTTATTATAACAAAACAAAAAAACAAAAGCGTGCCATTGTTTTTTTTTGTTTTTTTTTTGTTGCTAACCGTGTCTCGCCTTGTACGTACAGTGCGAGAAACTGTTAGTGCGAGCAAGCGATTGCCGGTGTTTTTTGTTTGTCTTTTAGAATCAGAAGCATCTCGACAAAACTACTGGTGTGGTAGACAGTGTTTCTTTTAGTCCCTAGCCCTAACCGTCAATTAATCTTTCCGCCTACGCCATTTTGAAAGAAAATGCACAAAAATTGCCGATGTCGTGTTTGCAGTACCAGTGCCGCAAATCATGCATATACCCTCGAACAAAAAAGAAAAAAAAAATTGCAGCAATATTTAATGTATCAGTCAGACCGCCACATGCATACTTTTACTGCCGCGCACGCCATGCAACGCAACGCGCCAACGCCAGGCTAGCGAAATCTGGGGTAGCTTCTGTAAGAATGCAATACGAAGATCGGTGGCCGAGAGAAGCGCGTGTCGCCGTTCGAAACGGTCGCAAAAAAATGAGCTCCCATGGAGCGTCCTCAACGGCTTTCACCGGCCGTGAATCAACTGCTGAAATGTCCCAGGATACTTACCGAGTGGTTCTGCCGTCATTGCCTACACGTACTGAAGTTTTGAACTCTGTATTTGCTCATTGCGACATCACCGGACGCCCGTACAAGATTGACGATTTTCGAAGAGAAATTGAACGCCACGGCGCTCTAAACGACCTCATCGGAGCCGGCGCGTACCACATAAATCATGTCCGGCTCTTCACTTTCAACTCCCTGACAGCGAAGCAAAAATTTCTGGAAGCCAAGGAACTTCAGGTAAAAGAAAAAAGATGCCTGCTCATCGATCTCGATGAGTGCGAGGTACGAATACGGCTCCATTGGATACCTATTCACATAAGCGACGACACAGTGTGGAGGGCCCTAGAGCCTTACGGAAAAATCACCGAAGTATCCGGAGACACATGGAGGGCGGAAGGCTTCCAGAATGTTCAGACAACGACAAGGCTGGTGAGAATGAACCTGAAGGAAGGCGTCACCAAGGAAAACCTCCCGCATCAGCGCGTCTTTTCGGCAGCAACGTGCTCGTTCTTGTCCCCGGAAGAGCGCCCCTCTGCCTTCGATGAAAGAGAACAGGCCACATCCGCCGAGAATGTCGCGTCCCTCGCTGTGATAAGTGCCATCGTTTTGGTCAAGAACAAGACGACTGCATCCGGACGTACGCTACTGTATTGCGACCAGCTCCCGAGGAAGACAACTCAAAATTTCTCATCGATGAAGAGGAAGCCTCGAAAATCGAAGACGGCACTGGGCACTCAACCGCCACCCATACCCAAACACCTTCAGGTGCTGACAAACGGGGTACATCACAAGATGAAGACATCGCCGCATCAATTTTCGAAGCCGACAAGACAACTGCCTGCGTCGGAAACGGCGCAGACATCGACAGGGCCGCTCCAGGCTCCTCAAAAAGCTAGCGAGAGAAGTCAGTCGACTGGAACGACCGCTCTGTAGACGATGCCTCCGGAGTTGCCCCGGAAATGGACGACAGCTCCGATCCCTTCAAGCGACCGCTAGATCGTGTCGAAGAGGAAGACCCCGACCTCGAAGGGCCTGACTGGAGCAAGCCCCAAGGAAAAAAGAAACGCAAGCCCCGTACTCCGCCGGAGGACCGACGAGGGCAAACCTCGCAGTAGGTGGATGTGTTCACATAAAAAACAGTTACCGACAGTTTTTTTTTCCTTTATTTGAATATTTACTCGTGGTTGTCACCACAGCTATGAATTATGTTAGTTTTGCGTGAAGTTGTTGTAAACCGCTTTTCATTACAAGCCTCTTCCTCCGCCCCAATAATGTCTGCATCCAAATTTCCTCATTTTTCCACTATTGGCTTAACGCTGGGTACACTCAATATTAGAGGTTTAAATTCTACTCGCAAACAGTACCAGCTATTACGTTTGCTTCACGAAGAGCAAGTAGACTTTCTAGCCATACGAGAAACAAAAATGTCGGAGGAAGAGCAAGTTACGATGGCTCTACAACCCTTTCTTACTTCGTATGAGGTGTGTGTAACGCATGCAGTTGGCACGGCAGGAGGCTGTTTTTTGTTTCTTAAAGAATCTGTCCCTCTCTCTGATGTAGATCTAATCACTGATGATCATGGACGTTTTATAATATGTGACTTTAATTTGCTTGACGCTCAATGCCAAATTATTTGTGTCTATGCCCCATGTAAAGCCATTGAGCGAACCCTGTTTTTCCACGATATGTCGCATTACATCAAATCAAATCGGACCACTATTTTTCTAGGAGACTATAATTGTGTATGCGATGCAGGTAATAGATTTCTAATAACTCGTAACAGAGATGTTAGTACAAATCTGCTGAGTGAAATAATAGCAGAAAATAGTATGGAAGGTGTTTTTCACATCTCGAGCGGAACTAAAAAAAAATTCAGTTTGCGCACTTTCAAGAATCTTCGCACGCACGCCTTGATCGTGTTTGTGCTTCTGTTGACATTGTACATAACATTAACTCTCATTGTGTAAAACCAGTGTTTTTAGTGACCACTGCCTCGTAAAGGCCGCAATCAAAGAAAATCAAACTCCCAAGGCAAATTTCAATTGGCGTCTGTGGAAGCTGAACACCAGTCTGCTTAAAGACGAAACATTCGTAGCTACAGTAGATGACCTGCTGAAAGAAATGGCAGAGCAGAATGAAACATGTCATTGGGAACGATGGGAGCGGTTCAAGGAGCAAGTAAAAATGTCAGCAATCGAAAGATCGAGCACGCTGACGTTTTACGCTCGGGCAGAAGAGCGAAAACTGTAGCAGGATTTACGTACTTTGTGTGAGGCTGAATGCGAATGCACTGGTTGGGGAGCAAAGGACATCGCGAATGTCAAATCACGCCTCGAGAAATTCCAGAGAGAGCGATACGAAGGCGCTGCGGTACGTTCAATGGCACAGTTGTTTCTCTGTGGTGAGCAACCCACCAAACACGCCTTGATGGCGGAAAGAAAGTATGCTTTGTTAAGAGAAATTCTAGAAATACAGAGAAATGGTACCATAGCTACAGACAAAGCAAGCATTGAGGAAGCCTTTGTGAAACATTATCGACAACTTTTTGAACTCCCACCAGAACGACAAGATGATAAAATTGACGAGCGCTCGTGTATCATGCCAAAAATAGATCACGAAACAAAGGAATGACTGGGGGGACCCATAAGCCTGGAGGAAGTCGAAAAGGCAATAGGCGACCTGCCCGGTGGTAAAACGGCCGGCCCAGACGGGCTCTGTTCAAGTTTTTACAAGAAATTCAGAAAAGCACTCGCTCCCATTCTTCTCGCTGTTATAGAGGAATCTTATAAAAGAAAATCATTACCACTATATTTTTCTAGAACCCACAATGTGTTAATTCCAAAATCAGAGGACGCCGACAAGCTACGACGTGTAGAATGTTATCGACCAATAAGTCTATGTAATGTAGATTTTAAGATATTAGCAAAAATACTCAATGGGATGCTACAGCACGTAATTTCCCAATTGGTGGGTAACCACCAAAGTGTGGCATAAAGGGCAGGACGATCCAAAGAAATGTTCACGTAGCCAGTAGCATTGTAGAATGTTGTAGAGAAGAAGAAGATAAGATTGCCATGCTTCAGATTGATTTAGAAAAAAACATTTGATCGCGTACGTCATAATTTTTTTGGGGCCATTCTGCGCCACATCAACATTGGAGATGTTATTTATGAAGGCGTACGAATGGCATAAGTGGCTGTTCTACGCGACTAATTGTAAATCGTAACGTAACTTGCAGCATTCCTGTACTGTCCTCAGAACGTCAGGGTTGCCCGCTCTCGCCGTTACTATTCGCGCTTGACCTTGAGCCTTTATGCCTGAGCGGTGCTAACAACAAAACGTTCATGGGTTTTCGCTGAACTCCATAGAAGTGAAGGTGTTGGCGTATGCTGATGATGTAGCAGTTTTTTGTAGAGTCAAAAAAAGTGTAAGCAAGGTTATTGATTTAGTTAAACACTTTTGCGACATTACCGGTGCGGCTGTAAATTTAGAAAAATGTTAAGTTTTTTGGCACGGTACATGGGCTACAAAGCCCTCAGAGTTTGAGGGGATTAAGTGGGGTTCAACACCTACGAAATACCTCGGCGTACCACTACAGCATATGCGTAATCCAAATGTTTACTGGTCAGTAGCCACAGCCGAATTTAAAAAAGCGGGTATCTCGGTGGCCAAATCGCGACTTATCAATTTTCGCTACGGCTTGCAACATATTTCTTGTTGCTAGGCTCATGTATGTGTTTCAAGTATTACAATGCGCTGAAAGTGTTATGAGGAAAGTTCACAGGATATGTGCTACGTTCATCTGGAAATAAAACCGGGAGCCAATGAGAAGAAATAACCTCTTGCGCCGTATTCCTTTGGGGGTATTATAGGCTTATCACATTTGTTTGTCCGGCAGCTCGTGTCTCGATTCATTTTCCTACGGGATACTGAACAGCCTTTCATGCGCGCGGTATTTCAAACAAAACTGGCCGGGCACTTGCCTTCGTTTTTGGTCGCGAATAATGGCGAGCAGGCAACAAGAATTGTTGGATTCTTAAAGGAGGTCGTTAAAGCATACCATTCTCGGGCGGTGCGCTATTCCACAGAATATTTTTCTTGCATAACTAGACAATCTTTGTCCAACGCCCTGTATGACACTCTTTTCTCGGAGCCTTTGTATCGTGCATTGTACAACCAGGAAACCGCTCAGGATGTTCTTTGTCGCGTCAAGGGAATGGCGATCCAGCCACGTGGCAAACGCTTTTTTTTTCAAACTTCATACCTCGACGCTCCCCGTGAAAATGTGGCTTCACGAGAGAGGTATTTTTGTTCCTTGAACCACCAATTGCTTGCTGTGTAAAGCCACCGAAACTATAGAGCACCTGTTTATTTTCTGTTGGGATGCCCTGTTGATTTGGATGTGTTGCAGAGAACCTTGAAAAAAGACCTACAAATTACAGAACATTCGATCCTTTTTCTTCCGATCAATTCCCAGGAACTTGTACCGTACGACCCTATAGTGTTAATTGGCCTATACAGCATCTGGTGTTCCCGGATGGCGGTGAGGCATGCGGACCTTAACCCGCGACCGGTTGAGGCATACTTTGTATAATTCGTGGCTCAAATACGTAGTACATATGCACATCAAGATACTGTTCCTCAGTGCGTTGGAGAGTGTAAGAAACTCCTAAAGAGCCCCCGATATGTTTATTGAGGTGTGCTAATCAAAAGACTGTACGCTTAGCCTGAACGTGTCTCTGTTGTGTATGTTGTAATAAAGATTTTAAAAAAAGAGGATCAGTGGCCGAGTGGGCTAGCGCACACTAGCTCAGAGCACATGGAGCGAAAGCTCGGGCCGCAGAACCCAGGGATCCTGGGTTCAATCCCCACCCCTTCCCATTTCGATCTGGATGAGCATCGTACAATCTAAGAAAAAAACGGAAGAAAAAAGTAGCAACGGTGCATTTTCCTCCCTTCTACTGACGCGCCGCCAAGCGGACACGAGAGGAAGGGAGGAACTAGACTTTTTCCTCCTTCTCCAGGCAGACGGGAGAAGGCTTTCGCCCTCCCGACTCATCTTCTTTCTGTTTCGTTTTACGAGCACATCGCGCACGCTGTTTAATAAATGTTGTTGAGTTTATTGAGCTTCAGCGCCAGCGAAAGCCACCTGTAATTCCGTCTTCTAGTCCAAACGTGCAGAACATTTCGGTTGCATTGACGTTTTTATCGCTAATTTTATCAAACGAGCAAACGAAGCCGCTAGAAACAGCGAAATTCGGAAACAGTGCCAGCAGCGCTACGTACACTGGGTAAGATAGCCGTTTCCGGATTGCTGGACCGACGCAGAACTACAGTAGCGGGACCACGTGGAACTGTGTCCACGTTTTCGACGTTATGGAAATCGCAGGAACTGCGCCCAAGACAGGCAGGTTTTGCTGCTGGCTGCCTGGGTGCCTCCCGTGCTGTGTTCGGTTCTTTTTTCCGATGCCGAGTGCCAACCTGCAATCAACGTGGCTCTGTATTTCTGCGTGTCAGCAACATAGCAGCAACATTGTGATGGCAGTGTTGTGCGTTGTGAACAAAAGACTGGAATTATAGCCGATGTGATCGTGTGTTCGCGTATCAGTAGTGTAACAACAAGATGAGATGACGTAAACTGTCGGGCATTGATGTCGCTGGTCGGGCCGTGATGGGAGGGGGCGGGGTGTCGCAGGTTGACATTCCGCTTTACATTGAAGAGTTTAAGACCACTTGAGGGAATTAGGTGCAATCGATCGACGTGCGGATAGTCATGTTGGAACGCTGGCCTGAACAGTAAGCTCTATCGTACAGTGGCCAATGTGACTCGGTTGTCTCCTCCCCGAGAGCGATGGCGCTCCGGTGAAAGGACTGAACGGTATGAAATTACGACGAAAAGTACTTATATTTGCATGTGGAAGTTTAGCATTAAACAAATAGTAGGTAAAATCGAAAAAAAAGCTACCCTTTATTTTGCTGTTTAAATATACTACGGTTCCTGGAGAAACTGCCCTCCAAGTGGCGCGCTGGGATGAGCGCTAGAAGTTTTCGAGCTCGCCACGGCGTAGCTCCGTACACTTAACACCTGCCGCAAGTCGCGGCTTTGACTGCACTCAAGTTGATCGAAAAGGGATTTCTCTGCCCGTGAAGCATCACTTCCAGCTAAGTGAGTATCCGCTCTACAGAGATTAATTCAAGACGGCAATTGCAGCCGTGCGCGAACAGCACAAATAGAAAAACAAACACTACAGTAGAAATACAGGCTACGACGTGCTGTGTGGAGACACAAACTCAGGGCTTCAGACCCCATTGGAGCTGCTTGATTTATTGGATTTCAAATAATTACGGCATGATCGAGCGTTTACTTTTTAATAAGAGATTCACCTCGTGAGCCATTCGAAATACTCTCAGAGGTATGGCATTGCTGGAAAAAATCAACATGCTGGGAATATATTTTATTGCTAGGCAGTCACCGAGAAATTCCGTACGTTCAAAACGACCAGTATAAAAGACGGAAACGCAGAGCTCGGGTGCAGTGTTCGGGTTAGTGTGCCATTGTATTTATGTTTATATGTGCCATGTATGTGTATGCGCCGAATGTATGTTCACCTGATACTGGCAGTACGCGTAATGTGTCTACATGTCTGTATAGCAGAGGTTCCCGAAGATCTCGAAGTGCAGTGATGGCCAGAGAAAATAAGAATATCTTTAGTAGAACAGGAATTGGGCGGTACCTAGCGCCACCTAGCCTATATATATACTTCCAATTACTCTGCTTGACCCTGCCATCTGGTGGCAAGCGATTTAACCTTCTTGCACGCGACGCGATAGACAGCGGCTTCGAGTTTGTTCTTTTTGAGAGCGGCTTTTGGTTTCGCGGTTTGGTTTGCCATTCCTCCGGGATGTGCGGTTGAGAAAGGAATTCTGACTCGAAGAACATTAAAGGCAGGACGTAAAGTGCGCGAAGTATCTGGGTATCCGTTGTCTCCGTTTAAGATCGCCGTGCAGACGACGAGAGGACTGAGTGACTGCTTTCGAAACGGAAGCTTTTGTACCTGCGGGGGAATCTGGCTTTGTAAATGAGCACAGTTCGCAGAAAGCTCGTGTTGTGCTTTTATTTGCTGCTCCTCTCGTCGCGTACAAAAGACGTAGCGTCCTCGTTAAGCCTTATTGAGCTCGATTTGCTCGATTCAGGGCCGCCATAATGAGATGCAGGCACCGGAGGAACTATTTGCTCCCCTGCTTCAGGGACGAACGTTTCTCCCTTTCTAAAGAAACATAGGTTACAAGACCGTTCCTCCCCTTAAAGAGGACTATCTATATCCTTTTTTCTAAGAGTATACCGGCGTGCGGTCGTGTATCACTACTGCCTGATGCACGTTAAAGACCCCAGGCTTGCGGTCGTACAGCACTGGCTAAATGTCTCACCTACAGCTGGGAGACAAGTCGGCCGTTGAAGACTAACTTCGCGGCTGTTTAAACATACACATACCCCATTTTGTTTAGAGAATGCAATAGACTCCTTCCAAAAAGTCCGGCAGGCAACACTGCATGCTTTGCATTATGGGGCTTCTTTGGCCATGAAGAAGTGTGGCATGGTTTCGATATCGATTTCCTAGTTGACGAAGTAGTGTATCTCAACACTGCATGAAAATAAAGTCAGCACTCGCTTGCATAGTAGCCATTTTTATTCGTGTTATCCTCAGTTAAACCACAGTCCTCCAGCGGTTTTAAGGACCTCCTCGGGCTTACCGAGGAATAGGAGTACGGCCGGCCGCGTCCCACACCTTTCTGGCACCCTGGCTACAACTCCTGAGTGAAGCCACGACCCTCCCGGCTCACGGATAATTCGAGAACATGTAAGACGATGGAACAGGCTGATCGGCCTAAGAAACTTCTTCCTGCGTTTATCTGCGCAAAAACTGTGGTACGTCGGGAGCCCCCAGAAAACGTACCCCAGCATTCTAGTCGTATTGGTAGGCAACACCTACCAGTACGAATTGTAAGTACATTGTAAGTAATATAAATTATGAATTTAAGAAAAAGAACGCGTCAGAAAATGCATGCGTCGTATTTCGTCGTGACGGGATGTCGCGCATTGAGGTTGGAAACTTGAAGCTAAAACAGTGACCATTGGGTTCACGAATACTTTGCCCGGCACTAAGCCGCAAGGATTGCTTCGAGTTTGCGAGATGTCTATTCTGCAGTAAAGGTTCTCGAGAACGTCATCTGAGATGTGGCGGCCGGTGTATTTCAGAAAATGGACTTACAAGGTTTTTTTAGCTAATTTTAGGGAATTTCGATAAGAGAAACGAGATTTTCTTTCCAGCCCCTCTTACCAGTTTAAACCACCTCCGTATTTAGTTCGTTCATTTCCACCTTGTTACGTTCTTAAAACGGCAGCCGTCACACATTGCAGGGCCGCCGATATATCACGATCTCAAACAGTTTTTCTTTCATTCATTAGTATCATATTGAACTCGGCATCACGCGTTGTCCTACCTTCTAACCTTCTACAGTTTTCTGTCGTTTGGCCTCGTGTGGAGGGACTGGGAATTTTTATGCCCTTTTATATTGCATCACGCGTTTGATCCGCGGTTTCCGCAAATTCTTTTTTTCACTTGATTAATCATCGCGTCCATAAATAGCAGCTGTCTCCACTCAGGCGAGACGGCGCCCATACAAAAACGGCATCCATCGATCCAGGCTAGTCCGTAAGCATTGATCAGGCCGCTGTTAAGTGCGCTAGACGTTGAGAACGCTCAAAAAACAAAAGCCCGTTAAGAAAAAAAGAACAACCAAAGAAAAAAAAAGTGCGAATAAAGAGAAGCATTACAAAATACCGCGGCTGTCGATGACAAATCTCAATTTAAGGGGAAAAAACAATCCAACGAACGAAACAAAGAAAAGAAATTAATTGTAAAAAAGGGGAGCAAAAAAAATAGTAGTTTGAAAGCCGGAAGCAAACAGCCGTAGACTAGCCAAGTCTTTTCCGTCGCCTGCTTTTAAGCTTGGGAGAAGAGCGTGTTGGTTTAAGTCATGGACGAAGAAAAAAAAACAATTAAAACAAGGACAACAAAACCACATCTTTCATGGTTGTGAAGGGCGTGGGTGTGTTGTCCTTGTTTTAATTGTTTTATTCTTTCTTCATCCATGTCTGTTTTTACTTGGGCAGAAAAATTTCATCAATCTCCTCTCTTCATGATACACTCCTTCCAAGGGCACGAGCTCACAGTAACAGAAAAAATCATTGTGCATACAACGTAATAAACACACACAAAAAAATTGTGAACCGCCATAGTCAACTTTCCGAGGGGAAGAGGGGGCCGGTCATTCAGGATGGTGACGACCGATGATGGTGTTCGCCCGGTGGAAGTCCCCCGGGAAGTCGAATAAGAAAAAAAAACTAAAAGTTGTTCGATCCCGCTGGACACATTACGACGTGGTTGGTTTACGATGGCCAGTGTGGCCACGTTTATTTTCAAAACAAAAGGACAACAAGTCAACAATAATTTACATTACAAAACTCCCAAAAGTAAAATCCATACTTTAGTCCCCCAGCCTCAAGAGCCGAATCTGCCTGATCTCAAAAGCCGAATCCCCGAGAATCCTCTCGGCAGCCCTTTTCTAGACTCGTAGGGGCCTCCTTTCCCTCCAGAGACGGACCAATCACTTCAAATTCCACCACCCACACGTGGTACACTGTTATCCAATGGTCGGCGAGCTGTCATCCTGGCGCTCCAACCGCCAAACCTAAATTCCTTGTAGAGTTGTTCTCTGCAATCTTCCCAGTCTGACTGGCGCCAACCGCTAAGTTATTGCATCGGGCAAAAAGCGACACTTTTACACTAAGCGGCAAAACCCTGTATATACCGGCACATTTGGCTAAAAGCCACAACCAGCTGCAAGAAGGGATCTGTCCGAGCAGACTGGGGGAAACCGCTCCCACCTCCCGGCCGCTCTGTCCACGCAAATGCTCCCTCCAAAACGCCGACACTCACAAAGAAAGCTAAAAAAAAAACGATGCCGACGCAACTGTAGAAAGACAGACTTTTCTAAAACAAATCTTACTTATTTCTAACAAAATCCTTCGTTACTTAACAGCCATCTTCCTGTTTTTGAGAGTTTGGACTCGGATATGTGTTTAGTAATCTAGTGCGGAGACAAGCTTTAATTAATTTCGAAGCAGACCAAACTCCGCTTGAAATTAATTAACTTGGCAACTTTCACCATTTTTGTTTTGTTTTACACATCACTACATACTTTATTTCCTTGAGTCCCGTTACGGCGATGTCGAGTTTCAACTTGATCAAGTCCAACACTTGCTGTTTCTAAACGCGCTGTGTGCTTGTTTAGACAGCGGAAAGTTAGTGAGTCCCGCGGCTGGTGTTCTTCATGCGAAGCCAGTGCATACTAAAGTGGCGAAGCGGGCGAGTTGGTTCATGACTTATAAAATTTGATAGCGCTAACAAAGACGAGGACAAAAAAAAAAAGGCATGTCAGCGGTAGACTCTACCGCTCACATGCGGTAGAGTGTAAATCGGCCAGACAGGACGGTGCGTAAAGGAGAGGATGCGCGAGCATGACCTGGCTTTCCGCTCAACACCTGGAGGACACTTGCCTCTTCATTGCAGAGACTGCCTGTGCCAGCCCCTACAAAAATATGTATGGACGACGTCCTATGTCCGTACTGTTGCCGTTCTATTACCTCTTTGTCCATCCTATGGATTCCTGTAGACAGTTCTTAGACCGTCTATGTAGCATTGGTTTGCCACAGAATGGACACAAAAACGCTATAGAGATCTTCGCGAAAGAAAAAGTTTTTCATTCCTTCTTATTTCCGTTCTATGGTCCCGGTGAGTCTATGGTCATCCTATTTCCTCTCTATGGTGTGAGCTATATATTGGGGCATTAACAAAGTGATGCCGGGTAGACGTTTTCTTTAGGTGTAGCGAGGTGTCCGAGTTAAAGAGTTGTTAATTAAGTTCCGGGTATCAATATGTTACATTTATGTCTAGAGGCATATCCAACCTCAGGGTATACTCATTGTGGAGATGAAACTGTTTAGTATGTGCCGGAATAATGTTTTTACTTTCTCAGTGGGAGGTAGGTATATGTGGGTCGCTGCGGCCCCCGTAGATATTCGCAACTTTCACAACCCATAGTGGACGCACTGGTGCCTATCAAAATTGCGGTCATCTGGATGATCGTCGTTACAAAGCGGTATACTAGGCTGGGTCTGCGCGCGACGCGTAATTGTAGTTTTGCTATATACGCGCAGTATCAGAGACTTACTTTATGTTTTTTTTTTTCACGTCAGGAAAGTGTAGGCAAGCCATTTTATTATGATGCCAATCATCCAGGAGCTAGGGAGTGCGATTCTCACACCGCGGCACCACCATCGCTTAAAGTGGCTTCTCTATGGACCCCGTAGGGACTCCGTGCAGACCCTGTATGGCTTCTCTGCCGACTCCATAAGGAGCCCGTGTAGACCCTGTATGGCTTCCCTGTGGACCCTGTATGGCTTCCCTGTGAACCCCTTACGTACTCCCTATAGACCTTGTATGGCTTCTTTGCAGACCCCTAAGGACCCTACACTCTTTAACATGACTTTTACAGAGCACGTTTTTGCGTAAAAACAAATGGGGAAAAGCTCTTTTTGTAGAACCCTTTATTGGAGATCAGTAGAAACTGACAAGAGCGTGATGTTTGCATACACTTTTAGCTTACAGGGTTTTGCGGCACAATTAATTTCTTTTTTTACAGCCATGCCTCACCGGCGACTTCAGGTAGCGCGTCCCGACTTGGGTGCGTCCTAACTTCTGTGGCAATTTGCGGCGTGTCCGCCTGGGAGACAGGGTTGGCATCCCTGAAACCCCTCTTCTACCGTATATGTTTCGGCGCCAAAGTGGCCGATTAAAGCCAAAGCAGAACAGTCACATGCTGTCGAATATCGATAGTCCCAAACCAACACACGCAGTCGTGCAGTCATCCGAGTGGCCGCTGCGGGTGGAATGGTGGCGTTGGGATCGCAATTAGTTTGGTTTTCGAGTACAGATCGGGTGCCGCATTTTCAGAGCAAGCTCTTTAGCAGTTTCCCAAGTGACTTGCTCTAGAAACGTTGGTCGGTGCGGACGCCATAGCAGACCCCCTGCAGACTGAGTGGCTTCTCTGCGGACCCTGTAGCGACTCCCTGTAGAGCTTGTATGGCTTTTCTGTAGACCCCATGAGGACCCTGTGTAGACTTTGTATGGCTGCCCTGTGGACTTCCTAGGGACTCCTTGTAGACTTCGTATGGGTTTTCTACAGGCACCCTATAGACACCGCAAAGACCCTGTGTAGACACCCTATAGAGTCCCTATGTATGCTATATGGCGCCTTGCCATAGAGAGGGTATAGGATGACCACACATCATCCATAGAATAGGACGTCCGTAGAACGTCCGTTGGCCAATATTCTATAGGGCAGCCATAGGACGACTTCACGGAGGCAACAGAGGTCGTGGTCCGCCTATAGATGCCTTTTGTCCTCCCTATAGACGCTGGTCTATAGAACGTCCTAGAAGTGTCCATACATATTTTTGTAAGGGAGCCCAACTTTCAGAATACCACGATCGTGGGGAGGGCCCATGAAGAAGCTGCGAGGGAAGTGCTTGAAGCGCATGCTTTAAAGAAAGAGGGCACTGAAGGCTGCGTCAGCCAGCCGTCAATTTTTCTGCACCAAAAAGAAAGTGATTTTATCGACGCGTGGTGATGAGTGACGCCACTGAGTGATTCGGTGCATTTTTGTCGGAGGTTGTTCGCTTTGGCTGTTTTTTAATAAACGTTCAGCTGAGAGTAAGCGCTCGTCCTGCTTGCGTCCCTTTTCGTCCTCGTCTTTGTTAGCGCTTTTAACTGTTATAACCAGTGCCTACCACTGCTAGCCTGGGGTCTGTAATGTGCGTCATAGAGTAGTTGTTCACAAACGCCAGCCGCTACGGTCCTCATACAGATCGCGTCTCAACATGGCCTTACGAAAATGATTGACTGGAAAACATGAGTGATCCGCATCTTCGAGCAGTATTGTGCTTCTGCAACGTATTCGCAACTCCAGACGTGGCGACGCCACCCACGAGCAATGTCATGACGTGTAGAAAGGGGCAGATGGCGCCTCCGAAAATATGTAGAGGAACGGGGATCGGCTAAAATGTGAAACAGAGGAACGAGGATCGCATTCACACAGTTAAGTAGCGAGTAGGCAATTTGCTCGTGTCCAATTCTGCTGACGAAAGCAGCCGACAACCGCGTGCCAACATTTCTAAGCACTAAAAATACCTAAAAGTACAAGCACGTAAATGAGTTCGTGTATTCATTCCCATGCAAAGGGTGCGCCATTTTATGGCCCCATAGTTCTTTCTCTAGTAAAAACACTGCAGGCGCTCGAAGGAAAAAAAAAATAATTCTAAGATTTCTTTCTTCTTATCTGCCTGGATAGGAAACGTAGGTAGAAAAATCAAATTTCCCGAAAAAGAAAGTGTATGGCAATATCAGAGCATCGATACGCACTACGAGTTAGGAGAAAGACCGATGCGCTATAGGAGATAGTTTCGGTTTCGCTCCTTACTAAAAAATTGTGTCTACCGGCATAAATGCTAAATTGAGTCATTTTTGTTTCGTTGCCGTGCAGTGGGGATATATTTTGTGACACACGTGTCCTATACAAGAACCTAAATATGATTTCAAATGCGACAGCTTGGCCATATCGTGGCTCACAATCATGGTTGCCAGTTATCTGAAGCTTTATCTGAAATCACGGGGAACGCTTTTCCGTCCTCCACAAATGTTTAAGCAGATCGCGACAAAGCAAAGACATATTGCATAAGCTTCCTAACCCGGAATCTAATGCTCAGGCAGTCGCACTCTTGAATCATGACGATTGGCAGTTGTGTCTGCTCTGCAAAAGCACCAAAATGGCGGCGCCCACAAAAATGCCGGGAAAGGACTGCTGATACCCTAAGCGCAGCTTATTTAGTGACTACTCCAACCCATTCTATTGCAGCGCCGCTGCGTATATCAGGGGCCTTTCCACGCTCGCCACTTCACAGCAATGCATAGGGCAGGTAGGCGCCTGATCTCACTACCGTTACCCGTGTTCACTCTAGAAAGGTCCATATGATGGGTTTAGAACGCTTATTAAATAGGCAAAGAGAAAAGTGACGCGTTGCGAAGTTTATCGAGCGAAGCAAGGCATAACCGAAAGTTCATGATCCATTCACTAATACACTCAAGAAATCCAAAAAGTTATACGGCATCAAAAAAAAAAAAAAAAAATTCGTCGGAGCTGTTGTTAAAATTTTTATTGTCCTCATCTTTCTCGACGCCTTCAACACAACCGCCAAACGCTGCCATGATAAAAAAACAAAAAGAATGTTTTGAGACAGCCGACAACTCGTCACTGGTCATTAGACATCACGAACACTTCTGGGTTCTGAGTTTTTATATATCAAAGTAAGCCGCGTAGTGCGTTTATAATTGCCGTAAAAAAGAAAAAAAAAAAGCATATTTGTCGAATGTTATTTTTAATTGCTACGGACACGTAACTTCCACGCCGCCAAATTTGAGAAAAGCGACTTCTCCAATACGCCATCACAAAAAGAAGCAAGGAGGAACCCCGGCAAAGGGGGGGGGGGGGGGGGGGGATTGTTTGACTGTTTTGCCTTTTGGAAGCTTAAAGCGATTTTAGTTCTCTTAAGATCTTCACGCCCCTTTGAGGTATGTCCTAGGCCGTTTATTTCCCCAACAAAATATAGCAGGAATAATGACGTCACATGACGTCACGTAGCATTTAAAACAAATTAAGTTTCCTCGCTAGATTTATCTGAGAAATTGTCACGTGATTTCACCACCCATTTCATCTTCCGCGCTAAACGTAGAGGGAAAAATTACGTTGCATGACTTAATGCCACATAACTTCAAAACGAATTCAGTTTACCCGCTAAATTTAGGGGAAAACTGACACGTGACCAGCCGCGGCTTTTTCAATTATGTCTGAAGCTCATCGCCTAATTATGCAGCAGCATAGTTGGTTCTGCCCGAATAATTTTAGTGTTTTATCACGCGCTCCGGACGAGAATTAGATCGTAAGAATGTATCGTTTTGGAGGCTGTCAGTGGCCCTTTATTACGAGTTCCTTAAAAAAAATTGGCCCCTTTGCTGCGCTAAAGTGGCAAAGGCAGTGGTAACGCGGAATGGGATGTGTTAGTGTGGAGAAACGCTATACACATGTGAAGACTGGATGGCGCGATGCGGCCTTGCGTCGTACAAGGTAAGCGCATGAGCGCTCCAGGGATGTCAACGTTACTAGAACAACCGAGTTGGGAAACTGCCGTAGTGCCTGCTTTCAAAAAGTGGCTCTGATCCATACTCGAGAAACGAACCAATGGCGATCGCGACGCCGCCATTTCTCCCGCAGCGACTATGCTCCGGAAACTGCACTGCAGCACATATCGGTTCGGATCGAGCTCCACGAGGGCCCGGGGCGCCATATCCAAGTGCTATTTCGCGGTAGCTCCATAAATCAACTTTCACGTTTTTACTCGTCGCTAAAAGGCGGCACTGTTATCGAATCTAGTTTGGTCTGGGTGGACACCAGCGATACGGGTTTCGATGGCTCTTTTCCCAGCCGAGTGTTTTAGTGACGTTGGTGGACGTCTTACTTGCGGGTGCCATCTTCCGCGGATGCAGAGTAAATGAGACTTTTTCGAAGCTTGTTGGAATATGAGACGGAGTAGACGGAGCGTCTGGAAAGCGAAACAATTGGAACGCGGTCGAGCAGAGCACAGCCCTGGCCCCAGCTCCTGGGAAACGAAAACCAAACACTCGGATCTATAACCCGTTACGGCAAAGTAGTTCCCTTTTACAGCGGAGCTGTTAAGGGCTAGTTTCCCCAGGATCGTGTCCGCTAGCAAAAAAATGTCGACACAACACTCCGGATAGCTACCGCCATCTGTAAGCGACGGCGGCAACCACTGGTTGTCGCCGTCGCTTATAGATGGCTGCAACCTTTAGAGCCTTTCCACTCTGGCTTGCCGACTTGCGGTCGGCCATTACTTAAATCCCACCATATGAACAGCCTCGCTGGTCTTCCTTCGCCAAAGCAAAAAAAAAAAAAAAAAAATATATATATATATATATATATATATATTTTTTTTTTTTATTTCTGCTTTTTTTCTCTCTTTCTCCGGGGAAGCTTAGAGCGCGCTTGTTTCACGGAGCAGAACGCCACCCTATGTCTGACCACGCGATGTTTTTTACCCGCCGGGAGTAACCCAGAGGCACTCGAGGAAGAGGTTCAATTGGTGTCCAATCAGTGAGGACAGGAGCGCTCCATCAGCGTTCGAGTGGCAGGCGGCCTGTCCACTTCCGTTGCTAGCCCATAACAGGCTGCAGCCAAATAACACATTTCGTGTTTCGAAATACCTGGGCTCACAGAAAAAAACAAAAAAAAACACTGCGAGCGTAAGGGCGCCGTAGACCAACGCAATGTTTATAAAAGAGCCGAAGTTTGCCCACACAAGGCGGGGGCGCTTCTGCGCTTGTGAGGAAACCCGAATCGATTGAAGCGACTGTGCGTACGTCGCACCTAGAGCAGAGCCACGGCAGCGGCATCACGTAAGTGCGGTGTGGTCTCTTCCACTGACCCATCTCTCTCCTTCTTTTTCTCTCGGAAGGCTAGGATTATATTTGCTGTCGCAAGAAAGGCCTTTTCCTCGGCTTTCCCATCTTTTTCTCTCGGCTTTCTCGAAATAAAATGGGACTTGCCAACCACGCGGACACCTACAAACAATCTTCGACTACAGAAATGACGATGTCGAGACAAACTGAAAGACTAGAAGAAAGAAACGTCAAAAGAGGGAAGTAATTTCGAACTTGGTTTATTTTTAACGGCCATTTGAAACGAGGGGTTCTGGCAACGGAAGCGCCGTAACGCTGCCAATAAATATCATGAGAAACGGGTGCGAAAAGGCGCGCTTAGAAAGCAAAAAAAAACATCTACATGGGTCGTAACGCACCCTTCTCGTGGGAACGAGGCCGCTGCGCTCGAGCGACAGTTTCGGAACACGGTAGCGCTATTTCTAGATTCATCGCACCAGTGTATTTCTTGTTGCGTACGAGGCAACTCATTGTTTCCCTCCGGTATCCTCGCTCGTTTCAGCTCAATTTCAATGCGCAGCTCGTGCTTACTCTATGAATAGCCGTACCCGTATTCCTACTTTTATTCGGCGTTGTTTTCGGGCCTGCTATAGTTATCTAAAATTACTCCCATTGGTCATATGGGAATTCTGTCGTATCCCCATATCATGTCAAGTACAGAAAGGCATGACATCGGTCAAAGCCAGGGAATAATAATGTCTAATAATAACAATAAGATTATTAATGTTAATTACGTGTTCAAGAAGAGCAAGCGGCTTTTTTGTTGAAATACAAGAAACACACTAAGACAAGAAATATAAACAATAGAGTGAAATCAAGGCGTAAAAAAGGCACAAAAAGCGAAACAAAGTCAAAGACCCAAAATCAATGAGGACAAACATTAATGCGGATAAATACACGTCCAATCACTCGACAGAAACGCATTCACCGATTTGCTCCAGGCGCAACCGTAACAAACACAAAAGCAAAAAAAAAAATATATATATATCAAGAACAGCTTTAAATGCGTTACAATAGCCTTAATGACGCGCGAAGACCTGAAATTAAATCGTTGAATATGTCTAGTTCTTCGGCCAAGTCATTCTATTTCAGTTGCATGAGGATGACAGGGTTTACCCTATTGGCCGTAGAGGTATAAAATGCGCTACTAAACACGATACACGCAACGAAATAGATGATAAAATCTTAGGACAATCAATCTTGCCGTGTGAACATTTGAAGATCAAGAAAATATCAGCAGACAGCCTGTGGTGATTCGGAGATTCGATATTGGAGTGGCTACGTACAATGGAATAACTGTATCACTCGTTTTGCATGTTGCGATAGTTAAGGATGTAGGCAAATTTCTTTTGAACGCGGTAAAGTAAAGCTTCGTTTGATCTCGCCAACCCGTTCCAGACTACAGATGCATATTCCCAGCGGGATCAGCAAACGCTTTTAAAGAGTATGATAAACACAACATGCTGCGAGAATTCACTCGTTATACGCCTGATCACTCCATGCGTTTTCATAGCCATAGCAAATGTTGTCTCTACGTGAGAGTGGAACTTTCGTTTTGAGTCGAAGTAAACACCTAGATCTCGAATCATTTCACTCCGCTCTATTTTCTTGGACTCATTTTTGTAGGGAAACATTATTTGTCCCGTTTTGCGACTGTACGCGACATCCTTCGTTTTTGTTCTATTGAACACTAAATTATTAAGCGAGCACCAGGCTCCAATTCTGTCTATATATTCCTGCATCACGTGTCAGTCCGCATCTGACTAAATTTCTCGATATATCTTCATGTCATCGGAAAACTGAAGAACGAACGAGAAGGATAGGCACGATCGTACATCATTAACCAACCATGCATACAATAGGGGTCCCAGTACCGAGCCGGCGTGCAATATGAAGAATAGTACACACCTACCATTCAAACTTTATTCTGGTGGCCCCCTAGGTAACAAGAAAACCAAGCAAGCATTGATCCTCTCACTCCCTTTTGCTGTAATTTGTTCAAGATCGGATTATGGTTTACGAAATCAAATCTGTTGCACGGGTCAAAATAGATTACATTAAGCTGACTGCTCACAATGGGTGCAGCGATATTCATAAGATACGTTAAATTGGTTACTTGACCGACCCGGCATAAAGCCTGACATGCGACAATGATATTGCTAAGAAAGTAAAACATAAATGCACCACGGTTTCAAAAACATTCGAAACCACAAAAAGTAACGAAACGGGTCAGTAGTACGAGGCCTCCGATTTTCGCCCCAGATTTAACCGGATCAACGTTTGAAGTATTCAATAACTCTGGAAACACGCCAGAGATAAACTGTCCTATTAAAAATAGAGCTGCCAGCGTAGGTGCGAAAAGCTCTTCGTAGGCCCTAATAATAGACGCAGGATTATTTTCAGAACCCACCGACATGGAATAACTGAGCTTCTTCATGGCAACCAGGACACCTGGCACCGTAATACCGACCCCAGAAAAGACATCGAGGGAGATATCCCCTTCATCAGGACAATCGCGCTTCCGGCACCATTTGTAGACGGATTTAAAATGAGCTGCACACGTGTTTGCGATAATAATATTCATAATAATACTATTAATAATAATGTTTTATTCACACGACACTTGCGGTATGTCAAATGACGGGTTCGTGAAGTCAGCTAGACATGACCTTATTTCAGCTAGGAAGGACGAAGGAAGGACGATAGCCGGTGACTAACGTTACCGAGTAAATTGAGCTGGAGATTTTAGGCGATGCACTCTGCGTGAACAAGTGTAACATTCATAACTTCTGTAACCCATGATTATTTGACGAATATTGCATTACCACCACCTGTTCTACCCGAACTGGCATGGAATAATTTTTGATAATCGGGAAGGGAAAAACGACCAACAGATATAAAAGGCACGTTCATCTCAGTTAGAACCCGAACGTCAGCGAGATCTTGCAAAGAGTTGGCGATAATGCACAATTCCTACCACTACGGATATTAGTGTGAAACGGTAGAGTCAAACTGACATTAAATTGAAATTTAGCCGTGGCATTTTGAAAATGTGAAGGCCATAGTCCAGGGGTTGCCAAGCTGCGGCTCGCGAGCCGCATGCGGCTCTTCGCGTGTTGAAGTGCGGCTCGCGGCTCCTACACTCCTAACCCCCCCCCCCCCCCCCCCCCCCCCCCCCCCGCCGCACCCGTCCGGTCACACGAGCACTTCCCCAAAAAGAGTAATGGAACCCGTTTTAAATTGAAAGGCAGGTAGCGGTTTGGCGGTCTTGAGCTACTGCTTGCTACCTTACGTCTACTTGGAATGCTTTTGACTCGGATAGATTGAAAGTAGTTCGAGTTTCGTTTATTGCTCAATAATAGACAAAAGTCGCCCCCCCCCCCCCCCCTGCGGCTCTTGGAAGTTTCGTGGTTTTCTTTGCGGCTCTTAGGCGGCGCGTATGCGGTGGCATCATCTCGGCGTGCAGTTTTGGGCGTTCATCTTACCGAAAAGCGAGTTCACATTGCTTAGTTGAAAGCATTCGAGTCATCTAGGCACGCGCGTGAAACGAAGTGTTCTCACCCACCAGCGTAGCGGCGGACGCCATCTTGACGAGACGAAAACGCGCTCAAATGCCTTCAAACGGCGCGGAAGTGACGTCATGTCACGCGACATTTTGAAAACCAATGAAATGGCCGCTTTTGCGTCGCGCCGAAGGGGGCGTGGCCAGGCACTGTACGGGATATGGTTTGCTAATACGCGGCCGGGTCAGCCTGCAGTGGCCACCCCTGCCATAGTCGTTCCTTCCCCTGTTTTCACCCCAGCAGGACATATCTTATCTCCAACAATTTTTTTACCAATACAAAAAAAAAAAAAGAGTAGCTGACGTGTACGTCTTGACGTATAGGGCTTCAGGAAAGAATGAAATTCGTTAGTGGGGCGGGGCCTATTTCTCTCCCCTCCGCTGCCCGTGGCTTCAGCGGACGTCTGCCTGGAGAACACTGGAGAACAAACACTACTGATGCTCTGCGCGTTTTGGACGGCACCAAGACAGGTACGCGTACACAAAGGAGCGTTTACATTGCCTTGTTTTATCCGACGTTTTCGTTAATTGTTTTTAGGGGTGTACCTAGCGTTTTTATGTTTTGAACATACTTAGTATATCAAAAGGCTGTATTATCTAGTTCAACGTCTCAACCGAGACTCGGCCTGTTCATAGCCAAATGAATAGTATAGATGGAAACTATTTATTACTCAAGTGTCACGTGAATACCCTTTCTTAATACCTTTGTTTTCTACCCGCTGGAAATATTTGCCGGCAGAGTTCGATGTTCGATCAGTCGTTATTTTAGGTTTGGCCTGTTGTATTACGACTTCTACAGCTTCGCCATTCTGACAATATCAGACACCTGTGCAACGTCGAATATTTGGTCTTCCTTCAGGGAAAAGAGCGCGTCCAGCGCTTCGCTGGAGAAGTACAATGCCGCGCCTCGAGAATTCGTGCAGCACAATGTGGCACTCCATCCGGTACCTCAGTTAAAAGGGTGTTAAGCGTAGCAGTTGACACCTTCACGAAAAAATCGGGCAAGATGACTGACGAGAGTTTCGAGAGTCAGCTGTTACTCAAAAATACTCGAGTTTATTCGCTGGGACTGGTAACAGGAATACACCACAGAAAAACCCTCTTCCCTTTCTTTTCTTAAGTAGAGTTATGTTAGAAGTAACGCGACGAAGGTAACGAATTACTTTTTGGTGTAACAGTCAATTACTTCTCTATATGTGTAATTATAATAAATTAGAACTTAGCATTGAGTAATTGTATATCTAATTCCCTACTATTTTCAGTAACGTGTACACGTCTGGTTACAATTAAACATGCTACTTGTAGTGATTTACTCTTTTCGATAACGAAGTAATCGTTACTTTTAAGAGAAGGAACGAGTAACGTAACGCGACGAGCACAAGTACCCAACCTAGTTCCCACCCCAGCTCGCGTCCGCAATTTGCACAAGGAATTGCTACGTGAACCATAGAAAGCAGTCCGCAAAGCACGTCTGTATAGCCACAGTTATCCCTGAATAAACGCAATAAAAATCGAGGAATTATTAACGAAGACAAATATTGGAAGCGGCCACTGCTACTTCAGACAGACGACATATTCTGTGCAAGAAGAAAATACCGCGTTAATTTCAAGCGGTTACACGCATTCCTTTTGAATCGCAGTAACGAGTAACGTGCTTTGTTAATTTTTGAGTGAGTAACGAACCATAGTATTTAGTTACTTTATTTCATTAACGGGCACATGTCTAGTGCTAAGCAAACTTATTTGGTGCATTTTGTTTGACAAATAGGAAGCGACTGGAGCTTGTAAATCAAGCTGACAGCGGTTGGCAAAGCGGGCCGTGCACTGTTAGAAAAACTCCTGTCAAAATATGGGACACATAAATGCTAACCTGGTTGCCACAACATGTACTGTATTACCGGACTACAGAACATGTTCCATACTTCTTTAGTACGGGACATGTTGTTGCTATATGGGCAGCCACAACAAGTCCCATACACCACCATCACGGAACAAGTACTGTATGCTACAGGAAATGTACCATCGTTGCACACAGCAGCACATGTTCTGTTGCAAGCCATGCCAGAACATGTACCATTTTTATGCAGTACATTACATGTTCCAATGCGTTCAAAACGACACAGGTTACATTTCTTGTACGTACGGAAAAAGTTCAGTCTCGTTTGTGATAGTACTCGCCCCATTTTATGTTACTGCCGCTATTCATGAGTACATCCGGGCTTTGTATGTCACATGCCAAGCTTCTTCTTGAAAAAGTTGATATGCGACATGCAAAACAGGGATGTCCTGGCAGTTTGCAGGCGCAACTTGATGCACGTCTTTGCAACATAAAATTACCTGCAATGCGCAAATGTTCCCCAAACTTGTATGTATGGAAAATTTGAACTGTCGTATCCAATGCGAGCACTATCCTGAAAACAGAACAATGAATCTGTGACATATATACTCATAAGAACAGCCAGGAATGCCATGAGAAAGTGTTAACATGCTACGTCAAGTTTAGAGTGCATTGTACATGTAGTGACGGGGATTAAGGCAGATAAACATTTGTAAAAAAATCGTTATCAAACTAAGTTCACGCTTGGTCCTTTTGGTTCCAACCCATAGCAACGGACCCATTGCAAAGAAGACTGAACAGTTTGCTGCTTCAAAAATATTTACATTTATTTTTCTTTTAAATGACTAGAGCAGATAGACAATAAAAAAAACACAGTTCATGCCGCAAATATTTTGGGGGGCAGCTCAGCCATAAAAAAATATCAAAGTGAGCAGTCTCCTAAAAAAACGTGACCAAAAATTATGCTAACATGCTACATCTCGAAAAGCACCATCTTGGCCTATACAACAAATTGTAATATTAACAATAGAAAAGAAAGAATAATCTAAACAAGCACCGAAGTTTCTTTCCACTTCTTTTAGAACTTCGAGAACTCTTGGAGGGCTCCCTGCGCCTTCAGATGCACCAGAGCAACTTTTCTTGACGACTACCGGGACCCCTCCTGCGGGTTCATTGCCACAAGTCGCCTGAAAAAAAAGATAACATAAATAATGGGTGGGATTTCTTAGAGGAGGATGTATAACAGAAGCTAAGGAGTTCCTGGCTCCTTCTTTAACTTCTCTATCGGTTAGTAATCCAATCTGGACAAATTCTAATCCTCGTCTATAGTATACTTTCAAGCCGAGACACGCCCTTAATTTGGACAGTCCGTGCAGACACCATGAGCCTCCAAGTCTGTTCCTTGCATCAAGACGAATTGTGATTGTACACAAAAAAAACAACAAAAAAAAAAACGATTCAGCTTACTGGCATCAGTTCTCAGTAATAACTGGACACATTTCGGATCTTGTGTCAGCACACAACGCTAAAACATTCTACAACCCGAGACGGAGGCAAGAAGGACGAACACATCCGTCTCAATTGAAACGTATGCCTTCGAAGCCTCAATCTCGGTTTGTAGAACGTCATATTAACCAGCTCGCCTGTCTAGTAAAGTTGTACCCAACGATACTTCGGTTAAAAAAAAGGAATTCACAGTACCAGTAAATGCAATATTACAAAAAACTTGCCTGGAGTGCTTAAGCAGAATATTCTGGTTATTATTAGAGGGAGGTTATCATTTGAGCCCGTTCTCGTTTCGCCCTTCTCACTTGGCCCTTCTCAAAACAACCATTCTCAAAAAGATCTTCTCTCTTGGACGTGGCGCATTTGGTCCTTTCCCGTTTCGTCCTTCGCATTTCAACCCTCCTCATTTGAGTCCGTTCTCGTTTCGCCCTTTTCACCTGGCCCTTTTCAAAACAGCCATTCTCAAAAATATCTCGCTTTGACCCGTCGCACTTGACTCGTTCTATACGAAAATCGTTTCTTTGGGGGGGTTATATTAATAAGTACATTGATATATTTTGTGCGTGTGTGTGTGTGTGTGCCACGCTACAGGCATACTCTCTCTGCCAAGGATTTTAGCAGTGCGTCGAGATCGTCGTGAAAAGCTACTAGCTGACAATAAAACAGACCAACTATTTATCGCAGCCAGATCATATTCCGAAATGTCACGTTTTTTGGGGTCTCTCGACCTGGGATAACGCCACCACTTCTATATTGCAGTATTTCTCAAATGGGAGTCGCGAAGGCATCTATAGGGGTCCGCGAAGCCATGTCTTATCAGTCAAGCACGACAATATTAGTTGTCTCTCTTCACGTCGCTAAGAAACGTTCCAATTTTTGGGTGAGTACTCTCGTGCGTTTGTCAATGAGATAAGTCTACTTCACACTAGCAATTAGTTATATTCATTTATCAAATCATTATCATGATAGCCTATACCTTTCTATTCCCCTCACCCCGAGCGGGATCCTCCATCTTCTTCGCCTTTCTACAAGGGGTCCGCGAAACATCAATGGTTGAGAACCACTGCTAATATGTATGCTATTTCTGTTCAAACAAAGTTTCCAAAATAAATGTTCATTGCTTTTTTTTTTCGTTTGCTTAAAGGAAGGGAAGGACGCGTCATTGTACGATTCTCAGTGCGCACCTCTACACATAACATATACCTAATGGTATGTTTGGGGCCCAAGCAAGGTAAGGCTCATCAACAAAGCCGCGAAGGCATAACAACGTTAGAAGCATGCCGAAGTAATGCCATTCGGTCGTAGGGCGAACGGGCAAAATGAGAATGGGTCCAGTTGCGAAAAACACGATTCGGATTTTATGAGAAGGTTCAAACGAGAAGGACCAAATGAGAATAGGACGAAATGTGCAAGGTTCAAATCCGAATGGGACGTTTTGAGATACACCCATTATTAGAATGCTGAACATTCATGTCTTTTGGTTCATATTACTTATTCTAACTGATAAGCATAGCCCGGTCACAGGTATATTCGTGTGCCCCTGCAGCACAAGGGCTCATGTATTTGAAGCCGATCGATACTAAGGCGGATTAAAATATAAGTTGCATGCTCCGTAGGATGCACAAGTTCTAGTATTGGTTCTATATGACAATGTATCTGAATACCAGATTCATCCTGATTCTTTCATTATATTGCAACATAATAATATGACTTACAGAGAAACGGTCCTCCCAAGCAGGTCACGCAGTTACTGCAGCTCATCCAATTAATATGAGCAACGAATATTTTCAAGCGAATTGTGAATAAGGGTGTCTAGAAAGCAGCACGTTAACATCAGGCCTTTGCCTTTCTTAGTTCGAAGTTTCAACAAAAACATGGTACAACATGTTCCAGGTTGCTGTTGAACGTGCCAAACAAACACAAATGCTAACGCTAATATGCTGCTCTACAAAACATATTTCTTTCCGAATTGCTGCCGAAAGTTAGACACTTTGTTTAATGTAATTGACAATGCCTCAGCGAAAGTGTGACCAAGCTGAATGAAACCCTTAATATCTACATGGGAATACTGCAATACGTTTGAGGAATCGTTATGCGCCTGCTACACCGAGCATTTTTTTTTTGTTTTTTTTTCTTACAGATTTGTTTAAAACAAAAACCATGAAAGCTACACTTATCTGAATTGTGCGAGTGAGTTATACGCCAAGGGGGCATTTGAGGGTGGTTAATCTTCGCGATAAGTCGGATAATTAATTAAAATTCGTTAATTAACTTTTTAATTACTGAAAATAGTCATATGGTTCCAATTAGAAATTTGCTGAGCGTCGTCCAAAACCCCTAAATAAAAAACATCGCCGCAAGGTACGAAGTCAGAGTGTCACACTCTGCCCCTTTCAGGCTCAAAGGATTATGCAGGAAGGTCAACAATGAAGTGGACGAGACTAACAGCAAGGCACTGCGTCAAGTGAAACACAGGAGCAAATTTGTTGAATGTGTCGAAGGTTTGGTATACAAAATACCACTGTCGTGTGGAAGATCCTACGTCGGGCAGACTGGGAGATGCCTTAACGAGAGACTATAGGCCGGTTCAGACATTTGCGTTTGAGTGCGTTTGACTGCGTTGCGTCGAGAACCGAAAGCGAGTCACCGGCACATCTGTGCTTCGTATGAAGCGTGGAATCCAATGCAAGGAATCATCTTGGCACGCGACATATGCAGCAGGGATGTCCTGGTTTCTCGCTGCCGCAACGCAGTCAAACGCAACTGTCTGAACCGGGCTTAAGGGAGCACAACCATGCATGCGGACAACTGCAAGCACCTGGCAACCTTGCAGCGCATTGTTCAAAATGCAACTGCAAAGCTCTCCTTGACACTACTTCCATCTTGGCCAGATCAAAGGACAGAACAAAGCGTGATAATAATCGAGGCACGGAGCGTGCGTCAGTGAGCCATCACTAGCTTTGCGACAAGAAGAAATAGATCTACTCAATAAGATACCAAACTTGTCAGAGCAAACATCAGGCCCCAGGTAAATGCTACAAAAAACACACCATCCAGTTCGCATATCAAAGAGGCAGCTACAGCAAACACCACCAAGTTCAGAAGCCAACAAATTTAAGACATCAACCATTCGTTTTCTTAGCCGCAATTTTGGAAATACGGGTCGGGGGAGAAAGAAGAGAAAGAAATTAAACAGCTCTTAGTCTGCGCCAATTCATGCATGTTTTTGTCTGTCCTTCTGCATTAACTTCATTTATCCAGTTTTTTTCCGCGTAACTACGCAGCGCAGCATACCATCAATACTAAGTAGGGTCGGGCAGTATGCCGCCCCGAATCAGGAACTATAAAAGGCCTAGCTTTATGCAGCTGGGAAGACGAGACGCTACACGCTGGGCATCACGAACTTGGAATATACGACACGCTTAGAGATAGTAAAATAACACTGCGTTAGGAACAACTTAACGTATACGTACCTTGGAAAACAAAGCCGTCTGCGCACCGCTGAACGCCTCTGACGACGCGATAACAACGTCGAACTCGCCTTCCGAACGGGCAGCACCACTCCGCAGCTCACGGGCCCACGCCGGCCGGCAGCGGCTTGCGCATGCGCGGGTGAGAGATGTCTTCCTGCGCGCGGCGTAACACGGCTCACGGGCACTGCACTTCCGCGGTCTGATAGAGTTGCATAAAAATTGCTGGATATCCGGCACTTTTGGGCGCGTTCAATTCGCTTATACCAGTTGAACCGACTATAAACTGTAGTCTTGTAAGGCTTTTTTTATTTATACGGATAAGCTCATACTTATTGCCTAAATAGCACATTTCAATGCATATGGTACAATTGCCGTTTTTGAAAGCAAACAGCACATTGTATGCAATTCCAGAAAACGGGACATGTTCTATTCGATTTTTCCACGTAGATTGATGGAATTTTCTAACAGTGTGGGTCTGCTCACAGCTGGGGAGCTAAGGGCCCATTAAGGGCTTATAATTAAAACTCCCACTTCCAACCTCTAGCCTAGTTGCCATGGACGACATTCCACTCACTATAGAAGAGTCAGCGAGGGAAAATGTGGCCTGCTAGCCACTACAAAATTAGAAGTCTTGAGAACTTTCGAAACTGTAGCGATGTCCTCACGAAAGACAGGCAATAAACCGATAAAATAGACACCTAGTAGTGCTTCCTTTGAGTTGGGCCTCCACCATCCTGCACACGATAATTAAAAGACATTCCTTCATTTTCTTTTTAGAAATGAGACGCTTCCTAGAGGGTTTCACAATACAGACCAGCGGCGGACACAAGAAAAAACGACCTTACAAACTCCAGGTTTGGTTACATTCGCGTAATACAGGACATCTGATAAAAATTGAAACATTGTTTTTCTGCCCGTACCAATAAATAACTCCCTGCCGAACGCTCAGTGTCGCCAAAATATAGCACCAGGAGCACAGGATCAGATGCAAAACATCAAATCAATCAACCAGATGAACCGATAAAATGGCAAAATTCAAATGGTATAGTCCATTTTCTAGAACGTTGAACAAGAAAATGGCTGCCGACGGTGCTAACGAATACAAAGAGAGAAATAGTGTCAGGTGTCGGAAACCGGCGTCATATTCAATTTTAAGAATATTAAAAATTGCCGAAGCTCTTTAACTCTGATTACAAAAAGCTATGACATTCCCACCTGTCATCCACTTTGCTAGAATCACATTTGGATATAAACTGAAAGTTCGGCAACGCGTAGTTTATTTATTAGGGAAGGTAAAACATGGAATAGATTTCTCCCAAGAAGCCAGTAGGCACTACTCTAGTTATGCCAAAGACATGCTTGCGTCTCAACGGGCCAGACTACAAATATTTTAGGTGTGTTTTCTTTGGAACAATGGCGTATCCATTCATTCTATCCACTTCACTGCTGCGAGCTTAGCCAAATTCCTTCCATAACCCTTTGAAGTACGAGTTCATTTTTTAAGAACATTTCAACCTGAAACCTGGCGCTGAAAAATTCAAAAAATCGGTTTAAAGCAGTTTTCAGTCAATTCGTTGCCTTTTTTATCGTTAAATATGGCGGTACAATTGCCAATTACGAAACCAGAGTACCACACCGAATGAAAGCTAGTTGCAAAAGTTAAACTTTTATAGCCAATATATTTACTTTTTATGTTATGAAATAATTTCGAACTGTCATATAATAATGTGGTCTGACAGAAAAAGAGTAGAGATTTTAAACAGGTAGAACTCTTGTCGATCATGTGCAGCCAGACTTTCGTCAGAGTTTTTGAGCTCTTCGATTTTGAGAGTTCCGCAACACCAGCTTCTGTATATTTTATCCATCAATGCTTGATTTTCCAGACCCCTTGCCTGAAGGCGTGCCTTTAATTACAATATCAGAGATTTTCTTTCGCAAAGGAAGAGTCTTGCTTCCATTTTCATCATATAGATACGACAAACAAAACTTTGACAGTCATATTTTTTGTACAAAAGAATAGGTTTACGTTATGTGCAAGAAGTGCAGCTGAGTTATCCGATTCTACGTATTTATAAACACATTTTTTAATAATTTCTTATTGTAAAGATTACAGGTTCCCTACCATGGTTTCAATAATGCATCATCATCATTTGTGTGCCAATCGACAGTTTATGAACCAAGAACCCTATAAAAATTAAAGACGTTTACAAATCTGTGTAACGCAAAATTAGAGTGCAGCTCTTGAGGAGGAGGAGGTGATGGTACGGAGGGGAGGGTGTATGCCCCCTTCCCCCTCCGTACCATCCCCTATCCTCCCCTCCTCCTCTCCTCCTCCCGTCCTCTTCGCCGCCTCGTCCTCGCCTCCTTTTTTCCTCGTCCTCCTCTCCTTCTCCTCTCGCCCTTCCTCCCCCTCACTCCTTCTCCTCTCCTCTCTTCCTCTCCCCTCCTCTTCAACACCTCCTAGAAAAGAAGGCCATAGCGCTCCGAGTGGGCAAGTCACAATGGCGGAGGAAGGAAGGCCATGGCGCAACTACGTGAGAAAATGCGCTGTCAACGCGTTTCGGCGCATTAATGTTCGTGCGCGTTTATCCGACATTAATACACGTTTTCAAAGCGCAGTCTCGTACAATTTATTATATATATAATATAAACGTAATATACAACGCGTTACCAAGGTTAAAAGTAACAAATTTATATTTTTGATTATCCCCGTAACCGCGGGACTAAGCGCAGTCCCGCAGCTCCCCACACTTTTTGAATGAACCGGCTCCGAATATCCGATGCGACATCTTCCCTCGTACGGGCTCTGATTCTGGTAAATTTACGTTGCGTGTGAGTTGTGGACTACATGCAAAGGTACGCTGAGACATTTCAGAAGGGAAAGGAACCGAAAAAAAGTCCATTCATCGCCGCTGGGAGGAAGCGCACACGAGGAAGAGATGGTACGACAATGTTAAGCCTCTCGTCGCACACTGCAGGTGCTGCTCTCGCGCGCGTGTGTGTGTGTGTGTGTGGTTTTGTCCTACTCATCGTTTTTTTTTTTTTCTTTTGTCGTCCTCGCAGTCTTGGGTAGATTTTTTGTGTGTGTCTGTGTTCGCTTGATACTACGGCATTTACGTGGATTTTCGAAACAGGTACTGGTACGGTTTGACTGACGTGTGTGGCAACGAGTCAACGATGACACTGGCCGATGACCCCTCTCGACAGAGAGACACTTTTTGAAGTTCGTGTTAAAAGTTTTTCGTGATGGACCGTGCGGGACGTATGGATACGATCGACAGGTGAGGAACAACTTATTTTGCGGGCTTTCTTGGTCATGCTGCAGTGATTTTTTTAAAATATCGTGATAGAATGGAGTTTTGTTCTTCGTCATTATCCGTTTGCTATTGCGTCGACATTTATAATTATGCGTCGTAATATTCTAGTTTTTACTGGAAGGTAAATAACAAGTTTGTGTGATTATTGAAAGTGCGTTGTTTATGCTTACGAGTTTATTTATACTAATGTTATTTTGTTGCCTTTACCGCGTTTATACTAGAATCTTAACTGTATTAAGGTAATAGTATTATTGTATACAAAATAGGTTATATTTCGTTTTTAGGCACCTCGAGCCCATAGGGAGAATTAAATTAGTTGACTGTAAATAGTAAGTTTTTTACCCCTGCCACACAGAAAAGTTAATATATTTTGATTAAATAATATGGGATTTAATCAACTCGCTGTTTTGAGTGATTATGAGCGTCGCAAACTGATTTGTTTGCCCCATATTTTCAATCGATCGAAATTACATTACTTTTGCCATGTGGCCGGGGTATGATGCAAGAATTCAGTGACTGCACGCGATAACATCGCTTACATGATCGTAAGTGACATTCCTCTAGCCGTGTCCGCGTTGACTACGTCTACCTGATTTCTCAATGTGACCTGTTTTGCTGTGTCCAATCACTGCGTGTATTGCAATTTTGTCGAGGTATTTCTGTGTAAAATATGCATTCCTGCAGCAATAAATGCGTGAATCAATGTTTTCTCTTATACGCCTTTCTCGTACCATTTCATACCGATCACTTAGCGGTGTAATATTTTGCCCCTGTAATGAAATGTTTTCGAGACCCGCTGCTATGTGCAGCTTTCAATTCAGCTAATAAGACACGCTTATGTGACTAAACGCACGTTACGGCGATCTATCCACGCGCGTTGCCTTCGCTTCGCCGCGCGCCCCCGATGGCCTTCCCTCGCGACGTCACGAGTAGAGCGCTACGGCCTTGTCTTCTAGGAGGTGTTGTCCTCTTCCTTCCAACCTCCTCCTCTCCCCATAATCCTTCCTCTTTACCCTCTCCACTTCCTCCCCTACACCTCCTCTTCATCTCCCCTCCACCTTCTCTCCCTCCTCCTCCTCCCATATTTCTCTTCCTTCTTTCCCGTCCTCCTACTTCCATCGTCCTCCCCTCTCCCCTACTGCTTCTCCTTATCTTTTCTTTTTCCTCCTCTTCCCTCCTTCTTTCCTCCTCCTCCGCCGTGCCTGCCCCTCCTCCCACTCCGCACGTGACGTCAATTTTCACGCTAAATCTAGCGGAGAAACTGCATTTGTTTATAGGTGACGTGACACCAAGTCATATGACGACATTTCTTCCGCTAAATTTAGCGGGGAATTCAATTGGTATTGAGGTCATGTGACGTTAATTTTTTCCGCTAAATTTAGCGCGGTTACGCCGACGGCGACGGCGACGCCGCTCAACCCAGAAGCGGGCACCTAAGAGCTGTGCTCTAAAAAAATGTTTTACTTCCTTTTGAGAGTTTAAAGCACATGCCCAACAACATCATTCCGGCGATCTAGAGCGCAACTTTATCAAATCAAATCAAATAGTTTATTTTCTCATTTACAGAAAAATGGGGGGAGGCCGAAGAAAAAAGCTGATAAATCGGCTTGACATGGTCCTCGGCCACCCGACAGAGGCAGTGGCGGCGGCAGTCGAAAAATATACACTGCAGAGTTAGGGATTAACATAATGAGTGAAAATATAAAAGGGCGTGTCAGGAGCAATGGGTGGAAGTATTAAACAACATTAAAACTGGACACACTAAAAGAAGAAAAAAAAGTTGTTTACTACGCAGATCCTCATTGCCTATTCAAATTACAGAAATATGTAAACAAGAAGGAACACCAGTACGAGCGATCTACAATAAAATACACAGAAACAGTCAACATCCGGAAAACGCGATGGGAATACGGTATGTAATACAATACACTGCGAGGTAAACTAAAATACATAATACAAACTGAGTGCGGTCAGCGCCGAACACACTTTTGTTTTCTGTCTTTTTCATGGCTGTAAAAAAGTTCCTTGATTGTTTAAATGATGTGTTATATATATCTAGGGCATTACTTGACAGATGATTTAACAACTTTGGCAAGGTGTGCCTCAATATTTGATCTCCGTATGCAGCTGTGTTAGTGGTCACCTGTTAGCATTCCTGCCTTCGTGTTTCGTACCCGGGGATGTTTTTCGTCAAGCGTGATAATTTAGGAATTGTTTCAATGCGATTATGCGTTTGAATTTTGTACGTAGAAATGAGCCTATAGCTATACATATTCTGAACCGTCAGTGCGTCTAAACTCCTAAACAATTTTTCCGTATTCGAGTCGTAAGGGACGTTGTGGACTATAGGCATCATTCTTTTCTGGAGTAGTTAAATTTTATTTAGGTTAGTCATTGTGGTCGTGCCCCAGACGAGATGCGAGTAGTTAAGGTACGAGAAAAATAACGATATGTATATAGCTTTCTTAACAAAGAGCGGAAGCACAACGCGGTTTCTTTATGTTAATCCAATGACACCAGCTAATTACGAAGCTATACTTCTGACGAGTGAGAGGTCATATGCTCATTGAAGATCACACCTAAGGATTTAAAATCTTTAACCATATCAATTGGTGAGCTATTTATCAAGCGATCGTCAGGCAGGCTAACCTTTGTATTTCTAGTGCGGAAGAAGATATATTTTGTTTTGTTTGTGTTGATTTTTAAATAGTTATTTTCTGTTCAGTCGTACAACTTACTTAGAGCGGCGTTAGCAGTATCGGTGATTTCACTGTAATCTCTTTCTGAAAACAACATTGTTGTGTCGTCTGCGTATGTACAATATTTAGCTGTCACACCGATGTTCACTATGTCGTTAAAGTATGGATTAAATAAAAGCGGTCCTAAAATGCTGCCTTGAGGAAAAGAAAAAACTGAAATATTTACATTTTCTGTTAAGAGAGGGCGTTAACGATCTGCAAAGCGTAAAGCACTGGATAATATATTATCCAGCGCTTTAGCTAAGCGCGCAGGTTTCAGATTGATACCACTGTCGGTTGCACCGCAAGACACCTTTTTGTGTGGTATTATTTTAAAATTATTCCACCCCAAAGACATAAAGTGCGAAAGAGAAAAAAAACATTCATCACTCCACTGTCCTAATCGCAATATAAACAAATCTTGTTTTGATCACTGTAACTTGGAATACTCGATGCAATAATCGTACGCGCCGTAGCTATCAAAAGCATCGATGTCTGAAAGCTCAAACCGAAACGGGGAATATCTGTCACGCAGATTTGGTGATATTCGAAGGATTGTTCCTAGACATCTTTGAGCTTTCTGATATAAACGGGAGAAGTATAGTACCGCACTTATGGAAACCAAGTTTCCGGTTATTATGCTGTCAGTGAGAGCTGAAGTCTCAAACATTTCCCATTCAGTAACGGCAAGTTGCAGTTTTCTAATATCAAATACAGATGGCGACACGTGTTCGAGAGTAGCTTGATTTGCATTTGTCATCATATGCGGCTTGGAACGCCGCGTGAGGGACGGAAATGGCACCAGCTGTGTGGAAGTCAGATTCTTGGATGCTCGCAGTGAGCGAGGCAGATACATAAAAACGAGAAGCACGAGGCTGCGGGTTGTCCACATGTAGCTGCTTTTGCCCGTGTTTCACTGTGCATTCGAATGCCCAAAGGAAATTGACGCCGTGAAAGGGATTTCGGAGGTTGCAAGTCCGCCATGTTTGCAAATTAATTTTTTTGTTATCAGTTGCACAAATTATTTTTGCAATCACACTGTGGTTTGTAGGAATGGTGCGAATATATTTTGTTTCATAGCCGCCTCGGTGAATTTTAAACGAAAATAATATACAAAAAGTCTCGGTGACTCTGAGGCGAAACGCTGGCCAACGGGTTCTCATTTAACTGCCTTTAAAACTGTCCTAGGTGCCGGTTTTTTGACGGTGGCCTATTACTGAGAAGGCGCCCTACAATGGAAATTTCGGTTGTACTACAAAAGATGTCCAGTTTGTCAAAAAAATAACACGCTGTTTTTTTTTTTTTTTTTTTTTTTTTTAGGGGCGTGCAGAAAGTTTTTTTGTTGGTTCGACCCTCAGAGCTAAATTTTGAATTCACTTTGTCTTCGATCAGGGCGCGGCCAACACTACGGGCCTATATGAAGCCAATGAAGCAGCGCATGCAATTCGTTCCTTTTTGTGTTTGTGGGATTATTGGCTAAAACAAATGTAGTGAATACGCCATAGCATTACCTCTTTAATGAGTGTGTTTGCGCTTTTTTTGTCTTAATATTTGTGATTACGCTCTTACATATGATGAAACAGGGAATAATTCTTAAACTTCTCGGAAAATATTGTATATTAGTGAAAAGTAACTCGTTAATGCGAACGAAAAAAAAGAACAACAACAAAAAAAAACACGGAAATTAGAGTAGTTGTAACAAATATATTATTATATTTCTGATCGTCAAATGTCTCGCTACTCGTAGTGACGCTAATTGTTAACCTTGATACGCAAAAGAAAAAAGCCGACTGTTTTGAAACGTTTTCGATTTTGTTTTTGTCGTCGTGTGACTATCGCGAACATGTTTCTTTCTATGATGTCAAGGAACAAATTCGTCATAGGTTCTGTATATCGCAGTTATGCGACTTATTTATTCAGTTTCACAGCGGCCTCAAAGACTGCGAGGCAAAAAGATGGCCTAGAGATCCATAGTTACCTCTAAGGGCACTCAGACGTTAATGTTTAAACGTCTGATCCCCAGAGGTGTTTAATTAAACGTTTGATCTGACCCTTGTGACAGTTACGATCAAGAATTATAGGCACCATTAATATTCGTTTGCTGTACTGGCGGCTAGCTCCAGGTTAGCTCAGTTGGTAGAGCGCTTCGGCAGTCATGCAGAAGTTCCGGGTCAATTCCTTTACCTGGCGGATATTTTCAGCATCGACAAGTCTGCTAAAAGGCACGAAGTGTGCTCAATTGCAGATATGGGTATATCTATTTATGCGTTAATCTGTTCAACCTTAGGGATTTCCCCAAACTTATTTTGTGAAATTCATGTCACAAATTGCGTGCTGTTTTAACAAGGGTACGGGAACGTTACGGGGTTCGGCTCAGTGCACAATGTTTCGCTCTAGTGAAGCACTCTATGAAGTCGTGCACTCGCGCCCGCACATCACGGGGAGGTGGGAAACATCATGAATAAAAGACATAAAACAAAATTTATTTGATTTAGGTCCGATTTTCTCATCTGAATTAGGGTTAAATGTTTTCAATAACTTTACCTTAAAATAATGATTCCTATTTTTGAACTCTGGCACAGTCGGCTAGCGTCCAACAGCAGTACCTTTTCCACTTCGCTTTAAAAAGCGTAAGGTGGTGATAGGGTCTAAAAAGAGAAGCAGCAAGCTCGTGCAACACAACAATTATGTTGGCCAAGGCAAGATCTACCTTAGATTTACAACTCAGTCTGCTTCTCAGTGACTGTCTATCTTTCCCTATTTCTTTCTCAGCCGGCCTGTGCGTTTCTGTGCGGACACATAATTCTTGCCTTTGCTTCCTTCCTTCGCATTTAAATTGGCTTGCATAGGATGCCAGAGAACTGAGCGAAGGAAGTGAAGGGTAGAAACAAAGATAATTTCCGATTTGTTCAGTAGAATACATTATTTTTCTCGTGCTCAACCTGATATATATTTTCCTGATTCGACGGTTTCGTTCACTGCGAGGAACCAACAACGCAGAATCTCTAGGAAAATCCTGCATCGTGCGTTTCATGCACCGCGTGGTAACCAATCCAATTCATAGGAGTGAAGAGCAAGTACGAGTCAACGAGAGTCATATTCATAGTCTTTTCCATTCGTGATGGGTTAATCGCAAGTATACAACCGGCACTTCCGCTTCTTGATATGGTTGACGCGGTTGCCGCGATGACATGGTCGTTTCTATCGTGTAGCAGGAGCCCCTGCAAGGACTAGTCGCTCGCGCTTGCATCCTTTATTGTAACCCCCCTCGAGGGAAAAAAAAAGGTGAGGTGGTTATACTGAAAGTTATACACAAACTACACAGACTTCACCGTGGTGGTGACATTCGGACGTTTAACGGGCAAATTATGGGTATCTGAGCACAGCAAAAGCTCCAAGAGCGAGTTCCGTGCTTTGAAAGGGCCTGACGAGCGGTGGCCATCAGTTCGTCGAACGACGTGTCGTTGACAGATTGTTTGTACATTGCGACCTTTCATCGACAGTTCATTTCATCGAAAGGTTCTTGCTTTCATTTCATCGACACCACCTTGCGACGTCCCGTCGAAGGCGTCTCTCAGCGCACATTGCCTCTGTTGCCGGCATCCGGATGGATAGCTTGAGGAACATTTGCATGTACCGAAGAGGACTGGTGCAAGCTCGGACCTGAGATTATAATAAAGTTGGTTCGAGCGGAGTGAGGGTTCTGCGTCTAGCGTGGATTGTTGAGAAGTCCAGGATTAGGGCTCGTGAATTTGTTGTTGGCCTATCGGAGTCGTCTGTGTGAGTTCGCTTTAATTCCGGTATCCTTCAAAAGAACCAAATGAAGCCTGTAATTTAATGAAATCCACTTAGCAAAAAATAATTCGCTTTCCGACTGCTTGTTTGGGGTGGCTAAGGGCCAGTCAAGCTAATTTTACAGCTTTTTTTCCTAGTCACCTTTCAAAATATTGTTGGAAAAATAAATAAATATAATATTAATATTACTATTATTATTATTATTATTCTTATTATTATTACATTAAAACTTAGGAGTACCCAAGTACTGCACAACTACGTACTATCGTAGCTGTAGAAATCAAAACATCTTTTGATAACGTCCAGCATGCGAGCATCCTCCGAAGTCATAACAACTCGGGATCTCCGTCAGATTACACGAATACGTTCAAGCGTTTCTTACGGAAAGAACTATACGCATCCTAGACAGTGACGGACCAACAATCAGATCCCTACCCTAGCACTAAATGCCCGCCACAGGGATTTATCTTATCTCCAATGGTGTTCAACGTCGCCATGATGAACCTCCCCTTCCACCTCAGCCACATACCCCATATCCGTCGTGTCTTACGCGCAGATGACATTACCTCGGTAGCCACAAGGCAATCCAGGGGAAGAGGACACGGCACTCCAAAAGGCCCTTGATATAATTGAGACAAACGCCAATTAAGTCGGACTCTCATATGACCCAGAAAACTCAGAATATATCGAATACAATAAAAAGATCAGGCACAACGAGACCTTATCAAACTTCACATCAACAGCACCCCTATACCACGCAAGGCATGTATTCGCATCCTTGGCTTCCTCTGGCAAGAAGACAATCGGCATACAGTATGACTTCACAACACCAATCGCACTATTACACAAATTAAGAACATCCTTCTGGGCATCACCCACCGAAACAAAGGAATAATTGAATCAGCACTCCGACCAATGGCAGATTCCTTATTCTACACCCGCGTACTGTACGCCTTACTGTATGTCCGCTAACAACTACAAGACAAAAGAAGTTGGAAGCAGCACTCCGTTTGTGTCTCAGAACAGAATTAGGAGTGCCCAACTACGCATCAAAGAAGCTCATAGAAGCTACGGCACTTCACAATCACCTTCATGACCGAGTTTCTGTCCACCTTGAGGCACACCATACCCGCCTCAGAACCACGGCGCAGGAAACAGCCTTCTTCCAAGATTTGGGCTGCATTGTACCCCCAGTGTTCCTTTCACCAAAACTTCCACCGTGGAAAACGATTCCAGGACTCACGGTCACTCCAATACCTACAATCCAATACGAGAAATGTGGACCCTGCCCGCCATTCTAACCGTCGCCAGATGAGAGCTATCTACTACGGCCACGATGGCCCTAGCATGTACTACCTGATACAAGTTTTCAGGAGGGCATGGCGTTTATAGCCCAACTACGCCAACTACGTTTACACCGCAACTACGCACAGCTTACAGTACAATTGAAACTACATCCACAAACATACCCACGTCCCCGCGGCCATAGATGGGAAAGAACACGCGATTCTCGAAGCCATTACGTAGCATACGTCCCCCACCATGAACAAAACAATCCGCAAGAACAACCAGGAGGCCCTGCGAGATTTTGAACTCAACACATTAGCAGCCCCTATCTCGGCAGAACTGCAACTGTATCTACACCACCATTCTCTCACCCACATTTGGTTGGAATGGATGCCAGGACATGAAAAGTTCCGTGATCAGTGAGCAGTGAGAGTTCTCGCTGCTCACTGATGGTTCTAGAGAGAGAGCTTCGCCGGAACCCCGCGCGTCCTCCTTTCACGTCACAGCGCATGTGACCCGGAAGATGGCGAAGGAGTTGAGAGGTGCCGAAGACCTCAATCTTCGTCAATTTTTAAAATAAAACTAGGACATGCAAGCAAAACCTGTTTTTTTTTCTTCTTTACTTCAGAAGCGTAGAGACACCAACTCCCAAATCATTGCAGCAAAGCACTGAAATTGTTGCACAGCTCCTTTAAGCTCCTCGACCCACGATGCCAGGAAATTGTGGGGACCTGACATCCGAACACAGTGAGCCTTGCAATTTTTTCGGGGGAGTATTTTGTAGACGCGCCAGAGAAGCTTCTAGAACCTCGAAGCAGCGGTTTAGGAACTGCTGCACTATCGGCTGCGCCGAGACAGGGGGAAGTTAAGGGGGGGGGGGGGGGGGGAAGAGTGGGAGCCGAGACAGGGGAAGGTTGGGGGAAGGGGGGGGGGGGGAGAGTGGGAACGATGGGCCGTGAAAGTGATTGAGAAGGGGAGACAGGAGCGCGCGAAGCCGTCAGAACGCCGAGCACTGTTTCGAATGACTAATCGTAGGCCTACAGCTAGCTGACTTTGACTCCAATGCACTCGTCGAGCGTGTTCGAACGCGAGAGCCAAACGCCGGATGCCGGCGATTCGCGTTGTAAAGTGTTCGGCAAGTGCGGTGTAGACATAGACTGCCTTTGTCTCCATCGCAATAGGGGGCCTCAATGTCATAATGCTTAGAGCGATGCCATCCTCTGTAGTACCCCATGCCGACAGCACGCGCTCATGGGGAAAATACATAGAACTCCTCGGGAACAGAATGTCGCCGTAGCACAGTCAGCGCCATAAGCGCGTGCGCTGACACGCTCTAACACGAGCTTGAAAAAAATAAGCGTTGGAACAAAATGGCCAGACGTCATCACTCTAAGCGAATCGCACATGAAGGCACTCTACATTGAACTTGTCAAACGCATCCGAAAGCGAAAGTCAAACAACGGAACTCGGCGTTCCATGTTCTAACGGGTTCGACGGGTGCAGGGAAGAAAAAGGAAGCCATCTTTTGCTTAACCCACTTATCATTCCAACCAGAGCTCAGCGTTCTGACCCGCTCTCGTCTCCATTCCCTCGGTTTCTCGGCTCATAGAGCGTCTTCCCATGGATGGTGTGGTTGTGCGAGGGGCGGTGGCAATGGGATAGGAGCGCGGCGACAATGGGGATACGGGCGCACAGCGATTACGATAATTAATTCTTGCATAAGCACGCCGCCAGATTTCGCCGTAAAGGAGCACTAACAGCTGCCGATGTATAGAGTGCCTTTATACACAAGCGCGCTTTTGCTTGAGTGGTGACATCCCAGCCATTTTACCGCCCAATCATTTTTTTATGCATTTTGAAGTGCGCGCCATCCGGTGTCACTCAGCTCGAGCGCGTAGCTTTAACTAATGCATAGACGCCGTTTTACCACCCAAGGCACGCACCGAGTGCGCGAGAGCGTCACGCGCTGGCACGTTCACTGCAACAATGGATGTCTTCACAGACAGACATGTAGGCACCCTACGGACGTATTAACCGATGTAAGAATATATAGCGAGCGAATACATGTAAATGTCTTCAATGAAAGCTCACGTGTTACGACAAAGGCGTCCTGCGCATACTAAACTCTAGATGATTATCATTCCGTGGAATCCTCGAAATACCAATCAAGCTCTTGAGAATTGGTGGGGGTGTTCTGCAGAACCCATTGGCTCCTGCTCCGTATCCCTGAACGAAACCAGCCTTTCTTGTATCTATGGCTTGCCCGGAGTAACAAATTCAAGTAAGCGTTTCAGCGATAGCAGTTGAATGGCCGGCTGCCAGAAGCCTTATTTTGGGCCTTGTAAGAGCATCCGCCCCATTTGACGTGCTTCGCTCGTCAGGGTGCTCGGGCAGAAAACGAGATATAGACACCGCAAAAGTGGATCCAAACACCGCGGTGTTTGTTTGAAGGTGCACCTTAAACAAATCTGAATATGGAGACACGGTTCCGAGAATAATTATATTCAATTGTCCCAATGTTACCATGAGTTCAGCGTCGCGCTCTGGAAAACAGTCGTGTGGCGAGTGGAGAAAACAGCAAGGGCTTTGAAGGACAGACGACGGAAGTAACATGCTGGAAGCACACCTGCTACATTGTTACAAGCATGTGGCAGACGACATACACAAGCGCGATCACATGATTCGAGATGTCACCGTACGGCAGCTGCATGACATTTCTTTGTGCAATGAGACTCCCAGCTGCTCATTCAGCTGGATGACAGCTCGTAAAAAAAAAACGAAAGAAAGATTAAATAAAGACAGGAAAGATGCAGAATTTCTTTTCTTTACGGATCGCGTTTCGTGAGATGCACGGTAGTATTTTTCCACCATATGCGAAAAACCTTGAGTAGCACGTGTGGACTCGGGCTCTCTGCGAATGTTCTATTAAATACGTTCGAAACTGACGTCAAAAGGCTCGTTCACACAGACCCGTTTTCTTACGTTACGTTACGAAAAGTCACCGGGAAATTTGTGCTTCGTATTAAGCGCGGCTACCAATTCAAAAATATAGCCTTGCAGGCGACATTCGAGAAACGAATGTTTCGGTGACTTAGACGTAATGTAAGAAAAGGGTGCTCTGTGAAAAGTTGAACCGAGCTCAACTCCTTACGTTACGTTACGACGAGTCTTGTGTCCTTGGTTGCCACGGTAACTCACCGTCCTAGCACGTTGTCACCGAAACATTCGTGTCTAGATTGTCGCGTGACAGTCTATCTCCTTGGATTGGTAGCCACGCTTAATACGAAGCACAGATTTCCCGGTGACTTTTCGTAACGTAACGTAAGAAAACGGGTCTGTGTCACGGCCACTCGATTCCCCCTGTTGGTGCGGCCTGCCGATGTCTTTCCGAAAACAAAAGAGCGCGCGTGAGAGGAGAACTCCCATTTTGCGCGGGGGCGCTGCACATCGGTGAGAGGTCTTGTGAGCTGAAAGCTGTACTGTTTCACCTTATGTTGTACCGCAGGAAAGGCTGTAAGCGCGAGCTACTTGCTCTGGGGCAGATCTCGGCGGCACAATCTCTCGTGCAGTAAGGGCAGCTGTTAACGCTATGAGCTCGCGCTTCCAGCCTTCGCTGAGGTACAACATAAGGTGAAACGGAGTATAGAGAAGGCGCCCAACCTCTTGCTCCGCTACCCAGATAAAATAGGGGGTTTTCGTAGATCGTTCTCGCCGTCCCGCAAGGCCCTCCGCAATCCGCTACGATAGCGGGAACTCCACAGTGAAGGCTATCGGCGCGCAGGCGCGGTAGCAACTTCTTCGTTGCGGAACGCTTAGCGGAGGGGGCAGCGCGGTCTAATATCTGCCTGTCATTGGCTTCGCCGACACCGAGGCGCTGCCGCGGTTGCAAAAGGCAGCAAAACTCGCTTTCCTCCCACCTATGCACGGCTGTGCTCGGCGAAAATATCGTAGTGTCACTCTGCGCTTGCGTGTGTGGTTTGTGTTGTCACTTTGGAAGCTGCCGGAAAATTAAATGCGCGTTCTAGTTCTGAGTGCCAGACGGCGATTAAATGTGCCAACTCCACTCGTGAAAGAGGAAAACCTGCAGTTGATGAAGTACAATAAAGTCTCTTCCGAACTTGAGTTCGCACCGCTGACTTACATGGCTGGCTACTTGGCCTTCGTTTGCGAACAAAAGGTGACCATTTTTATTTGTAGAAATTGTCGTAATTTCAAAGTAATTAGCTGAAACATTCAACCTAGCAAAGCAATAAGAATTCCTCAGTGAAAGCAAGGAAGGCTAATGTGTAGAACCCGCTAATCTTTGCAGGTGACGTGTCCTGAATGCAAGCGCAACTTAAGGGAAATGCATCACATGACGGAGCATATCAGCCCATGTTTAGCCTTGACCAAGGAGGACTCAGTTATCCACGACCTGAAGCTGTCTGGCTGTGCAAGCTCGTCTGCACCTTTGTCGAGAGGGCTCTACAGTCGGCAGAGATTCGTTGTTGTGGAAGGATTTGCAAGGTCCTCTCGAGCGCTGTGGTTCCACACCTTATGGACTCCCCGCTGATGCGGTGTGTTAACTGCCGAGACCCCTCCCACAGCGAAGAGCTCTGCGAGCTCTTTCTCAGAAAACTCCTCAGACATTTTTGGTGAACTGGGCTGGTGACCTAAACAGCCCACCAGAGAATATATTGAGGCTTTCGCGAAAGCCTTTTTCCCGAAAGGTACTCCGCTTGTGAACTAAATGACTCCCTTGGTTTGTTTTTTGTGAACAATGAAGTTTATTACGCTGAAGTTATGCACGCGGAATCCGATATTATATTGTCCTTCACAGATGAGTAAATGGCACAGCTCGCGCGTGCTGGAGCGTCGGTTAAAACCGGAAATCACACGGCCTAGCTATTAGCGGCGAGATGTTTTCGTGGCGCCCTCCTATGGTTCCCCCTTGTGACATCTTTACCTTGCGAACAACAAGTTCGATGGTGTTTGCAAATAGCATGGTGGAAGCCTGAAATCATTGCGCTCTCAAAGCAACTCTGCCAACACCGTCGAAATTAAAGTTCTTTCATTCCTCTTATTTCCGCCGATGGTATACCCTTTCCGACGTCATAGTCACCTTTTGGGCCAATCGTGGAAGGCCGACCACAGCGACGCTTTCGGTCGCGCACGTCGCCAATATCCAACTATAATTCCTATATTAAAGTGGTAATAGAAACGGGGCAACACTTACGGGAACAAGAAAACGACAATTCGCTCATAATGCCAGCAGAATGCAGCTTTAACGCGCAGCCTGCAGCTGAGTGAGCTTTTCGCAGAAAGAATCATGCGCTTTTATTCTACACAGATTTGTCACATATTCATGCAATCTGGCACTCGCTTCAAATGAGACTTGCGGCTTCACGAAAAAAAAAAATGTATATAGCCACACTGGGCCGGGCCGGGCGTACTGCTCCTCTCTCATTAGGGAGTTTTAGAATAACGTACGCAATTTTAGCGCACGCTAGCGCTAAATTTAGCGCTTGTATTAGCGCACGCGACGCGAGAGAGTTTTAGAATAGCATTTCTCCACCGCGACGCAAAAGCCCAAGCATCTCGCGCTTGCGACGCCACCAAGATACAGTAAAAATTTTTATTTCACACACGAAGTGATGTAACTTCAGAAGAAAACGAGTTTTTTGGTCCAGAGTAGCATTTTAATTTGTTTAAACATGAGAACGCGACGCGAGCGGTTGACCGGTCGTGTCCGCTTGCGTCGCCTCGGCAAGAGAGGTCTCGTGTACTGACCTTCGCACATCGTTCCTTCGCCGTGAAATGTTCGCGCGTCGCAAGCATCAAGTTGCCGGTGATCGCTGCCAAACCGAGTACATTGTCGTCCCGTATTGAAAATTGCAGTCGCGAGAATGCCGCCGACGTCGCACTCACGATGCCGCCAAAGCAGCCGCCGACACCATCCTGGAAGCCGCCATTTTTGTTTTAACTCTGCTCGTCTTGGCTTAAGCCAACTTCTCATCACGAATCCTGTTTGGAGAAGCGCAAAGACTCTTTGCGTACGCACGCTATTTCCGAGAAATAGCGCACGCTAAAATTGCGCACGCAAAGCGCGAAACCTGGTTTGCGTTCGGAGCATGCGCAGTGGCGACGACGCTATTCTTTGCGCACGCAAAGCTTTAGCGTGCGCTATTCTAAAACTCCCTATTATATTTCGTCTTACCTTAGCATGGACTAACCGCGAACGCTGTGCTAGCGCGAGCGGCTAGCCTTTACTGCCTTGACTGGAGCACTCGCTGCACAAGCACTCATGCAGCCGCCGAGGCTTCCTCTTCGAAGCAACTATCTCGCGCTTTTAGCACGCGCGGCTAACAAGTACATACTAACGTGAAACGAAGTATAGAGTTCCTCGATACGCTCCCCCGAAAGGCACTCTATCTCTCACCGATAACGAGCGCCACGGCTGGCGCTGCGGGGTAAAGTAGAACTATCGCTCTCACCGGCGGAGTGAGGCATACGGCAGGCTGCTCCCAAGGGGAGTCCTAATCGAGTGGCCGTGTCTGTGTGAACCAGCCTAACCATTAGAGACGTTGGCAAAATGGAGGCACGTTCATTATCTCAAATCGTCTTCGGCGTCCATTTAGAGTCAAAGCGCGTGATGAAAATAAATAAAAATAAAAATAAAAGCGTGAACGCGACGTCAGAAGGGCAAACATACCAGCAATCATCGCTTGGGTTAAGAGAAGAATACGACGGAGGTACTAGCGCTACAATGAACGTGCTATTTTGCCATGGAATCACACTGTGAAGCGATATCGCCTCAAAGTGTTTGGTTGATCGATAAACCACTGTTCTGATCTAGTTGAGACATTCTGCGAAGGTGCGTACTAAAAAAGTCTATATCATTATCGGCCTTTCCAGGGCTAACATCCTAAAGGTGCTACAGTCAACAGACATCGCGAATCAGGCTCTAGAGAGTCATCGCGATCCTACTGACTGCTCCCTCGCCCCATATAGTCGACAGTTCGAAAACACTAATACGAGGTAACCGTTTCCACAATTACGACTGTTAAAAGTATGTTTATTTTTCTCGTCAATTTTTGAGTTAAAGAATATTTGCATGTAGGTTCAAATTACAGGTCCCTAAATAGGAAGCGTTGGTAGAGGCTGTAATATGCAACGTAGTCACCAAATCTACTTTTAAAGCTGCTTTTGAAGCTGAACACCCTTAAAAATTGCGTTTTTACTTTGCCCCCTCTACCCCTTTAAAAATGAGGTGTGTTTCTTGCAACAGAACCCTACTTTACGAATAGAAAGGGTGTATTACTTGGAAGAAGGATGTCGAAAAAATGTAGCCACGTGTTTCAGTTACTTGAACAGCGTTTTTACACCGTTACAGGTGTAAAATGGTCGGGCTTTGACAAATATTAATTGACATTGTGCAGCTCATCTGCACAATATAAAAAATTGCAACAGATAAAATCTATTGCGAAAATTGTCATCTCATTCTTAGAAAGTATTAGCATTGCACTCGCTAACAAGCACTTGAGACAAAGCCACACAGAACGGGGCATCGCAAAACATTTAGTTGTAGAAACTTTTGTTGACATGTCGATATACGTATAATGTGTACAAATAATATTGAGAAACCTATTTATCCAAACTTGAATCGTACAGAACAGTCGGTAAATCTGTTCTGTGGGTCAACCAACTTCGATTAGGTTTACGCTGGATGCCGTTTATCGACAGAACGATGTATCCAAACTCCAAGTCCAAAAAACCTGCGACCTTTTTTTTCCTCTGTTACACAGTATGTTGCGGGGAAATTTATTATATTTTCCTTTCAACGCAGGTTATATTGGGGTAGCACTCAATCTACTAGTTTTAGTACATACACCAGCTTTCATGATCAAATACTTTTTGTTGCTAGGTTTTGGTTCGCTGGATGAAATTGTGCCAAGCCAAGATTGGGCTCCTGTGTCACGAATATAGGGATACACTGAAGACGGTGCCACAAACAAAACCAAAAAAATCTCGGCCCCGAACACCGTCTGACCAAGACTTGGCGAAGTGAAAGTGCCCGATCATAAATTATACACTCGGTGGTGAAAGTGTCTGGACTATGATTAATACACGCCTACGACTATGCGTCTTCATCGCCAAGAAAAAACAAATCGGTATTTTGTTTCGTTCAAATATTTTTTTTGATAACAAGATTACGGTTCCAGGCAGATGGCTAATGACCATGTGTGCGTTGCCGCTTAACCTCAAGGTATAATACACGTGTCTAACTAAAAGGCTTCAAATATGCTTTTCTTGCAGGAGAAGCGGCAGGGCAAGCGGAACGCGTTTTTGAGTTGCCCTTCTCGGAGGGATGACGAAAATACGTTATTTTGATAACATGCCAGCTTTTCGGCGTCTTCATGTACTCTCTCGAAGACCTGAGTCCATCAGCATACCGTGCCTTGGACCTGATGTAGCAAAGAAGCGCATATGTGCGCTTGAACGCATTCTTCTATAGCGAGGTTGATCGTGTACTGCCTTAGCCTGATTGAAAAAAGCGATCGGCGAAGCAAGGGCGTTATAAAACTGGAATATTAGTCTCAGTAGCTCTTCCCAAATTTGCAAACAAATGCTCGGAGTGAGCTGGTACGGCGTTCAGCGTACGTCGATCTGCGTTCACATGGTCTTCGCCTTTGCGGCGTTTTCGCTCGCTCCCTGTGCCACAAAAATCGTAATTGTATCGATGTCCGCTGTGTCCATGTAGCGACGAGAAGAAAAGGGTACTTACTAATCGCGCTTTCGTGCGCAGCAATTCACGACGACGTGAACAATGGCCACGCGGAGACGTGAGCAGACGACAGATGTGCAACCCGGCGGAACCGAAACTACCTGTTGACAGATCACCTGCTCCCAGCGGTGCAATTCAGCCGCTAGAGGGCTGGTATTTTGCCTATTGCCGATTGCAGCACAGGGCTATCACCTGGTGGGCGTCACAGAGTCGTCGAAGTTACCCCTACGCCTTGTCGCTTAGCGCTCATTGAGGCAAGGAATGTGCCAAATACCGTACTGACTACAAAGTAAAATAAATTCTTTCAGTCCACATAAAAGGCTGCGGTAGTTAATTGTTGACCATCGACGATTGCAAAACTTAGAAAGCTTGTCTACGAAATCTTTTTGTTTCTAAATTTATAGCCGTAAAGGTAGTTTTAATTAGCATCATAAAACTATATATGGCTGCATAAAAATTTCAACAACATTCGAATAAGCGTGACATGTACTTCACGCGTAATACAACGAAAACAAAAATTCTGCATTTTAAACATAAAAAAGTCACAAAATTTTCTTTACACTTCGATGCAGTGAGGCGCTGTAATTTCCCAAAGCCATCTGCCGGTCCTCCTTTGTCCGCAGTTTCTTGACACAGAAGTAGATACGTACCGATAAACACGTGACTAATGAATCAGTACGCAGAGGGCTTATTAGCGAAAATCACTTACGGACATGTAGTAATGACCGTGGCATACACACAACGTCGTGCAGTCCGCCATAGCGGTACGAACATACATTGTTTTAGCTGACTGGCAGGAAACGTGGAGCCTATTAGTCGCTGCTCATTAGGCCCTGTTTCCTGCAGCAGGAGTACGGTTTCGGTTGCTACAAGACGGGCATCGGCCTTTACGCCGGGCACCTCAAAGCGCTTCTACGCGCCGCGCCTGCTTTCGCAGACATTTAAGTTCAGATAGAAATGGATTGCGCGGACATGCACCTCATTACCGCGTAGACCCCGAGGCGGATTAGTCCTCGAGATCATCTTATTCCGGGTGATTATTTTGCAAGCTCTAAGATAAAAACGTTTGCTTTATCTTTTTGTTTTCTTTTTTGCATGACATATCATTTGTTGTATTCCAGCGTGCTCCCCCCCCCCCCCCCCCCCCCAGATATAAGAATAAAAACGATCATAAACAACAGTAGCAACAGCTAGTCGACATAGAAAGAGGAGCGAACAAAGCACCCTGAGTAAGAACGTCGTTTTCAGCTTCAAAGCAAACTAGCTCATGTTTCTACAACGTACAGTAAGCAGCGTATTGGCTCAAATGCTGGATATTTCTTAGACTTCTGATATTGATTGTGCGTGGAAGCCAAAGTTATATCGTTTTAATTTGCAGGCTTTAACTGCAAGAGATCTGGATCGTCTGCTTACCCGCAAAGCACTCGGGGGAGACAACCGCTGCACTTAATGGAGGGAAATCCGAGAATGATGAGAACCAAAATATTAAGAATGCGCCGAGCGTTCGACGAGCGCGTCTAGAAGCTAGGCAAGAGTAGGAGTCGAGAGGGGGCATGAGAACGTCGAGGTCTGGTTGGAATGAGTAGCGGGTAGACCTAAACCTAGCTGCCTTTGTTTTATCTGCACTGGAGTCAAAGGCAGCCTTTATCTCCACTGTACTGGTCAAACGCCCTAGAACGCGGCACTCCGGCGTTTGGCTCTCACGTTCTAACGGGTTTGACGAGTGCAATGGAGAAAAAGACAGCTAGCTTTAGGTTTGCGCACTAATCATTCGAACCAGATCACGGCGTTCGGACATCCCGTCTCGTCTGCCACTCGCCCTCAATTTCTCAGTGCATAGCGTATCGTCATCCCTAGCTTCACCATTGTTAAGGCTGTGAGTGATGAACAGCGCAGTCCGATTCGAGCTCCTAATAACACGCACCTAGTCTAAGCATGTAAAATAGATGAAGCCTGCTTTCTGGTATTTAGCACGACGTTTGACTAAGCTCAGTGCGCAGCAGTTGGGTCGTAGCACGATTGATTCCCCCATGGCGGTTCTCCGGTCTGAAATGACACGAGCCTTTTCTCCCCGAATGTCGGAAACACCCTCGAAGAAATCCCTGCCTTGCTTCCCCGCTATCAGTGCTGCGATCACCTTCATCACCTCTGCGTTTATTTTCAATTATTTATTTGAGAAGCATTGTCTTCCCCAGTGATTTTGTGTAGGCTTAATGCTCATCAACAAAACAAAGTTGAAGTATGTGTATTTACATACAAGTGTACAGTTTTCTGTAGGAGCAATGTCTATTGTACTTAAATATCGCAAAGAGCTGAATAAACTGCAAGAAAACCCGAAACAAAAGCTCGTCGGGACAGACTTTTTTTTTATTCTGGATGACTTTTACCCTCTTCATTGAGCACTATAGCGTTGTTCTTAACAGCCCCGTATATGGCACATCGCTCAGCAGTTTTGGATTTTTGTTAGTTCTCTGAAAGCAATATTCGATTTCATCAACCACCGCGGCGGCGTCTTTCCCATTTTTTTTGCGTTCTTAGGGATTCCACCTTCATCTGCCGCAGCCGATCCTGCTCTGGGAAGAATTTGCGATTTATGCAGAACTGCGGTTGACGGCGACAGACGTGTGTGTTCGCCAATCTTCAAAGAGATTAGAATTTAAAATAAGACAGCGCGAAAAAATGATGAATATTTGTTTTTCTTTATTTCCAGCTATGAACAGAACATGTGTGTTACTGCCCAGTCGATGGCCTTAGCAGGCGAGGAAGGGGATTTTATCAAGATATGCGGCACGTTTGTGCAGGCCCGTGTCGGCATGCTGGTTGTGTTTTATTGGGTTGATCGTCTCGTTTGTTTCTTTCCCGTCTTTTGTTTCATTTCTGCTTAGTGCAGAAGTAACGTATTCAGTTGCCAGTCAGCGCTGTGTTCGTATGCTCCCTTTTAGCCCTCCGTTGTTTCGCGCTGTTTTTTTAAAGTTAAACGGACTAGGCTTGTATAAATTGAAGTCATCGGTAACGTTTCTCCTTCAATCAGTGAGGAATGCAAAGAGCCGCAGTGTTTTGGACCTGGTCGGACAAGGATAGCCGGGGAATCCAGTTCGCTGGTTGCGTGTGCGTGGTTTTCGAAAGCTAGGGATCTTGGAGATGTGGTAGATAACGCGGGGCATTCGCAACCGCTTACGGCCTGAATATCCATTGAGACAGAAGATCCAACGATTCTATTCGTCACGGAACATGCCAGACGGAATTTCCATCGAGACAAAATGTCCGATTGAGCCGGAATCTCCAATGAGTCTGAATATCCAATGAGACGGAAGGTCCAACCGGGCCTGGATATCCAGCGTGCCTGAATATCCAAGATCCCACCAGGCCTGAATGTCCACCGCGACCGAATATTCCGCTAGTCGGAAGATCCAATCAGGTCCGAATGTCCACCGAGACTGGATATCCAATGCGGCAACCTTGGAGACGTAGGATACTGCTGTATACTGTGCAGTGTGACAAGTTATAACCTAAAGTGGTAAAAATAATTTTGCAGTTCGCTGTTGAGTATATATGTTTCTGAGGATACTTTGCTCTATGTGAGTAAACTTGCAGTGAGAGAAAGCATCCCCAAAATTAAGTTTACCTGAAAGGTTTTCGCAATTTTGCGAGGAATTTAATCTAAATGGCCCTGATGTTTTCGCCTCTCAGAGAAAACGGCTGGTATCATGACCTGCTTCGCGAAAATATACGCGATGTCCCATGTAAAACAAGGCTAGCTCTAAACAAAAAGCAGTTCGTTTTACGTGATTAAATCAACCATGATCTGCTTGTAAGCGCCTTTCGAAAGCGCGAGTATTTAATTTATGGAACATCATAGATGAAGTACGACTAATTTTTTAACTTTCCTTCAGGTTGTGCAGCATGCCGCACAGAATCGAATCCAGGCTTGTCTGCTGGACACGCTCGCTGTGGCAAGACCTACGTCACGATCCGTCCCGGCAAGAAACGAGAGGCTCCACGCAGAAATGGGCGTGTTGGCCTAATTCACCAGTGGCCATGATGCCACCTACGAGGACGTCTGCAATTACGTGGACAGAATCACGGGCACCGGTGTGTTGCCAGAGACTACTTAGTAATTCTTACAGTAGTCGTTTAGTGATGCATAAAGTGAATATTTCCTGTTTTCCGCTGATCACGTGGTCCTCTTCTGAAGACGTGGAAAAAGGTGCCGCATGCCCAAAGCGGAAACCTATTACTGAACGAAGCTTTCTCTCTGTTGCGTTTTTGTGTAAACAGTTGACCCGGTGTGCACCAATCGCTCATTGCTGTATGTGTTTACGTTTAATTCTTGAAGCCTAATTACTGCCATAATCCACATGAAACATGTTTTTTCTTTAAATAAATATTGGGCTTTCTTGAATTGAGGCTCCACGATGTTCTACGTCTTTATTTTTTTTTTTATAGTTTTCAGCAGTAGTAGTTGTTTTTCCAAATTAGCAAAGTTTTACCGGCTTGCTAGATTCCGCCTAAGCGACCAACATTATTTTTTTAACAAATTTGAAGTCCTATCAGCTCTAAATAGGTAAACACTGCGGAACGCATCGCACAGATTATAGGTAGCCAGAGGAAAGAGACGGTATGCCGCTCCCCGTACGATATCCATATGGTCACGTGGCTGGCGAGACGTAATATTCATCGAGAAAGCCTGTTCAACTTAGACGGAGTGTGCAACGAGTACGGTCATCAAACGATACGGAAGGTCCAACCAGGCCAGAATGTCTACCGTAACTAAATATCAATCTTAAGATGGAGGATTGGACGAGATTGGAAGAGTTGAACGGACATCGGATTTCCTAGATCAACCGGCTGGCAAAAGCTGAATTCCAAGTCTGAGGGCCAACCAGCTGTACGGGTAGTTCTGCAGTGGTCAATTGGTTGGCATTGAACGGCGTCTCACGCTTCGACTGCCAAGGCCTGTAGATCTCAAGTTTTGAGCAGCGCCCCTCGCGAGCAAAATTGAATATATGTTGGTTGTGTTTCGGTTGCGCGTTTTTACGCTCCCTCACATTGCTGAAAGATGCTCTGAAAGAAAAAAAAAAAAAAACGAAAAAAAAAAAAACAGCTGAAAGGAATGCCTTCCTGGCGTTTTGATGGGGCCTAAGGCCACGAGCTGTAAAGGTTTCATTGGTTTTATTTTGTTTTTGTTTACGCGGATGAGCAGGCGCTAACAGACGCTAGGATTGGAACATGGCTCGTGCATAATGGAGCGCTACAATAGGGAGTATGAGAAAGGCGCAAGCTAAAGCTTTGCGTACGCAAAGAATAGCGTTGTCGCCACTGCGCTTGCGCCGAACGCTAAGCACATTTTGCGCTTTGCGTGCGCTATTTTAGCGCACGCTATTTCTTGGAAATTGCGTGCGTACGCTCCTCCAAGGTGGATTCGTAATAAGTAGTTGGCTAAAGCGTGAGCACATGGACGGCAGAATCGTCCGATCCGACGTCCGATCCGACAATCCGAACGCCGCTCCGAATTGCCGCACGCGACAGTTTTCACTTTTGTGTGTTTCTCCCATACACTTGCGTGTATTGCCTGGTGTCAAGCAATGGCCGCCAGTGGGGACACCGACGTGCTCCCGATCTGCGATCCAGCCTACTACAATAGAGACCAGTGGTTCGCCGCAATAGAGCTAAAGGTGGAGGCGTCCGTCACATCGCCGCCCACGGCCAGCGCGAGCGAAGCACTTACTATTGCGGAAGATTGGGAAAGGTATGTAGAAAGTGATCGTAGCAGCGAATCTTGTCGGAAGGGGTACAATTCGGGGCCAGAGGTGCCACTAGAACAATCATGGCGCGTCACAAAAGCCAAAGCTCGGCGAGGTGACCCATAGAGTTTTAATGTACGCTAGAGGTTCAACTGGCGCTAGTGTCTATGCGACTTCCGGGAGGCAAATTGAAGCAGACAGCAACCAGTCTACTTTTGCGGTGCTCATGTGCATTCCTATGGGAAAACGCGTGTGCATTTTGTCTCTTCCCCGGAAAATAACATAAATAACTTTTATTATTTCGGTTGTACCGGATAGTATGTACATTTATTAATATTGTAAAAGTGTAATTTCTTTAATTACAGCATTTTTATTTACCACTCAATGATGTTAAGCTTCGCTGTATTTCAGACCCAAACCTATATTCGATGGCAGGTATCTAAAAATGAGTGACGATTCTAAGCAAACTAATGATCGAAAAGAATGTAGAGTGTGTTCAAGGATCGCTAGCATTGCGGTAGCACTTATATAGACGCTTTCAGGCAGCTGTGCATGGGCGCCGCCATAACCGACCTTCAGTTTTTGTTTCCTCTTATTCCGTTCGATCCACTTCATCATTACCACGGCAGGACAGGTAATTGCCATTTCAGATTCTACCGTGTCCTTCTCCCCAGCATAGGCCCTTGTGGAGACTCGTCAACGCCCGCTTCAGTCGCTCGACATCTCGGTAAGACAAGAGAAGGTCGGCTATGGCGGCTGAATTTGGCGCGCGCTGAAAGCGTCTATATTGCTAATATGCCCGTCCTGTCACTCTATGAAAATAACTCCGTCGTGCGTCTTTACGACGGTTAAAAAACATTCGAATGTAAGAAATAAAGTACGTGGACTAAGAAAGGTGCGTCTTTTTATTATTTCCTATGTCGGCAGTTTTTATCGCGCACCTGTTCTCTGCCTTCCCTCTATTTGCAAAGATTTGGAGCGTGTGGTTGATGATTTGAACCCAGAACAAGCATCTTCACACATATTCATGAGCAGAAAGATTAAATCAGTACTTATTTATTGCAAATCAGACTATATTACGTGGCTTTCAATTTATTTTGATCGCCTGCGTGCACAAGGGGTCACTTATCCAGTGTTACTGCGTAGTTATTGCCGTCTCTCTTGGTTTTCCACGTGCCGTTCGTTTGACACGTATATCCCCCATGGTGGAAAGCGCCGATGCCGTGTTCGCGCTAACAGTGTCCGACAGTGCGCATAAATACATGTACGAAGCGGTTTTAGCACCGTTTTTTATGCCACGAATTTCAAATGAAAGCCCCGTAACTGACCAATTATTTCGTCTGCGTGACTGAGAAATGTTCCAATGCGCTAGTACGTACGAAATATTCGTGATATTTGCTCTTCTAATCGAGCGCAACGAGAAAATGCACTCGCTTTTTCCCATAGAAATGCATTACCGGAAGTAAATTTCCCACTGGTTGCTGTCTGCTTCAATTTGCAGCAGCAGAGTAGCGCCACGTGGACGTCTAGCGTACATTATAATAACTCTATGGGGTGACCATGGAAATGTGGAATCGTGTCTATCTTGCCTTAATTCGTGTAAAATGTTCTGATAATCGCTTCATTACTCAAAAAAAGGTATTTTTATTTTTACACATTTAAAAATGTATAAAAAAGTGTGCCTATAATTAATTTACATCACCTTTTTAATGAAAAGTCTATGCGTGAGCAGTTTTGGTTTCTTTTCGGTTTCAACCGTGTCCCCTGACACGCGTCTCAATTGGGGTTGTCAGGCCTATGTGCCGTGCGACACCTGACAACTCAGTTGAGCTCAATGACAGTTAGAAGAAGCCAACGATCGTCAGCTCAATGACAGCTAAGAGCGCCAGTGCAACCAGGGTACTATAGGGACTACTCACTGGCAGCGTGCTGACCGCGAGCTTCCACAGTGCATTTGCGACGTGCATTTCACGCCATCAAGATTGCCGCGGTCATGGTAACCTATGAGTGTGAGCTCAGTCTGGGCATACCTAGTGGAGACTGCACTCAAATATGGCCTCTAGTGAATACCCCCTACAGTCACTGACAAAGTGAGAATGGAAGAGAGATCCTTCAGCTGTCTCGCCTCCAGCGGGAGACCTTCGATAACGGTCAGCAGTTTCCTGAGCCCCGAGCGTGCAGGCGAGTCAAAGCACGTTGGAAGCGTGGGGAACCGCGAGGTGCTACCACGTTAGTTAAAGTGAGGACATGGAAAGAGACAACGAACATAGAGTTAATACAATAAACGACAACGAACGACGTGTCTGCCTGTGATGGCGGCTTCAGAGCATTCTCTCTTAACGAGCTCTCCGAGGAGCGTTCACTTACCGTGCTTCGAGCCATCTCTTTTATTTTAATGTGAAAGCTGAATATGCGAGTGCGTTGCACACTACTGGGTCGCTAAACCCATCAAACACAAAGCTGGGAAGTTCGCAGAGCGTGCTGATTGGACTCTCGCGACGTTGGCGTCACGCGGGACGAAATGTCAATCATCCATGCTCTCTCGGTGCTCAAATTCCAGCGAGAATGTTAGGCAAAAAGTTTTAGCGAGCTTCATCGGAGCGCGCGCGAGCATCACCGAGGGGCCAGCCGATTGAACGGCTGCACTGATCACGTCGCGCCTGCGTGTCCCTACATCCCTACGCCGCGATAGAGCCAATAAAACTTGGATTGTCCCTAGGCGGGCTGTAAATACTCTGAACTTTCTCGTCGCAAGATCGTCGTTTGTGGAAGTTATTGCTGACGACAAAGTGACGTTTTACAACTTTGGGAAGGAGTTATTTGAGGCCAAAATCTTCGCTTCGGAATCGAGGCGAAGATTAAACTTCGTGATATTGTGGAGCCGAGCGCGGTGTATGCGGTTTTAGAGCTCATCTTCCGCCACTGTCAACAACGCCACCGGGGTCACCCACAGGCGTTATGTATAGAGACGTCGGTAATGTCTGAGAGATGAGAGGGGAGGGGGGATGGCGAGAAAAAGCCGTGGAAAGGGGAAAAAAAAGGTATTACCAACACAAACACACACACAAATAGGGGTCGGGAGGGCCGTAGAAATTGTTCTGGAGAGAGAGAGAGAGGGGGGGGGGGTGTGATCAAATATAGTAGTGAAGAAAGGTAATATCCCTTCCCCCAAATTTTTAGAGTGCAACTCTTATGCTCCCGTTTGAAGTTTGAGTGGCGTCGCCGTCGGCATAACCGCGCGCGCGTTGCATTCTGGGACGTTTTTTCACTAAATTTAGCGGGGAAATTGACGTCATGTGATTTTAACACCAATTAGGTTTCCCTGCTAAATGAGAGGGGAGCAGGATAGGAGAAGGGGGTGGAGGGGCATACCCTCCCCTCCGTACCCTACCCCAGACAACACCCGACATCCTCAGGACGTCCTCGAAAGGTACAAACGTCCTCAAGGTTTTCAAGACGTCCTCAGGACATCCTGAGAACGTCAGTCGCTGGATCATCCTAGAAATGTCCTTCCGAGGACTTACTGAGGACGAAGGATACAAAGTTAGAGGTAATACATACATCCTCAATTTGATTACGTTTTTAAACAAATAAATGAATGAAATAGCGGTAGTATACACAGTTCACGTTCACTGCTCAATTAAATTTCACATGCAAATTATTACATGTAGTTGCGTTAGTTTAGGACATCTTTTAACTATAGTTTTGGTCAAACGATTCTTTAATAAAACCAGGACGCACTACAATTATTATTAGCTTTGTATTTGCGTAGTATTTCGAAATTCAGTTCCATTGGCAACATTAAGTCTAGGTGGCGCAAGCTACCGCCTGCTACAAGGTGTACCGTTATGGCAATTATCCACCCATCCGAGAGACTCAAGCAAGCTAAGCCAAGCCCGGACGGAAACAGAAATAGCGCCGAGGTTGATGATGGCTTGATAATGTGGATGCTTGGGCTAGATGGTAATTCATGTTTGGATGGAGCAGCGCGGATACAATCACACTCACAGGCACACAAGAAGGAAACAAACTCGCAGCGCTGATTAACAACTCAGTCATATATTTCTTCTTGATACTGCTTCACAGCGCACAAGATCAGACACACTTAAAAGAAATTTCACGCATACACAGGAAGAACACTCACGCAGAACACTCATTAAAAAAATATTTTTTAACTTTATTTTTATTTTTTTAATTTTCTTAGTTTTATTTACTTTTAGCTGTCATTTATTTATTTATTATTTACTTATTAATGTTTATTGGCTATTTGGTTTCCTGTGTTTAAAAGTTTAAAATGTTTTCATTAACGGCGAAGGAGAAGATGATGACGATTTGAGGAAGAAGAAATTATATATCCTGAGTTGTTAGTCAGCGCTGCAAGTCTGTATATCCGCGCTGTTCCATCCAAATTGATGATGGCAGCAATGCAAGGCAGGAGACAAAGGTTAGTGTGTTTTTAAATGAATTCTTCTAAATGGCGGAAAGCAATGAACGGCAATTTCGACGGGAAAGATGCCGGCGCGTAAACGAATGCTTCGAGCGTTTCAACTGTGCGAAAGTAGACTCGGTAGCAAGGGTATCTTCCTCGCACGAACATTAATTGTGATTTTTTTCTAGACCATCTTAGCTTTCTGCTGTGACTGTTATCACACATCAATGTTTTAGGAGCAGTGAAATCAAATGTTGAGTGCGCAAACAAAGCTGGCGTGGAGACCATCATCAAAGTATGGCTGCGCCACGCTGGAGAGAAACTCAAAAAGCTGCAGTCAAAGGCCGCAGATGTTCGAAATGATGGTAAGTTTCTCATATTACCTGTTTTTATTATTAATGCATATGGAATTGATTTTTTTTTCTGCAGATCCCGCTGACTATTCGGACTAGTGCTGACCAAGGTGCGAAGCCAGACTGTACGTCTGGTGCAGACGTTAAAAAAAAGTCATGTATAACATTTGCTCTGCAATAAAGTATTTCTTGAACAGTTACCTTTGTTTGCAATAATGAATGGCACGATCATGCTCATAGTTACAGGCTAAGAACATAGCGCAAAGAAATACGCAGAGGAGAAAGCCGACAGGATGCTGGAGGGGAGAGGTTTTCTTTAAACATTGTTAAAATTGAGCACAAACAGAAAGGAACAGAGAAGAGGGAAGAGAGAAGAGACAAGCGCAAACTCACAACTCGATGTATTGAAGGTATAAAAAAAAACAAAAAAACAGCCCTCGGTTGTTCTGTTCTTTTTTCTACCTTCAATACATCGAGTTGTGAGTTTGCGCTTGTCTCCTCTCTTCCCTCTTCTCTGTTCCTTTGTTTGTGCGCAATTTTAACCATGTTCAATCAATACCAACTCGCCCAACTAACCACTTTAATAAGGTTTTCTTCTCTCCTCCTAGCAATCCGCCAGCTTTCTTCCTCCTTTCCTTTGCTCTATGTTTTTAGCCTCTCACTGACTATAGTGATCTAGAATTCGTGTGTGAATTTCACTTTAAAATAGTGCACAACAAAGCATTCTTTTTCCTGCAGGCAGCTCTTGCAGGCATCTTCAGGTTCAAAATCCAGTTGGAGAAAACCTAGAAATAATAAAAATGAAAGCATCCTAACAGCTCAGTGAACAGCTGCACCCTCAGTGCATTGTCCTAAAAATGTACTAGAAACATCCTTGGCTGCCCTCCTGAGAACGTTCTGAGGATGTCCTGAGGCCGGACAATAGGGCGTTTCTAGGATGTTTCCAGGATCATTTGAGGACATCCTCAGGACATCATAATGTCCTCAAAAGGCTGTCCTGAGGACATCCTGGGGATGTCCAAGTGTTGTCTGGGACCCTCCTCCTCCACAGGAGCTGCGCTTTAATACGACATTACAGAGAACTGTAAACGTCTGTCATTTTTGTTTTATTATACCTCTCTGAAATGCTATTGGCGACGTGCGCGATCGAAAGCGTCGCTCTGATCGGCCTTCAACGATTGGCCGAATCCGGACTATGACGTCAGCAAAGGATTTCTCATCGACGGAAACAAAAGGAATGCAAGAACTGTAATTTCGACGGTGTTGTTAGTGTTGCTTCAAGAGCGCAATGATTTCAAGCTTCCGCAATGCTCCTTACAAACACCATCGAACTTTGTGTTCGCAAGGTAATGACGTCAAGAAAGGTAACCATAGGAGGGCGCCACTAAAACACCTCGCCGCTAATAGTCCGAGGCTGGGGCGATCCCCCCCCCCCCCCCCCCCCTTACACCCTTATGCCCTTTGCGCCCCCTTTTTCGACGCCACTTGGGGGGGGGGGGAATCGCCCCCCTCCCCGTTCTTCTGTTTTGACGACCCTGCATAGAGGCGTTCCAATTGAGCGATGACAAGGAACAGCACAGCGTTCAATTTTCGAAATTTTAGTTCTAGAGATTCTGGAATTAAAACAGGGCGCGTTCCATGAACTTACGAGCGGCCATGACAGACTTTCAATCGTGAGGCTCGTGCCAGGACTCGTTGCGTGCAGGCACGTTCAGTGACATCCTTTTATAGTTTATAACTTTGACGTTAGTGCCAGGATGATCAGTTGTGAACGACAAATTTGATGGTGCGTGATTGGGTCGACGGTGAACAGTTTGGCTGTGTACGATGAAAGCTTGGTGTCCTCGCGTTCTCGAAACATCACCGTCAATATTGACAAACTGACATTACTCTTATTTCAGTTGATGAACGTATAATTAATCCCAGTTTGCCTAATCATTGAAAGCCTAGCATAAAATGATTTTACCCCGCCGATGGGGGAGACAACTGCCCGGAAGCGAAATCCGTCCAAAGGTGGACAATGCTACTTGGCTGGTTGTGACCTAGCCACGTCGGGGTTGATCCCGAGATAGATAAAAGGGACGACAAGGACGTTTTTTTAGTAAATTCTGCTTTATCGGCGGAAATAAAAACGATATCAGACTGTCAACTTTGAGGGTGTTGATTTTAGAATGCAATTATCCAAACCTCCGCTGTGCTTTTTAAAGAACATCAAGGTCGCACCTGATATTATTTGTATCGTGACATTATACGTATACGAACCACCTTCGTCTCCGCGTGCTTTCTCGTGCTGCTCTATCTCGGAGCCTAGGGCGTAGTAGGGATTTTTCGCCCTTTCAATGAAAAACGCCACGAACATATACGGATCTGCGGGTTTGTGAGAAAAGAAAACTTCGCTGCAATCTTTCGGCTCCTCCCCCCGCTATGTCATAACACGAAGAAAGTTGTGTCTGACGAGTTTAGCGACCCTGATATGTCCCCTCAACTAAAATCACTGGATCCTGGGAAAGTAACGCCAAGCTCCCCGTGTGGTCGCCATCTTGGTCCGTGAAATGAGCAATTTCTCCTTGACCCCTCCGTTCTTGGTGAGCCGATCTAGATCCGCTGGTGACGGGTAGCTTTATGTAGTGTTTTTTTGTATACCGAGATATTGCTAACCACACACCGGCGAAACAAGCGTACACCGTCGTACCACCACCAGATGCTGTGTCGGTGCTTGGAGGCACTGAAAAATAAGTTTAATATTTTAAAATACGCAAGAAGAACAATATAATTGTAAGAGAGCCATGGAGATGGGCATGAATAATAAGTTGACTGCATACAGAGTGCCAAAGACTCTTATATTGGCGAGGAACGCCTCCAGTACGATGATGCTTCATGGTAATCTTGGCGCGACTGGTTTAAAACGACCCTCGGAAGCTTCGAAGATTTAAATGGACCAAGATGGCGATTTCCATGGCGACGTATACCGATTAGCCAATCGCCTTGCTAGGTTTGGGTCGTCTGTATGTTAGTACCCGTTTGTGTCCGGCTAGCAGGTAGGGAAGGCAGTGGCGCTATTTTCCCAGGATCCAGTGACTTTACCATCAACGAGAGGCACCAACGTGTAATTAAAAAAAAAACGTATTTGGAACGCTATCGGTCGTCATGAGTTTGCCCAGTGAACTTGAGCAGACCTCTTCCGAGACTTTGGCCTTTCCTCGCGCGTCTCACATGGAATGAGGTTTAAGGGTGCGTGCTCCAGATGGCTTTAGACGCTCGAAAACGATGGTGTCTCGTCGCCCGTTAATGTGTACAACAAATCCACTAATTTGTTTTTTTTTTTTTTTTTTTTTTATTACCGGGAACGGTCTTATCTTCCTTGCTTTTCGCTTTCTTCGCGGCTTATACACCGTTCCAAGTTGGGCTTCCTAGCCGGCGCCATTTTAACGAGTGTAGCGCCGCCTGCCCTCATCCGGGCATTTGGGAGAATCTGAGCCTGCCCGAATGACCGACCGTCATTACTGGACTGTTACCCTGCTCACCGAGTCACACCGATCGCAGCTGCTTCTGCCGGCATCGCGGCCGCGTATTCGGCGCCCTCAGCTCATCGTCTTCGTCCATGGAGGAAAGCACTATCCTAATTAGTATGTCAGGCATGGGGAAAAGTGCATCCTGCTTCCCTGGCATCTTTTTGTGGGCTATTTTTAGCGCGGTTCTGGGGCAGTCGTAGCTCCCAAACCGAACTCGGCGTTTCGATCGCTAGCGAAACTTTGGATCGCTAGTGAAATTGAGGATCGCTAGTGAAATTGAGGATTGAACGAAGCCAGGATGGCACGACTTACGGCATGCGAGTTTGCGCTGAACTCTAGTTGTTGCAGCTTGGGGGCGTCGGGAACATTTGCACTAACTGCGCGGTTAGCGGCTCAGACCTGCGCTGTCACGTCTCCTGTAATTGAAATAGCAGAAACCTCAAATTGATATGTGAATCGATATATAAATACCGAGTACAGATAGCAAGTGCGATGGATCCGTTTTTTTTTTTCTGATTTGGAATCCACTGTCACAATATTGGCACATTGATGTGCCTCTCTGTAGTCGCCTCGCGTGAGAATTATTTGTGCGCAAACTGTGTCGCGGCGTGTACTAATAAATCAGCAGAACAGGAGTCACGCAACTGTTTTATTTTTCTAATGTCTAAGCCGCCCTCCGCTTACCCTTCGGTCGTAGCGCAGGCGAAGGAACGACACGGTGTTCTCCGCAGTTCACCGGCCGCCCAAGAAATGGTCGGAGCACACATAACTGCTCTTTGATGGCAAGAAGTCTTTCCTGTTTAAATTCGCCGTCCACCGGCGTCGTAGGTCCGGAGCAGCGGGGAACCGGCACAGCATAAACATGCCGCACCCACATTCATCCTGTTTGACAGCGTGGGCCTCGCGCACTGAATCGGCGTTTATGCATGATGGCGCAAATTGCTGCGCATGATGGCGCACGGAACGGATGTGTGCGGGTCCTGCTCCGCCGCCATCAAGCGCCAGCCGTTCATCGTCTGCTCTGGTCCTTGCTCGCGGACGTTTCACAGCTTGTGTGTTGGCGTCAGAAATGAAGACCACGATCTCCTTGTTGCTAAGGGAGTTAGCACATTCAAGTGTTCCGCTTGCACGAAGCGGCACGACCCGGAAAGTGTAGTCCTCGAGACCGACCCCCAAGTAACGACTCGGCTGTGACCAACGGGACGCCGCAGGACATGCAGCAAGAACCCACATCGTACGAACAATTCAAGCTACGACAACTGGTACGTCTTCTGTGCCAAAAAATTGACATTCTTACAACCGACGTACGCTCAAGAGCGAGAACGAGCCTCTCCGAGTGCATCTTGCCAAGAACACGGAATTACTGCGAAACAGTCTGCTGCAGAAACGCAGCCTGGCCTTCCCACGCAGCAATGCTGCAAAGCAACGCCCACCATTCCGTCGGCGAGATAATCGCAAAGTCAACCTCCGTGCTCGCACGAGTGGCAACGGCCGCATCGGTGAACAGTGACAACTGCACTACCCATCACCCAGGCGCTTTGCCGTCTTCCGGAGTGCCGAATGAACCACAACTGCAAGACAACGAGTCCATTGTAACTGCGCTCGGCCCAGCTGCACAGGGCAACCAAAGAGGCTCCGATGGCTTCATTACCGCTCAACGCAAGCGCAGACCTCAGCCTTCTGTGGGAACTGGCGCAAACAGTAACCTGTCGGCCGCTCCTAGGCCTCCTAGGCGTCGAGCACTCTTTGTTTCACGTCTGCATCCGTCGACTACATGTGGCGATCGACGTTGCTAACATTGTGAACAGTGCAGTTCGTCCACAGTTCTGTGTTTGTACGAAGTTAACCACGAAGCACGAGAGCTACCCTTCCTTTCATGTGTCATGATGTGAAAATGATTTCGACAAGATTCTAAATGCTGAGTTGTGGCCCGTGGGCTCGTTGTTCAGACCATTTATTGGCACTCTAAAACCGATCAATGACACCCCAGGCCGTGATAGTATGCCTCCGCAGTCAAATGCAAATTCAAATTCTTCATTGATCCCTGAATCAGAGAAAGGAGGCAGAAAAAAAGCAACTAACCCGCTGCTTGACTAGCCTCTGCCCCCCATAGCAGCCCAGGGAAGAACAAACATAAACGTAAAGACACTAGCACTCGGCATATTCATATAGGATGGGAAAGACAACTTCATCTATATTGCCAAAAATAAGAAGGTAAGCAAAAGGGAGAGAAAAAAGAAACGAAAATGTATGTCAAAAATAAGAACACGCGCGAAACGAATACAATCGTGTTATACTAAACTTTTTTTTTGCAAATGGAGCATTCTTTTTTTTTAGGCTCCTAAATTTGAATGCTCGTAGTCTGCAAAACAAAGGAACGGCGCTAGAGGCCGTTTTTCTGACCTAAGAACCAGAAGTGGTCGTCGTCACAGAAACTTGGCTTGATGAGCAAGTGACGAATGATGAGGTATTTCCTGCTGGTTACAAAATTTTTCGAAAATATCGTTGTTCGAGAGGCAGGGGTGTGGCTATCGCTGTGAAAGATAGCATATCATGTTCTATTGTGAGCTGCACTTTCGACGCTGAAATGATTTGGGTTGAACATTTTTTTTCAACGATGTCAATCCTTGTAGGTGCCTTTTATCGGCCGCTTCATGCCGACGTATTACACCTGCTGGCACTAGAGGAATTTATATCTGCATCTTATCATCGTTGCACTCATGTTATACTAGCGGGTGACTTTCATTTACCACATATTGATTGGGATTATATGCAACCACTGCGAGAGTGTCAGCAGTCTCATTTGTTGGTTGGCATTGCTTTTTCATGCAATATGACTCAAGTCGTTCGTAGTTCGACGCGTGTTGCTAATGCCAGTGGAAGCCTTCTTGACATGTTTTTTGTTTCCTCTAAGATTGCACGACAAGGTGCCCAGTGCGAAATAGTCGAAGATATCTCTGATCACTCTTTCGTAGTATGCACTCTAACGCTGGCTTGTCAGTTATCAACTACTATCGACATTAAGCGGTACCGTGACTTTAATAACGCGGATGATGTCAATATTTTAGACGTTCTGCAGGAAAACTATTCGCTTTTCTTACAATATGTATGATCCTGTTACAAGTACTACCAATGAATTGTGGTTACGGTTTAGAGGTATAGTTCAGGACTGCATTCAGAAGTTTGTTCCATTGCGTATTAGGAGAGTGAAAAAGTTTAACCCATGGATTACACGTGACATTCCACATTTGAAGCGTAAAATACGGCGAGTTCGCAAGTTTGTTAACGGGAATAACAATTCGTCTTTACCGTCTTTGCGCAGACAGTTGAGGCCTTCTGTTAAAAAGGCTAAACCCCGTTTTTTTAACGTCAATTTGCATAACTATCTGCTTAGTGATCCCCGAAAGTTTTGGAGGTTTTCGAAACAAAAGAAATGTTCCTTCTCGGACATGTAACTGTGCAATATCCTAACAAACAACAAGCAGTTAATTTCAAATGCCTTCAACGAGTACTTCACGTCTATATTTACTGTGGAAACAGGAATAGTTCCAAGTTATGAGAGTTATAGAATAGTGATAGCGGACATCAGCATTAGTGAAGAGGGAGTTTTTGCGGCCCTTTTTAACCTTTTGTTAGGAAGAGCCACGGTCCCGACGACATTCCGAATGTTTTTTTGTTTAGATACGATGAATGGTTGGCAGAGTTTTTGAATTTGATTTATTGCCACAGCCTCAATACGTGAGACGTGCCTGATGAATGGAAAAAGGCTAGTATATATACCAATATTTAAATCGGGTGACAGTCAATGCGCCGAAAACTACAAACCTGTTTTACTTTTGTGTACGGCCAGTAAAGTTCTTGAACACTTCGTATTCAAACATCTTTTAACATTTTTCTGAGGGGAGTATGTTTTTTCAGAACGAACAGCATGGATTCAGACGGGGTTTTTTCACTGTAACACAACTTGGTCATACGATATGCGAACTTGCGGTTGTCATTGATATCGGCGGATAGAGAGATGTTATCTTTTTAGATTTTGCGGAAGCGTTCGATCGCGTCTCGTATGACAAACTACTGCATGAGTTACGCTACATCATCAGTAACGAGAACATATTACGATGGCTTGATTCCTATCTTTAAAAAATTGGGTTGTGTTTGTGTTTATACAGCCTAGAACTTGGTCTGCCTCAACGGGCGACGAGTCTCCCAGCTGTATATGAGCAATTTAGCCAGTGCAGTACAACCGCTAGCCTGGAGTCTTTAACGTGCATCACGCAGTAGTGATACACGACCGCACGCCGGTACGATGCTCATCCAGATCGAAACGGGCAGGGGTGGGGATTGAACCCAGGATCCCTGGGTTCTGCAGCGCAAGCTTTCGCTCCACGTGCTCCGAGGTGTGCGCTAGCCGACTCGGCCACCGATGCCCCCTAATCCCTCCGATTCCTATCTTACTAACCGTGCGCAGTGTGTTAGTGCACTGTAGACTCTGCTTTTTCTCCCGAGTCACCCGTTTTCTCGGGCGTGCCCCAGGACTCCGTCCTTGGGCCACTTTTGTTTTTTTTTAATTTTGATTAACGATTTAAAGATACACCACCCCAATGTACAAAGCCGAGTTTTTTCTGACGATTGTGTTTTATTTGCTAAGGTAAACAGCCCGTCTGATCAAGAAGAATTAAATTATTGTCTATCTTTGGTTCATGCGTGGTGCATAAAATGGAATATGATTCTGAACTGTAAAATGTACGTTCAAATGGCCTTGACGCGGAAGAGCAACCCTTTGTTTTTTGCATATTCTATCAATGGAGTACCATTCGAGACTGTTAGGCAATATCAATACCTCGGAGTTTTAATTACCTCTGATTTGTCATGGAGTGCACATATTGAGTTTATAACTCGTAAAGCAATGCGGAAGCTCTGGTTTTGAAACGAAATATTAACCTCTGTTCACCTAAAACTAAACTGACTGCTGATAATTCCATCATAAGACCAATTCTAGGATATGCATGTATTATATGGGATCCTCATACAAAGCTGTCAATTAATATGTTAGAGACTGTGCAAAAAAAAACAAAAAAACATTGCAGTTTGTGTACAACCGTTATGGTTTTATGTCATCCGTTTCCGATTTGTACCCAAGATCGGGATTGAGTGGTTTAGCAACCCGGAGAAAAGCAGAACGGCTGAAGTTTCTTTATAATAGGATACAGGGTAATTTGCGACTACATCTCTGTGATTACACTTCATTTGACGAAACATGGCCCACGAGAGGCAAACACCAAGTAACACCTGTCGAAACATTGTGTCGAATCACTTTGTTTAAAGCATCTTTTTTTTCCTAGAACCACGTGTGAGTGGAATAAGCTTCCTTAAAGTGTTGTAAATTTGAGATCATTAGATACTCTTAGTGAAGCACTACTCTCGCACTTTGTTGAGTAGTGGCTCTGTCTGTTTGTCTGCACTGCTTCCGCTTGTTTTTGAATATTGTTTTTGTACACCTCCCGCCTGGGCATTCTACAGAATGCTGGCAGTATCACCAAATAAATAAATAAATAAATAAATAAAGTTTACGTTTTTTTTTTCTTGGTTATTCGTACAACCAATTACAGCACAGTGCTGCCCGGTCGATTCTTTTCTTGCATAGGCCATGTCACGCGCGAATACACGCTATAATATCAAAGCGGCGCCTAACCTCAAAGCGGCGCCTAACATCGTCGAAACAACTTGCCTCTGCACATTGCGCACGTGCTTTCTAACCGTCCAACCCGTGAAGCAGACGAGCTTCCGAGGGAAAGGGTTGGCGATGCGCTCTGGTTCGAGAGTGTTTTTCCCTTTCTGCATCGACCTACTTGGAACGGTGGGTAGGTCCCTCGGCCGTATATTTGTTCCTTTTTGTCAGCACGCTTCCTAAGTGTGGATCGTTTGTTATGCGCATCTATTACCGCCTGTCACCTTGTCACCGAGATCGTGAAAATGAAGGTGGCTGCCAGGATATATAAAAAAAAACTGTCAAGTATAAGAAGAAGAAAAAAAAAAGGGCGGAGCTAAGCAAGAACGTACAAACGTGGTCTTCGCAGTCGATCTTACGATCGGCCGGTTGCACCGGGTTATTACCCTGCCACATAGAGCCATGTGGTTACCGTCGAGTGGAAGGGAAGAGGAGGTATAAGGACAACATAAATGTGCGGCAGAGAAAACTTTCGACGACATATTTTATGCTTGCATTACATGCAACCTTCACCATCAAAAATATGGTCTTGCATCTTGGGTAGTTCTAACGAGTCTATACTGTTCTCTTTAGAATATCTTCGCACGTTCTAACACTGTTTGTTTAAGGAGATACAAATTTGCTGAAGCTGTATTTGTAGTGAAAAATAACTGTCGCAAGCCGGCTACTTTCCTGATGTGAGGTGACTAAATTATTTTATCTGAGTTATATGCTGTAACATACAACATCGATGACACGCGTTTGAGACATCTTCGCGGGTACGAAGCCCCTATCCATCTTGTCCCCGATTTTCGGTTAATATTAGTGTGGCCAGCTAGCATGTAAAGCGTCACATTTTTTGTGAGGCTGGAGATTTCAGTTTTTAGATGGTAATTGCTCTCGTTATACAGGAATCACAGATAATCACTGACACATTTTTTATTAAATCCACACCTTTTACTTTATGCCGGAAAGGCGCGTACGTGGAGAAATATTACGCCTGTTCGGTCGCATAAGCGCACGTAATGAGTAATGCTCTCTTTTTATATCTGTATGTAGGTGTGTGTAGAAGATGCCTATTGTGCTGTAGGTCGCCCTACACTCAGACAGTTCTCGAAAGCTTCAACGGCCAGTAGCTGGGAAGGTGCGACGACGGGGACCCTCGCGCCCACTCGCCTTTTTCGCCAGCATGTCTACAGCCAATCGCCTGGATTGGGACATCTGACAGCATGACATACCGGCTCCAGGCACGCAATGTGTTGCCACATCGGAGCCATATCGGTGCGTGGGCGGAATAGAAGCAAAGAGGTAGGGAGAGCGGCTGTTTCGTACATTTTTTAACATGAAAAACATTGCAAAACATTCTCATCTTTCTTTCGTTTTTGAGAACAACATTTTAGTATAGTTTTGTACTATGAGTTTGAGGATATGAGAATCATCGAAAATATTGAGATTTTTTTGTTTTGTTTTTTTGCAGCCAGAAATTTAACATACTTTTTTCAACATAGTCATAGGACGTAATGCAAAAATGTGTGCTGGGCCTAATAATTCCAGTTCTACGTTCCTGACGTCCTGATTTCAGTGAATAAATTTAGTATGTGATTGCGGTTTAAAATTCTTCCTGGAATTGTCTGCAGTGCGGTAAGAATAAAGTAACTACGACATTTTTTTTTTTTTTTTTGAGGGGCGAATTGTTGGTACGAATGACAAATGATGAGGCGAAGAATAACTAAAAAACTTAACGTTTAATGAGGCGAACTCGTGCCCAAAACAAGATAAAAGTAAGGTAGCGTCGCAGGCGTCGATATCGGCGAAACAGCAGGATCGATCGCTGGAACGAGACTGACTCCGCTCGCCTTGCGGAGTCCCCCCTTATGTATACCCTCATGGGTTACTGAATCACTCGGCGTAGAACTTTCGGTGCGTAGAATATTTTGAACTAGATTAGACGAGAATGTTCTCGAACTTACGAGAAGGCCAAATTGAAAGAATAAATAAAAGGACAGCCCGCTGACTGGACTCGAACCTACACCTTCCGCGCGAAAGTCAAGCGCGGTAACAACACGGCCACGCACGCGCTTGCTCGCCGATGCGCGTGGCAATATTCAAGAATCTTCAGGATACACCTTCATTCTTTACTTTTCTAACCCTTGCCAACGGAACGGCGACATCGCCAAGTAGAAAATATGGGAGACGAATATCCACTGTATCAACATCCTTGCGGCCAATCTGCTATCCGAGCACACATTTGGCGCGACGTCTCCATCAACTATCGTGCCAGTGGGAGCAAAAACGTATCGATCTCCAAAGAAAGAGCCCTTGGGGAATAAACCTGTTTTCCTTCTGTAGCTACTTTTTCAATTTCTCTGGGGTTGGTAGCTGGGATCAAATCTGGCAGTGCCATTCGCGACTCTGCTCTGGATTTTTTCTAGGACTATCTAGAATCAAACAGTAGGCTCATTGGAATATATTTTCTGAACTAATATACTTTTTTTTTCATAAGCAGTTCATTCGCGAACACTAAGCGAAACCGCAGTAGAAAGACAGATTTGTCGTAAGCAAACACGCGAGTTTGCGTCTCTTTTTTTCCGTATACGATATTTAGAAACAAAAGCTAAAGAGTACCTCCGTTAAAGTTCTATATCAAAGTAACAATTCAATCAGATTCCACTGAAATAAAAAAGCCCGATAATTCTAGTGAACAGGTAAATCCATTTCAGCTGCTCGTGACAAAGAATACTAAAACAATTCAAAATACGCAGCGAGGGGCTAGCGGCCATTTATTATATCATCTCAGTTATAAAGTTCATGTCCTAGTAGGTAAGACCATGCTGCAAATATTGAACAAGGTTTCTTGTTTTAAAATAGTCGCATTCATGCTGCTATCAAAATCAACTGATTGTAGAAAAGGGGGGGGGGGGGGGGGCGGGGAAACGACGATCGAAGTTAAATCTAACTAATTCGCAATGTGTTTAGACGACAAGGGTTCCCTAAAACAGATGTACCCCAAATTCGTAACGAAACTATTTCACGCAATACTGCAACGCCAAAGTCCGACACGCGAAATTAAGCCGACTGGCCGCCTGCAACTTTTAGCGAATAAACATAATTTGTCCATACTTATCCACTAATTCAGGTTCCCACGCTAAATTCAAAGGGGGACATAAATTGTCACCTAACATTTGGCCAACTTTAGCGGAATTTAGCGCGACCTCCGAGCTCGGAAAAGCCATAAAAAAAGTCAGCCAGCGCCGTCAAAAAAAAAAGAAAAAAAAAAAAAAAAAACGCTGGTAAGCATTCCCTCGTATCATTTTATCTCTAAAATTGAGATACCTATTATCTGTTTGTCTTCTTTTCTTTCCAGCCATCGTATGTATGTCTGCTTGCTTGTACATGTTTTGTAGCCATGCACTTTACCGTCTGATGCTGGATTTATGATTTGCAAGCGCCTCTTGCAAAGCATCATTCTTTTTTAATGTTTATTTGTTGATGTTTGGGGTTTCCCAGTACAGTTGCGCAGAGCGTAATATCTTCCTCATAAGTCCTTGCGATGAGTTTTCCAACTGCTTCCGGCGTCCTTGTTAGCGTAAAAGGCTGGAGATGAGCTTGTTTGTTCATTACAGAAAGCTAAAGAAGGGAGCAGAACACGGCAAACCGTAGGGCACTGACATGGGTTGTTCGGAGAGAAACAACGAGAAAAAGAGAAACAAAAGAGCGGAAATAAAAAGCACCCAACTTGCGACCTCGCAGCTACGATGTTGCTCGTGCTTCAAGAAAAGCCTGGAGGATGCTGCGGTCCCCGACGTCGCTGCTTGCGAATGAATTCGCTAGCTAAATCGCACCATGTGAATCGGGCTTTAGGCGTGCTCGTTTCGCCGCGACGAGTTCAAGTTGCTCGAGCGCATGTCGACGTTATCTTATCTTATACTATGCTCGACGCCGGTATTTTCGTGCGATTAAAGCAAGAAAAAAATAATAATAAATACAACCCTGCTTTTTGTTGCTCCTTTGTGTATATCAAAGCGTCCGCAGCAATATGATCCCAGCGGGTTAACCATGAGATTACCGATGTCCGGGTCTATCAACCGCCGTTCCGAAGCGACTGAAACCCGTGGGACTTTTCTCTCTAGATAAGTATATACTGTATAACTCATTGGTTAATTAGTTTCTTAATAGGGCCAGCTTAAGGAGGATATAGAGATACAAAGAGATACAAATCTTTATATCCTCCTTGGGCCAGCTTCAACAACAACAAAAAAAACAACAACACAAAAACGAAGGAGTAAGGAAGAACGTAAAAGTTTTTAACCAGCGGTGTGCACGTTCAATTTCGTATAAGCGTGTATCCTTCTTTTTAGTTGGGCTGGCCAGACAAACATCCGTGTTAACGTTCGTTTGCGTGTGTGCGCTGGTTAGTTTAGGACTAGTCATGCTGTACAGACATTGCGTCCCGCTTTGTCGGGGCGATTACGAGACGGCAACGAGAGTGTCTATCGTCGGGGTACCGCAAGTTCAAGAACTCCCGAAGACATCGAAACATTCGGTGATTGTGTGCAGGGACAATCAGTTCGTAGAACGACATTTCCTGAAAACTGCGACGCTTCATCGAGAGTTCACCCAAGGGAGTCGGCGTTTGTTTTACTGGTGCGTCTGGCGATGTTTCGTCGACAGTATCTTTGCGTGCCGACACCTAGGCCGTCGGCATCCAGGTGGTAGTCCAGCTTGACGAATTCTCGGGGGTTTCGAAGAGGCTTGCAGTAATCTATGGCGTGATATTATATAATTAATTTTCGCCGCGCGGAAAGGCAAAGCGAGGGGTGGGCGCGGGATGTTTGGCAGGTTTAGGCCCGGGCTAGCGGATTTTTTTTTCTCGATCAAGACCGGATCGTAGACTTTCCAGTGAAGGAAATGAATGCTACCCAGAGCAGCGGACAGCAAATTCAGGGCGTGACGAGCATCTTATTATTTCTCCGGAGCCAATGAGATTGCTGTACTTAGTGAGAACAAAGATAAAATCATAAAGCGTGGATATACCAAGTCACGCCCTGTTTTTGGAAGGCTGTCACTTAATTACAACCATAAGCATTATACGGTCGATGAAACGCCAGAAGAGCGTGTGTTCCATAAAACGAGTTTCCAGGAAAAGTCAGTGTCGACGAAACGTGTCTCCATGAAACGTGCGCCGATGAAACGTCGTACTCGAAACGTGTTCCGACGAACCCATACGGACCCGCTTTCACGGTATGTCGTGGTGAGAACGTGCCAATATATTTGAACGCCTTTTTCCCAGCGAAATGCAAATCTAGCAATAGAGTCGTTCAGGACACAAAACTCAAGCGCCTCCCCTTAAGTGATAAACTTAAAAAAGCCACAAATGTATTTTTTTTTAATTGCGCTGAATCCTATTTCGAATAACTCCCTGACGTTAATTAGCTTAGTTTTTGTTTCTAGGCAATGTCAGACACCAAACAAAATTCGAGAAATATGAGCATCGTTCATCCCCTCAACTGTGAGCCAGAACACCCGTCTCTGTAATACGTTACGGAATTAGTATGCAGTGTGTTTCTGAAAGGTGGACAAATTCGATATTGCGAAAACTACGCAGCACAATAAAGAAAGGCTTGTGTCGTTTTGGTCCTACGCCAGGGGCCTATTTAGGAAAATTAATAAAGTTCGGGATAATTAGGTTGTTATTTATTTTCCCGTAAATAATTTTTTAAATTGTGAGTTTAAGGGAATGGTTTCAATTCGAATCTTGCTGAGAATAATCGAAAAACACTAAATTAAGAAATTGCAGAACGATAAAAGGCACGCGCGGTGTTTTACACCTTTTTGAAAAACCGCAGGATTTCGACTGGTTTTTAAGTTTCTTTTTCAATCGGAGCGCTTCTCGGCACCGAAGGCACCGCACACCGTGGAGAAATGGTGCAGCCAACCTCTGCTTCGCTGTCCTCGCGAAACGCAGCAGAGGCTGGTTGCACTATTTTTCCATGGGGTGGGGTGCATCGGTGCCGAGAAGCGCTCCGATTGCGAACCGAAACTTAAAGGGATACTTCAACGAATTTTGAAATATGTTCGTCGTGTTCAAAAATAGGTTGAATATGATTCACAATATCCGTAAATGACAATCGCACGTTTGTATTTTAAGCCTGGTGGCTGTATTTTTTGTTATAAACGGCCCACTCTAGCAAGCGCTCGGAGAAGGCCCAGCTTAGAGCACGTGACATCCGACGCAATCGTGACGTATGTCGTCTCGGGACGAGCAAAGCTAGGCGAGGCTGACGTCAAGGGGATGGCCTAGTCTTTCCAGCCACCGAAGCGGCTGCTTTTGTGCGAATTTTGAGTGACGTCAGGGGGACAATCTTGTAGGGGGACAATAACTACTCTGGAACACGCAAAAGGGACTCTCGGGAAGACGGGAGTTCCTCCTTCCCCTCTTCTCTCGTCGTGGCCGGAGGCGAGACAACCTCCGTCACTAGATGTCAAGGTTCCTAGACGGGCTTTGCAAGCGAGGCGTTAGCGACATCCACCAGGTGGTATTTGCTAATCGTTTATTTCGTTTGAAAATTCCTTTTCGTGACTTTTTTAAGAAGATATTGGTGTGTTCGATGTGATACTGCTCCTTTGAACACATATAGACCATACAAAAGCGCCGAAATTTTGTTGTAGTATCCCTTTAAATTTCGTCAAATTTCTGCGTTTTTTCAGAAAGCCGTAAAATATCGCGCGTGCCTTATATCGTTCTGCAATTTGTTGATTTAATGTTTTTCGATGATTCTCAGCCAGATTCGAATTGAAACCATGCCCTTAAACTCAATATATAAAAAATTAATTACGTGAAAATAATTACCAACTTAATTATCCCAAACTTTAATAACTTTCCTAAATAGGCCCGTAGCCTAGAATCAAAATGACACTAGCGTTTTTTTTTTCGTTTTTTTTTGTGTGATGCGTAGTTTTTGCAATACTGAATTTGACCACCTTTCATGAAACACCCTGTGCATGGAACATGTCCTAAATACAAACAACAAAAATTGATAGTATGAATAATAGATGTGTTAACAATATAGTATATGGGTCAAAACATGAAATAAATGAAACAAAGGAAAAGAAAAATTCGGTTGGATTATTATCGTTCGAAAGTTTTTTTAAATTTGTCGTTTTAACCAGCCATTATTTTTCGAATGAATTCAAAGAAATACCCAAGAGGAAAAAACACTGCGGCATAAAGAAACTTATGTGATTCCAGCAATATATACAAACGATGAAAAAAAAAGACAGAAACTATTATGTTCCTGCAATATTTTATAACCTGCCTAAAGACATCCTAAGCCTGTCATCTAAGTGGCAGATGTATAAAAAGAGAAAAGAGTGGTGTTCTTTCTCGAACTGAAATGTTGAACAATGGGGAATTACGTAAGAGCTTAGTGTTTTCTATCAAGTTTTTCACGTTATATAAATGTGGATTCTTGCCATTAGGTGTTTAAATTCGCAATGTTTGTTTTGTAATCATTAAATCATTGTTAATGTCGAATCGGGTGTTACTTCAAAAGTGAATTTTCTACCTGGGCGTAAATTTTGTTAACTGTGGTGTTTGAATGCTTCTTTCGTGTTTTATATACATTTAATCATCATTTGTGTCTACATCATGAAAATGTTTGTACTGCCATGTCCCGCACACAAGCGTACCTACGCTTAAGCGGGCAGGATTGTATAAGAGTTTTTTCTGTAATCCAATAAACGTATCTTATGCTATTTTATCTTATCTACGTGGCTTGGTGCAAAATGTCGCGGGCGTGGCTGACCAAGTAGGCAGCGCGCCCACGGCCTAGCGGTTATCGAGCTTGGCTCCCACGCAAAGAGCCGAGGTTCGATTCCTGGCTGCGGATGCACTTTTTTGAGTTTTTATAAATGTCGCGTTCTGGCAAATTCGAGAACCACGCAGCTCATTCGAGGTTAGAATGTTCTATGCGGCGAACCTTTTACGCCGCTTGTTCCAGAAGACCACGCGAGCACATAAGGGGCTCCACGTGGCGAGCCGGAGTTACTTTCGCCCCAGCGCTCAATCCTGCTGTTTCGCCGAAATCGATGTCTTCGACGCTAACCTTCTTCTCTGTTGTTTTGGGCACAAGTTCGCACAATTAAACATCAGTTTCTTCAGTTATTGGACGCCTAATCATTAGTGATTCGAGACAGTATTCTATGCCACCAACGTTAATCATAGCCACGCGGTAAGGTTGGCAACACTGGTCTCCTCTATAGGGGGCTGGATGTCGCATAGCTGCTCTCCGAGCCTAACGCAAGTGAAGCCACCGGAAGTTCGATACTTGTTCCGGAAGTCGGCCTTGTGCTGGGCTTCCTAGTGCATTCAGTTGATATTTTGGTCCATGCTTTTTTGTGTGTTTGATTGATTTCAATGCTCCCGTTCTGAATTATATCCACAGAATAAAATATTTGAACGTGGGACATAAGCAAACTTAATGAACTAGAACCTCGAAATGTTCTCATCGAATGGCGTCCCAGGAGACTTCTCGGGTCCGTATGCGCTGTAACTCTGCAACAATAGGCTCTCTTCGGATGTCAAGAAAAAAACCAGCACTCTGAGCGCTGTCCGATCCAGCGCTCGGAACAGTTGAAAAGACTGTCAAGCGCTCACTTCCGGGACCAGCCGCTAACTTCCGGTAGCTTCATACCTGTCGGCTCAATGCGCCATTCATCTTCCTATAGTGGAGATTAGTGGTTGGCAAAGTAGTATAAACCGCACGCTGAGTTCCAGGTATTATAGAGTTCGGCTAATCTCATTACCGCAGTGGTTGGACACGAGCCGCTACTCGAGTGATTGATTGTTACGAGCCGAAGTCCAGCGCTCACGCAGTTCTCGTGTCCAATCCATGAGCTGCGCTCGACTGTCGTCAGTCGGGTGGTTTCGATCCAACAAATACGTCATCGAGCTTCGCGAAGGCAAGACTGAAGTAAATAGACCCTATTTATCCTGGCAATGTCACCGCGACCAAGAAGCTTTTGAATCAGTGGCGGTTCGTACGAGTCTACCTGGGCCAGACTAGTACGCTTTAGAAAAGTCATGAACATATCTACCCGATATCGGTTCATGACACCTTTAATTCGTAAGCTGGGTCACGCATACGACTAATAATGAGGTGAAATGAGTCTCTCGTAATTTGGACACTTTTAAGATGATAAGTTTGATTATGAAGACAATGCGTGATGAATTCATTGAAACGAAAAGAAATGCAATTAACGACTCAAGAACTTTCGTTGGGTTTTTGCAATTGGGCTTCTAAAGTGATTCAAGGCAGTGCATAACTCGGTATATCTCCCGGCTTGCCCTTTCCTTCTCTGGACCTCATAACAAGAAGAAGGAGTAGAACACAGTAGACCATTTTGGGGAGCTTGTTATCCCTACCGAAAAATCCATTACAACTTTTCACTCGCTGGATTATGAAACTGGAAAGATATCTGGATTATAACTGGATTTCAGCTTTTGAGAAATGAATCCTTTGTGTGCAATCTGGATTTCAGGTGTACACCGAGAAATCCAGTTAGATTTCAAGTTCCATAATCCAGATAGTAAAAAGTGATACTGTCTTTTTTATTTATTTATTTTTTATTTTTTTTTTTTGGGGGGGGGGGGGGGGATTCGCTAAAGTCCTCACTGCCTCCAGGCGGATTATGTCTCAGTCTAATGTTTCTGAGTTTTCGTCAAAATTGCTGATGTTATCGGCGTCTTCTGTCCTCGGAAATGACTTAAAACTAAGCCCTCCCATCTACTTAACGGCTGCCAAAGTTTTCGGTAGCTATGTTAGGCATGCTTATTTCGTCAGCGCTCTATGCAAAGCTTGGAGATTTTGAAGCTTTGCATACCATTTTCAACAAATAAGGGCTGTCTCAGCCTGCCTCTCGTGGCTTCTTTTTTCTAGAAGCATCAAAATAAGAACAAAAAACACGCCATAAAGATATTGTTTTAATTGTTCACATTGATGAAGTACGATATTTTGACTTGGATGGGTAACGCGTATCTCAAGTATACGTAATTGAGAAACAAATTCTGTCTGATAAAGAAAGGCGCCGATCTTTAATATTTACTTGAGTAGTAAAGAAAGAGTATCTGGGAAATATAATCGAACACATATTACAAGCGCTACCAATTCGTTGTTCTCCTTGTGGTAGAGTACACACATGTGCATTGCTATAGAGGCACCTGTCTTCATACATTACGCTCTATAGAAACTTAGGAAAGACATTGCACGTAAACAACTCTTCTCCAGCATCGAACTCGCGATTGTCTCAGCGAGCTGCCGCTTGGAAGGGTGGTATTTCTTACGTACAACGCTAGTTTATTCAGCAGAACTGCAGTTGAACGATGGTTCAGTATCGGAGGCCTAATGACGTAGCCCAGGACGAGTTTGTCGGGCAGTAATTTTGAAAATTGTTTGCTCTACGGTGTTTGAAACGAGTGGTGTGTTTACCGCGTCCTGAAATGTGCTCCCTCGATTTCTACCAGACGACCGAGGTCTTGTGTTGCCGGCCGCAACCCTGACGGTGTCGCAGCTGCGGTAGTGGATGTGGGTGACGCCTCTTCTGCTGCACGTTCCTTCCCACCTCGGCAGTCCGTGGAAGCTTTGGAAGCCAGGAGTGGGAACGCCGCGACGACTGCAATGCGCCGATAAAACGAGGGAGAGGAGAATACGAGAGGGAACGTAAGAACGCCGAAATCTGGTTGGAAGAATTAGTGGGTAGTCCTAACGCTAGCTCCCTTTGACTCTTCTGCACTCGCCGAACGCGTTTGGATGCCAGAGCCAGACGCCGGACGCCGGCGTTCCGTGGTCTAACGCGTCGGTGAGGGCAGTGGAGACACGGGAAGCTAGCGTTATGTCTACTCACTAATCATTCCAACCAGAGCTCGGCGTTCTAATGTTCCCGCGCCTTTTCGTCTCCTCTCTCTCTCTCTTTCTCTCTCTCTCAGTTGCTCTGGGCGTACTGCGTTCTCACGCGCTTTTTTTTTTTTTGCACTTCTACACCCAACCGCCAGAATAGCGACATCCGACAACAGCACGACACTCCGGCTCTTGTGACATTTCTTGTTGCAACTCCGGGGCATATTTTGAGGGATAGGAGAGAGAGGACGCTAAACACACCAATCGGAGATGCGTTCGAGGCACCCAGGTTACCTTAAAAGGACAGCAACCCTTTTCAGGGCTGTCAGTTTTTGGTGTCTTTAATCGCTGGGCCCTTTCAAGGCGTGAACCTTGTTTCTGGTTGGGTTACTGTGCTGCATAGACGCAGTCGACCGTTTTTGTTTAAATAACTCCTCCCGTGTAATATTAAGACATCCTCCACTTTTTTTTGTTGTATTTTCTAGCCAAACCAATTCCATTTTTGCAACGTTTCATTGCCGATATTTATGTATTGTAACAATTAGCTTTCACATACAAACACGTTTTTTTTGCTGTATTTTCTTTCAGTCCTGAGGTCTCCGCCACTGCCTCAAGCCGGTTTTGAGTAGGGAGTCAAAGAGAGTCTTGGGTAAGTTTTCTTTCTTCACTCCTTTAATCCCCTCATCCCTCTCATCCAAAACAAGGTAGCAAACCGAAAGAAAATACCCCAGGTTAACTTCTTTGTATTCGTTCCTGCCCTTCCTTCCTTGGACAAGTTACTTTTGAAAAGTTATTCCATACAGTTACAGTTACTTTCAGAAAAAAGTAGCGAAGTTACCATTAAAGTTACCGCAACGAATGAGTAACTGGTTACAGTTACAGATACTTTTAAAATGTAACGGCGTTACTTTTCAGCTACTTTTCCATAACACAAAAAAAATGAAAAAACACTCATTTATTTATTTATTTATTAAGATACTGTCAGCTCCATTAGGGCGATTGCAGGAGTAGAGAATATAATAAAAAAGGACATATACAAATAAGCACTCTATAAAGATACATATACAAATATTATTAACTAAACAGTAAATTGTGACAGTGACGCCTCAAAATATACTGAGCTAATAAAGCAAGAAGGGCAGAACAAAACAGGTGCATGTGGTAAAAGACGAGGTAGACGTGAAAAAGAGTTGTGTATAATGAACCTTAATAAGTGGCATAAACTAAGTTTTCTCTACTTTCCAGAAAGGTGCTAAGCGATGTTGGTGAAACAACAGCATCGGGTAGCATATTCCATACCCCGAAGGATCGAGGGAAGCAAATTAATTTTAAAAATCGTTTCTTATTGATGGATTGCGAATGTACATGCTGTGCCGGTGCCCTGATGATTCATTAATGCAGATATTCAAGTAGTCCGGTTTGTTAATTTTTATACAGTTATAGGAACACAAATTTCAATTTGTCAAACCTTGTTCTTGATTCTAATGTTCGAAGATTTGCAAGCTCACAAAGGCTTGTGAGCGAAAAGTGTAGCCATGATTAGTAGAAAAATAATAGATGCAAGTCGCTGGATTCTTTTGAGTTTAAGGCAGTTCGTTATTGTATAGGGGTCTCATACCATTTTAGCATATTCTTTAATGGGTCTTACTAACGTACGTCTTATATGCCAAGCTCCTTATCTCCGGAGCCGCACTACCCAGGTTTCGACTGAGGCACCACATTGTTTTATTGACCTTTAGGCAAACATTTTCAATATAAGTATTCCGACTGAGGACAGAAGTATATAACAAACCTACATATTCATGCTCGCTTAGTCTTGAAAGCTCAGAACTGTCAATGCTATAACTATAGTATAAACATTTCTTTTTAAATATAGAAACATAAAAAAACGATTTCTCTGGATTTAACATTGTATTTACCAATTATCGCACCACTTTCGTAGCTTTTATTTTTTGTAGATTGCAGTTTAATTCGCACTTGTCTCTACTTTTTATTCTGTTATATATTGCACAGTAATCTGCCAAAATCCTAATCGGGACAGTAATATCGTTGTGAAGATCATCCATGAAAAACCCTGAAGTTACTGATGAGATACTAAACTTATACCCGTTAATCTCGACGTACTGTTTCCCGGAAGACAGGTGAAATAAAAACAATCTTGTGATGTTTGAGGTTTTAAAAATGACGTTAATTTTCAGTTATAATTTATATTGCGATACTTTATCAGACGTTTTCGCGATTACCAAAAAATTCTATATATTTCGAATGCGGCAATTAATCGTTCGAGAGAGGTCATGAACGGTTTCAATAAGTTGAGTGGTTGTCGAGGGTCCTCTGTGGAAGCCATGCTGAGATTTAAACAAAAAATCATAATTTTCAAGGTAATCCCCTGTATGTTTAGATACATGTTCAAGCAGCTTAGAAGATTTACTGAAAAATAAAATGGGCCGATAGTTGCATGTTTCTGAGACACTCCCACTTTTGTGAATAGGTATTATTCTGACGCGTTTTCACGCGCTGGGGAAATAACTGTTGCAAGTCGATGACTGGAAGGTGACAGTTATATATTTACAGACCCACTAAGAATATCTTTTCAAAAACTAATTTGAGATTTCAACTGGTCCCATACTCTTTTTTAAAAAATTAGGTAAAAGGTGAAATACATCTTCCTTGCTTATTTTTAATATATTTGAAAGAAGAGTTATCTAAGATATCAATTAATATAGGCTGTTTCATTATCTGGAATCAGTAACGAAGAAAATAAAGTATTAAAATTATCGGCACGATCTTGATCATTGCCTTCATTACTCGCGCGACGTGGCTTAGCCGAGGGATTTAAGTACCGCCAAAACTTTCCTGGTGCCTCCTAGAGGAACCTTTTAAGCGTTCCATTAAAAAACCTTTACTTAGACTTCCTTACAAGCTGTTCTAATTCCTGACTTATTCGGTGAATACATGTCTTATGTTTCTCATTAAAACCGTCAGAGCTGCCTCATTACCGTTCCCGGTTTCTTTTAGCATGTATTACCTTTCTATTGATCCAGGTGTCTTTGTTCTTAATTTTATGCAATATACCTAGGAATAAACCGATCAACGTACCGCACAGTCATGTTTAAAAATAAATCCCATAGCATGGCTATATATATATACAGGGTGTTTCACGAAAGGTGGACAAATTCGATATTGCGAAAACTACGCGTCCCAACAAAAAATGCTTGTGTCTTTCGGTCCAGGGCCAGGGGCCTATTTAGGAAAATTATTAAAGTCCGGGATGATTAAGTTGTTAATTATTTTTGCGTAATTAACTTTTTATGTTGTGTTTAAGAATATGGTTTTAATTAGAATCTGGCTCAGCACATTCTTTTGAAGCGCCGACTGCGTGACGGTGCAAGTTTTAAAAATCGAATGGAGGTGCACAGCATCACACTTAGCTGAATTCCGCCATTTTGTTTCACCGGAATGTGCTTTGTCATTCTTATTGGTTGTCATTACTTGTAAAAGAAGTATCAAGGGACTTTAAACCAACCTGCACAAACAAATATACGTCTGGCGACATCGTCACGGCCGTGATGCCGTGTCAACTGATGTCCGTAACCGCAGGGATTTCTTTTATATCCTTTGCCGGCGATGCTCGAAGACAGCCTGACGAAGTCACCATGCTCACAAGAGATGCGCAGCATTCGTTGACCACGTGTAGCCGGTACATTGCTTCGGAGACGAGGTGATGAAAATCGTTTATCTTCGCAGATAAGTCCGTAGATTACCCAGGGCCAATCATCCGATGAAGATCTGCACAAACAGAAATACGTTTCGTGACATTGTCACGGTCGTTGTGCCGTGTCCACCGTCGTTCGTAGACGCATGGATTCCTTTTATATCCTTTGACGGCGCTGGTTGAAGACGGCCTGATGACGTTACCATCCTGGCAGAAGATGCGAAGCAATCGGTGACCACGTGTAGCCGGCGCAGTGCCTCGGTGAAGACGTGATGAAGATCTTTTTTTTTTGTTCCCAGATAAGTCCGTAGTATTGCACAGGGCCGTGCACCCAATGAAGATTTGCACAAGAAGAGGTACTATCGGGGAAAAATGAAATGCGAACAGAGGAGCGCGTGGCTCGCGGTACAGGCTGCGCCGCCTGGAAGTGAACCTAGGGGCGAGGGTGCGTGGCCTACTTCGAAGTGTTCACGCCCCTCGATTGGCCCTCCCCCAGCTTCGGCAGTGCGCCTCTCAGTGCGCTGAAAGCTGTCACCGCTATCTTTGCCTGCTCGGCGAGTGCGGCGAGCTTCTTTGCACCACACGCGCTGAGCCAGCAAAGATAGCAGTGATAGCTTTCAGCGCACTAAGAGGCGCACTGCTGAAGCTTCGGGAGCGCCAATCGAGGGGCGTGAACACATCGAAGTAGGCCACGCACCCTCGCCCCTAGGCTCCCTTCCAGGCGGCGCAGCCTGTACCGCGAGCCACGCGCTCCTCTGTTCGCATTTCATTTTTCCCCGATAGTACGTTTGGCGACGCTGTTACAGCCGCGTTGCCGTGTCCACTCTGGCTCGTTGATGTTTGCGCTTGGTTCCTAGAGCCCCTAGGCATATTTTACTTCGTCCCCGACAAGCCAGGAACAAGCCCCGCGCAAACAGCAGTAAGGTTTGCCCCGACTGTTCCCACCACGCCGGAGTAGTGGCGCTAATCAGAAAACGAAACATGCGCAGTGCCCTCCGCATACATTGTCTCACGGTTGATTCAAGCAATTCAAAGACGATTACGCAAAAAAAAAAAAAAAATCGGCAACATGATTAGTGTTTTAAAATACAAAGATCTTCAGTCACAAAGGAGAAGTGTAAAAGATAACCATACTTTTTTTCACCTTACGTCCGAGCACGGCCGACATTTTGAACCGAAGGGCCAATCAAACAGCGAAAGATGCACAGCGTCATGGCGTGCTCTCTGCGCTTGATAGGACTAGCCGGCAGAGGAGCACGCACAGAGAAACGGCGAATACCGGCTGGTCCTATCAACTGCAGAGAGCACGCCATGACGTTGTGCCCCTTTCGCCGTTTGATTGGCCCTTCGGCTCATTACATCGGCCGCGCTCGGACCGAAGCTAAAACGAAGTATGGGTTCTTTTTTTCACCATATCTACACGTGGCTGTATTCGGGTCGTGACTAGCGAGAAAAAACGTATTCACAGGTTTGTGCAAGCCCAACTTGATACTCGAGATGTCGGAACGCATAATTTTGAAAGTGCAGGGAAAGGCTACACTGTACTCGTTCAATGTCTTATTAATCAAGAAACTAGAGACTAATGACCAAAGCAACGTCCTTGCCGTCATCGTTACTTCAGAAAAAGTAATATAAACAGAATTACAAGGCACATTGAGTTGGAGTTGAAAAACGTCTTTATTTAATGCCAGACATGGCTGCTCTTGCTTTAAAGCATCTAAAACAAAACAAAAAAAAACTTATTACAGTTCAAAGTTATCAAAAATGTAACAACATTAAAGTAACGCTTAACTAGTAACGCGTTACTACACAAGACTGGTCAAAGATAACAGGTATGAAGAGATACGTTTCAGATACTGAACAGCAAGTCGGTAATCGTACCACTCAGAGGCACTCTTCATGAGATATATTGTCACGGATGGAAAAGGGTTCGAGAAATGTAAACTGAAACTACAAGTTTAATCGGCGAACTTGCGCCAGAAAACAAAATAAAGGACGAGCATCGAGACGGCAGAAAAGCGGGCGGAGATTGGGCAGCGTAACAGCAAACGAGAGCGAGTGTCTCGACATGGTCCCGCGAAGCTCCCTATCTAGTGTGCGTTGGTATCTCACAAATTCGGCCCAGCAGGCTCGAGCGTCCAGCGTTTGGGTTGAGAACGAACCGGCACTTTCGAGAACAAGAAAGTAGAACGAAATGATAAAAATTACGTCCCGAGTAGGGATAAACATGATTCTTCTAGGCAGCGGCGGCGTAATGAAACTGGATGTGAGATCGGACTACTATCAATGGACTTATTCTAAAACTCGGAGCGCCTCGCCGCGGTGTAATTTCACGCTATGCATTGTGGGAGTCAGTGGGAAGCAGCATCTCTACCCACTCCGCTCCTGGCGAACAGGCCCCCAGAATGCAACGCGCGCGGTGACGGATTAATGGAAGTGGTCAATTGTTTCGATTCAAAAATATTACTTCCTGAAGTTTAGATGCCGTGTAATGAAGCTCAGACGATCTCGTCTTGCTCGGTCACGTGCTGTTTTTAATATTAAAGTCTTTTTTTTTCTTCCGTATTAGATAACGTTTAGGAAAACTGGCTACATTGATTTTATAAGCACCAAGATTGCTCAGGTGTCTTTACTCTAAAGCCTTGCTGATGTACTCTTTCTTATTTAACCCAGAATGCTTCTCGAAATGGTGAGGTCGACTCTGTGCTCTGCCATTAGCGAATCACAAAAGAAGTCTGCTCCTCTTCGACATAACCGTGAATGAATTTAAAAAGGTTTTGAGCGCTTTTTTTTTTTTTTGTTATCTTTTCGTGCGTGTTTGAGCGCGCTCGCCTTTGCAGCACGAAAGGCGCAAGCATGGAGTGCTTTTGGATCGCTCCAAACCGATGGAGGGAATTCCACATTGATGGCGCGGTCGCCGTTTCAATTCAGATGAGTTGTGACGGCATTGGCAGACCGATATAACGCGTGGCTTCCTTTTTTTATAGGACGACGTAGATAAGTTACCCCTCCAAGCCCCCGTTGACTAATGCATGTACGAAAGATCTGACAAGACGACGTGATGACGTTTTCTTGTCAGAATAAAATAAAGAAAAAACACATCCGTGGGAGTGTGCTTGTGAAGTGTGGAATGACATCTATCCCCAGGCAAAACCTCAACGTGAGCACCTGTCACGAATCGCCGAGGTTTCTTTTTTTTTTTTTTAAGTTGTTTTGTCGTTTTTGCTACATTTCTTGTGTGTGGGTGGTATGTCGGGGCATGCCGGGTATCCCGAAAAGAAGCGACCGGGAACTGGCTCATTATCTCCTCTCTGCCTTGTGTACGCGGCCATACCGAGAACTGAAAGCTTTCTGTGTGTGTATACTTTTGTTGGGCCATAGGGCCATGCCGAATGTGCGGAAAGAAAGCTTGCCGCGGCCTGGTTTTGTTTACGTTAAAGCCGCTTTGTGTGGGCGTAGCACCCTGAACCGAAGGTTTTTTTTTTTGGTTTGTGTTAAGCTTGTGGTCAAGTCGCGCCTTGCGGGGCTGCCGAAGGAAAACGTTCGGGGGTCTGGCTCGTTAGCGGAATGGTCGCTTTCTGTACGTGTTCAACCGAGAGTGTCGGGTGACCACGACTATAAACCTCCGAGCCACGCTGTTGAAGCTGGATGGTGTGCAAAAGTAATTTTCTGTTTGTTTGCTTGTTTTTTTTCCTGAAAAACGAAAAGGAAAGAGCGAAAAAAGCTTGCTACGGCGCTTTTCGGGCTCCTTTCACAATGGGCTCCAGGCGTAACTCTCAAGGTGAATTCGTGTGGTCGGCTCTCTCTTCTGACCACGATTCAGCAGAGCGCCCCCTCCTCGCCGACAGAGCTACTCGGGATCCTTTTCAGCCGATCACAGCTGCTGGCTTCAGAGCGCTCCGAGATTCTCAGACCAGTCACGGAATCAATATTTCTCGACATTGGTAATGCATTAAAAACAACACGATCTTCCAGCGTACGGTGGACGATTGAGCAAAATTTACGCTCGCAACGCGATGAAATAACTGTTGTGACGTAAATTGTTCTACGCATCGGCATATAAGAAAAAAAAAAAAAACGAAGAAAACAGCAGTATGCGAATCGATTTTCGCAGAACGGAACGAAAGCCAACGCCTGGAAAGAGTTGTCAACTAATCGCGTTTTCGTCAGCGAACGCGCTGCGATAGCGGTCATGCGTACGACAGAACAGGCAAATATAAAATGGTTAATAAACCGCATTTTTCTCACGGCGAAATATCGTGCAAGCATCGCCATGTGACACAAATCACAGTGCATTATATTCGGCTCTCCCTTTATTTTAAAACACAAACCTTTCAACGCATTTTTACCAAACCTGAAAATGTCTTGAAGCGACCACAAAACCCGGTAAAACAGCGGCGAGCTCTGCGAGCTGTTTCTTCGTCGGTTAGGCTTAGCGGATTCACCGCCGTGAGATGAACGATCTCGTGAAAGCACTGGGAATACTTCACACGTCGACTTTTCCTGTTATGGTCGTAAAGGAATGTCGTCCCGTCCGTCGTAATCCTCGCACCGTCGAATTCACAAGAACTTTGTAGAACCACATATCAATCGCCGTCATGCCGTACCCCGCACACCACCACAGACCACTGCCGGGCCGGCCGTCGTCAACAAAACCACGTGATCCCCGTCTAGCTACCAGTTGACGCCTGCGCCGCTCCGCACTCCGACGGCTACAGACGGAGTGCCAGGGAGCGCTCTGAGAGGGAGAGGCGCCCTCGGAATGAACCACCCGATCAGGCCACAGCACTCTCTTTCAACCACTCGATTTTGAGCGCTCTGGAAAGAGCGCTCGCCAGCGCGCAGAAAGAACACGCGAATTCGCCATCTGTTAACTCCGTAGTTGACGTCGGCGCGTCCACCGCTAAAAATGTCCAAATTGTTCTAGTTTTCTTTTTTTTTTTTTTTTTTTTTTTTTTTAACTGAACAAAGTTACGCTTTTAAATTTTACGAGGTAAAACCCAGTGGTAAGTGATACGCTTGGGGAATGTTTAACTCGCTACATGAAGGCGCCGAGTTTTCCGGCTAATTTTAGAAACATCTTGGTTCATAAATCCTTCTATACATAGTGGTTTAGCTAATTTGTTCCATGATTTAAAGAAAAGCTGACGTAGGCTACACGTATTGAACAAACCCAGTATTGTTCCCTGTCCTATTTAGCGAGTAGAGGTATCTCTTGCAAAACGTCAAACTTAATCATCAACGCAAATTCTAAAGCTAGCTTTTTAAATACTTCTTTTTTCTTTGTGCGCAAACCCTCCAATGAAAGCGTGCATATGTTCAAATATAAATATATTTTTTTGAAAAAAACGAAACATTTTCGAGTTGAGTTTTTCGTTTTATGTTTAGAGAGCGAGGTTAGCCTGGCAGAGTTTTAGAACTCTTTCTCACAGTCGTTTTTTCGGGACGATAATGACATAATATTGATAAAAGAATCGAACAGCAAAGACGGTTGGAGAACTGCAACTCGAGGAAAACAACAACAACAAGGACGAGGTCTTCGAGGCTGAGCAACGAGTAACGACGGACGGATGCTGCAGTGGAAACTCGCCCGTCTGTGTCCCGACTTAGAGGTGTCTATCTTCAAAAGGAACAGCATGCCACACGCCGTTCGGCGAACGCCAGAATTCTCAATAAGACAAAGACGGTGCGGCACTGCTCGAGGCTCCGAGACTTCGAGGCATCGACAGACTTGATATTGACTCCTTTGTCACATCATGGAACCTACGAGGGAATACTTTAAATAAGGCGATTTGTCTGATAGGTTTACTTCCTGCTTTTTAACCTCAAAGTACCTCTTGATTCCTTATTTTTGCTTTTGGAAACGTATGTTCTTATTTGACGCTTACCAATCATTCTATACCTCCTCCAGATGAACTTGACATACACACTGCATGCAGGCGGATTGCGTCTTCGAGATGTTGACCATCTCCAACACTCAATTTTAAGGCTGTGTATATGTTAAAAATCCAAGCTCTGACCATCTCCAGCAAAGCGATTGCCATCGTCATCCTTCCTAATTTCAAGACGTATGCTGGCCGTCAGACTGCTGCGCGCTCAGAATGAGCTTAATACAGTAAACGATTTAATTTTCGCGAGGACCAAATGTTTGCGAATTTCGTAACTTACCTGCAGTTCGCGAAAAATAGGTCCCGCGAACAATTCCGTTAAAATGTAAATACGTTGGAATCTATATTGAGATCCCAGCGCGTCGCGAAAATTAGAACCCGCGAATTATTCCAATACTTCAGCTTTGACCTAAAACGCGAAATATTGAGCTCGCGAAAAATAAGTCGTTCCCATTATTCAAAATATTGTTTTCCTAAAGGGCGATATTGCTCCTGAAGGATTTAAAAAAAAAAAGGGAGATGAAGAGCTGTATGCATGCGATATATCGAATTCAAGTTTCGAGATTAAAGTTTATTTATTATCTTTCAGAAAAAAGCGCACTCTGGCAAGTGGATACCCAGTCTCGAATCCCATGACATAAAAAACGCCTCTTTCCCTACAGCAGCGAATCTGGCTTCTCCGTAGTTGCGATCTGTTCATATGAGATGCGATATGAAGCCGGAGCGGAGACCAGAGTTCTCGTTTTTATGCTATTGATATCTAGTCTTTAGTCTTTATTTTTTGGCTCTAGAGAGCCGCGGCACCGCAGAAAGGCAGCAGCCCGTACCATGGACGCCCGCGGTGCCGCGTCTAGTGAGCATGGTAATGTGATGAGTATATATATGCAAGATGACGACGACATGGGTTGTCGTCATCTATGGTTTAGGATTCAGGTCACTCGCAACGCGAAACGTTCAGTGCAGGGATGGGCAGTATTTTAAATACAAGTATTTGAAATACGTATTTCAAATGCTTTGTGCATTTTGCATTTCTATATAATTACAAATTGGGTAATGTATTTCACGTGTGTATTTAAATACTAAAACGAAGGTATTTCAAATACAATTGTAATTAAATACAATTTTGTGGGCAAAAATACATCCCTCAAGTTTATTGTCACTGTCCAGAGCAGGAAGAAAACTACGTTCTGCACCGAATGCAGTGTCTCTCAATCAAGCACAAGCGTTTAGTGACTTTGTGATTACGGTGCTAGTCCAGGGCAAGAATAGTGACGAAATCGACGTTCACAGGCAGACTGGTTAAATAAGTGCCTGTGACAACTTGTGATGCTTTCCAGCCTGATTTCCATCCATAGTTTTGCCTGAAACATTCTAAATGTGCGGGTCGTCCAGATTTTCGTAACTGGTGCAAGTTGCAACAATAAAAAAATTCTCTTGCTAGTTCTGCGCGACTTGGTCGTCTCGGTTCTTTGTTGGTCCATACCAAAATGTAATCGACAAAAAAGCTGCTTGAAGCTCTGTACTTTTTCCACCTATTACGTCCAAGTTTATTACATTTTTTTGTGATTATATTTCTGTTACGTAACTAGAGCCTCGCACACTAACTCCGGAGTGTGCGATGCCAGATTGAAATGAGACACCCAGAAACCCATTGCAGGTGCCCTGAAGTCGCTGGCGCAAATTTCGAGGGATGTATTTGGAAAAGTATTTGAAGGAGACCAAATATATTTGGTTGTATTTGTATCTTGTACTTAAATGCTTTTTTGAAAATGTAATTAGATTTGTAATTAAATACATCTTGACGAAGTATTTTGTATTTGTATTTCGATACATATTTGCATGTATTTTGCTCATCCCTGGTTCAGTGTAATATTTATGGAGTACAGCTTCAGGGTGAAACCAGAAAATGAGGCGCGACGACATTATAACGTGTAAAAACGTAGTGCCACTAGTAAAGTTAAAGGGCAACTCCGGCCAAAACTCCAAAATGAAATAAACTACTGGTATCGCTGTAGTGACACAAAATACGACTCCGGCCAAAATATTACGTCCGTAGGACGCCGCATTCTCAACTAATGCCGATAACAAAAATGCGACCCGCCGCGAGCCGCTGCTCCTTAGCGGGCGGCCAGCGGGTTGCCGATCGCTAAAGCAACATTGGGCCGTGACGTCCGTATCGTTCTCTTTTTTTCCTCCGGTGCGGGCGTTGCGCGCTTCTTTGAGCCGCTACCACCGCTACTTCGGCTTGTGATTGGCGTGTTTAGCCGTTGCTTTTATCTGTAACCCGTGTAGCTTCGGTATAACCTTTTGTTTATTTGCTTGGGAGGACTTTCAGACTCGTTTTAGCGAGCAACTTGGTGCGCCCAAGACTGCCCAGCTGTTCCTCGAAAGACGCCGAGTGCAACTCGTAGCGCTGTGGGCTGCTCAAACAACCCTCTGCGCAATACGGAGGTGCTTTTTCACAAGTGTCCGACGGACCGGAAATTGGAGAGGGTGTGGGTGAACGCTGTTCGACGAGTGGACTTCGGCTTTTACGCACCCGAGGAAAAAAGAACGAAAAGCAGTCGTGTTCAACCCAGCACACGTGTGTTTGGGCGCCGCGGCCCGCGTCGGAGCCTCAAACCTTCGTGTCAGGGACTGACGCGCAGCGCGAAAGCGAGAGGGCCCCCAGTACTGTACGTCACTGGCAGCGCGGCGTAAAGCAACGCCGCTCCATCCACGGAGCCCAGATGACAATTTAGGCCTAGCGAGCGACGAGTACGGAAGACCACACACACAGCGACAGCCGCCGAGTACGGCACCGAACGAGTTCACTTGTTTTCCAGTCGCTAGCTTTTGGGTATACAAGCGACGAGTACGGCATAGCGCACGCACGGCAGTGGCCGCCGAGCACGGCACCGTACGAGTTCACGGGTTTTCCAGTCGCTAGCTTTTGGTTGTACGCACTAACTCTTTCTACATATGGTCGATAACTACCACGTATACAGAATTAAAACAAAATCAGCTTACCTCCTATCTTTAGACGGCTAGCGCAACAGAGGTAGGTGGCGCTCGGCCTGCGTACTCGTTGAACGAGAAGGATCGTGACGTCACGTTCACATAGCGGTTGATTTCCAGTGTTGCCGGGGCCTCGAGCGGCTAGTTTTGGTTTTGTTGGCCGCGCCCCAAACAAAACTTTCAGGCGTCGATATCTTTAAAACTAAGCACAATAACGAGAAAAAAAATTACACCTTGCAATTCAGGGACGCTGACTGCACCAAGAACAGTCATAATCCCAAGATCGAAAGTATGGACCGGAGTTGCCCTTTAAGAAACTGTCTGGTGTTAAATGTAAAGTATTCCCTGGATATACAAGGGTATATCCAGTAATCCGACGACATGTTTTCTTCAGGGAGACAAACATTGGAGTCAGTTGGATAAAAAGAATGGTGGAGTGAACTACTACATGTGACGAGAATAACACACAATCAAATAAAGGTACGTTAAAAGAAACACACAATAAACGCTGTAATGATGGAGCTCGCGAAAGTCACGAGTTTCTCTTTGATTCAGTAGAAGCCACGGGGATACTAACACGCTACATGACGGTGCCCAATGTCTTCCGGCCACGTTCGTTCTGAGCATAACGTCTCGCGCAAAGCGGACGCTCTGCCGGGCAAAGTTCGTCCGTTAATCGCCACATATTTCGCTCCTTGGAGTCTAGCTTTTACAAAAACTGTGCTCGGCGGCAACTTATTTGTGGGACGTTGTGAGGGCTAGACTATTGTTTCCGCAGCTGCCCAACGCTACTTCCGCGAGCGCGCGGCTTCGTTTGACGTTTCCTTCCTCAGTGAGCGTTCAAAGTAGACATAAAACGAAGGTAGTATACCTGTGTGCGCAGCAGTGCGAGGTCTCAGCGCTTTGTAGGTGCCTTGACAGCTTGACACGGGCACGTTGACGCCGTGTATCCGTGTATCGTTATCGCGCTATAGATGCTTTTCAACGCAGAATGTGTCGAAGTACTGGGTTCCACGAGGAAATTGTGACGTGTCGTTGCAAAAAACTGCAACATATACAGGGTGATTCAAGGAGACGCCAGGCTCTTTAAATCGACCGAAAAATTCAGTTTCTTAACCTATCGCGCTACGGCTTTGTACAGCGTTGCCCACAGACGGTGCATTTTTTTTATTTTGTAAAATTTGCAAAGAGCGAACTTACTTGAGGAAAAAGTAAAGAAAGAAAAAGGCTTAGCTGCTATGGAAACGCAACGAAGCCACCGCTTTCAAACCAGAGTGTCGAACCGAAATTTTTATCGGTTCGGTTTCGGTTCGGGTTCACGGCTTTCGGTTCGGTTCCGGTTCAGTTCCGGGGAGCAAAAAATAACGGTTCAAACCGGTTCGAACCGGTTCGAACCGGTTTGAACCGCTAAATTAAGAATATATTTTCCGCGTTGTTCTTGCAATAGACACTATTTACGCCTCAAAACGATTAACTATGTAGTTTCTTTTATCGTCCGTGCAGTTCACATTTGTTTTCAGGTACCAAAAATATAAAATTCAGTTATTTAATTTCGATTAAGCAGTAGAAGAAATTCTACATTAACGTACACATAACGCCCTGTTCATACGACTCAACATATCTTTGTTTACCAGTCACATATTGTTTACCTGAATCCAAATCTTTAAGTACAGCGGTAAAGGGTTGAGCTTGTTGCTACATACCTGTAAATAGATCTGCTTGAATTTTAGAACATACTGGTCTTCTGTCCTTTCTTCGTGTTTAAGTAAAATTCTAAAGTTAAAGCTAATCTATTCAACAAAATTGACTGATAGGAATTTTTCTATAACGTTCGTGACATTTTGAAAATTGCATTGCTTTTAGCTCAATTGTGTCGTCCTTATATATATATATATATATATATATATATATATATATATATATATATATATATATATATATATATATAAGGACGACACAATAGAGCTAAAGGCAAAGCAATTTTCAAAATGTGACGAACGTTATAAAAAAATTCCTTTCAGTCAATTTTGTATATAGAAACACCAAGCGGCAATCACAAGCTTGTTTTTCTAACCAAACATTGTTTACACTCAGCACCGCAATGCATGCGACCAAACATGAAAAAAGGAGTAATCGAAATTGTTCGCAAATGAGCACCACCTTTGCTGATTGATGATTTTAACGCGGTAGCGTTAAGGAGCTCATGTCGCAGTAAAGCCGATGTCGGTGGCGTGACTGCAAAATCCTGATTGGTCGATAGGGTCAAGACGTGACAGCTGCATACCCTCGCGCAGGAATTTCAAACAACCCACAGTGCTCACGTGAAACGTGACATCACGCGTGGAGTGAAAGTTATTAAAACATGACGTGTAATGCAAATTAAAGGTCACCGTATGCCTGAAATGATTTCACTTTACCAAATAATTCCTTCGCGTTAAAAAAAAAATATAAGAATTTTAGGCGGGATTCGAATTCCCGACTCTTCGGTTGGTAGTCAGAAACGCTCCTGACCAGGCCCGGCGAAACACGCTTGCACGGCAAACGAGAAGGCGATGCAAACGAGGCGCGTTAACGGTATCGCGTTCCACTTTTAAAGGCGAAGCTTAGACGTTCTCCAAGGTTCTTTTTGTTAACTTAAACGAAATAGCATTTCATGTTCTACTCGATATGGCAGCTTCTTAATTGGACACTTTCTGACGGTTTGCGTGCGTAATCGTCATAGTTACGCGCGCGCCCCTGTTTACTTTGTTTTTGTCCAGCCCACAGGCACACAAAAGTAATGTTCACCACATAAAAGAGGCAACAACAGACTTCATATGTTTGAGAAATTATATGTGTGAGGAACAGATAGTTATTTAAATTAGCTTCAAAATCAAAAATATGTGTAAGGCTGTCCCAAATCACTTACAACGTGCCTGACGAAGATAAAAACGCAGTAAATAATTGGCAGAACGCATTTCAAATAGTTGGGGGGGGGGGGGGGGGGGCATTCCTTTAGGGTGGTTGGCTCTTTATTTATGCTGTGAAATATTCAGTTAGTAATTAAATATATTTTTGTGATGATCAATAAATTTTACTTTATGAAGGTCACATAACCACTTGAGACCGACACGGAAGGACGATACTCGAAACTACGCGAGCCGTTGAGTCTGCTTAAACGTGTTTTTTTTCCGCTGATTGGGGGTGTGAAACATCGGGTTTCAGGGTGCGCCAAAAAAGACTCTGTGCTCACATGATAGATCGGAAGGCAAATGCACGCCATGTGCAAAAAGAAAGAGATAATTAACGGGATTTTTTTAAATAATCTCTTCCAGAACGCCTTACTGCAAAAAGAGATGCATAAAGGTGCGTGCAATGAAATTCTTAATTTTACATAAATAGCGCGAAGGACAGGCAAAGGTTCTTACATTCTTAGTATAAATTACATTTCATGAGCTTTCATGAGCTCGAAACTTCGCAAAATACTGCCTCGGGAGGCTAATGTTATATTCGGTTTTACCTGCACTTGTTTCGGGCCCTCAGTTTACAACACTATGCTTCAATAATCATGCGCTGTAACGTTTCTCTAGACTGCCGTATATCATCGCGACACTAATATAAATCCTGCACAACTTTACAATTAGGACACCTATTGCTAGTGTTGCGAACATCGCATTTCACCAGAAAGCTGAACTGTTCAACATGATATGCACGTGACGTCATCACACTATATGCTGGTGGTCATTGTGATTTCTTCTTGCTGAGAAAATCAAATTCAATGGTGAAAAATGCGCGCTGCAGGAGGTTCAAGCTCAGTGAAAGTTAAAGGAGCAATGCAACAATTTTTGTACTCTGCGCAAATACCGCTTAAAACGGATCCCTAACGTTAATGACCTACGAAACACGCGTTCGTTTTTCACCCCACGCAATAGAAGTCCCAGAAAAAAATTAAAGAAAAACGAGCAGCGTTCACCCCCTCAACTCGCAGCCAGAACAAGCGGCCACGTGATCTGGAGCTGATTATATGCCGCCAGTGTTGATCATAGCCACGCGCTGGGGTTGGCCAAGCGCAGGACACGCGCTGAGTTCCAGACATTGTTATGGCTCGGCTGTTATCGTCGTTGCAGCGATTGGACACGGGTCACTACTCGAATGCTTCTCGAGCTAGCAATTATCACGAGCCCAAGTCGAGTGCCCACGCAATGCTCGGGTCCAATCTATGAACCGCATTCAAATATCGTCACTTGGGTGTACTGCGATCCCCGAGTTACGTCATCAAATTTTGCAAAGGAGAGATTGAATGAAAATGATCGCTTTTGTCCTTGAAATTACACCGCAACAAAGGAGTTTCTTGGCCAGTGGCGTTGCGTGTGAGTATCCTTGAGTCCCAGGTGTGCCAGTAAGCTCGTGTAGAGAGAAAAACATTCCAATTGAATATCGTTGCACAGCTCCTTTAAGTATTTGAAAGGCACGTATTATTACACCTAGTGCATCGTCCTGGGGAACGGCGCGAGCGTCTGGCTTGACAAACACGTGCTTTTTGGAAAGAGTGTTTTTGCAAACAAATTAGTTTACGGGGCAACGCTTTCTCGTCTGCGTCGAAGATGCGGGGAAGAGGAACCTTTACAACAGTATGTTTTTAAAGCTACCCCCCGCCCCTGAGGAATTGCCCCCTGCGTTTGGGTGTGCTAATTCAACAATTTTATTTGTAACTTGTTAACAGCAACCCTCCATTGCTTTTATTTTGCACCCCGTGAAGTTTAGAGGGGTCATAAAACGATATCATGTTGGACTGCTCATGACTTTTCAGAGGCGTACTGGCCCTAGTCTGGTCCACGTATTCGCGACTCCAGCGACCTATAGGGGACGCCACTATCGGGCAAATATGGCGGTCGAATCCAGGTCGTGCCGTGCCATGTGCCAGCTCAACGCACAACGCTGGCGCAGCAGCGAGCGAATATTGAAAATTGGTTCCCCCGCGTTTTATCTTCCACGTTTCGAACCTGCGGCGATGTGTTGGGGTAAGCGAACTTCCAGAGGCTTGACTTTCTTCGAGGAAACGAGGAAATGACTGCCCACTGTTCTTCCACGGGGCTGATGAACGTTAAGAAACGCAGAATGTCTGGCTCACACGGTTACGTAGGTCGCGTGCAGAGAAACCTGGGTCACAAGGCGATACTACGGTTACGATACAGTCACCGGTAGAACTGTTCTATTTGGCAAACCACCGACAACATGGAAACAGGGAAGCCAGAAGAGACGAGCAGAAATCGCGAAGGGTCCTGTTCCGGGCAGTTCAGTGTTTTCCCGCTAGGTGCCGTTCGTTTTTGCTGGAGTCGCGAATCCTCGCACAGGGCGCTACTGATCCAGAAGCTTCTTGGTCGTGGTGAAATTGCGAGGCTAAAATAACAAATTTTTTTTTTTTAGTCTCGCTTTCGCAAAGGTTGATATCCTAATTGTGAGATCAAAACCTCCCGCTTGACGACAGTCCAGCGCGGCTCATGAATTGGACACGAGAACTGCGGGAACACTGTACGTAGGCTTGTAACAATTACTGCCTCGGCGTACACTTGGGTTGTGGCTCGTGTCCAACCACTGCGGTGATGAAAATAGCCGAACTCTAACAATGGTTGGAGCTCAGCACGGATTTTACGCCTTTCCAATCCCGGTGCGGGGGGTATGATAACGTTGGCGGTAGTGCCACTAAATAAGCTACGCTTGAGAATAACGACACTTGGCCATGATGTGGCTTAAAATCATGGTTGCCAGTTATCTGAAGCTTTGTATGAAATCACAGGAAACGCTTTTCTGTTCTCCCCAAATGTTTAAACAGTTTGCGACAAAGAAAACCAATATTACGCGAGCTTCCTAACACCGAACCTAATGCTGAGGAAGTCACACCTTTGAATCATGACGATCGGCAGTTGCGTCTGCTCTGAACAAGCACCGAAATGGCGGTGCCCACAACAATGTCGGGGAGCGGTGTGCCGATACTCTAAGCGCAGCTCATTTAGTGGCTCTAGTTTGCGGCATAGGATAGGCAACGTGGCCAGGCAACGTGGCCGCTTCTGGCTCCGAGCTAAGGAGATGAATGATGCTCATATTTCTCTAATTTTTCGGCGACTGCAATTGCCTAGAAAAAAGAGCAAAGCCAAGTTTATTCAGTTATTCACGTTAGGGAGTGATTCTAAGTACTATTCGGCGAATATATACAAATCTTTTTATGATTCCCTTATGCAAAATAAAGAGGTGGTCGAAACTTGGGCAATAACTTGAAAATGACTCTCGTGTGAGACTTAGAGCGGTTGCCAACGTTCGGCTCTACCTCTAAGCCACAAAAATCTTTTTTTTTTTTTTTTGTCTTTTAAGTATCTTTTTCGTACACACATGTAGTTCTATATCTAACGTCCTATTAATAAGTCGCATTTAGTCATTTTAATAGTTCTATTCTCGGGGACATCTTTCGAATGCAGTTCAGCAACAACGTAAAAATGTTTGGGTGCCTCAATAATGTAAAATTGGTCGTGCAACTTTTTTTTGTACTTTCAGTAAATACTGTTAAGAAGGAACCCCTGACATTGATAGCTTGTGAAAATATCCATTAGTTTTCCCCTCAGTACAATAGCAGATGCACAAAAAGTAAAGAAAAGAGACAGCTGTGAATCCCCTCTTCAACTCGCAATTTGAAAAAGCGGCCACGTGATCTGACGCTAATTATATACCCTTCAGTGTTCATCATAGTCAAGCGTTAGGGTTTGGAAAGCAAAAGCTTGGGCTGGAGCTTCAGAAAATGTTAGAGTTGGGCTATTATCATATTTAATTGAAAGCCATCAGTTACCAGATTGTTTGGCAACGCTGATTGTCATGAACCCGAGCACTCGACTAGGTGTTATGAAAATCGCTTACCTCACGGTGTAACGTGACTCTCGGTGCAAAATCGTGATGTCATGTTACGTCCCGCTGTCAACAAGGCTAATACATCTAGTGACTTCCTCAAATTATTTCTATTTGACGCAGTGAGTCACGTGCCGTCACGGGGTCACGTGACATTACTTGACAGCATGTATTGACACCATGACGTCACGTGGCAACGTGACACATAGTTAATCATAGTTCCAATACAAAAGCGCCACGAAAATCCATAATTTATCATTCATTGCAATTCTGTATATGACAATTTGATGAATAGATGGAAATACTGCTGCCAATTTGTTTTTCCATATATTCATTGTGTGATACTAACAAAAAAGAAAAAGAATACCTTGAACCGTTTTGAATCGGTTACCGTTATATATTTTTTTCGGTTCGGTTCCGGTTCAGTTCCAAGATGGCGGCAAAGATTTCGGTTCGGTTCAGTTCCGGTTCGGCTAAAAATAACGGTTCAGTTCCGGTTTTCGGTTCGGTTCGGTTCCGGTTCGACACCCTGCTTCAAACAACACGGCGCCGTTTCGCACGGGAGACAAGAGATGGCGCAAGCGGTCGCGACGCCAACTGCCGCCAACGAACGAGCATACGACGCCGAGAGCCGGCGTCTTTAGCACACAAGGAACTGTGGTTCCTTGTTGTTACCGCGCCTGATTTGTTTCTGCGACTGTCGCCGCCTGCGGAACGCGCGCCGCTTTTGAGTCGAAAAAATCGTCTGCTAAATACGCTGGCTCTCGGCGCCGTATGCTCGTTCGCTGGCGGCGTTCGTTGCGCCCATATCTTGTCTCCCGTGCGAAACGGCGCCGTGTTGTTTGAAGACCGGATGCGTCGCTGCGTTTCCATAGGAGCTAAGCCTTTTTCTTTCTTTACTTTTTCCTCAGTAAGTTCACTCTTTGCAAATTTTACAAAAAAAAAAAAAAAAGCACCATTTGTGGCCAACGCTGCACAAAGTCGTAGCGCGATAGGTTAAGAAACTGAATTTCGCGGTCGATTTAAAGAGCCTGGCGTCTCCTTGAATCACCCTGTATTGCCGCGGGCGTGGCGAAGTTGGCAGAGCACGCAGCTGACATGCGGAAGTACGAGGTTCTTCTTAATTCCGCCGGCCAAAATTATTATTACAGCGACAGCTCTTATCGGATCTTCCCACCACCGGAAAATGCGTCCTTTGTTGATGTTGTAGTCGGAGTAGTAGTTGTCGATGTAGACTCCGTTCACCCTAAAGCTGAGACTAGAAGCTCCGCCCTCAGCGCGAGCTCGCTGGCTGGAGCAGTGCTTTGGTTGCGCGTGACTACGCGTTCACACTTGTGTCAGCAACGGCAGAAAGGTCGCGCTGAAGGCGGAGCTTCTAGTCTCAGTTTGAATAGTGGTTCACACAGACCCGCTTTTTTAAGTTACGTTCCAAAAGCTTATGTCTACGTCACCGGGAAATCTGTGCTTCGTATTAAGCGTGGCTACCATTTCAAGGAGATAGCCTGGCACGCGACATTAGAGAGACGGTGGCGAGGAGCTAAGACGGTACAGTTACCGTGGCAACCAAGGCTTGTCGTAACGTAACGTAAGGAGTTGAGCTCGGTTCCAGTGGTTCACAAGCACCGTTTACTTAGGTTACGTCTAAGACACCGAAACATTCGTGTCTCAAATGTCGCGTGCCAGGATAGACCAACACGCGGCTCTGACGTTACACCTCTGCGGTGGCGCTGTTGTCGCCACGGCGCATGCGCAGAAGCTTCACCTCATGCGAATCTGGTTTCTGCGCTTGCGCAGTGCCCACACCTGGTGTGGGCAAATGCGGGCTTGTTTGTAAACAGCGTGTCGGTCTATACCTCCTGGAATCGGTATCCACGCTTGATATGAAGCAGAGACATCACGGTGGCTTGTACGTAAGCTTACGTAACGTAACGTAAGGAATCGGGGCTGTGTGAACCAGCCTTAAAAGTTCATTCACACTGCCCCATTTTCTTATGTTAAGTTACGTTAAGTATAAATCACCGAAACAGTCGTGTCTCGAATGTTTCATGCTTTCTCCTAGAACTGGTAGTGACGTTTAATATGAAGCACAGAGATGCAAGCGACCTCTACGTAATATTTCGTAACATAACGTAAGAAAATTAGGCAGTGTGAATTAGCCTTAAGGGTGAACGGAGTATAGTTGTAGTTATTGCCGTTGCTGACGTTGCAGTTGGCGATGTAAGGAGTCCGTCGTCGATGTTGCCGAATCCTCGATAAAGATTGCCCGCTGTCCGCGTGAATCGAACCTGATTCCGTGGCGCCCAAAGCGGAAGCGTTACCACTAACCTACGCAAGAGAGTCAACAAGCCGCTTTAAATCTAGTGGTTTTGTGTACCCAATTCCCACTGCTCGCGCCTTCCGAAAAAAAAAAAAACGATAACAAGATGCCGAGGTGGTACGCCACGAGATCGTGCCGAGAGATGCGCTTTCTCGCGCTCCAGAACACAGAGACAAAAGTCGTATTTTTCCACTACAATGTGCGAAGAAACGAAAGGAATAGTTGGAGCAAGGTCGCTCCATGCGGGTGGAATAGTGCCGTCACATATGGGAGGAGGAATGTGCGACGTGGTTAAGTCTCGTAGCCGTCGTGGTTAGAGTCGTGGATTCCACTGACGCCCGCCACCAGTGCTCGGTAATCCGTGAACTAAGTGGGTAAGCGCGATGGATGTTTCTAACACCATCCAACATTACGCGTAGAAACAGGATACTGCCAAATCGGGATTCCGCGTAACGCGAGTCATGTTTGAAAACAAGTCTTCCAGGCAGACGACTGAAAGATTCTCTCTTGTTTGCGTCGTTACTGGCGGGATGCCTGGGCTCCCCGCTCTTCTCTATCTGCGCTGCGCTGCCGACGGCAGAACCCGACTTCCTGGCTTCGCCCCAAGAGCGGAGAAAACGATTTTCACCTTCCTCGCGCGCGCGGTGACGACGACCGAAGTGGTCCGAATCTCTGGAAAGTGTCGCCCGTTAAGCTATCGCTTTAAAAGAAATAAAAGCGTGCGGAACAGAGCATAGAGGAGTGTACTCCGTCTCCGGAGAGGGGGAGGTCGATTGACAAGAGCGGAGAGTGCGCGTCGAACCCCGGTCAACGCGCACGAAACAAAATTCAAAGTTTTAACCAAGTCTCCACTTTGAGTGCTTGCGTTTTTTTCTGTCGTCCGCTCAACAGATGTCTATTTTGTTCGCAACTCTTCTGTTCGTGCGAACCCGAGGCCCAAAAACTTCGCCGTGACTTGTCGCAGCCATCGCCGTGAAGGCGCGTTCACACGGTTGCGTTCGAGTGCGGCTGCAACCACTTGCGCCTCGCCAAGACCGCTTCCGTCGAGCGGTTTCTATGGCGACACATACGACGAGCCAATGGGGAGGCGCTGTGTGCTGCACGACGCAGCGCGGTGCAACGCGGTCGACGAAACTGTGTGAACGAGCTTCGACTGTCCTTCAAATTGACGCGGGACTGCTAAATTTTCTTTTATAAAGTCTTCGTCAGATTGATGAAACACGTGTTCGACATGAACACAAGTTGATCAACAGTCGACGAATATGTCGCTAGCGGGCTTTCTTGACCAACAGTCCTGTCACATTGCAGGAACATCAGCGGAAAGTTGCCTTGGTTTAACTGCTTTCGGCCACAAGAACAGCAGCAACCTGCGTTGTATAACACGTGTTGCACGGTATGGTGGATTTTGACATGACTTACGTCATGTCGTTAACTACAATTCAACTTATCCAAGCGAACCAATTCTCTAGGGTGTCTTTTACTCAGTTTATGTATCCGCGTTTTTGACAGATTTTTATTTTTATTTTGGGGAATTTTATTTTGAGTAACTCCTAAGGTAGTTCATGAAAAATCTTAGGTATCTAATAATTTCTTATGGCCTCTCCATATTTAGTATAAATAAAAGGTTCAATAAGTTCTCCATTTGGTCTAAAGGTTCTTCCTTGGGCATTTTCCAATTTATGTTTGTTTTTGAAAACAAATTTCTATAAAAATTGCTACATCATCTGGTCACTAAAACGCAACATTCCAAGGTCTTTATGTGTATAGTTTAGCCGACCAGTTTCTTCACTTTGGCAACCTATATTCCCGACTATCCTTTTCTGGATCGATGAAATTTTGAATTTTACATATTTGGCATAGTGTCCACAGACGGTAATTCCATATTGAGGTGGGGACTTCCTCGGTGAATTGTACATCAACCTTAATATGTATCGATGGACCAGACAGTTTATGTGATGCATCTGCGGCATGAATATACTTAATTGTTTTACAACTGTGTTGCATTTGATCATTCCATTTAATACGTCTGTCTATGTGCATCCCTACGTATGTGACATGTTCAGCGTACTTCAGCGAAACGCATGAGGAATTATTGCAATTCCGCTCGTGCGCTTGTATGAGGAAATCAGTTAGGATTTTTTACTGCTGTTTTAGGAGCCTAGTAGTTGTGCTTTAGAAAAGTTTACAACAACATCATTTTTTTCCGTACCATCCTGTTCAGAATGTCTTCTTGTACCGCCTCTACAGCTGCTTCGTAATATTTGCGTGCATGTACAATTAGTGTGTCGTCTGCGAATTGAAAGAGCTCCTTTTTCAATTTGCGCTGGGCTATCTCGTTAACATATAAATTAAAATGTAGTGGACCGAGTACTGTACCTTGCGGCACTCCCTGCTTGACTTTGATTGCTCCGCTATATTTTCAGTCTAGACGCACTCTCTGATACGGGTCATTAAGGTCATTCTTGAATAAGTTACGCATCGCTCCCCTAATACCAATAGAGTGTAATCTATATAGTAATATATTATGTTTTCATGTTTCAAGGGCTCCGCTAAAGTCCACGATTAAGGCTAGATTATATTTACTACTGTCCATATCTTCATTTACATAGTAACAAAAAGCCATCTTGCGCGCAAGTTGATAGATTATATTTTTTAAATGTATCTCCGAAGTGTTTTATGATTATATTTATCAACGATATAATTCATCCCGTACATTATGCATCCTGGTCTATTATTAAAAAGAAATTTATTTTTTCATATTTTTTTATTGGCCGAAAATTTGATGTTTTAAGTTTCTTAGGGATATTGCGACTAGAAAATGTATAAATCTATAATCGTTGCAGTGCAGGATTTAACATGTTGACACGGCATTTATTATATCGATCCCTTATTTGGTCCGACCCCACTGCATTATAATTACTAGACTTAAGGTGCTTAACGATCTCAATAAAACAGCGTATTTTTATCGAAGCACGCTCATATGCGCTCTTGCACAGAGCGAGGAATTCCTCTCTTAGGTGTTTCGTAAACGCTGCTCGATGACGGTGTACTCGCTTCCTCTAACGTCATGCTGCACCGCAATTTGTGAAAACACAACGTATATTGAGGTTGCGCAACGCGCGCCACCGTATGTTTGATTCCTGAAGGGCAATACCGTTCGCTGCAGCTTTTCCAGTCATTTAGCGCGCATAGCACTTTTCTATTTTTCTAGCTCTTTTTTGTTTTGTTTTTTTTTGTTTTGTTTTGCGATTGCCCGGTAAGGGTTGCATGTTTTTCAACGTCAATAGCGGGAGGCTTTGGAGTATTGCCAAAGCCATCCACGAAGCAATTTTCTACATTTTTATTTTTCATCAGTGCACAAGGTTTTGCCGTTTTCACAACAAATATCATCCAGTGCTCCGATCTTGACAAAGTTCCAGTTCGACCCCAGCCTACGCTGCCATCTGACCGAGCCAGTCAATCAGCGTCAAAAGTCCCTCGGCCTATGCGGGTCTGCTTTCACTAGCAAAACCTACGAAAGTTTTTATTTAGAAAACAACGGCTCCATGTTCCTCGTTCATATACTGCATAAACACTTCCTTTCCGAATTAGCGTGTGGTATCGTCCAAGGCAATAGCAGATACATCTTAATATTTGCGCGGATCAACCGAATTTTACGTTAAGCATAATGTGCATATTTTACTGCGTGTCGCCGAAACAAAAATTTAATTATAGTATTGCTTCGCCGTAAAAAATAAACGAAGCATTAAGGACTTTTAGCAAACCGTTACCTAGCTCCGCGTACCTCATACTGGGTCGCCGATTTCGTCGAACCCAACTTTGTGCCCAAAGTTTGCGGAACGCGCGAATTGGACTCTCGCGACGCTAACGTCGCGCCGAGCGAGGTGTCAATCATTAGAACACTCATTTCTTTGAGAGCGGCAGAATGTAGCAAAGTTCATCGTGGTGCGCGTGCAGCGCGTGAGGGGCGCGAGGAGCCCGCTGAGTGAACGGCTTCGCTGATGACATAGCGTCTGTTTGTCCCTACTACCCTACGCCAAGCTAAAATTAATGTTTTGCAGGTTGTCCCTGGCGACCTGTTGACGCTCCAAAGCCCTCCAACGTTTGTGTAAACAAAAAAAGTGATTAGAAACCTCGTTTGTCGAAGTTGTCGCTGACGTCAACGTGACGTTTCAGAACTTTGCGAAAGCCGTGGTTTAAGCCCGAAATCTTCGCTTCAGATCGAGGCGAAGTTAAGCTTTGTCAACATGGCGGTGCCGTACGCTGCGGCCGAGCTTATCTTCCACCACCGTTGGCGTCGCTACCAAGACCACCGGGACGCCTTTCAACTCCCTAACGACGACTTTCGGCGACAGTGCCGGCTATCGGATGCCGTTGTGCGTTGACTCTGAGACTAACTTCGTTTGGCGCCCGGACTTCGAGGCGGCGGACAGTCGCGTCTAGCATGACCGTGGGTCAAGAAGTTCTCTGCGCGCTCTGGTTCTTCGGAACCGGTAGCTTTCAAGGCATGGTGTCGACTGACAAACACCGGGCTGTCATCCCGCTCATCATCCAGCCTCGTCATCGCGCTCATCGACTGGGCTCGGGTGGTCCTGAATGCCGCCGAGGTTGATGGCCAAGTTTGAAGGGAATCTTCGGCCGGTGGCTGAAATAATTTTGGCAACTCTATTAGTGGCTAGGACGTGCAAACTATTAGCTCACCAACTATTGACCCACGTATCCCTCTATCTTTAGAACCTTTCTTGCTATATGCTGTCAGATTTAGAATTATCATACAAATTTACTGTGACCCTCTACATGACTGCAAGGTAGTGACACTCTAGGGCATTTAAGCAAGGTTTTGTTTCACCATGCACAAGGGCATGAAGCAATGTTTGGGGGTGTTTTCCCCACTGCCAATCGGTGCATCATGCAAAACTGGTGTGATCTCACCTCCAGTCTCAGCACTGGCCCGCCGCAACCTTAAACTGTCTCCACTCTGAGGATCCCAAGTATTCGCTCCTCCTTTGGAGTCAGAGGAGAACCTCGGGGTAGCCCTCCTTCCGTGCCCCTCCCTTCCTCACTTAGGATACCTGTTTTGCCCTTTCCTACTCTAACTTTCGCACTCCAAAACTGCTTCCACTCCGCCCGAGTCTTGTTCGCCGGCCCCTGACTGTTCAAGCGCCGCCCAAGCTCGGCCCACCACAGAGTTCGCCGATCTATGGTGAACTCTGCGGTGAGCTCGGTGCAGGCCCCCGCCAATTGTGGGTGGTCCTGCATAAAGCCAATCAGAATATCCAACTGTGTGGAGGACATGCAGGGTTCTAATTTTCTAGATTATACAAGGGCCGGCGAAGCGGGCGGAGCAGGCGGCGATGCCATATTCTTACGCGTCTCTCTGGCCGTTGCAACGATTGCAGACGCCTTTTTGCTAATATGTGCAGTGATGAAACTACTGCCAAATTTTGCTTCAAAGGGCACCAGAAACGTTCAGCAGACTCAACTTCCACCAAAAATATTATCTAAAAAACGTTTACATGCCTGCGTCGCCCAGGCAACGAACTCGAAAACGAAACTGAAACCAGTGAAACTCTCATCGAAGCTGTCCCGTGCGGTGGGACTTTGTACTTCCGTTTGCTATAAGACGCATGAGAAGTGAAGCTGAATACGCTGCAGACGACAGGCTTTAATTGCTCGAGATTTGGTTACCGAACGTTATTGTGGAGTCAATCGTGATCTCAAAGTCATCAGAGCTTAGCAAACGATAAGTTAGAAGATCTTTACTGGGGACATTCGCATGGTTTTAACCGCTTGTACATATATAGTACTTCCGGTGAAAGCTTTTTCTTTGAACTGCTGCGAGGGTATCTGTGAGAAACTGAAACTCGGAGCATGCCGTTCAATTGCTGAATGTGTAATTTATTTAGCAACCGAAGCAAGCGACGTCGGTAGAGTCGGTGGCGCTCCGGCCCATTTTTTTAAAATGAACGTTCGAACGCTTGACGAATATAGATGTGATCTCCAAGTACCCGATATAATGGTCGCAGCACATCATAAAATACTCGCATCCGAGCACCACGTACAAGCTCCAATACTCCTACTTTTGCGTGTTTCTCCTTTAGACTTGCGTGTATTGCCTGTTGTCAAGCAATGGCCGCTGGTGATGGCACCGACAAGTTCCCGATCCGATATTCAGACTTGCACTGTGAGAGTTCTAATGCATCGCACCCGCGGAGTGCTGCACGGAGAACCGGCCCCGAACGAACTTGCCGAATGCACCTAGTGCGGACTGATGCTGTCGCCATAGATGTTGTATAAGAGTACCGGCCTCGAACCGAAACTAGCGCATTTCTGTCCGACGTGATGGATGGGATTGCGAGAGTGTAGTCGCTGCCAACATTTATCTATAAACTTTGGTGGCTGCAACGAGTAACTTATATTTGCGATGACTTCCAATTAAGCAACTCGGCTGTCAGAGGCATCTACAGATGGCGTGAGTTTCCGAAACCACCTGACTACAAAACAGCATACACTAGAGAAAATTGATTACACTGTACGCGCAAAAGCTTGTTCCGTTTTAAGGGCACATGGTAAGTCCTATACTCCCCATGCATTTGAGGCCATGTTGAGGAACAGTTTTCTCGATGACTATTAGGAGTATTTCTGTCATGCATATATCATTTTGTTCGAAATATTGTGTTTTATCCACTGATCTAGAATTATTTGAACCAATCTAAAATAAGTTTTTTTTAATATTTTTTTTTATTCTAGTACTGAAATTTTAGTTTTTTTCATCTATTAAAAACTTTGTAACTCAAAAACTGCTAAGTGCACATATTTAATTTTAGTTCAGTATTTTTGAACACCCATGTATGTGGTAGGAATAAAAAATCAACCCTCTATAATGTCAGGTTAAGGAAAAAATGGTACCTATGTACTAAAAAACACTGTTTTGAGATAATTGAGTTTAAAGTAAAAAAACTGGTGAATAACGAATTTCTATTGGCACCAACAGCCTTACAGTCATTTTTTTCAATAGCCGCCAGCTTGAAAGGCATTGCTAAAGTCATATCTTCGCCTTTAGGCTTATCGCCTTGCTTGCCGGGCCTCTTTTGAGACCTGCCATGTCGCTTGGTCCGTAAAGTATATTAGAGTGACGTCAACTTCCCTCAGCCACTTGATGGCTTTCCAAACAAGGTTCCATCCACAAAACTTCAAAACATTGGCTTGTGCAATGCTGCCACCATTGAATAAAGGAACAGCATTCAATGGCGCCATTTTGTCGTTATGAAAACACAAACACTTGAATGTACACACGTTACACACCTGGGAAAAACGTGCACAGCGTCTCGTGATTGTCTTGGTTGAAAAAAAGCTATGCAATAGTTTCGAAATAATTTTTTTAGATTATCTGTTACTGGACAAGCTTTTAGGTCTTGTGTTGATTTTGTTTTGTTGGAGAATGCTGCTAAAGTTGAGGCTTGGGCGAGTTGGTACATACTTCGGAAATTAAAAACAGCGCGGAAAGACGAGGACCAGACAAAGAAGTGACACGGACGTAGCGCTGTCCGTGTCACTTCTTTGTCTGGTCCTCGTCTTTCCGCGCTGTTTTTAATTTCCGAAGTTTGTTGGAGAATTCATCGATAAACAGGGAGTATATCCCAAAAGGAGGTGTAGTCACCTGCTACTTGCTTTCGGAAGAAGTGATTTTCAGCCCGAAATATAGCTTTCCAAAAACACTGGGACAATGGAAAATGTGCAGAAAGAACTAAACTTTTCAAATTGCGAAAAAAACTAAAATCGATTTTTTTTTTTCAATTTTACCTTACCATGTGCCCTTAAGCATGGTATTATGAGTGAACCACTGAAAGCTTACGGCTTAAATCTAGTTGGTTAGAATATCTAGCAGTACGTTTTGTAAGACTTTTTATTTCCCTGGTGAGGGCGTCGAGAACGAGAGCTTTTTCAAACAAAATACGACGGGGCAAGATAGCTGACGTTCAATTATGATTTTGCTCAAGCCTCGGGTAACGTCCCCATGTTTAGCTTTCCCGGACGCTGAGTGAATGCGTCACAGGTTTCTGCTATGGGAGCTTTGTCGACAAATGCTCCACTTTTCACCCGCACTCGGATGATGTGAGATAACGCGGCCTCTGATGTGTTTCTCCTGAGACTCATTACACACTGGTAGGTTTTAGCGTTTGTACAGCAACATACCGATACAAACTTTGCAAATAAAGCACGGGTCGTCGATTCCTCTCTTCGTGAAATATCGGACGCTTACAATTCAAGCTCACGTTTGAGTTTGTGGCCCACGGGACGCGATCTCTAGCAGAAAATCTCATTTTTCTTTGAGTTCCGCTGTGCGAATGCCGCATCGTAGCAGACGAACTCTCGTCGTCTGCTCTCGCTCCTCGCCTGAGCGAGGCATGACGGGATTGACGGTGCTACAGAGATCAAAGAAAACGTACAGCGAGCGGCGTGAACGCTCGCCTCCCCGCGCTGTCTCGTGCTCCGCCTAGGGATCGCAGGGGATTTTTCGTCCCTCCAACATCAAAAGTTGCCAAGTTGGGCGCGCCTTCGAATATGAGGAAGGAGGAAATTTCGCGGCGTTCTTTCGGTCTCCCCCTCCTCCCTCCTCCTCCTCCTCCTCCTCCTCTCTCCCCCCCCCCCCCCCCGTTACGTCAGAATTCGCGAAGAAGGTTTGTGTTCCACGAGTTTAGCGACCCAGGCTGGAGCCTTTCAAGCGTGCTTTTTAAGCACGCGCCCCGCGGTCGCGGCATCACCCGGCCGCGACGTTAAAAGCGTGCTTCAAAGGCTCCGGTAGTGCGGTGCGCGAAATGAGGTAACGGTTCGCTAAAAGTCCCTATTGTAGAAAACACAGTATCCGACAAAGAATGCACCGCTAGCGGTCCTGACCAGATGCCGAATTTTCCGATCTTGTTGTGATATGAATTCAAAGTTGTGAGCGAATTTCTTTTTTTTTAATTTTTAATGGGAAAACGGGGCCTGTTCCCGCTATATACTGTACCCTGTTAGCAGCAAGCTGAGAGTGCGGTGGGATCTACAATCTGGCTGGACTAATCAACCGCCTTCCCATCATCATCTGACCCAGCTCTCCGCGCAAGCATGTGGGCGAAAGCCTGTTCACGTGACGAAGGATCGACGTATGACTGGTCAACGAGCTGGTAGCTTCCACCGCAGTCTCAGCTTACGGGTAAACGGAGCATGCGCAGTGAAACCGAGGGAGACGAAGTGACGAGAGAGTGCGGGGACCTGAGAACGCCGATCTTAAGTTCGAATAATTAGTGGGTTGACCAAAAGCCTTTGTGTCCACTGCCCTCGACGTACGCGTTCCAATGTGAAAGCCAAACGCCAGACGCCGGTGTTCCGTGTTGGAGCGTGTTCGACGAGTGCAGTGGAGAAAACAAAATAGCTACCCGCAGGTCTACTCACTAATCATTGAAACCAGAGCTCGGTGTTGTGACGTCCCCACACACTGGCGTCTTTTCTTCTCCCTCAATTTCTCGGCCTATAGCTGTGCGCTGAGAAACCGACGACTGTGACACGACACCGCCCAAGCGCATAATGACCGATGTCTTCCCCGTCCTTCAACGCCATCGAGAGAGAAAGAGAGACTGAGGAAGCGATCCTTGTCCACAGAGCGAGAGGCCATGACTTGCTACTGGCTGACGGGGGTGTGCCGCTATCTTTCAAAGTTTCAAAGTTTAGTTTATTTAGACAACCGTCGAGGAATACAGCTGTCTGGGGGCGTCACAAAAGGCATCGACATGCCTGACAAGGCGACAGCCCCCGCCATCTCCACGGCCAGACAAAATGAAAGACTTAGATGACAAAAACTACTTGATCATGCAAGATCAAACATAAAATCCCATAAGTGGTACAGAACACTGTATACAAAGAGAAAACAATGAACTAAAACCAGACTCTCCGCCACGTAAGACAAACAACAACGAGGCACATCAATTTTTATGCCTGCACAAACATGACAAACAAAGGGGCCACAAACAACAACATAGTGCAGCCAGCCAGCGATCTCTACAAAGAGATGCTGCACAAAAAACAACATAAGCGCACAAAAAAAATATACTGAAAAAACATGTTATGTTTTTTATGTTATGTCCAGCGGTACAAAAACATGTTATGTCCAGCGGTACAAAAACATGTTTGTACCGCTGGAATACGCGCCGCCCACAATCAGCACTGCTAGAGTGTTTCGTCAAATTCATACTAGGAATATAAGCAGAAAACAAAAACGAAGACAAAAAGACATATGGCACAGAACCAAAATTGATATGTTTATTTCACCTCAAAAATACACGAAACACTTCCGAAAACGCGGATTCCGCCAGAAATATAGCGCGGCCGGTCCTGCCCAGATGCCAAAGTTTCAGATCTTAAAATTATAACAATCAAAAGTTCTATCAGCCTCAATGACTCCAAGCAAAAAAAAAAAAAAAAATGTTTCGGTGGCTTTGAGGCAAAGCGCAGGCATACGGATCCCCGGGTGTCGGGTTCGAATCTCGGCCGAGGTGGCAACAATCTGACGGAGGCTCATTGCGGAGAAGGCGCCGTGTAACCGAGTTTTCAGTTGCACGTCAAAGGATCCCCAGGCGGTCAAAATTAATCCTCAGCCCTTCACTGGGGCGTGTCAGATGCCCGTAGTTGGCTTGGCACGTGAGCCTTCAAATTTGACTTCGATTTGAAAATTCAAAGTGACTCATCTCAGCGACCCATTCATCTTCCTCTCCCTGTTTTTTGGCGGTATATCCCCATTACAAATCAGTACCAACTAGCCCAACTCGTCGGCTTATCGCAATTTTTAAAGGAAATCCGAACAGGTCCTTGAATTGGAACAAACAGTGGGAGTTGTAATGTCGACAGCTTAAAAATGATATCTTAAGGTTTATTTCGACGTTATTAGTAATAACGTCGTAATCGATCAGGGGGGATCATGAAAAGAAATCACGTGAAATACAATGTCGAACAAACTATATGGTGTTTTCTTTTTTACCAAGAACTATATCGGAATGGAATGAGCTACCTCCGGATATTGTACTAGCTGACAGTGCGGCTTTTATTACCTCGGAGTTATCGAATATTGAAATATTATCCTTTTGTGTTGTTACGACTTATGTTTATTCATATTGTTGGTTGCTGGCTCGCGCAGTATGTGTGAGCTTCCAATGTATAAATGTGATGTGTAACCCACTCCTGTGCTGCAATGCTCCTGCGCTACAGAATCCAAGTAAATCAAGGAATAGATGGCGAATTCACATTTCGACGCCGACGGAAAGAAAGCGCGAGTACGGAGAGAAAAACTAGCAAAGGTGACGTCATAAGCGGGCTCAGATGACCCTTGCCAACACCACCTAGACAGAAGGCCTCCGCATGGTTTCCTCTTCCTCTATGAAACGTCATCACAGTCGGATCGCGCTCGGTCGGCTATTGGACCCGAGCCCGACCTTCGACGCGCTGATTGGCCACGAGCCGCAGCCGAACACTGACGCAGCACTCGTGCCCAATCTCTCGCCTCGATCGATCTGACTATGATGACGCGTGTGGAGGCCTTCTGTCCAGGTGGTGTTGCCCCAGCTCGCCGCTCAGCTGGCTCGGCTGTGGCTCGGGGTTGCCGTCAAAGACGTCACGAACGCTCTAGACAGATAACTGGCGGCTAAAAGGATCGCCGTATGCCCGACGGCAATCACTTCCCCTATGTTTCACAATAAATGCGGTTTACGTTTCTTCTGGTCAAGGTAGGTGCGATAACTGAATTCACGGGTCAAAAAGCTATAGACGGCCACTCCTAACTCAGATTTTTTGAGAAGTGCTTCAGCTTCCCTTTAATAAAGAAACACGGCGCGCATAAGCGTTCTTGCGTTACTTTCTTTTTTTTTTTTTTAGACGCATAGACCGAGTAAACTCCGGTACCTCCCTAAAAATGCCAACTTAAGAAGCTCTTTAATGCAACACAGACACGATGCATTTTTGCGTCTGTATCTCAACGAGCGTTCACAAGCGCACTCGAAGTGCTCAAACAAGATGCCACATTTCTTGACAGCGCTCAAAACCGTGGTCTCGAATTAAAAAACAAAAACAAAAAACAACAACACCAACAACAAGGTCCTCTCCTGTTTGGAAATCCGTCTTCTCGATAGGGAATAATCCGGAGAGAAAAACATGAGCTCTCGGAAGCCTCCCTAGTCCCCGTTCTGCCTATTTGCTACAAAGTAGGTTTGGTGGATATGCACGCATAATGCCGGTATCTGCAGCTCACCAGCCAGCGCGAATATTATGTGTTTTCATCCGGGCCACGTGACAGAGCTACTTTATTGCTAATATCATTTTCAATGAACGATGCATCCATAATGAAACGGCATTTTCGCTCGTGTTCTCCTTTCTTTTTTTTTTCTTTTTTTGTAGCGGTTTACAGTAGAACGTATTGACAACTCCCATCGCGTGCTTTTGAACCTACTTGGACGGCGTCTCGTTCTGACCAGCGGGCGCTGTGAATGTCTCATTCGCTCGAAGAAGCTCGGGAGCGAACCTGCCACGACGGTTTTCTCTTCCAGCCGCTTAGGTGACGTCGATTTTACAGTAGCGACCAAAAGTACCTGCCGAGCTATTTGAGATCTACAAACAATCTCTGCGCTGATTTGAAAGCGTATACGGCAAAGATGAGTCGAGCATTAAGGAATATATAAAATCCGACCAATCCATTCAAGTTATGTCGAAACACTATCAAGAGCTACTGGAAGAAGTGCGAAACCATGGTCGGGAAATTAATGATCTAAAGAAGCGCGTGGAATGCCTTGAGAATACTGATCACACAACGGAACTGCAGGCACTTAAGTCGGGCCGACATGACCTTAAATGGCGCAGCAGGCGTTTAAATTTGGAAATTCACAATGTTCCGCCAGCTGAAAATGAAAACTTGATGACGAAAGTAAACGAGGTAGCACAGAAAATCGATTTACCAGCGCTCGAGGCAAGTGACGTAGTAGCTCTTCACAGACTGCCACCGAAGCCCAACAAAGTTCCCGGAATTATCATACGTTTGGCACAACAAGAAAAACGCGACGAGTGGTTTCGGAATAAAAGAAAACTTGCACGACGGTCAGCGAAGTATTTATATTAAAAAAAACAAAAAAAAACTTAACCAAACAAAGCAAGGCACTCCTCTGGATCCCGAAAGAATGGGCAAAGCAAAGGTGCTATCGGTTCGTATGGCATCAAAATGGAAAGAATCTTGTCAGGTGTGGGGTGGGTGCGCGCTCAGCTGTTGTCAGATTTGAGGATGACCTGCGAAAGTTGCAGTGATGATCTATTTTCCTTTCTTTGAAAGTTCAATTGGTTGTTTATCGTTTTAAAGCTTGGTCATGACTGTTTACTTCCATGTGACCTTGAAGCATATCTTGGTACTGAACTCCATGCTTTCACGAAATATTTTCATGTGAATGCCCAATCTGCTAGAAATAAAAGTATAGATTTTGAAGCGCTTTTTAGTCAGGTTCCTTTCTTGTTCGAGAAACAGTTCTGCATCCCAGCAAGAACAACCTCTCCCCCCTTTTTTTTCTGCCTGCACAACAACCCCCCCCCCCTTTTTTTTTTTTTTTTTGTTCGACGTAGTAATGTTATCAGAAACTTGGTATCGTAATGACAGCGATGTTTTGAAACTTCCTGGATACGTTAGCTTTTCCTTAAATCGTACTACTCACCTAGGCGGCATGGTATGTCTACTAATTAAAGACACAATTACTGTGAACTATTGTCAGATTATTCGTGTATTACACGGGACTTTGAAGTATTAACAGTGCGCGCGAAATTTTAATAATAAGTGGGTTTTATCGGCCTCCAGATGGCAATAGTGCAGGGTGTCGAACCGGAACCGAACCGAACCGAAAACCGGAACCAAACCGGTATTTTTTCCACAACTGAACCCGAACCCGAACCGTCATATTGTTATCGCGATGAACCCGAACCGGAACTGAACCGGAAAAAAATAACGGTTACCGGCTCATGTCAAGACGGTTCGGCCACGCGCTGTTGGCAATGAATGTGCTATCAATGCCATTTGTTTTTTAAGTGCCGTCAACTGACACACACCTCGCTTACATATTTTTCTTCTCCACTCAGTCTTAGGAATATAAACGCTGCATCCATGAATCTTGGCAGACGCTGCATCCATGAATCTTGACATAGGAACCAGTATTGCGCTGGTCGCGGTTTGCACGGAAGAAAGCAAATTAAAAAGCTGTGCAAAAAAAAAAAAAGTCACGTCACAGGATTTCATTTTTCTACAATCTCGTAAATCCTAAATGCTGCTGTGTGCTCATTTCGTAACACGTTTCTAGGACGCGCGAGTTCTTGAAGCTTGCTTCCATCGGAATGAGAAAAGAAAAGGCTGTGGAGTTTGATAATAATGCATTCGGTTTCGTATAGGCACTTAGAAGCTAACATATTTGTGAGACAGCGAACTCTTCTATTTTAATATTTATCCTATTACGTCCTTCTGGCGTTGCGTTCGGTGAAGTGTTTTTCATATTCCGTATCTTGTTTAATGAAAACTTCTTTAAGGGTCTAATTTGAGTTACCGAAGGCTAGTTCAAATAAAGAAAGCTGTATTTTCTCCCCACTGTTTCTTCAATTGCTTACACGCCGAGGTGGCGGGATAGTTAGCGAGTTCTACTTGTAAGTGGGTTTGTAAGGAGGTCGCGGATTTTACAGCTACTCCGTCGGACCCAATTAGATGAAGTCCGAATGCGTAAACGTCGGTGAGGTAACCTTTGAGTGCACATAAAAAAAACTTTCCTGGTAGAAATCCCTGAGCCTTACACTACGATGTATCCCGTTTCGTATGTGCTGATTTCAGATGTTTTATTTGTAATTTATTTTGATGTTGCAATTTGTCATTTATAATTTCCGAACCGGTTCGCGAACCGGTTCAGCGCCCCGAACCGGTTCGCGAACCGGTTCGCGGATCGAATTAATCGAACCGGAACTGAACCGGAACAAAATAAATTTACCTGAACCTGAACCGTAACCGAACCCGTATTTTTTTCGGTTCGACACACTGCAATAGTGAGAACTTTTTGAAAATTTTCAACACATACCTTCGTTTTGTCAATTATAATAGTTATACCGTAATTTGTGGTGGGTATTTTAATATTGACATGCTGAAAAAAAGCTACATTGAAGAGGGAAATGAATATGATCACAGAAACCAATGGGTGTATGAACACAATAAATATTCCAACTAGAGTTACTGTAAGCTCTGAAACATTAATTGATCTACAGGGTGTCACAAAAGAAAATTTACACGGTCTTTTTTACCGCAAAAATAAACTAGGCATCGCCGAACGCTCATTCTCCGCCCAAAGGTAGAGAAGAGCTAGAGGTCACAACCAGATGCCAAAGTTTCAGCCCGATCCGTTTACTTAATCAAAAGTTATAACTGATTTTCTGAAAATTTCAATGGGAAAATGGTGGTCGACGGAGTTTTCGAACACATGGAGCTGTATGACACCAGAAACTGAAAACGGGCAAAAATGGGCTCCATTTTCCCATTGAAATGTTCAGAAAATCAGTTATAACTTTTGATTAAGTAATCGGATCGGGCTGAAACTTTGGCATCTGGTTGTGACCTCTAGCTCTACCTTTGGGCGGAGAATGAGCGTTCGGCGATGCCTAGTTTATTTTTGCGGTAAAAAAGACCGTGTAAATTTTCTTTGTGACACCCTGTATTTATTAGTAACGCCGATAGTGAAAATATAAAATCCGGAGTTATAAGCTACAATTTAAGTGATCACCTTCCAATATTTATGTGTTTGAAAACTAGAAACCCTAAACAAAATATAAATAATGTATCGTACCCGTTTCAAGATATAACCACCGGAAGGTTGAATGCATTCAGACAAGAGATTGCAGATACTAATTGGTGTGATATGTTTGGTTCAGAAGATGCAGATGAAGTCTATGGACATTTCCTTAAACTAGTTAAAGGCATTTATAGTCGTCATTTTCAGTACAAAATGCATAAGGGAACTAAAAAAATCAGAAAACCGTGGATAACACCTGATTTACTTGAAAAAATTAAAACAAAAAACGCGATGTACCAATCATTTATTAAATCTAGAAACCCGCGAAGTCTACGGTCCTTTAAAATATATCGCAACCAACTAACAAAATCATTACGCAGAGCTGAAGCTAAGTATCATGATAAAGTGTTTAGGAATACAAATGGTCGTACGGACTTGGTTTGGAAAAAACTAAATTCAGTGTTAAATCTTGGCTCAGGCCATGAGCCAGTTGATAATATTAACGGGGACGGTGTGCATCTAAGTGGCCTTTCCTTAGCTAATGCTTTCAGCGAATATTTTGCGAATTTATCTACAACAAATGTTAATACTGATCCTTGCACATATATAGAAGTCAGAAATAGTCATTCCACGTTTCTTGAACCTGTCACAGATGCTGAGCTATTCTTTACATTTATGCAATTAAAAAACAGCTCTAGCTGCGATATGATTATCTCGAAATACGCCCACTAAAGTTGGTTGTTAATATAATGGTGCCATACGTAACCCATATATTTAATCTTTGCCGTCTGGAGTATTTCCTACGGCGATGCAGGTGGTGGAAGTATCTGTCCTTCACAAGAAAGGAGATAAAAATAATTTCAGCAATTAACGACCGATTTCAATTCTTTCCTTATTTTCTAAAGGCCTCGAAAAATTAATACAGTCCCGTCTCGTACAATTTGCGAATAAGCACGATTTACTCTGATCCTCGCAGTTCGGTTTCAGAAAAGGTCGTTCCACGGAATCAGCCCTCTTGTCCCAAAAAGCATATATATTACAAAATTTTGAAGAAATAAGAACGGTTGCTGGCGTGTTCGTAGATTCTACTAAAGCCTTTGATTTCGTTGATAATAACATTCTGCTTTGTAAACTTAATTACTATGGTATTCGAGGGTTGCCGTTATCACTCCTAAATTCATACTTGAGTCACCGCTTCCAATATATTAATATTAGTGGTCATTCTTCCGATAGAAAGCGTATTATTTCAGGTGTTCCACAAGGGAGTATTTTAGGGCCCCTTCTTTTTAACGTGTATATAAACGATATTGTGAATATAGACCCTGTTGCTAAATTTGTAATTTATGCAAACGACCACTATACTTCGTCTCATCCTACGATGGACTAAAGGCCAAAGTCACGGGCCACCAGGTCCAATCACGTTCCACGCTAAACTATGACACGATTAGCATTGATTAGGTTTGAACGAATAATGCTCCGAATCCAAAAACGCTGCGTAATGTTTACAGCTTCGGCACTACAAAGGCCCAGCACATCGTGGCTTTCTTAGCAGTGTAAAATTGTTGAGTCACTCATTGCTCAATCCGAAGCAATGTCCACCCGTCCCCTCATCAGTGATCCGAGGCGCGGGCCCCGATACGTGTATCGAATCGAAATCCCACGCAATGTCTAAGTGGCCCGTGATTGGATCTGGCGGTTCGTAGCTTCTGCCTTTAGTCCATCGTAGGGTGAGACGAAGCATGGTATATTTATGTCCTCTTTAAGTAGCGATGGAATTGTGGATGCTGTTAATTTTACTTTGTCAAGGTTGGCGGCGTGGGCAAAGGAAAATGGACTAAGTTTTAACATTGAAAAGACAAAGGCTATCTTCTTTCGTTCGAAAAATAAAAAATTTTTTTGCCAAGGCCTATAGTGTTTAGCTCAAGTCCGATAGAGGTCTTGGAAAATTTTAAAACACCAGGTGTCTTTTTTGCTGAAAATGTGTCATGGGATAGCCATGTAAATTATTTGGTATCCAAATTGTCACGTGTCGTTGGTTTAACGTATCGCCACAGCCAATTTCTACCAGTTCGCGTGAAAATAATTATTTACCATGCTCTGTTTTACTTACTCCTGAGTTGTTGTAACCTTGTCTGGTGCAGAACGGCATCCAACCCAAACAAAGTTTATCTGCTTAAAAAAAAAAAAAAAATGTTAGGAGCCATCTTCAACGCTCCTTATGACTCTCACACTGAGAATATGTTTCGTAATCTGCAAATATTAAAAATTCATAAGCTATCTGATTACAGACTTCTACTCACCATTAAGAATGAAATAAAAAAGGAAGTGGTCTTTTAAACAAGATAGTTAGTTTAGAAAAAAAAAATCATACGGTTTACTCGACCCGCTACAATGAATACTGGAAGGTTCCCACATGCAGGTCAAATTATGGGCAGCAAATGCTTCGGTTCGACGTGAGCGCGTTGGTGAAGTTAAATAAAAACAGGAAGAATAAACATAGGGACGGACAGAACAGCACCTATGTTTATTCTTTCTGTTTTTATTTAAATGCTTCGGCATTTAATTCCAAAGCTTCTAAATAACTTTGAAGAAGAAAATAGAAATATAGAAACGATACCTCCTAAAGAGTTCCGTAACATATTTTTACATATTTAAGCGTTCTGTGTCTTGTTTCTGTTATCCCATTTGATAATGTTTAATTTTTTGTATCTGATTTTTTTCTTCTGTTTTTTTTTTTTTTTTTTTTTTTCATTGCACGAAAACTTTTTCTTCAATGGCTGCCGATGGGGCTGAGGGCCAGTCAAGCTTCTTGTTGAAGCTTCTTCCCTTTTGCTTCACTATTTCTTTAAATGAAAATAAAGATTATTAAAAAAAGGAAGTTTCGGGTGCTCTGGTCCGGTACTGATTGGTTCCCGCAACCCGTACTCTGGGAAATTGCAGGTAGCGTCCTGCCTTTCTCAGGTTCGCGACGACTATACATTGTGGGTTGAATCCTGATTTCACTGAAGGAAATAAGAGAAACTGTTGATTTTGACGGTGTTTCTTCAAGGGTCCGATGAGCGCGAGCCTCCGCAGTGATTTTCTACACACACCGGCGCACGTGTAAAGTCCGGTAATGATAATCCTGGTCGTGAGGTCGGGGGCAGGAGCCGTAAGAGGACGCCACCGAAACATCTCGTCGCTCGTAGCCGACCACGGGTTATAGATGCGGAAGACGCTCCGCTTCCAGGGCGAGCTTCGTCGCTTCGATAAACACTTGAACGTCCTATGAGCCGGAGATCGGCAGTATCGCGATAAATATGTGTCGCCATAGTATTTCAGAAATACATCTTGGATATTTTTTTTAAGGCGATACAATTTTTAAATATATTTTGTATTTATAAATTAAATTCCATCTTTGGGTGCACTTCTTGTATCGTGATAATTCAAGGGCCTATGCATCTTGTTACAATGTTCGACGGCTTTGAGGCCTTTCGAGCAAAAATTAAAATTAAGGTTTTCCGGGTTTTCTTTTTTTGACAGGGGGAGGGTTGTTTGAAGAGTACACTGAGGTTTTGTTATTGTGAACCTGTCGCCGACTAAAATTACCCGCTCCTCTATTCTGAAAATATGAGGAACGTTGCCCCGGTGCTTAAGGGAAATAAATTCACACGAGGGAGAAATCCCGAGGATTTCTCTCTCGTGTGAATACCCGGTCTTGAATATTCCACTAATTGCAGGAACTGCCGGCACGCCTCGACGTTAATGTGAGCACACAAAATATATCTAAATTTCCACTGTGCTCTCCCCTTCTCCCAGAAAAAAAGAAATATGTCGAAACACAATTTCACTCCAGAACGGGGGGGGGGGGGGGGGGGGGGGGGGGGGGGGGAAGTATTTTTACCCCTATTCAAAAATACTGTTGCTCAATATCATTATTGCTACTTAAAATTCCAAATGTTATTTTTTCGAAAAGTTAATTTCCAGCGCAACAACGTAACCGTCAAAATTCAGGCTGAACTTTATTGTTGGTTTTAAAAAAGGTTTCAGGTATTTGTATGAAGTACCGTGAATCATCTATGCTTCTTATTCTTGTCTACATTAGCGCGTGCAAGTAACCTGTTCTACGAAGTATAATAACATCGAAAATAGCGAATTTTAGAACATTGTCTAAGGTATCTCTACATGTTGCAGCAAACAGTATTCTACCAATTGTATTTCGAAATATATTTTTATTTTCAAATGCATTTCTGATACACATCGCGCTACCTTTCAATAAATGTATTTATGTATCAGCATTGTACCCGTCTATCGTCACGTATTCCAAATTTGTATTTCCACGAACCTTTTAGGGTGTACTTCTGGCCAACCCTGTTGTGAGCACGCTCTGCCAGAGCACTATGGCATGGAACGAGCGCGTGCTGAAGAATAGTGTCGAAGGCGGGGATGGCTCTCAAACTACGCCATGTTCAAGCTTCATCCATCCCTTCGTGATTTTGCTAGCAACGAAAAAAAAAAAAGCGATAAGCAGTTGGTTCATGGCCACTCGATTGACGCGAGGCGCACGATAATGCTGCAACGGAGATTATGGCGGCTATCATTCACAGCCAGTCCCGTCACCTTTTTTTTTTCTTCACACACTGATACAGTAGCTTGGTTTCTTCCTTTTATATTTTTCGTTCGCGCGTATTTTTTTATCATTTGTAGCCGATGAATGGGCTTTGTGAGATTGTAAGGTGTGCCGTTGACCCTTGATAATTGGTTACCGTGACCGCAGGGGAGATATGAGACTCGGTGAACGCCTCAGTCACCCGGAGCACGAGAGAGAGAGAGAGGAGAGTCAAGTCGGACTTTCGTTACTTCAAACCCAAAGAAAGCTATGTCGCCTTTGCCTACTTCATAAAATGTACTGCCATTGATCAGAGGTAAAAGGTGATCTCCCCTCACCCTTTGATAAAATATCATGACGCCTAAACAACTCTCGTCCAATGAAACGAATCTCCGGTAACGCTAATGCGTTTAAAAACGAATCATTCTTTCCTCATGCTATCGATGAATGGAACGAGTTGCCATCCTCCATGGTTAGCGCCACTGATGTTTGTTCTATAATATTCTACAAGCCTATTTCGATTGAGTACATATATAACTTCCGATCATTTTATTTCTGAACATTTTGTTACAGTTTTGTGTAACTATTGTATCGTTCGATGCCCCGCCCCCCTCCCCTCCCTCTCTTCCTCTCCTTTCTACCGCGTAAACAGAACGTCTATTAGAGAAGAAGACCCCGCCGTGGCATGTCTAGTTACCGAATCCGAGGCCAACCAGGAACCTCGGATTCGCCCCACGGTTGTATTCGGCGAGGAAGAATCTATACGCAACCGGGCCGTTAAGGGCGAAATAAATGAAATAAATGAGAGCTGGGCCACGTGTAATTTACTAGATAATTTCCAAAAGTGCGCGCCATCCGGTGTCTGCTGAGCCAAACATCCGAGCTTGCCATTGTTGGGACACGAACTCTGAGCCTGTCTCGGACACGAGGACTGCCGTTAAGCGCCGTTCACACACCTGCAACCGTGTAAGACCGAGAGAAACAGGACCGGTTTTTAAGCTTCTTGCGACGTCTTAGGACCAGCTCCGCAATAGCGCATCCGGTCCTAAGATGTAGCAAGAGGCTTAAAAACCGGTCTTGTCTCTCTCGGTCGTACTCGGTCGCAAGTGTGTGAACGAGTCTTTAGAGTTCGGTGAGAACCAGGATCCGATGCCACGCTTCGCGCCCTAGAAAGGCTCACCACCAATGTCGCTCCATTGGATCTTCAAAAGGACGAGCTACATTTTATTATTATCTATCGGTCGATAAAAGCTAACGCCTCCATCGGCTTAGGCAGATGGGAAAATAAAGCACGTGAGCGCATTCAGCCGGTTAATACGAGTGCGAGAGGCACAAACAGCGGACGCACTTGCCCGCCAAATGACATCGGGTGGCCAACCTTACCACTTGATCGGCTTCTTGATGGACTCAGCGACAGCTGTAGAAAGGCAGCTTGTTATAGGCTCTGAAACCGGTCACCTACCGCAAAATTAAATCAGTCGTATGGCCACCGTCTAATGTCTCGCCTAGCACCTAGGAAACCAAATGGCCACTATGCTTCGATTTCGGTTTCCCAACCTGTCTTCACGACCTCCCGTCACGGTCGAATACATTGCTCGCATTTTCCAATGTGACTTTCCTTAAATTTATAATGCCATAGGTGCGGCCTACCGATACGGATAAAATTCTGGGGCATGTTTCTCGGGGGCTACGTGTCCTAGTTTTTGCGTAAATAAATACGGGACCACGATAGCGCGAGAAAGGGAAGGTATGCTGGGTCGATCATTCTGTTCCATCGACTCCTCAATGCCCTGGGCTTCTTAAAGGATCCGCGATCCGGGAGGGTTACGCTGCACTCTGGAGTGGTATCCAGGCGGCAAGAAAGGTATGGAACGCGGCCGACCGTACTCCTACTCTTTAGAGTCGCTGGAAGTGCGTCTTTCACGAAGACAAAGGGTGCATCGACAGCGAGTGCTGACTTACGTTCATGCAGAGCTGAAATGCACTACTTCGTCAACGGGGGCAATCAAAACCGAAACCATATTCCACTTCTCTCCATGGTCAAATCGGTCCCATAATGCAGCGCGCGTAGTGTTGCATACAGAACTTTTTTTTTTTTTTTTGAGTAGACTAATGCGGTTGAGAAGAAGTCCGAACAACGAATCACGAACCAAGAAGCGTGAACCGAATCAACCACGCGTTTTTGAATCTATTGGTGACCATAGCGCTAGCGGTACCCTCAACAGTATCGCTTTTAGAAAGTTATAACCATATGATTGGCCTATTGAGCAGAACATCGTTGAAAGCCGGCACGGGAAGAATATCCGCGAAATGTTAGTCGACGCAGTGCGCACAGATGTGAACAAAAGACGAAAACGGTCTATGCGTAAGACGTCTGTTCTTCGCTGTCTCTCGGCGTTACGTTAATGTATGCAGGTAGCGGCGTCCTCGTAACTTCGTAGGTCATGAACCTCAGATGCTCTTTCGTGTACGATGTACGCCGTAAGGTCGACGACGAGCTGCTTTCAGCCAGCACTCCTTAAAAAAGGGAATGTAAAAATATAAAAACAAATGTACCGGTACGCTTATGTCTTCAGCTCGAGTATGCCGTACGGAAGAATAAATCGGGGCTTTCCCTGGAGTGTGTGTATTCCAATGCGTCGAGTATGCGCGTCTTCACGAATCTTATGAGCGTCATAAGTTCAAAGCGTAAGACCGGGAACATACAAAAATAGAAAAAAAAAAAAAAAAAAAAAAGTTCGGCCCGGCCGTTCCGGTTATTGCGCAAACAGAACACTTGTATTAGTAGTCGCAGATGTACGAATAGCATGAAAGGTGTGTCTTTCTCCTAGGTGAGTTGTAGTTGCTGTTGAAGATGAACAAGACGGATAAAAAGCAAGGAAAGCTAACTGCCATTCTTTTTAACCAACTGTCAAGGATCAGCCCGCCATTTCGTTTTGAACCACTAATTATAAGCCACGTGAGATCGCCAGAGCTACCGCGTTTCAAGCGCGAACACGTGCGGTCAGCTGATGACAGGAGCGTTGACTTCCGCTTTTTAAGGATCACACGAGTGCTAGACGCGTATTCGAAGACTTCGACATGAATATCTACTGTTCGTCGCATAGACCTCCACATACCATACGTGCTTAGAAGTTCTAAACCAAGGATAAACAAGTATATATGTTTTTGTTTTCGTTATATGTAGCGTTTTGGGCTCCCCTATTAGCGAGCGGTTCCGATTTCATACGGTGCCCACGCAGAATTGTCTGTCTCCAGAATGTAACCGTTGAGCAATGCGAACACAGCGACAGGTTTGGAGGCCGGTAATGGCTAATGAGGATGAACCGAGACAATGTTCTCTGTAAACAGGAATCAGACTGATGTAAAAACTCACATGGCATGGCAGAAATCCTTTCGGACGTCTGGAAGCGCCGGGAACGTGCGGGAATTTGCTACGATGGCGTGAAGCGTCTGCTCGTCTGCTTCGGCCGTCTGCTCGAAGGCACAGCCAGAGCGCACAGCGCGCCGGTCGCGCCATCTGTTGTAAGAAAATGGAACTTGCCTCCTCCCAACTCCAGTTTTTTATTTGAAAAATGATGGCGCGGAAGTTTGATGCACGAAGAAAGGAATGGTGTAATTTTATCTTTACACGGTTTCTTAAGCATGCATGAGATAAGGACAGCGTAGGAAAAAGTCAAGACTTTTTAATTAAATAAAATAAATCATGTTTATTTGATGTAAATCGGACTTTTTTAAAATAAAACATATTAAAGGAAAGCTGAAACGCGTTTATTTTACAAAAATAAGATAGAGGTTGATTCTAGCCTATAGATTTATCTCGTGAATCTGATTATTACGTTCGTTCTCCCTGAAATCAAACTAAACACGCGAAAACATGAAAAGCTTCTTATAAGAGGATCTTTCAGCCGCCAAGGGCGTGTCGTGCAAGCTTGCCATGTATCTTGCCCCGCACTTACACCCGGAGTGACGTCTTTTTCTGACCTTTTTTTTTTTGAAAATAGCAAGTGTGCGCGTGCATAGCTTTGATAGGCGCTGAAGATGCGGGAGAGCGAAGATTCCGAAACTTCCTTTTATCTCGTCATGCTCCGTGAAGGAGCGGCCTCAGCGGTACTTTGAAAATGATTTTCTACAGCCTCCATGCACCACATTGAAGAATAAACTCGATATTTCAGATCCTGTAGGCAAAATGAAGACAATTTAAGTGTGTTTCTTCAAATACAAAACCGCTTCAGCTTTCCTTTACTATGATTTCAATCACTTGTCAAAAAATAGTGTCTATTTACCACTACATCTCAAAAGGTCAGATTGATTTTATTTATTTATTGAGTCAATCAGGGGACCGAAGGCATTACAGAGGGGAGTGGACCGAAGTGGCATATATATATGTTATGAAATGCGGCAGTCTAACACAACACAGAACTTTAAAAAAAAAGTTAGGAAAACAGAATGTAATCATGAACAGCATTTTTTTTTTAAATCGGCGCTCTCTGTTAAGCCGGCGACAAGTGCGGGAAGGCGATTCCATTCCAGTGATGACGTAGGTATAAAAGACTGATGAATGGTTCATGTCTGACAATGAGGGATACCTACTTTCTTTGGTGATCGACACGAGAGGAGACATAAGATGGTTCTGTTAACAGAAGCTGACGTAGTGTTGGGTTATGATGATATACAGTGGCGTACCAACTTGTTTTTGAGGGGGGGAGGCAAACCAGACCCCCCCCTCCCCCTACCAGGGCCGGGGGGCGGTGCCCTTGGCATCCCTTGGGCGCCGCCGGCTAGTGTTTGCCCTGTCCATTGGTGGCTGCTTTAGGGGGGGGGGGGGGGGGCAAAACACATGCCTTGCCCCACCACTCTGAGAGCTGAGGGGGGGGGTGGGGGCAAGCGCCCCCTTGACACCCCCCCCCCCCCCCCCCGGGTTGGTACGCCCATGATGATATATCTTGTGATACAAACACAGTCGAGCAATTTTTCTACGGAGGGAGAGGTCAGGCAAGCTTAAGGTTATTTTCATTGTTGACACGCCAGAAGTGCGGTGATAGTTATGCAGTATGAAGCGAACGAAACGATTTGGAACCGCTTCCAGCGATAATGCAAGTGTACTCCGCACTAAACTCGAGGCAGCGTACTCCAGTTTAGTGCGGACCAAGCATTCGTAGAAAAAATGTTTTAGGGACAATTGTGGACGGGAGAAGTTTCTTTTAAGGAAGCCCAGCATGCGATTGGCAGTATGAACAACATATTAAATATGAGCGTTCCATGAGAGGTTGTTAGCAATGTGTACACCAAGATATTTAAATAAAGATACAGAGTCCAGTGCAACATTTTCGATGTAGTAGGACGGGCAAGTGCTATTTACATTTGCTGATATTGAGCTTCATTTGCCATTTACCGCACTAACAGGAAATTTGATCAAGATCAGTTTGAAGTGATTGGACATCAATATCATTAGTAATTTCAGAAGACATAACACAGTCGTCAGCGAACATACCAATTGATGATGAGGCATGGAAGGGGAAATCATTAATAAAGAAAAGGAATAAAAGAGGGCCTAGTACAGAACCTTTGGGTACACCAGGGGTCACCGGTGAGGGTTGAGAGTTAATGCCGTCAACATGAACAAATAGGGAGCGAATAGTAAGAAAGGGGTTGATCCAAGCTAATACATAATTATTAATGTTAAGAGAACTGAGTCTATACAAAAGACGCCTGTGTGAAACCTATCAAATGCTTCAGAAAAATCTAAGAATATGCAGTCGACCTGAGATGAACGATCAAGGACTGAATAAAGATTATGAGTAAGTGTTAATAGTTTCGACTCGCACGAGAATAGTTTTCTGAACCCATGTTGAGCAGGGGTGAAAAATGCATGGTAATTAAGAAAATCGACAATATGGGTATAGATTATGTGTTCTAAAATTTTGCATAGGATACTTGTTAGTGGTATCGGGCGGTAAATATTTGAACATGATTTATCGCCATTTTTATGAATAGGAATAACCTTCCTCACTTTCCATTCCTCGGGAAGTGTCCCAAGCTCAAGTGATTGCCGGAAGATTTAGGTTAGGATAACAAAGGAATACATTTAATGTTGTTCAAAAACATAGAGTTAATATTATCAACGCCACACGATGAAAAAAGTTTAATATTGTCAATTAATTTTATAACACCGGCACATTCTATATCAGTAGGATTCATGACAAAATTACGACCTTGAGAGAATTCTGGATAGCATGAATTATTTACACTCGAGAAGGACTTCGTGAATACATTGTTTAATGTAGATGCGCACTCATTTGTCGCTATCATTTCACCATCAGCATTTTTAAACTTTAGTGGAGGTATCTCAGAAGGATTGACAACATTCCAGAACTGCCCTGGATAGTTCAACATAGAGGGCAAACTACAGTTAAAAAAACGGTGCTTTGCTTCGGCAATTGATGCTTTATATACAGCAGCGGCAGAATGATATGCTGCCCAGCGATGTTGGACGCTCGACTGCACTGAGAACTTCGCAGCACGAAAAGGTTGTTTCTTTTTGTTCAAGTCTTCTCAGCGTTGCATTGAACCAGAGGGATTTAGTAGAGTTCCGTACAGTACGCATACGCATGTAGTTTTTGAGAGGGAACAAACTTTATCTTTAAATAGGACCCAGTTCACTCCAACTGAAGGCTCAGAAAAAGCCACGCAGGTAATCATTCATAAAAATACTCAATTCATTGTTGATGGCACCAAAATCCGCTCTGGCATAGTCGAAAATACGCTTCACTTGTACAAAAAAAACGACATTCCGGAAAATTAAAAAAACAATTTTAATAAAGAATTATCACTGAGACCGGGCAGGTGCGTGATGTGTGATATGAGCTCGGGTGATGTCGTCAACACAAGATACAATACCGTGGCTGAGAAGTTGGTTTTTTGAGTAGATAAACTAAAAGGATCGCAAAAGTTTAAAAAATCATTGAAATCAACGGAAAAAGTGCTCTGGTGGGGAAAGTTGTTCGACCACGTGAAATTTGGATAATTAAAGTTTCGTAATAAGACGATAGGAAAATTTGGGTAACGAACGGTGATTGTGTTGACGGCATCGTCAAAATGTGGAACAAAAGTACAGTTCCTTGCAGAAAGGCGATAGCAAACGCCCAAAATGTACTTTCATGGTCTAAACGAATGCAAACCCATACTATATCTCTAACTCGGTGACTACGTCGATAAGGAAAGAAGATATATGATTAGCGACAGGCGATGAAAACGCCTTCGCCCGTTTTACCATTTCTATCTTCCCAATAAATGTTGTACTTTCATTGACAATGCAAAACTTCACTGTCACGAACTTTACTTGAAAGCCAAGTTCCTGCTAGAACTACAAAACTAGCACATGATGAATCAATCAGTGAAAACAAGTCATCTCGCTTATTGTAACACTTCTAATATTTGTAAACAGGAATGACAGATTCATACTAAATGAGGGTTGATTGCGACCACTACCCCTCGCGACATGCTATGACACAGATGTTGAAAGAAACTGCAATAAGGTGAGCTGGCGGGCTAGTTGGTCGTTCATCATTAGTAAAATAGCGCAAAACAACAAGGAAGAAAGGGCGTAAGTTTCTTTCTTTTAAGCAACAGCATCAGTAACTTCTTGCTTCTTTCTTATCCTCCTTTATAGACTGTATTAAATGTCAGTTGTCAGTTAGCGCCCTTCCTGTCTATCTCGCCCTTTCTTCCTTGTTGTTTTGCGCTATTTTACTAATCACAGATGTTGAAGGATTTGTGTTTTCATTTCTTTGGTTATCTGCGCTCGCGGGTACAAGTACTGCGTTATTACGACGGGTTTGTCGAACGCCGAAGATGAACGGATCGTAGAAGTAGCAAGCTGGACCAATGAAAAGTTTATTGTAACGTAGCTTGAAGGTTGTGTTTTGGGAGGTGCAAATTCAAAAGGCTTTTTCCTTGCCTGACGTGTCGCGAGACAGAAATCTTCATTCACGGAGGTCCCAGCTCTCTTAAGCTGGGACCCAGCTCTCTTAAGCTGGGTCCCAGCTCTCTTAAGCCTCGTGTGGGAGAGTAAAACCTTGTCTCTGTGTTTAGACAACGTAAATTTCACAATGAAAGGTCTCTTTCGGCTATCCGAGAATGATCCCAATCTGTGTGGTCGTTCAGTGCACTCAGGGGCTGCTTCTGTTTGAACTGAACGAGAGAGGAGGTCGATCATTTTCCTTTCTGTTTCTGTCCATGTTTCAGATCATGAGTCGCCTACCCTATGAAAAATTAAGTTCGAGCGCCTCGATCTGTCTTCGAATTCGTCCAGACGAACATGTAAAGCAGTGTTATGCTCTTGCACATTGGTTATTACTTCTCGCGCTTCTACGAGCTCTTCCGAAATCGGTGTTTTTTGTTTGTTTTTTTTCAACGGTGTCAATCCTTTTACCAATGTCTTCCATTTTATTTTCAAGTGTTGTTTGGTTTGCTTTGATTTTGTTAACTGTTTGAATTAGTATAGCCTGTCCGTCCTCTATATTTACAGAGGGCGCAGAAAGATCTTGAAGAAGTTTTAACATATTACTGAACTGTAACGCCAGAGGTTCTGACATCGGGCCTAGGTTTACCCCGACGTCACCGGCTAGCAACAGTAAAACTGAGCGCATAGAATATACACACTCGACAAGAATGCACAACAGTGTGCCGCGGCATGGCGGAAAAACAAGGCCAAGAGCATTGCTCTTAAATTTAAAAACGTGTTTTTTTTACTTACCTGTAGAACGACAGGAAAGTGGTGAAGTGAAATGCTGCGAAGGCTTGTGCCATGCCTATTGACGAGATCCGGATCGGTGGTGCCCTGTATAGTTGGTGGCGCTTGAGTCGGGGCCGCCGCTGACGACACGAACACGATGTTTACGTGGACCACTTGGGAAAGATGTGGCTCCGACGTCGCCGATGACGAAGCAGTTGTCCCGATTACGTGGCCGTTTGATCACTAATAACAATGCGGAAGAAAGAACGGCTCTAAATGTAAAGTTTAATTATCAACTTTTAGAGCTGAGCTCTTAGGCGCCCGTTTTCCTATTGAGCAGCGTCGGTGTAGGTGTCGGTGTCGGCATCGGCGTCGGCGTAGCCGCGCGAGTTGCATTATGAGACGTTTCCCCGCCAACTTTAGCGGGTTAAGTTCCCCCGCTAAATTTAGCGGGGAAATTGACGCCACGTAGCCTTGACACCAATTCATTTTCGCCACTAAATATAATAACAATAATAAAAATGTTTATTTTCCGTCAAAACACAAATTACAGAGGTAGACCGAGGAAAGAGCTGCATCATGCAGCTTTTTTCCTAGGTCTCCGATGGATTGGCGAGACGGACACTGACGAAGAAACTAGACGTTTAATAAGGCGAACTTGTGCCAAAACAGAAAAGTAATAACAGGCTTCGAGGCGAGCGTCGATGACGGCGAAGTGGCAGGATCTAGCGCTGACGAAAGACTAAGGGCCTACGGCCACTCGTAGCACGTTTTGTCGAGAAGGGAAGTTTCGCAAAAATTCGAAAATTCGATCGATAGGATCCGAAAATTCGACCGCTAGGGTTCGGAATTTTCGGTTTAAACTGATAAAAGTACCCCAAATTCATTTTTGGAAATTCGGTTTTAACCGAAAAAGGTTTGTTTTTAGGTTCGTTATTTTCGAGTTAAACAGATAAAAACCGATAAAAGTACGTCGAATCCATTTTCTAAAATTCAGTTTTAACCGGAAAAGGTTAATTTAACCTTCCAGTCGTACCGCAGAGCAGGGGCGAAAAAGTGGAACGGCAACGTCTATCGAAACGTGCCCGTATATATGGGATACAAGGATGCCATCACGGCGTTTTGGTTTAATGTGCTCATCATCGATCGGAACGTGAAGTCCTTAATGCCCAATGACTTCGCCATGTACGAGCATGTTTTCGAACTCGTTGTAAGGAAAACAGACTTGATGCAAGTTCTGCATGTCGTGCTGTGCTTCGAAACGTCGCACCGTCTCTCTTTTGGCAGTCACAATTGGTTGATTGACCGATTTTGGCTCAAGCAGCGCTTCACCTCCTCAGCCCGCCAGTGTCCAGTGTTAGCGTTGAGAGGGCATTCCCGAAGCTGAGGGTCATATTAACAGGAAAGAAAGAGTGCGGATCAACGAGGAGAACCTCGAAAAGTACATGAGTGTGTACTATAATAAGATCACGTTATCCTGATATACACAAGGTAAAGTTCTATGTTTTTTGGGCATAGGCTTTATATCCGACTTGTTCGTATTTCTGTGATTTTTTTTTTTTTTATGTGATTTTTTCTTGATTTTTTTCTTTTTTCAATATATCTGTTCCGTTATTCTTTGAGTGATCACAAACATAAGAGCTACAAAGATCATCGTGTCCGGTGTGCGCTGGTGTTTATTTTATATTCACCGAAAAAAGCCGGTAAACTTTTGTGAACATAAATATACGCCGAAAAAAAACGAATATTTAATTTTAAACTAAACAGCGAAAAATGTAATCCGAATTTTGAAAAAAATAGAAATCGAAAACGCGGAACCTTAAATATAGGTGACGACGCATTGTGCAGTGAATCACAACGACGTCAGCATCTGCCGGGAGACGTGTGTGTAAGAGATGGTTTATAAACGGTTGTGTCAAAAAAGATTAGTAGCTGCGTTGGAGCCGTCTTGTGTTTGTCCCTTTCCTCGTCTGTCGTCGCCGTTTTTTTTTTCTTTTCAAATATGTGTAACATCAATCAGGTCGGCTGTTTACTCAGTATTTTCTCAAACATCTCAACTGATGCTGGCATTGTTGCATGTTCATCGTTATATCTCTCATCTGTTCACCCGTTGTCGGTGTTTGTGTGCGGCATTTCAGTGGTCAGCAAATTTGGTCGTCGGGTTGCTTCGCTGGAAGCGGACTTGATGTACCTGGGGTTCTGCCTAAGAAGATGGTTCGCCGACCAGGAAAGGTACATGTTTATATCGTCGGGAGGAGGTACTTAAGTCCTATCAGAACGGACGCACAATGGAATTCCAGGAACCTCTGTAGCAGTATGAGTCGTTTTGGATTGTACTGCGAGGAGACGAATTTCGTAGTTCAAGCAAGTACAAATTTTTGAAGGGTGGCAGGAAAAGAGGAAGGGTTTTTGTTATACAGCAGAAAAGAGGCATTAAGGAAAATGGAGCTCGGTTTTGCCCAAGAAAGTTCCCAGAAAAGCAAGAATGGGCAGGAGAAAGTGTGTCCGGAGTAATCAATCAATCAATCAATCAATTTTATTTACATAATCAGATAGTGATGTGAGCTGCAGAGGCAAAAAGTCAAAACAGTTTTGACTTGACAAGGCATCTGCAGCCTTACAATTGGCGTACGGTAACAAAAACAACAGCAACCAGGGAAATCCAAACAGTGACATGGGATGGCAAAAAAGAAAAACACTTATATGATCAACATTTACATAGTGCATTTTGCTGCTAGAGGAAGAATTGCGTCCTTTTGCTCAAAGAGCGAGAGTATAAAGTGACTGGGTGTATACAGGAAACAAAATATATAAAACGGACGTATTTACAGCTCAAAAAGACAATTTACTTTTTTATATTTGAAAAGAAAGTTTTCGAATTTCATTTAGATGAAGGTTTTCAATGCTTGAAAAATTATGTTTTTCAGCCTTATTTAAGACAGACGGAAGATTACACCTTAACATTTGAAACCCACACCTAGTGCGATTTAATGGCATTTTCCAGCGCTCCCTTTCCCTAACGTCATGAGATTTGGAAATGCAAGTTGAACTCAAAATACAAGTAAAAATGGTTTATTACATCAAAGGTTGGATCTATATCGTGTGAGGAAAGTATACTCATATAAATCAAGAATAGATGTTAAATGCAGCTCCTTGAACAGAGGAGGCGTGTGTATGTCAAAAGACACAATTCGTAATGTGCGAACAGCCTTTCTTTTCTTTTTTTTTTCCTCTTTGAGCGATATGCAATTTATTTAGGTTGGACAGGGCTGTAGTGCTCCACACCAAGGTACAGTTATTTAAAGGGGGTCAAAAAGAATTTTATATATGACCAATTTTAAATGACAAGGCAGTATATTTTTGAACTGGTACAATTTGCCAAGCACTTTGGAAAGTTTTTTAGCTGTATTGATAATGTGTTCATTCCAAGACATGTGGCTGTTAGAATAAACTCCAAGCGTTTTCACATTTTGAACCAGTTCAATTTGAGAGGGGCCAAGAACAATATTAAAAGTGGAACTAACATCTCAATTCTTAGGTCTAAAAAGGACCGCCTTACTGTTGCTCATATTAATTTATAACTAGTTTACTAGACTACATTCAAATACCTTCTGTAATGTGGCGTTGGTTTCATACACCAGGTCTTCTATTACAGTGCCTGAAAAAAAAATAAGCTAGTATCATCAGCATAAATGATGGAAGAGGGGGTCCTACTGATGTTAACTATATCATGTTTATACAAGTTAAATAAAAGAGGGCCTAAGATACTACCTTGTGGTACTCCAGCTCTGATAGGTTGAACGGAAGAATTTCGACCATTTATTACAACGCATTGCTGCCGAAATTTAAGATAGCATTTTATAATATCGAGTGCTGCGCCACGGACTAAATAACATTGGAGCTTTTTTGTGACAGACGTATGATCGATACGGTCAAACGCTATAGAATAATGTATAAAAATACCTACACTTATTTTTTTTCTTCGAAAGACTTTAAAATTCGCTCCTCCTCTTGTAACAATAATTCCGTTGATCCCCCTTTGCGAAAACCGAACTGGGAGTCTGTAATTATTGCAGATTTTTACAGAAACTTGTTAATTTATTATGAAAAATATTTCATGTATTTAGAAAACACAGGTAGTATTGATATAGGTCTCTAGTTTCAAAATTCGTTTTTGTTTCCGCCTTTAAACAAAACAATAACTTTTGCAATCTGCCTTTTTATAGGAAATACACCACTTGACAATAAGGCATTCATAATATGTTCTAAAACGGGTGCCAATACGTCTAATACATACTTAGTTGGCTTGATCTGGAAATCATTTGCGACAGAGGAGTTACTGTTTTTAAATGACAACATCGTGTAAAATACATCTTGTTTGTCTGTTGACAAAAAATGCATGGTGTTGATTTCTAGCTTTCACGAAGACCATTAATAAAGGACTATGTATGCTACTTACAAGATTTATTAGACACATGTTAAAAGCTTCTGCGAGAGCTTTTCCCTGTAATGTTACACATTCTTTAGTTATTTCTTGTACGGCTGTCTGAAACGGACAACGTTTTAACACTACGTTTAACTGTTTCCATACCAGATCTGTTCTTTTCATACATGTCTCATTAAATAAATTATAAAAATATGTTTGTTTAGTTTGACAAAGAACCTTAGTAACTGCATTTCTGCATTTTTTAAAAAGAGCAAGATCTTCTGGGGTTCTTGTTTCAAGAAACGTACTATACAGTTTATTCTTTTTTATTAATAAACTTTAAGCATTTTCTAGATAGCCGTCGCTTGCGGTTTTTTTTACCTTGTAAAGAATTTTCGTATATCTTCTTGAAAGTATCTCAAATTCAATATACGCTTCATCAGCAGATGTAGTGGAAAAAACCGAGCCCCAATTTGTATTTGAAATAGTTTCACGAAACGTTTCTAACGTGGCGAAGTTTATGCATCAGACCCTAATAGTCTTTCTGTTTTCATTCTCCAACTCCATTTTCTGGTTCGTTATATTATTTATCAACATGAATATGGGTAAATGATCACTTAAAATATATTCTAGAACACCAGCACTAATACAACTTACATCTTGATTTGTCACAAACACATCAAGCAATGTGGTTGATGACAATGTGACATGAGTAGGATAATTTATAAAATTACAAAAGTGATTTGATGTAAGTAGAATAAAAAAAGTCGTCTCTGACACGCGATTCTTCGAGTAAGTTTATATTTAGCTCTCCAACAAGAAAAAGTTTACATCTGTCCTCATTTGCAAAACAAAAAAGTTATTCTAGAACATTAAAAAAAGATTAAAACATTTCCACCTGGTGGACGATAGAAAACCGAGTAAATACAGTCTTTCTTCTGACGCAGAGTATCTGCTAGTTGGGAGTCATGATGCTGCAGTCAGGAACAACTTCAAGGCCAGAAAAATTATTTTGTGACGAGACACCTCCACTTCGCCTGTAATCTCGATTTAAATAAATATGATTGTATCCAGGTAATAAAAAAACAGTCACAAATATACCATGCTTCAGTTAGCATAATAATATCCTATGACGTTTAAAAGCAATCAAAAGTCCACATTAGGCTGTCTTTTTTATTCCCAGCAGTTTGCACGTTTAGATGAAAGAAGCTTTTCTTAGTTATCATTTCATTGAAATCTCATATAAAAAAAGATTCAACTGATAAAGCGTTACAACACCAAGGTCTCCTGCCATAACAAAACATACACACAAAAAAAAAAATAGAAAACAGCAATGTTTAACAAATCAGCCTCAAGTCATCCTCATGTATTATTGAAATAACAGGAGTGTCAACCGATTTTTTCGCCAATATCTTGCCGTTTCGGACCCACACAAACCGCCAAAGATGATCACGTTTTTGAGACACTGTCATTCCGACCAGGTTTTTTTAAATACAAGCACAAATGCTCATTCACAAATACAAGAGCATCCAATGACAGATTTAGGTCGTGACACGAAATTCGCTTTTTCTTAGCCTGATACAGGACACTGCCTCGCTTAATCGAGTGCGTGGAGCGTACAATGATGTTGCTTTTGTCGCTATCTTTAGTCGGCACCCAGTGACATGCTTCGACGTCTGCTTTGGCCATCGGTTCACCGATGACATCTCCGAATTTACTTATCAACTGTTCTGCATTTACGATTTTATTTTTTCAGGATACCTTTCGCCTCGATGTTGTTGTTTCGCGTGTACTGTTCGCGGTTTACTAGCCTATTTTCAGCTTCTTTTAAAGCCTTTGTCAGCAGAACCATTTCCGCTCTCATTTCGGTGTTTTCTTTCTTCAGGACAGAGCTTTCGGTCGTAAGTGCAGTCATTTTCCCTCTGAAAGTCTCAAATTCCTTATTTATAACGTCCATGCTATCTTTTATTTTAGTTATCTTTTTTAAATCGTTGTGTATTTCCCGTAACTCTGCCCTGAGATCTCTTTCAAGAGAGTCCCTGAAACCTTTCAGCTCCTGTCTAATGTCTTCTTTGAAGTCACTCAGAAACTTGGCGATATCTTTCGTCATAGCGAAGAGCAGTAGTCAAAGAAACAAAGAACCAACAGGAAAAAAAGTTAAACGACTTCAGCCATATTTGGTACGGATAGTTTGAATGACACATCATCATGAAACAGAGAGTGAGCGCGACTAAACCCGGCCAATACTCAACAGCCTATTTTCGGGCGGAGAGAAAACGAGCTTCGAGCCGCAAATGATGCCTTGGGTAGTTGCGCTCCCATAGGTCACGTTCCAATAAAAACCTCGGCGAGCATAAGTACTTTGTAAGTGTCCCTTTAAAATCAGGTTGGTCGGCGGGGTTGGTACTTTTTAAGGTCGTAAACGGGAAAGTGTGTGTCGGAACATGTTGTAATGCGTGCATTATGACGTCACCACAACATGCTGTGACGTCACCACAACTGCGTGCATGTTGTGGTGACGTCTGACTTGGTGCGTCTGAAGGCCGGTAGTGCGTCGCCTCTAAAAACAAGCAAATGGGAATAAACGTCGCAGCTGTGTTTCAGACCTGTTTGTGTGCATGTTGCCCAAGTTTTTGCTTCTAGTCTCGGGTATTCATGATATTGGCAGCTCACCCGCTCGCCTGCATCTTCTCCGTTATTTGAGACATACCTCCTCCATCATTTGAGAGTGCACTTCGTCTTGTCTCCTTCCTTGTCCCTGTTCATTCGGCTCTTGTGGTTTAGCACGTGGGACTACTTGTACCGGGGTAAGGGACAAAACAAAGCCCCTCTCACACAGACACCTGAAATGCTCTCTACTTAATACACCCCCATTGGTTCCAAAACGCTAGAGAATTTTCTTACGGTGTCTTATTCGGTTTAATACGAAATGCCAACGTAAAGTCTATGGTGCGCGCTCGCACCTTTGGCGTTTAAGTTTTAGGAAACCGTTTTTGCGTATCCGATGGGTACGATGGGCCCTCCGGCAGGAACTGTGCATGTGCGAGTCTTCTGCGCATGCGCAGTTCGTACCGGAGGGACCATCGTACCGTATCCGGCGTGCAAAGACGGTTCCCTAAAAACTCCCTATATACAGTACATCGGCTCCGAAACGACAACTTAACGGCTCGGACGTCACACGCAGCTGTTGCTGTGTTCCACCTTACGGAGTGCGTATTTAACGAAGAATGTGTTATTGAAAACTACGCCCTTTTACGGTCAATTTGAAGATACTGCAAGGTCGCATGCACAAAAAGGCTCAATAAAAATGAGATTTCTATGTCAATTGTATACAGTCTCTTGGAAGTGAGTATTATATCAGTTATAGAGTTGCCAGCTTGTTGATGCTTTTTTGTGGACGCCACTTCGCTGTACTTTCGGATCGACCGTGAGATGGCGTACGTTATGAATGGGTCTCTATTTATTTATTTATTTAAATACCCTCAAGGCCAATCGGCATTAAAGAGGGGAGTGGGAGTCACAAAAGAACACACAAAAGGAAACAAAAGAGCAGAGTGCATAAGGCATCATGGCGGCTCAGGACACTAAAGAGTGTTTAGAGCATGTTTTAACATTTGGGTATCATTAATATAAATTACAGACGCCGGAAGGTGATACCATTCCAAAGAAGTTTTAGGGACGAATGATAGTAGAAATGCGTTGGTATTACATTTACAAATTCCAACTTTGAGGTGATGATCGATGCGAGGTGAAATGTAGAACAGTGCGATGAAAAGACGTTGCTTTAAGTACGGGTTAGCATGATAGATCTTGTGAAAAAGACACACACGAGCAACTTTACGTCGGAGAGAGAGGTTAGATAGGGACAAGGTGATTTTCATGGAGCTCGTAGCAGTCTCTCGCGACGCACTTCTGGGCCGGCTTGCTAGAGCAGCGTCTGAAAGCACTGGAAAGGCTGGAGCGCGCAAGCGTCTTGAGACGAGGTTGCTGGTGCGCTGGTTTTGACAGCGCTTTTTTTTTCCCATTCTCCTCCGAGTCGTTGCTTCTAGCACGCCTACCCTGGTAACGTGCTCCTGTATCGGAAAGCGTTGAATGTAGCCTCATAGTTGGGCCGTAACTCGCGCCCTCCTCGGTAACTGGGTGACTGGTGAGGGGTTGGTCAGTGACTAGTGGTGAGTGATTGAGTGACTGGGAACTTAATTCCAGACAAACGCCGTCGCAGCTCTGTTGTCCAATCTGTTTCCGCGATGGACTCCGGTCGGCGACATACCAAATCCAGCTACAGAATAGACCGATCTCACTACGAGTTCGGAGCGTGCGTGACGCCTTCATAACTTAAGTTCATGGGAGGCAAATGGCGGTCCACGAGAAGGCTCGCGTGACGTCTCGTGCTCTACAGCCCCGGACCTCCATCAAGGTTGCCGCACCTGCTGAAAAACTAATGATCCCAGGATGCATTGCGGCAGCGGAGGCGTGTGTCAAACTGCCTGGTGAGATAGGTACAGTGTTACGTAGGAGGTGATGACGGAGCGTGCAAAGTTGAATGTTTTAGAGCGCAGCTCGTAGGCGCCCGTTCCCGGCTTGAGCGGCGTCACCGTCGGCGTAACCGCACGTTTCATTATAGGACGTTTCCCATAATGACGTCACCAGTGACGTCACCGCGTGTTGCATATTGGGTAAATTTCCCCGCTAAATTTGTCGAAAAAATTTCTCCGCTAAATATAGTGCGGAATTTTTCCCGCTAAATTTAGCAGGAAATTTAGCGAAAATGTCCCGCTAAATGTGAAGGAAGGAGGAGAGGAGGAGAGGAGGAGGGGAGGGTACGAATGAGAACGTGGGGTATACCCTGCTTTACGTACCCTTACCAACCCCTCCTCCTCAAGAGCTAATAAGCTTTAATTCGGCGTTACAGGGAATTGTAAACTTCTTTCATTTTTTCAGCTCGCGTTCTGGTCACGCCATCTCTCTGAGCCGCATATGTAACATTTTAGGACGTTATTTATAGCTGCGTTGTTAAACATATCAATATAAACAGTTTTGTTCTTCATGTCCAGCATTGTTTTCAAAAGGTTCTCTCGTGCGCTAGAGAGCTCGTCAAACTTTATCATGATTTGGTTTCAACCGCTGAGAGGGAAGGTGAAACCCGCATGCTATTTTTTCTTGATTTGTTCAAAGCCTTTGGCAAAGTGTTACACCCGTTGTTATCACATAAACTGAGGTCCCTAAGCCTCGACGAAAACGCATAACGATGGATTAAAAATTATCTGTTTGAAAACAAAAAGCAGCGTGTTATATTTACTGGTGCAGAATCTGATTTTATTTATGCTATATCTAAGTGCCACAAGAATCAGTGCTGGGACCTTTTTTGTATTTATTAATGAAATAGCAATACACATTGCCTCGACCTTAAGGCTAATCGCAGACGAATGTGTTTTGTGTAGCAGTGTACATAAGGCAAGTGAGGTTGTTCTTTATTTCCAATTAGACTTATATACTTATATCAGAGGTGGTCAGGCTGACCCGGCCTAAGAGCCGCATACAAAACCACGAACTTTCAAAGAGCCTCATATGGAAGAGAGAAGGCAGACAAAGGGGCGGGGGGGGGGGGGAGCAAACTTTTGTTCAGAGCAATAAACGAAATTCAAACTACTTTCAATCTATCTGAGTCAAAAGCAGTCCAACTGTACATAAGGTAGCAGTAGCACAAGACTAGCAAACAGCAGCCTGTCTTTCGATATAAAAAAAAACGTTCCATTTCTCTTTTTGGGAAAGTGCTCGTGCGACCGGGAGGGAGGCGGTTGGGGTGGGCCCCCCCCCCCCCCCCCCACCCCAACCGCCTCCCTCCCGGTCGCACGAGCACTTTCACCTCCACTACACCCCGGGGGGGTGTAGTGGAGGGAGTCGCGAGTTGCACTTTCACCCGTGAAGAGCCGCGTGCGGCTCGCGAGCCGCAGTTGGGCCACCCTTGACATATGTTATAGATATGATTGAAGTCTTCGAAGTTGCACTTGAATACTGAAAAGTCTGTGCAGGTTATTTTTGGGACGAAACGGAATCCCTTCCCCATCGTACTATTTTATTTCTTATAAATCATCGTGCATTACAACTAAGTTGAAATATCAGGGGATTACTTTGTCAGACATCCGTTATTTTAATTTTCATGTCCCCAGACTAAGAAAAAAAAGAAAGATATGGTAGCCGAACTTTAAACTTTTCCATTCGAAACTTACTTAGGGCTCCAGGAAATTTTAAAGAAAAATTACTGATTGCTGTTTCGTAAGACAGAAAATTGAATATGCGTGTTTCTCTGGGATCCGCATGAAAGTGCCATGTAGACAAGTTAGAACTCCAAAGCTGTGCAACGTGATTTGTATCGGCAAATTATAGTCAAATGCAAGTGTAATAAAAATTAAACATTTAATTAAAAGAAACTCTAGCCTCAAGACGGAAAAACATTTCGGCTGAGGATCTCCCTACCGAAAAAAACCAGCTTAAGGTGGATTATGGAACTGGAAAATTTAACTGGATTTCTAGGTGGAAACCTGATATCCAGTTTGCAGACAATGGTCTGCAAACTGGAATTCAGGTTTCCGGAAAAAAATCCAGTTAGATTTTCTTGTTCCATAATCCACCTTAAACTGTTTTTTAGGTAGGGCTATTATCATTTTTTAAATGATTTAACGGGGATTGTTAAAAGTAAGTACTTGAAATGCTCAATTACGTCATAAGTAGCAGAGACCAGTCGAGAAAGATACAACAAAAAAATACTATGTTGTACAGAGTATAAAAAAATTGATTTTTTAATGAAACAATTCACTGAGTAGAACAAGTTTCTGAGGCCATTTGATGCATATTGAGAGGGGACCTTTTCTTTAGGGAACGTGCGCCCGATTTTTCTTCAAAGTTTTGCTGTTTACCTTTTTTATGTTTTTTTATTCTTTGTGATAACCTTTACTGTATATTCTATTACTATGATACGCTTTTAGAGGTGTACCCGCTATACTGCTTAGGGTGCTGCAGGCATTTTCTACAGCTAATTACATAAGTAAGTACAAAAAAAAACACATGAACATGTTCGTTTTGTTAATTTCTATTTTTGGCAGACACTCGTAGACGCTAATCTGATCACAGCGCACAAAAGACAACACACCATCAAAACAGATCCACACAAAGAAACAACACTCACGCAGCACTGATTGTCAACTCTGGTATATATTAATCATCATGTTCGTTATCTTTTACTCTTACGCACTAAAAAGAAGAAAATTAAAATTAACCAAGGGTCAACAGAGAAGGAAAAAAAGATAAAGAAAAGGAAAAGGAGAGAAGATAAGGAAGAAAAAGGAGTCAAGAAGTTAAAATACTATGGCGTGTCATCTTTTGTGCGCTGTGAAGTATTAGCATGATTAACCAACTCGCCCATGCTGAAGTATTGCCTCGTACACGACCATGGCTTTGTACGTAGTCGCATCTTGTGAATTCTAGCCGACGATAAAGCACTGATTTGTCCCAAAGCGGGGGGGATCGGTGGCCGAGTGGGCTAGCGCACACCAGCTCGGAGCACGTGGAGCGAAAGCTCGCGCTGCAGAACCCAGGATCCTGGGTTCAATCCCCACCCCTGCCCGTTTCGATCTGGATGAGCATCGTACCGGCGTGCGGTCGTGTATCACTACTGCGTGGTGCACGTTAAAGACCCCAGGCTAGCAGTTTGTACTGCACTGGCTAAATTGCTCATCTACAGCTGGGAGACTCGTCGCCCCTGTGAGGCAGACCAAGTTCTAGGCTGTATAAACATACACACAACCCAATTTTTTTTTTGTCCCAAAGCGTGGTCGCATGTTGCAGACTTGCACGTGCAAGCTCGCGTCCTTTAGCTATTAGCGGCGAGATGTTTTGGTGGTGCCCTCCTATGGTTCCCTTATGTGACGTCATTACCTTGCGAACAACGAGTTCGATTGTGTTTGTAATTAGCATGCTGGATGCCTGAAATCATTGCGCTCTGAAACCTACACTGCCAACACCACCAAAACTGAAGTTCTTTTAATACTCCTATTTCCGTCGATGATAATCCTTTGGTGACGTCATAGTTGGCGTTTGGCCAATCGCGGAAGGCCGATCACAGCGACGCTTTCGATCGCACACGTCACCGATGGAGCCTGGAAAGCGTATGCGACTGGCGCGTGGACTGTGCTACCCCACCCATGCATCAAACGTGGTCCTCAATTAGGCAGCAATTGACGTCACAGGAGTCGGAGTGCCATGCTGCCGAATGCCGCGATCCTGGCGGTGTCTCGTAGAAGTGTTGGCGCAGATGTTGAGTGGAAAGGGGTGTCACCGGGGTCGTTAGCCTTGCCCTCGCGTCTTTTTAATTGCTTGAATGTCTGTCGACTTACATAACTATCAGCTGGCAGCCGGCACAGCTGGCGAGCGGCGTTGGCAGGAGTATGGGACATGGCTGGGCCACTGGATGCTGAACGCAGGTTTTTTTAGTCGATGTGAATGGCATGCACCCGACTAAAGTACGCTCTTTACACGTATCAAAGAAGTATTCTTAGAGCCCGAATAAACTGCGAGCAAAGCGAGATTTATTCAGTTTGTTTCAAGCTTCGATAAACAAAACCCCACACACAACGGGGCCGGGTTTCTGCGGTGCTTAGCTACAGACTACGTCGAAACGCATAGCATATGGACGTTAATAAAATAGCGGAAACTGAACAGGAACAAAGAGGCACGCATACGACAAGACCGCCCCGTTCTGTCGCATGTGTGCCGCTTCGTACACTCTAAAAAAAGCCTGTGCACCTACTTCCCCGCAGAACACTTGGAGAGCCAATCACCACAACTTACGAGGGCAGCTCAGCGAATGACGATGCCGAAACATCTGTTTAGACCAAAAAACGCAGTCTGAGTTGTGACATTTAGCAATGCAAGCGTGACGTTTTGTATTGCTTAATGTCACAACTCAGTCTGCGTTTTTTTGTCTAAACATATGTTTCAGCATCGTCATTCGCTGAGTTGCGCTGATTGGCTCTCCGATTGTTGTGCGGGAAAGTAGGCGCACGGGCTTTTTTTAGAGTGTAGTTGTTTGATAGTTTATTAATGCCAAGTATGTCGCAACTTGCCCAATCAAAAGTCGTGTTACATATTGTCAGGGATGGAAAAGAGCTCGACAAATGGAAACTAAAAATGAAGGTTTAATCGGCGAACTTGTGCCAAACAAAATAAAGAACGACCTACTAGGCAGCAGGAAACCGGGTGGCGATTTGGCGACGTAACAACACGCGAGAGCAAGGGCCCTAATCTGGACACTTGCTGGAAAAGTCGCCGAGAATTTCGGCGGCTGTGATTGGCCGGCGCCAAGGGCAAGTGTGGCGTTGACCAATCTCGGCCGCAACATTTCTCGCCGTCGTTATCTCCAAGCGTCTAGCTTAGGGCCCCAAGAGTGACTAGACAAGATCGCGGGCAGCTCCTCATCTATTGCGCGTCGGCATCGCGAAAACTCGGCCCAGAAGGTTCCAGCATCGAAAACTTGGGTTGGGGGGTGAGAATGATCAGGCACTTTCTAGAGCAAGAAACTGGGGCGAAATAGTAAAAGTTACGCCCCGAGTAAGAATAAATGCGAATCTTTTATACTTCGTTTCAGCTTCGGTCCGAGTGCGGCCTATGTTACGAGCCGAAGGGCCAATCATACTGCGCAAAAAGCGCAGCGTCTTGGCGTGCTCTCTGCGCTTCAGAAAACTAGCCACTAGCCGGCAGAGGAGCACGCACAGAGAAACGGCGAATACCGGCTGGTCCTATCAACTGTAGAGAGCACGCCATGACGTTGTGCAGCTTTCGCTGTTTAATTGGCCCTTCGGCTCATAACACCGGCCGCGCTCGGACCGAAGCTGTAACGAAATATAGAATACCGTGACCGGGCGCTGCTTGTTCGGGCCTGTGCGCGGCAATATAGCTGTTTCTTCTAAGGATATTCCACCCATAAAATTGGGGCGAACCTGGTTACCTCAATCAGACCCAAAGTGAAAAAGTGGTTATTTTGATTGAATGAAATCGGATTTATTTGTTAAAATTAAACGATTTGATCAAAAACGAGATTAATTTTATTAAAATCACTGCAGCTAAAAATAGTGATTCTTACCAGTAGTTGCATTTGAAACATGGGAGATCAACAGACTAGTCCGTTCGACTGCTCAAACCAACGCGGAAGAATTACTGAAAAATTAAGAGTTAACAACTTCGTATTGAGGCCAAAACTGCGCTACTAGAGCAAAAGCAGCTTCATTTTTAGTTGATGACCAAAGCTGTATCACTTTTTTTTTTTGCGTTCTGCTTTGCTTACAATAGGATATCACGTAAGGGACAAATGAAGTGGAAGGCAGAAGGAAACTTCCACGCTCATATTTGCTCGGAAGTGCACGACATTTTTCTTCTGTTCAGCTTGATATCGCTATTTTTGACTCGGTTATTTTTTATTGAAATGAAACAAGCGTATATACTCATAAAAATGTCATAATATACACGAACTGTAGATACAAGACAATTTTTATATATTTTCCGCGGAAAAATATTCGATATATATCCTTATAACCAAACCTACGTGATTTCAATAAGGAATTGAATAATAAACTAAAACCGAAATAAAGGATTCTAAACAATTGTTTCTCGCACTACTCAGCGCTTTGTCCAAGCAGAAGCAGCCCAGCTTGCTTCTCTGTCTTTAGCCAAACTCTGTTCGCTATTTTCAGGCTTCTGATTGGCGCCACAAACACGCTGGGCTTCAGTGCCCTTACAAAAAAAGGTCTCAACATTCTTTTTTTAATTTTTTTACACTTCTTACTGACTTTCCGGGATCCTACTGAATTCCATTATTAACGCACTTTGTGTTTATTATTGCCAAAACAAAACTTTCAAAAGAAATTATACGGAACTTTGTTTGTAGACTTATTTTAATAAAAAAATTTAAAAGAAGTTTTAATGCAGATTTTTATGGGGATTTCCTAAAGAAATTCAAAAGGAAAAAATAATGAATTGTTTTCTAGGCTTATTCATAAAAAAAATAAAAAAGAAGTTGTAATGACGTGTTTCTGTGGATTATTTTCTAAAAAAATTCAAATGGAAATATAATGTTTTTTCTAGACATTTATGAAAAAATTTAAAACGAAGTTGTAATGACGTTTCTTTGAACGTTATTTTTTTCTTAAAAATAAGCAAACTTATTGACCTTGTTTTCTCTCTTATTTCCTAAAAAGGTAAAACATATATTTTTCTTATTTTATTAAAACATTGCGGACATTTCTTTCTTTTAATTTGAAAGAAAGGTTTGAAGAATTTTTTGAAAATATTGAAAGGGAAACGGCATTTTCTATTGATTATTTTTTCTGTTGACATATTTGTAAGAGTTCTAAGAATGATAGTAGGTTGCTTTGCACGTTTTCTTTTAATGTAGGATACTCTTCTTTTTTTTTTTAATCAGAGGACAAAAAACAACGGACCTTTTTCATCTCCTTTTCCTGTTTCTATTTAATAAAACATTCTGGAAACATGCACGATGTAACAATACAAAATTAAAGTTACGTCCCACGTAACATAAAAGTTCGCTGTGTTTAGCGTTATGTCCGGACGGACCGCTGAAACGCTTAACCTAGCCCCCCTGCCCCTCTCTTTCTCGCCCGTAAAGCGATTACATTTCTTCTAGGAGTTGTTTCTGTGGATGTTGTTTTAGCGACTGCGCCGAATTATTATTGGTACAATGCCTCTTAGTAAGAGACCGACTCCACAAACTTTAGAACACTTTTTTCTCGTTGACAGACCCCCGAGGAGGAGATCGGAGACTTGGAACCTTAATAAGTGCTGAGGTGGTCACCGGCCAAATGATTACCTCCATTATGTAGGCTATATAATGCTCTGGAGCAGTTGGAGGGAATTGAGCCTCCGGCTGAGCAACACTCCCATTGATTTCCCTACTTTCAAAACTCTGACTGACTGACTAGAGGGAATATGATTCCGGTGTTGAGTGTTTCATGGTGTTTTTTGTAATGTGTATTTGTGCGGTGTGTATGTACCACGGGACCACAATTTGCGAAGAAAATCCATGATATAAATTTAAAAAAAAATTCGAATGTTTTTTAACGTTAATCTTAAACGGTTAAATTTTGAACGTGAAACGTCAAAAAGAGTTTAACAAAATTTAAGTAAGAAGGAATTCTAAAAAAATTTATGTGGCCAAGTTTAACTAGGAGTTAAGTAAGTTGTCGAAATAAACTCTAAAAAACATAAAAACGTTTCAAAAATTTTTTTAATGCAATTCCAGAAATATTTAACAGAAATTCAAAAGAATTTAACCACAGATTTTTGTAAGAGTGGGCCGCCACGAACACTTTACTCTTTTCTCTCTGGAGGCATCGCGGAGATTCCCGTAGCAGTTCCTGCAAGCGGATGATGATTATCATAGACCCTTTTCTGAAGTGTGTCTCCTGTTGAGAGCTGTGGAATCCTTGCAAACGGCAGACAAAAACGCGATCTCCTTGCGTTCGATTGCGCCTCGGCTGCTCGATTCCTTGTATAGTGGGAGCGGAAGTGTACCCGCTTGCGCCACTTGCCTCTTTTGCGGTGTCGGTTGGCAAAAAAATATGTCATCACATTTGATAATTCATCTAGCGAAGGTAAACAAATCCCTTGGTGCCGTGGTTCAGTGTCACCACAAGGAGAGGACTGCGCTTGCTAGAGTTTTGTTCCCCTGCGGTCCCGATTTTTGGTTTTGTTTTAATTTATATATACTGCATTTATTGTATTCTGGCACAGTGTTTCCTTTTTGGGAAGATTGCATTGTATGTCGGACCGTCTCCGCGTATTTGTTACCATATACACACAACCGTCCTTCAATTACGAAACAAAGCGCCGTGGGTGAGCGTCGGGTTTATATTGTTGGGGTCGTGGGCTCGAGTCGTAAATTCAGTGTTATAATGTTATTAGAAACGTGTTATCGCAGTGATATGGATTGTTTGGGACATCCCAGTTATGCTTGCTTTCTAATCGTACCACTCGGCGGGTGGTTGATTGTTTTTGCTAGAAAAGAATACATTGAAATGATGATGATGATGATGATGATAATAATAATAATAATAATAATAATAATAATATTATTATTATTATTAATAATAGTTTTATTCCAAGGTGCAAATATACCATTTCAGTTCCCGGACTGATCAAAGCCACAGAGGCTTGTAGGATCAAGTCCACCATTGTAAAATAAAAAGAAGAGTAAAATCATGCATTCACATGGGCATACAAAACATAAGAAGTCACCCGAAATGTCAGTCTTCTTAGGGGGAATGTCAGGGAGAGTAGGCTTGTCCTGTAGATGAGTCACAAAACACACGCACACACACACAGACTTGTTTCACAAAAAACATTAGAAATACAGTACAACACGATCGACTCGCAAAGAGGAACGTGCGATTCGATTGGTCTGTGGATAATGCAATAGTTTTTCATAGCACCAACACACTGTGTACGCTATATTCATCGAAAAAAAAATGTACATGATACAAATACGGTTTTGTTCAAGTCAGACAGGACTTGTTGCACAAGGCCACACAAGCCATACTCAAATGTGAATTATACACCAGGAAGAACAATAAATAGAGAAAAGAATGCTGCAGAAATACCAAAGAGGCAAACTGTTCATCAATTTCTTCAGTTGTTTTTTTGTGCTGGCCTCGATGACGCTCTCTGGAGGTGTGTTAAACATGAAGGGCACACGATACGAGCGAACTCGTTTGCCGTAGCGCGTCACACAACGAGGGGTTACAAAACGTGACGTATGTCGAAGACTTTTATGACTGACGAAGGGGAGCTGGAAATCATTGCTCCAAAGTGACGAAGTACTACACTTTGTACAAAAAGAGTAGAGAAATATGGCATCTGTAGTGCCTCGAAAACATTAATATCAGTCGGAAAATCCCAATTATACCCAACGAAAAAACATGGCCCTCAAAATAATAATAGTAATAATAGTAATAATAATAATAATAATAATAATAATCGTAATAATTGTAGTGGTCGCTATTTGTGAGTTGGTCGAGCTAGTGGCGCCCTCTTAGGGTAGAGGGGCGTGCGTGTTCTTTAGAATAAGTAAAGGGGAGTTCTTCACGAGCAGCCGTCGGTGTCGGATGTCGGATGTCGGATGTCAGGTACGTCTGCTACTCTACTGCATGGGACCGGAGGCCCGACGCTTGCTGCAGTCCTTTTCGCTGTCCGCTGAGGCGCCATACAACGTCGTGGTACGATGTTTCACCGAGCACTTAGTCCACCCCGTGAACGAAGTATACGAATCGTCGCGTTTCCATCGGCCGGTCCAACAAGCGAAGGAAACCGTAGATGCGTTCTACGCGGAGCTGATGCGTCTAGTAAAGCGCTGTAACTATGGCACCCCGGAGGTCGAGGAACGTCTTGTCAGGGATCGTTTTGTCGTCGGTCTTCGGGACTCTCAGCTGTCTGACCGTCTTGGACGTAACCCCAAGCTCACGCTCAAGGACGCGTGGGTACAAGCGCGCCAAGCCGAAGACGCCGACAAAGAAAAGGCAACCAAGGCAGGCACGGGTCAATCTGAAACTCCAGGAGGTCAAGGTGTCAATCTTGACGCGACCAAGCTCGCAGGTCGTCTCAAGCGGCGCGGCACTAAGCCTAACGCCACCAACGCTGCTCACGACCAGTCGTCTCGCGTCTCTACGGGCAGGCCTGGTTCTTGTTTATTCTGCGGACGTTCACCTCATCCTCGTGAGGACTGTCCCGCACGCAAATCGAAGCGTAACTTTTGCCGTAAGCAAGGCCACTTCGCAGAGGTCTGTCTCTCCCGCATGAAAAAGCAAGTCAAAGTAGGCACTCTGCAGCTTTCTGTAGTCGACGCCGGAGAGCAGGCTAAGTACATTGACGTCACCGCGAACAACTATACAGCATTCTTCAAAGTGGACTCGGGAGCTGAAGTGACGGCAGTTCCAGACGATTTCCCTCGGATTGCCAAGCGTTTGTCAAAGGTGGAAAACGCCATTCATGAACCGGGACACCACCCGCTTAAAGTGCTGGGTTCTTTCTCATCGACGCTGTTGTGGAACGGCAGATCTTCCAAGCAGCAGGTGTATGTCATCCAGTCTCTCAGTACTCCTTTGCTGGGCTTCTCTGCCATACAGGATTTTCAGGTCATCAAGTTCCTCGATACTGCAGCCAAGCCTGCAGTCAACCCAGGCTTCACTGAGCTCGTCACAGGTCTGGGTACGCTGCTCGACGAGTACACGATCCGGCTAGAATCCAAAGCCACTCCTTTCTCGTTGAGTGTACCTCGTCGTATACCCATTCCCTTACGAGAGGTCGTGAGGATGGAACTGGGGAAGCTCGAGCGACAGGGCGTCCTTCGCCGGGTTGATGGCCCCACCCCATGGTGTGCAGGAATAGTCGTCGTTCCGAAGGCTTTTGGTGGTCACCGTCTCTGCGTTGATCTTACGAAGCTCAACAAGATCGTCCTTCGAGAACGGCACATGCTCCCTGCGGTGGACCAAGTTCTCAGACTTCTGGGAGAAGCGACTGTTTACTCCAAGTTAGACGCAAATTCCGGATTTCACCAGGTAAAACAGTGCCAAGGAAAGTCAGGAGTACACCACTTTCATTACTCCCTTTGGCCGCTTCTGCTTCTGTCGTCTGTCTTTTGGACTTACGTCGGCAGCAGATTACTTTTAGAAGCAGATGGCGCGCACACTGGAAGGACAGGTCGGGTGCGTCAACATGATTGACGACATTCTTGTCTTTGGACGGACGCGCGAAGAGCATGACGCGCGGCTCAACTAGGTACTCCCGACTATCGAAGGCTGGCATCACTCTCAACTAAGACAAGTGCGTGTTCGGAGTGTCCGAAGTCAGCTTCCTTGGAGTCGTCGTGTCAGCAGAAGGTGTGAAGCCGGATCCTAGCAAGATTCAGGCTGTCCAGGCGATGGAAAGGCCTGAGGATATTGCAGGATTCCGAAGGCTACTTGGCATGGTAAACCATATAAAATAGCGCAACAGAAACAAGGACAAGAAGTAAACAGGACAGGCCTGTCCTGTTTACTTCTTGTCCTTGTTTCTGTTGCGCTATTTTATATGTTTTACTAAGATGAACCAACTAGCCCAACAACGTACCTTACTAAACTATGGTAAACCATGTTGCGCGTTTCGTGCCGCACATCTCCGAAGTCACCGCTTCTCTCTGAGCACTTTTGTCGAAGAGCAACGTATGGGCCTGGGGTCCTGAGCAGCCGGCTGCATTCCTACGGGTGAAGAACCTCTTGAGTTCAGACTGCTGTCTCACCAAGTACAACCCAATGTATTCCACAACAGTTTCGGCAGATGCCAGCCCCTTCGGCATCGGTGCCGTACTCCTTTAAGACCAACCTTCGGGAGAAAGAAGGGCGGTGGCCTTCGCATCTAGGGCCATGACCCCGACAGAGATGTGCTATAACCAAACAGAGAAGGAGGCTCTGGAAACGGAGTGGGCTGTACGACGTTTTGACGTGTTCGTACGTGGTTTGCAGCTCAGTGTGGAAACCGACCATATGCCCCTGGTATCTCTCTTCGGCAAGATGGATTTAGACATGTTGCCTCCTCGCATCTAACGCCTTCGTTTAAAGCTGATGCAGTACCAATTTCGCATGCTGTATGTGCCGGGGAAACTACTGGCAACAGCAGACACACTCTCCAGAGCTCCCCAGAGAATGGGGTCTGAAGACAAGGGCAAGGCCTCCCTTGACACATTTGCAATTGCAGCACTGGAAGACACGTCTGTTGACCTTCCACTTCTCCCCGAGGAAGTCCAAGCTGCGCAACAGTCTGACGGAGAGTGCTGTGCGCTCAAAGGGTATTGCGAGGTTGGATGGCCGAGAAAGCACAAGCTGCCCGTCAATTTGTCCAAGTATTGGTCTGTCCGAGGCGAGCTGTCGCTGTGCAAAGGAATTTTCCTCAAGGGCCCGAGGCTCCCCATACCGGCCGACTTACGACAGGCAATACTGAGGCTGATACATGAAAGTCACCAAGGAGTTGTCAAGTGCAAGGCCAGAGCTCGTGACTCTGTCTGGTGGCCAGGCATCAATGCACAGATCACTTCCCTGGTGGGCGGCTGTGAGCAGTCTGCCAAGACAAGAGTGCAGCCGGCAGAACCTTTCATCTCGTCCAGCTTTCCTACTCGCCCATAGGACGTCGTCGGTGCCGACCTGTTTCATTGGAAGAAGCAGGAATTCATATCGTTATTGTGGACTATCACTCGAGGTACCCGGAAGTCTTGACGTTAGGCAGCACCTCGAGTGGAGCTACGATAGCGGCAATGAAGTCAGCCTTCGTTCGGCATGGTATCCCGCAAACGGTAAGAACAGATAACGGTCCGCAGTTTGCATCGGGGGATTTTGCGAAGTTTGCAAAGGATTACGGCTTCCAGCACCAAACAAGTAGCCCCAGATTCCCGCAATCTAATGGCGAAGCGGAGCGAGCTGTCCGCACCATCAAGGAACTCTTAACCAAAGCTGAGGATCCATACTTGGCACTGTTGAGCTACCGAGACACCCCCGGTGCTTCTGGAGACAGCCCCGCAGAACTTTTGTTCGGGCGTCGGTTGAGGACAGGGCTTCCTAGGGCCCAAGATGAAAGTCCTCCGCGGCCACCATCGCCCGCTCGCGTGGCAAGAAGGAATGAGTTGTATAAGCGGAAACAAGCTCAGGCCTTCAACAGGCGGCATGCTGCCCGCGAGCTGCCTCCTCTTCGTCCTGGAGAAAGAGTGTGGGTGCAGTCGGAACAGTGTCCGGCCACGGTGCTCAGCCCAGGACAGCGTTCCCGCAGCTATCTGACCACAGCGGAGCGGTCCTTCAGCGCAGCCGCAGGGACTCGTTTCTTTTTGCATCCCCAAGGCCGCCGGTTGAACAACCCGCAGCTGACGGTGTGCCTCCAAGCCCAATAGCGGCTCAGCAGAAACTTAGCAGTGACCCAAGAGGGCCGCCTGTGTCGACAAGTCCCTATCGGACTCGCAGCGGACGAGCCTTGACCCGCCCCAGGCGTTTAGACTTGTAAAGGCGAACAGTTTGAAAACATTGCAGTTGATGGGACTATTCTCAACAATAAGTGGGTCCGTTTCGCCGCAAGAACTATTTGGCGACAACGCAGCCCCTAAGAAGGGGAGATGTAGTGGTCACTATTTGTGAGTTGGTCCAACCAGTGGCGCCCTCTTAGGATAGAGGGGCGTGCGTGTTCTTTAGAAGAAGTAAAGGGGAGTTCTCCACGAGCAGCCGTCGGTGTCGGATGTCTTTTACTGAGCTCCGCCTCACAAGGTTTGAGGGGTAGGCTCTGAATCCTACAATAATAATAATAGTAATAATAATAATAATAATAATAATAGTAATATTTATTTGCATACAAAAATGGGACCCTGGGTGGCGTGCTTGGCTGTGCAGAGAGGTTCAAACCCGTACGCGAGTGCGCCTTCCCGCCCGCCACTCAGGATTTGAATTAAAAAAAGGAAATAAAAGGAGAAGAAAAAAAAAACACGCACACGCACACGCACCCATAAACACAAATTTGTACACAGGCCACAACCCAAAATGTTTTAAAAGAAAAATGAAAGACGTTTATAATTTCCTGTAAGGCCTAATTAAAGCGCAGCTCTTGAGGAGGGGGAGGGGAAGGTACGGAGAGGTAGCTATGCCCCTCCTCCTCGGGAAAATTTTCCAATAAATTTAGCGGGAAACTTTTTCCTTTAAATTTAGTGCGAAATATTTTCCGCTAAATTTAGCGGGGAATTTTTCCGATAAATTTAGCAGGGATTTTTTTCCGCTAAGTTTGACAGGGAAATTTTCCCGCTACATTTAGCGGAGAATTTTTCCGCTCAATTTGGCGGGAAATTAGGGAGTTTTCGTAGACCGCGTTTCCCCCTCCGCTAAGCCCTCCGCAACGAAGAAGCCGCTACTGCGCCGGCGCGCCGATGGCCTTGACTGTAGAGTCCCGGCTAGCGTAGCTGGTTGCGGAGAGCGTTGCGGGACAGCGGAAACGATCTACGAAAACTCCCTATTGTTTCTGCTAAATTTAGCGGGGATTTGTTTCCGCTAAATTTAGCGGGAAAATTTTTCCGCTAAATTTAGCGGGAAAATTTACTCATAATGCACCGCGCGGTTAAGCCGACGGCGACGCCGTCGCCGTCGCCGTCGCTGTCGCGCCTGCTTCCTGCTTGAGCGGCGACGGCGACGCCGACGCCGCTCAAGCCGGAAACAGGCGCCTAAGCTCTGCGCTCTAAAAAGGAGGGAGAAATGGAGAGTGTATGGCTACTCCCATATATACCTATACGAATACACAGAGACACACACACACAAATGTTAACTCTTGACGGACTGCTCATGCGATACGGGTTACTACGAAGTATTAACAATGCGTACAGGAGTATAAGGATGTTTTGTGGAGCACCTGATGGAAATAGATATATTTGTTTAGTGCATACATTCAATTTGTCAACGAAAATAACTATACAATTATATGGGGGGGATTTTAGCACTGAATGTTTAGAAACTCAGCTTTAAAGACGGAGATGGATATCATTTTCAAACAAACGGCTGTTTAAATAAACGACAAATTTCAACTCGAGTTTCTGTAAACTCTGAAGCATTAACTGACTTATTTATGAGCCATGCCGACATTGCAAATGTAAAAGTCGGGACCATGAATTACCCTGCAACGATTAAAAGCGCTAAAAAAGACGAGGTCTAGCAAAAGAAGACCGCACACCAAGAGCGCACTTGCAACTGAAGTTTAATCTGAATCGATAAAACAGGAAAAAAACAAATGTGTCTTATCAACAAACCACCCAAGTCATGTACGCACTTCGTCCTACTAATCAACATTTATTTTTACTAGCTTGACCTATTAAAGGACTGTAAATATGGCACTTCGGAAACGTAGAGCGCAATCGGTGGGGGCGCAAACGCAGGTGTCGTGACCGCGCTTCTTTATAAAATGCGCTTCTGAAATTTCTATTCTCATTTTGTTTCGGTTCCGGCTCAAGACAATAGTTCTCTGAGACTTTGGGTCCCAGTCGCATTTATCGCAGTGCACCGAATGATACACTGCAATAGATGCGATAGATGATTTTGCCGTTTGATCAGTTCAGATTTAACTTCAGTTGCAAGTACGTTTTGGTGTGTGTCATCCTTTAGTGGTCATCGTCTTTTTAGTGCCTTTAATCGTCACAATGTATCCCCAACTTGCCCAAGGTGCATACACTTATTCTTAAATTTCCACCTAAGTAATCACCTTCCAATATTTATGTGTTTAAAAAATAAACTTGATATACAACGTAGAAATAATGCGTCGCTCTCGTATAACCGCCGAGCGGTTAAATGTATTTTGACGAGAGGTCGAAGGTACCTATTTGAGTGATATGCTTTCTTCAAACGATGATGATGAGAGTTACAATCACTTTTGAAGTTATTCGAAAGCGTTTATAAGCGCCATTTTTCGTTCAAAGTGTTAAGTATATATAAAAGAATTAGAAAACCATGTATAACTCAAGGCTTACTTGACAAAATTTAAATAAAAAAAGCAATGTACTAGAAATGTGTCAAACCTATGGGAGAGTCGGTGACCGAGTCGGCTAGCGCACACCAGCTCGGAGAACGTGGAGCAAAAGCTCGTGATGGGGGGGGTGCAGAACACTGTGATCTTTGGTTCAAACCCCACTCCTGCCCCTTTCAATCTGGACGGGCATCGTACCGGTGTGAAGTTGTGTATCACTACTGCGTGGTGCACGTTAAGGACCCCAAGCTAGCGGTTGTACCGCACCGGCTAAATTGCTCATCTAGAGCTGAGAGACAATTCGTCCGTTGAGACAGACTAAGTTCAAGCTGTATAAATATACAAACGCCAATTTTAATTTTAATTTTGTGAAATCTAGAAACCCTTATCACTGGCTCACTTTTAAGACGTATCGCAACTAATTAACGAAATTGCTACGGACGGCTAGAGCTGACTATCGCTGTACGTTTTTTTTAGATGGGAACGGTCGTATGGACTTGATTTGGAAAAAAATTACCGCATCTCCACGTGGTGAATTATGCTGATTGGGGCGAAGCACTGGTGGTGCTGATGATACTGATTTTGTTCATAGGTAGTGCTGATGGTGCTGATTTTGTTTATTGCTCACAGGTAGCGCTGAGTTCCGGGTTGCGTTTCGACTTCATTATTACTGCTTTATGGACGGTGAAATGCAGAGCCAGTGGTTCTTCGAGCGGATCAGCTTGGATCCCCTAGAAGCCGTGGGAACGCATCTCCACCGCCTAAGTCAACGGTCCATGTCAGAAAGAGAATGTGTGATATGGAACGTGGCTATATACCGCATTTGAGCATTTGACCGCAGCGCCATCTCGTCTATAAACGTTGAGCCAATGCATGCAAAGTTTAACGCGATTAAATACGCATTTGACCGCAGCGCCCTCTCCTGTATAGACGTTGAGCGGCTACATGCGACGTTTCATCCATGACATTTCCGGCTCTTGAGTTACTACCACATCTCGGAGCCCCCTACTCGTCCCGCAGTCGTGGCCGAGTGGTTAAGGCGATGGACTAGAAATCCATTGGGGTCTCCCCGCACAGGTTCAAATCCTGTCGACTGCGCAAACATTTTATCTTTTTTTAAGAAGACGGATGGGATGGCAATCGATGTGAGCACGGACGCCAGACAAGGATAGAACCTAAGGAGCTTCGCCCCTAAAAAATGAATTGAGTTTTAAATAGCGGATCAAGCAGTCAGCCTATTGATAATATTGAACAAGACAGTGTACGTTTAACTGGAATGTCGCGTACAAACGCCTGCAGTGAAAAATTTGCAAATTCAGTTAGTACACATACATAATGCCGATCCGTGGAAATACATACGCAACAGGACTTGTTCTTCTATGTGTGTTGAACCTTTAAAGATGCATAGATGTTTTCTTCCTGTATGCAGTCAAGAATAGTTCAAGCTGCGACTGCAATGACAAACAAATACGCCCAGTAACGCACGTTTTAGACATATTTTCACCGCTCCTAACCTACATTATTAATATGTCTTTTTCGTCTGGTATATTTCCCAGGGCTACGCAGCTAGCAAAATAAGCAAATGAATCAATAAACGAAAAATGGCGCCGAACACGCACTCCGCTCCAAATTATGTTGACACAGGGTGTAGCAAAAAAGTAAAGCTAGTCGAAACGGTCAAAGTAGTACATGTTTAATTAACCGTAAAGGATGAAGCAATAAAACCAAAAACGCAGTATTTGCCGTCACCGAGAGATACAATGTGCACTGACAAAAAAAAGTGAAAGCCGTTTACAACTCCCTGTAACGCCGAATTAGAGCGCAGCTCTTGAGGAGGAGGAGGGAAGGGTACTGGGGGGGGGGTCAAGTGACCTTGGGTGGGGGTCACGTGACCTAGGGGGGTAACGTGACGATGACGATGCCGATGACGTCATCAGTAACGATGGCGATGCGGATACCGATGAAGTCATCAGTGACGTCACTGATGACGTCATCAGTGATGATGACAATGACGATGCCGGTGACGTCATCAGTGATGATGACGATGACGATGCGGATGCCGGTGACGTCATCAGTGACGTCACTGATGACGTCATTAGCAATGATGACGATGACGATGCGGATGGTGATGATGACGATGACGATGCGGATGCCGGTGACGACATCAGTGACGTCACTGATGACGTCATCTGTGATGATGACGCTGACGGTGCGGATGCCGGTGACGTCATCAGTGACGTCACTGATGACGTCATCAGCGATGATGACGATGACGATGTGGATGGTGATGATGACGATGACGATGCGGATGCCGGTGACGTCATCAGTGAGGATGACGATGACGATGCGGATGCCGGGGACGTCATCAGTGACGTCACTGATGACGTCATCAGTGATGATGGCGATGACGATGCGGATGCCGGTGACGTCATCAGCGATGATGACGATGACGATGCGGATGGTGATGATGACGATGACAATGCGGATGCCGGTGACGTCATCAGTGATGTTGACAATGACGATGCGGATGCCGGTGACGTCATCAGTGATGATGACGATGACGATGCGGATGCCTGTGACGTCACTGATGACGTCATCATTGATGATGACGATGCGGATGCCGGTGACGTCATCAGTGACGTCACTGATGACGTCATCGGGGGTCACGTGACTTGGGGAGCCACGTGACTTTGGGTGTCACGTGACCTTGGGGGTCACGTGACCCTGGGGGAGGGTCGCGTGACCTTGGGGTGACCTTGGGGAATCACGTGACCTTGGGGTCACGTGGCCCTTGGGGAGGGGTCACGTGACCTTGGGGTGACCTTGGGATGACCTTGGGGGTCAAGTGACCTTGGGATGACCTTGGTTACGCCGACGGCGACGGCGACGCCGACGGCGACGGCGACGGCGACGCCGCTCAAGTCGGGAATGGGCCCCTAAGAGCTGCGCTCTAAAAAGAAATATGTGTCACCATCTATCTAATATGGTGGCAGCTACGGTCGTCAACCACAACGCAACCCCCAAAGAGGAGGCCACACCAGCCTATTGTGAGACTATCGGCCTTAATGCAGTTCTCGGTCGTTATGCCCTATTCGGCATCAAAGCTACTCCCGGCCATTAGGCCCCTCGCGGCTGTAATGCGACTATCGGCCGAAATGACAGTGACCCCCTTATCCATCCGACATTATAACATACAGATGCATTTTAACCTTCCCCCTTCCGCACCCAAAGTCATGCACATCACAGCCACCGCCGCCCCCCCCCCCCCCTCCCCTCCCCCCCCCCCTCTCTCTCTCCAAAAAAAATTACTGGCTGTGCCATTGGTTTGTACATGCTTTGAAGGTCTCACCGCCGAGGACTAACAGCGGTATTTCCTAAAATTCTCATATATGGGATCGACATAGTATTATTAATAATAGTTTTATTTACCGTGCAGGTATGGTGGAAGCTTAGAATAAAAAGTTGGGGCCCCAATCCACGCTGCGAAGGTGGTTGGTCAGCGAAGCTTTGGTATCACCTGCAACGATTGCCTACTCCACTATACGAAATGCCGCCGCCGGTCGCAGCACGCCGCCGCTGGTCGTATTGCCGTTTCTTTTCCCCTTGCCGCTCCTAGTATTCACGCTGCTCCTCGGGAGTCCTAACTATGCGTGGCCTATTCATCGCGGTGCTGCAGCAATAATGAAATCAGTTGCCATACCACAGAGTAATATACACAAGGTGAAGTGCGGACACTGCCATAGGCCCCAGCGGCCCAGATAGACCAATGGCAGCTAGCACTCCTAGCGGGCGGCATGAAGCATAATCTGATTCCGGTTCCGGTCAAGTTAGTTTCGGTTTCAGTTTGGGGGTTTCTGCTCCGGTTCTCCGGTACCCTTCTCTTTCTTCATCTCTTTCCTTCTCGCGTCGATCCTCGATAGGCTCTACTCGTCTCCCGGAGCCGCTGTTTTTTTTTTATTTATTTATTTTGATGCAGTTTTATTTTAATTTCTACGATAAAATACGTTCAAAGTGTGTAAGATAAAATTTCTACTTACTTCACAAAACAGAGGTGTATATCTTGTTTATTTGTTTTTTCTACTGTAAAACAATGAAGTTACACAGTCCCCACATTGACTCCTGATTGGTGGAGCATTTTGGGGTCAACAACAGTAAGTGGTTTGAAAAAATTCTATTGGACCACATTCGTATATACATGATTTACTTCAGACGCTGCGTATGTTTTAGAAGAGACAAATACTAATACTCTCAAAATTAAATGAATATGTAGGAGTTCAGCATATCGTACACTTCGTAATAGATTCTTAGCGGAACCACATTAACAAAAACTTTCCATATGGAACATGCTGAATGATCCATTCGCTTTCACGCCGACTCGGGCACGGGAAGTAAGTGCAGAAATAAATAAGACATCGCAATCATTACCAGTCATAAGAGTATAATAAGAGTGCAAAGCACACAGCGAAGAGTGAAATTCTCAATATCCGGCTAATATAAAACACATGAAATGGCATACCCTGAAACACACTGCGGGCGAGCCATTACCAAACAATGGGAACTCTATTCGGAATCTGACAAAATTCAGCACCCCTAAACATTCCCGAAATAAATTCAATCAGAAAGGAAGTATGGCTTTAAAAAAAGCGGCTAAAAATGTAGACAGTGCGTACAAAAGCTAGTACATTTTCTTTCGAATATCTATAGCCTCTATACGCTGTTTTCTATAGAAATTCTGTAGAAACTGATTAAATACCTTGGCAGGAGGGCCGTGATAACACATTTGCTGGAAATAAGGGAAACAAATGTTTGGAGTGCAAGCTGCACAGCTCAATTAATAACCACTTTTTGTTTTTTGATTTGGCAACCGCCTCCGTTAATACACTATTAACAGTTACACTTGTCGAGTTACAGCAACTGAAGAGTGAAACTAAACTTTGTCCAAGTTCCGGTTAAAACATCTAACATGCATTTGTGGCACACTGAGCAAAGCTAGAACTACTCAAACCTGAAAGTGCTTGATACAAGGCAGCAGACACTCCTCGAACATGCGCCCCACTCTCTATTACGGCAAGAAAGTGATATTCTAGTTGCTGAATGAAATTAAAGGCAGCCTGTGATGGTACTAGACTCCCGAAGAGTTTTCCAGGCACGTGGTATGCTTTAAGCACAAGAAAGTACTGGTGAGGCCTGGTCAAGCTGTCAGATTCTTCAATCAGCAGCTGTGGGTTGTCTGTTAAAGGAAATGCTTGATAAAATAGCCCCCAACGTAGTAAGTGGACGAGTCATCAATTATGTTAGACCTGATGACTGATGTCAGCTCAGAAATATCCTCTAGTGGCGGGAAGTTATCAATTGGAAGACATTCCACATTGTCTGCAATTCAACTTTCATGGTGCAAATATATTGGCAACTCTTTGAGGAGGTCAGCCTTGTCATCCTCTACGTTTCTATTGTTCGACAGATTGAACAGTTCCTTTATCCCTATGTGTTTCAGTACTGAGGTGAGCTGACACACCTTTGGGTTTGTATTGGAGCCCAGCATTTGTCATATAGCTCCAAAAATGTTCTCAAGTAGGTCCTGCTGCAAGCGTCGTGTAAATAAGAACTTAAGTCATGTCTGTTTGAAAGCTCCTCTCAGAGCACGAGGACACTCTTTTAGTAACTTGCCACCCTATGATGGTTAGTGGCTCCCTCCTACTTTGAAACGTCTATGCTGAAATCCATCCGAGTTGCTGGCGAAGGAAATCGAGTACCTCAGATTCTCCTTTCAAAATGGCTAGACACAACTTCTGCCGTGTCTTTTTAAATTGTGAGCTATTTAGAAAGTCTAACCTTCCTATCGCAGAAATAGGCTGTAGCCAAGGCTGTCTCAGAAAGCTCCTTGCCATAAACAAGAGATAGGATTGCAAGACAGACTGAGACACAGTACTTGTGCGGCACGCTTTACTTTCATGTTACTGATAGGTTTTGAAAAACGTGTCTCTCAGTAAGTTTCGGGGCCAATCGTAACCTCATATCAAGGGGAGAACGATAAACTTTAACAATATGGGACCACTCAATGACCTCATTTCTCATCCAAAATATGTGTGCTCGGATAATGTTCCTGGTTGTTTTGGTGAGGTGCGGAACATCAAAGATAAAGTAAAGATGTTCGTTGTCAACTTTAAAAATGGCTTATCAACAGCCAACACCACGTTGGCTGACCAAGCTTACGTTTGAAGCCCCCCTATCACAAACCACAGCCTTTACTGTGAAGCCAACAGTCTTAAGCTCCCGCAATGAGATAAATGAGACTGCGGATACCAGGAGACGGTGTTGAAGTGTGCACAACAGTGTATGCAAGGGGCTGAACCCACCTCCTGGAAATTCCAGAGAGCACAACAACCAATGTTCTATCTGCAACAACGTTCAACACCGTCATCTGTAAATCCATGGACTATGACGTGCGCAGGGTCATAAGTAAAGTCCTTTTTCAAACAAATCTCACCAAAAATCTACGTGAACACACGATTCCAGCCGGAAACACGACGAAAACAGCGCGAGAAGCTCAAGCCGTTCGGCTGCACAAACTCACGCCGAGCATGCGAGCACGCGGGCAGTCATGCGTCGCATAGTTTGATGCAAAGCTGACCGAACACGCTGCAGCAGAACGCATGGACGGACGGCATGGCGGCACACACGGCGCGGAAGAACACACACGGACGAGCAAAGGCCATGCAGAATGATGCTGAGGCGACGGCGTGCAGGAAAGCAGGCAGGCAGGCGCCATTCATCACGTTGTGTTTGTGACGTATTAGATCAAAGCTATTTAGTCGTTTTAAGCACTTTAAATAATTCTAAAGCATAACCATTTCAAAAATAATTACTTCTTGCAGAAAAAGTTCTAACTAAATTTAACCAAATTACAGAAAGGCGCCACGTAGCGGAGGGCATTAAACGCACTATCTGGGCCGCGAATAGGCTTCTGTGTCCTCTCTTTACGTTTACTATATTACTCTATGTCCTGCTCCGTTTCATATTACGCTTAAGCGCAGTGGATGTTACGAGTCATCGGAGCCAATCGGAGGCCGTGTGAATGTCACGTGACCATAGAGAGGGGGCACAGCGATGCGCGGAGAGCGTATCACGGACCACGTCCACAGAACAGGATTGGCTAAGATAGCTCGTAGAATCCGCTGCGTTCGGACGTAAGGTGAAACGGGGTATAGGCGGGTTCTTCTTTTATATATGAATGGCTAGTGACGTCACTCTCCACGTTGAAAGCTGCCGTCGCCGCGGCAGCTTGGGCAACAGTAATCTTCACCGGGAACATATGCGGTGAGCACTCCGTGCTTCGCATTGTTTTCAGGAGCTCCTTATCACTCATTATATGGTTAGGATGCTCGTTTTGTGCCTATTCTTTATTGAAACGCAATTTCTGCTGTATGTTGTATGCGTGGTGTTTGTACTTTTCGCTTCAATCTTCCGAAGTCTCTTTTCCCGTGAGAACACCGACACGAAAACACACGCGGGGAGAAGGAACGTGCGTCTCATTGTTCGGAGGCGCCGTTATCATCCATTATTCGGTTTGCACTTCACACGAGGGCTTCGAATGACGTTAACCCCTTTCGAAGCAGCTGCAAACCTCATCTTTACTAGAACGCGTGGGAGGGTGTTCCTATTGTTCACACGCGCCTTAACATGCATCATGTGGTTTTAATGCTTGTTATGTGGTTTTCTTTATTGAAACAGATACTGAGCTGTATGCTGTATGCTTGATTTCAAAGGAGATATGCTGTGTTGTCTCCCATCGTTCGCCGGGAGTTTTTTGCTTACAACGCCAACGGCACGAAAATTTCCTTTGCTGGTAGAGGTATACAGCTTCGCTGTAAAAGCTGTCCGTGCAGCAATCCTCAGCTGCCTCAAGTAGAAAGCGCAGGTAAGGAAAGTAAAAGGAAGAGAACGCAATACAAATATACAATAATGCGAGGCATTTCTATCACAAAAGCAACAAAAAACACACAAAAAAAATTGACAACCGTGACGGTGCCTATACTAAGAAAAAGTAATTGAAAAACTGAACACATGAAAAAACCATAAAATTAAACAAAATTATTTTAGCTTATCTCAGTCGCACACATGACGATTAAAATAAACTAGCTTTCCATGCTTCCGCGCACTGCACGAAGCTCAGTGTTCCAGCAGTTGTATATATCAAAATTAACGAGGTGATAGCTATTTAATAGAGAAGGCTATTAGTAACAAAGGCACTCATTTTCCGAGTCTAATGGAGTTGTGGGTACTGTCCAGTTCTCTTTGTCTTGTATAATTACTAAAGATTTTATTTTGCAATAGGCCAGATTACGTAGACTATTTACACTATTTTGTGTTTTTGATTTTTTGCGGAAACTGAAACGGTATCTATACATGTCGTAGGCTCTGACCACGCGGGAACGATGAAAGAAAATTTCACTTGGTGCACCATACGGGGCGTTATACATTTGCCGTATATATTTATTTTGCATTAGGTGAACGCTCTGTGAAACGCATCATAGATCCGTAGTCCAATTACTTGTCATGGGGAACGCCAAAAAAAGCGTGACTGTGTGTGTACGGCGGTGCATTTCGTTTTTGTTTTTTTTTCTATCCTATAATATCGTAAAACCTGCATGAAGTATAGCACTCATTCAGAAATTAACGGTGCAAATGGAGCAAATATAAGAAAAACGAAATGTACTACAGAAAGTGTCTTCTCGAGCAGGGACGGAAAAGTTGTTAAAAAAGGAAGCTTCTCCCCCCCCCCCCCCCCCCCCCCCCCAAAAAAAAATGTTTTGATTTGTTTTAAAGGTTCTCTTGATACACGGAGTCTTTCATAAATTTTGAAGAGCAAACATTTGGTCTTTAATAAAGAAAAAGTAATCTATCTTCAGACGGGGCAGACATCCACGAATCAGCAAACAAAGAAAAATTAGGTGAAGGCCGCCTTAAACAGTGAAGTATTTAGATATGCCAAGGAAGGAGTAGTGAAGATTTGGGTAAAGGGTTTTCATAAACTTTTTATGTGCCATGTGGCTCCTCCGAGCCGTTTCTTTATAAGACACCTCCGAACTGTCCGCGACGACTTTCACAGATCGTATGATTCGCTTAACGTTCTCACCGTGTCAATCTTGATTGAGGAGCGCACGGATGTCGCTCTGGGGAGATCGGAAAACGTTTCTTGTAATGCGAATAGTCTCGGATCTTTCCTTGTGTATTCCTACTCTTCGAACAGGAACTCAGAGGATGCAACACATCCGAGAAGAAAACAAAACCACCAAATAAGGTCAGTGTTCAGCAGGATGAGAAAATTTTGCAAAAATATATTTTGGAGGTATTAACGAGGGTTTCGAATTCAATCTTCACCCTAAAAAATAAAAAAAAATGTATAGCATAATTTTATTTGCAAGCACTCGTTCATTGGAAGCAGTGATTCGCAGTTGTGCTGCAGGCTAGTTGGAACACCTGTGCGAAAATAATTGACCGAAGAAACGCGCAAAACTCAGAACATAAAACAATAGTTCGGCACTATATTTCCAAATACCAATTACATGAGAGTATTCACGGTGTGGATAGTGTAAATAAGCCTCTAGTTAAACTATATTTTTGGTTAAAGTTATTTGTGAATAAATAAGTTCGTTTGTAGCAGATAGCCTGGAAACATTTCCCGAGGTTCCGATTCTAGTGCAATTTTTCTTCGATTTTCAGATTGTTTTTTCCCCCATGTGTTTAATTTGACGACTGTTTGACAGTTTGAAAGCGACGACTCCAAACATCCACCGTGCTTTTTACAACACTATCAACCTTGTCGTTCGCAAGTCATAAGAATTTGCCAGAACCACAACCCGTAAGGACGCGGCGAGGCAATTCCTGGTCAATACGTCACAGAAAGGAAACATTAGAGGGTGCAACCAAAACATCTTGGCGATAATACTGCCTGTAGAATTATATTTCGAACGGAGCAACAGTAATAGAAAGATGTAGAATAGGAGGCCTCAGCGCTTAACGTACCATGAGCAGCTGGAGCGTTGCGCAGAACATACTCAAAACGTCTGCACATGCGCAGTGCGACCCCTTAAGCTGCTCGCGTGACCCAAAGCGTCACGGTTCCCAATTTTACAAATCTCTAATACCACGATTGAACTCATATTAGAGTCCCTGCGTGTGCGGTTGAGAAGCAATATAATATCTATTTATGTGCCCTGTCATTGATTAAGTGATGATTCTGTCACACAGCTATATTTAGATACATTTTAGCGAGTGTACTTTAGCTCATCGAATGTCACTTTCACCGCACGGTGCTACACAGCGAAGAAAATAGTCAATTGCTATTAAAGTATACGGGGAAATTACTCAGTCACATTTTTTGCCCATGAAAACACTTTACGAGGCACTGTTGCCTTAAAGGGGCTCTGCAATTATATTTAAGCGTCTAACTTTCCTGCTGTTTCTACGTTTCTTGGGGTTCCGGCAAGCCATCAGTGCGTCATATTTTACCCGGACGAAGCGGAAACCTCCTCCACCTACGGGGACGACCTGCGGTGCTGAAATCGCGCGTTATGTGAAGTCTTTGTTCCCGGCCTTACTTCCGGTCAGAGCCGCTAAAAAAAATGTTTTGGTCGAAATACAAAATATAAGTTGCGCGAACCGTTACAAGTATTTATCAAAGAAGTTTTTGTTCAGTATTTTAGATCAGAAAAGAAACAAATGCAGTTTATAAAGTACGGAAACAAGAAATGACCCGTCGACATTGTGGCTCGTACGCAAGTAGCGACGTCAACAACGTTTATTGCACGCACCGTGAAGGCCTATACAGTATGCCCTAGCGGCGCAATTGCCGTGCCGATGACAAGGCTGACGATGACAAGGCTGATTTGGTATCAGCTAGTGACGCTGTTCTACATCTTCCCTCTTTCAAGAAAAACAAAATTAACCGAGAAGAGAAAAAAATATACAAAAAAATTAAGGAATGGAAGATATTAGGCTTGCACGATCGCGCTTAAAGTTCTGGTCTTGTGTATGTGACGGGGCCCCGCCGTTGTCTTGAACACCTCCTGAGCTCCCGGGTTGGAGGGTCTTGTGATGGTGGGACTCCCGTTGAGGGTTCTTCCCTGACCTGGCGGTCAGGGGATTCAGCAGCCGGAGTGGTGACAAGTCGCTGTTGCCGCTGCGGCAATTCAGCAGCCGCCGTGGTGATGAGTTGCTGCTGCCGAGGCGGCAACCCGCGCAGGTGCTCTCTCGTTCTGCGTAGCACACGTCCGTCACCGGTTTCGACCACAAAAGAGCGGTGAGGCCCCGCACGCCTCATGACGACTGCTGGAGACCACGTGCGTGAATTGGTGTCAAATGTAGACACCTGCTGACCATCTTGTAGTTCAGGAAGGGTCTTTGTTCTGTTGTAGAAGGTCCGCTGCTTGCTGCGGATCTCTTGTAGTCGTTTGTGCACCTCTTTGGGCGGTACGATGGCAGCTTCCAGGCAGCAGTCGGGAACCGGAAGCAGTGTGGGTGTCTGACGACCCATTAGCCTCTGTACTGGTGACGTGAGCAGGTTAGCAAGCGGTGGAAAAGGCGACGCATACTAGAAAGGTGCAGTGGGATCAGGCACCGATGAGTGGCGGGCGATGAGAGGTTCCGGATGTACGCGGCGGCGCTGCGGTCATATGCTGGCTCGAGGATCCGACCGGTTCTAAGCGTTTGTTTGGCTTGCGATTTGGCCGCTTGGCTACAGTCCCCTAGAAACTAGGTAGCGGGCTCACCGCCCTACCTCCCCCGAGTACTGCGCTGAAGCGGCCGATGTCGAAAACGCCGAAGGCGCAGCAGTGGATTCCTCCTGAGACTTCCCCCGCCCGCTGCCCGCGATCGCTAAGAGCCTTCTAGCCGACATGATCTGGCCACTGCGCGCTGTAAAATTTCAAGAGTAAACGCTTACAGCGCCACTGCCGCGTCAACATCAAACGCGTCAGGCCGAGCCGTCCCGTGAGCCCACTACAACTCTTTAGGCCACTGTAGCTTGAAGGTATGGCAGCGCGAAGTGGCGCGCTGCCATACCATATCTTTACCCCGTGTTTGCTGTCGTTTGTGGACAATGAAGTGTCATGCCGAATTAGTGTTTAGTCGCGCAGCAAATGCAATGCGAGCCGTTCTGGCCGCCCGATTCATACACCCTATCCAACACATTATTTAGTGGCACCCTCTCGAGCCGTCGACACGGAATGCGGCAGCCGTGAGCGCTCGCTGAGCTCAGCACCCCTTCTCTAGTTCACGGCCACTGTTGCCCCTCTGCAAGATTATAGAACATTAACCCGTCACTCAAAATTCGTACAATGACAGCTTTGGGGTTATTCGCGGTGGCCCGATCGCTGGTGTACTTCGGCTGCTTTCAGTGGATGCTGCGAGCCATCTGGGCCTATCCAAGGCCGTGTGAATGTCACGTGACTTTGGAGAGGGGCATAGCGACGCGTAAGAAAGCTTACCATGGGCTACGTCCACAGAGCGGGATTGGCTAGGATAGCTCGCAGCGTCCGCTGCGTCTGGACGTAAGGTCCCGAGACAGAATACGTCACGATTGCGGCGAATGTGACGTGCTATCCGCTGGCTGCTCTCCGAGTGCTTGCCATAGTGCGCCGTTCATAAAGAAAAATACAGCCACCAGGCTCAAAATACAAACGTGCGATTGGGATATTGTGGATCATATTCAGCCTATTTGTGAACACGACGGGTACATTTCAAATTTGGTTGAAGTATGCCTTTAACTCATATTGAATGAAAATTATACATTTTCACAAGCAAATGCGTGGGCACAGAGGAGCGGCGGCTATGCGGTCGCTTCAAAATCTCTTCTGCTTCATTCTGCAGATTTTGGCCTTCCTTGGGACAGGGCTACCTCCTCCTCGACAGCCAGCCACCATCTCTGCACCGTCATCATGCACTGTATTCCTGGCGGCTATCGGTGACCACATCGCGCCCGTGTTCGATGCCACAGTTTCGTCCCTCCCCTTCACCAAGCCAGCATCATCGTCAACGACAGCAGGATTCTCTGCGAATTTAAGCGCCTGGTCACCGCAGGACGCTTTCAGTGGGCACAGAGGAGCGGCGGCTATGCGGTCGCTTCAAAATCCCTTCTGCTTCATTCTGCAGATTTTGGCCTTCCTTGGGACAGGGCTACCTCCTCCTCGACAGCCAGCCACCATCTCTGCACCGTCATCATGCACTGTATTCCTGGCGGCTATCGGTGACCACATCGCGCCCGTGTTCGATGCCACAGTTTCGTCCCTCCCCTTCACCAAGCCAGCATCATCGTCAACGACAGCAGGATTCTTTGCGAATTTAAGCGCCTGGTCACCGCAGGACGCTTTCAGTGGGCACAGAGGAGCGGCGGCTATGCGGTCGCTTCAAAATCCCTTCTGCTTCATTCTGCAGGTTCGTAAATACCCATCTTTTCACGTTAAACGATCCTGTAATGGCTTTCTGCTGCTCCTCCAGTGCCCGCTGGTTTTTCTTAGAATTGCTTATATGTGTGTTCACGTTTTTAAGTTACTTTTGTTGTCTGGGGACGTTGAATTAAACCCCGGCCCTATCACTAACGCTGATATTCTGGCTGCCATTGCTGAACAGTCTTCTAAAAACGATGCGCGTCATACCGAAATGGTTGACATGCTAAATCAGGTCAAAGATAACCAGCATCAGCTAGAACTAAAAGTGTTAGACATCAATTCAAGACTTGCAGCAGTCGAATCACTTGTAGAATTACTAGATGTGCCAAAGCATCCTACTGAACTGTCTAATGTTGTTAGTGAGGCCGTCCGAGGCGAAACTACCGTTCTGAATTCAAGACTTAATGAGCTTGAAGATAGATCCCGTCGTGACAATTTACTTTTCTACGGTATCGCCGACACCCTTTCCGAAGACTGGTCGCAGTCAGAATCTCATATCCGCGATGATCTTTCCACAATATTAGGACTAGATCTACCTGGCGAGGCAATATCCCGTGCTCATAGATTAGGCTCATACTCAACTAATAAATGCCGGCCAATAATTGTTAAATTCTCTTCCTCTAAATTCAAGGCGAATGTGTTTTCTCAGCGTTTTAAGTTGAAAGGAACAGGAATTTCAGTCAGTGAGGATTTCTGTCCGGCTACGCGGCAGTTACGTAAAAAGTTAATCGATTTCGGTAAAGGCACCGGACAGAGGTTCTCGCTCAAACTAAACAGGCTGCACGTTAATCAAAAGGTGTATACTTACTGCCCTGTAACAGATTGTGTTTGCGAAGTGACTCCTAGTCACGCTCGTGAAGCTAACAACGCCGCGTCTCTCCCTCCGGGTGCCAATAATACAGTTTCCGCGCCGCAACCGGGCACCGATAACGCAGTTTCCGCACCTGGTCCAAGCAATTATAATTCACACGCGTCATCAACATAACTATGTAAAGGCCAGGCGACTAACGCTATCTCAATATTGTATTCTAACGTGCGAAGCGTGTGCAACAAACGCGACGCTTTGTCATCTCTTATCGACACGTGTACAGCTGATATTGTTATCCTGACCGAAACGTGGCTTTCTAGTAAAATTGCTGACAGTGAAATTTTTGAGAGTGAAGGTATGTACAAATTTTATCGTTTCAATCGTGACTCGCGCTCAGGTGGCGGTGTTCTTATCGCTGTTCGTGATTCTATAATATCGAGCGTTATACCACTTAACCTATCATTAGAGTTCGTGTGTGCCCGTGTACATGTCAGAAACAAGGATTTTATTTTTTGCGCCTGCTATCGACCCCCCGCTTCGTCTAGTACATTTTGCTCTGAGCTTCACGGTGTCTTAAATAGATTGGTAGTACGGTTTCCTTCTTCGTCTTTGCTTCTTCTGGGGGATTTTAATTTTCCCACAATTAACTGGAAAAGTGACACCCCCACAGTAAGTGATCACTCATTACAGGCTCTTTCGTTTCTAAGCCTTTGTCTTGATTTTAATTTAAAGCAACTTGTACAAGAGCCTACGCGATGTTCATCTCATTCTTCCAATGTATTAGACCTCATTCTCACTACAACCCCTGAGCTTGTGTCTCCCTTAACATACTTACCAGGTTTAAGTGACCATTGTGTTATTCAGTTCGACCTGCAGGCATCTGCTTCCTCATATAAAGCATTTAAGATTATTCGTGACTACAGAAATGCCGATTTTGTTTCAATTAATAATGAATTAGACACGTTTCTAACTGATTACATCTCACGTTTTCATACGCGAACGGTTGAAGAAAATTGGTCTCTCTTCAAGCAAAAAGTGAGTGACCTAACTGACCAGTACATCCCTCTGAAGCGCATCCGCTCTAATTCACAGGCACCTTGGTTTAACGCACGCCTTAAGCGTCTGCGAAATAAAAAGAAACGGTTATTTCGGCGCGCAAAATTCACAAAAAGTGCTGAGCGCTGGGACGCTTACGAAGCTGCTGATACGGAATATAAACAAGCTGTCGCACAATCAAAGCAGGAGTTTTATCAGTGTACACTTTTTTCTCTTTTAAAAGATAACCCACGAAAGTTTTGGAGCGTGGTCAGCGGTAGTAGATCCAGTGCGGTTGAGCTTTGTGATGCGAATAATGTTCCTGTAGATCTAAACGATTGTTGCAATGTCCTGAATGATGTGTTTGCTTCTTATTTTTCCCACACGACTCCTACCTGTTACCCCACTGTTTTCAGCCCTAATTATAGTCCTATGTTTCCTGTTAGTATTGATTCATTTGGTGTCGACTGTTTAATCCAGAAGCTTAAAATTTCTGCGTGTGCTGGGATTGACGGAATCAACTCAAAATTCCTGAAGAGCACCGCCACCTATTCATCTTTGATTCTTTCCGAAATTTTTTCACAGTCTTTGCAGTGTTGCACGTTACCCAACGATTGGAAGGTAGGGAAGGTGGTTCCTTTGCATAAATCAGGTACTGCTCACTCCCCACTTAACTACAGGCCCATATCATTGACTAGTGTGCCGTGTAAATTACTTGAACATATCATTTACTCTCACCTTGTTGCCTTTCTCGAGTCCAATTCTTTTTTTACTAATTGTCAACACGGGTTCCGAAAATATTTTTCTTGTGAAACACAGCTCGTATCGTTTACTAATGACCTGATGGTTGCCATTGATGCCGGGCTAATAGTTGACTGCATTTTCTTAGATTTTGCTAAGGCTTTCGATTCTGTCTCGCACGACCTACTTCTCTTGAAACTGAGTAAACTTAATATCGATCCTAACATCTTGGGCTGGATTAAGTGTTTTTTATCTAACCGCTCACAATATGTTTCTGTCAATGGGCATGATTCTTCTACTACTCCTGTAACGTCCGGGGTACCACAGGGATCTGTCCTAGGGCCTCTCTTGTTTTTAGTCTACATTAACGACCTCCCATCGCAAATTGTCTCCTCTATTAAATTGTTCGCGGATGACTGTGTACTTTATCGCGTAATTACTAATGCTCAAGAGTGTGCTATACTACAGTCAGACCTCGACGTAGTTTCTTCTTGGTGCGCTGAATCCCTAATGAAGCTTAACGTTACTAAATGTAAAAGCATGCGTGTTTCGCGACTCTCTAAAAACACTGACCCTGCCATATACATCCTTAATGATACACTATTAGATGCTGTTGTTTCATACAAGTATCTTGGTATTCACATAACTCATAACCTTTCCTGGAACATGCACGTCGACTATGTCTCTAATAATGCTAATCGTATGCTTGGGTTTTTGCGGCGCCATTTTCGTTCCGCTAATCTTCCCGTCAAACTGCAATTATATAAAGCCTTAGTCAGGCCAAAACTCGAATACGCCTGTTCCGTTTGGGATCCGGGTCATGTTACATTATCAGACATTCTCGAATCAGTCCAGAACCGAGCAGCCCGTTTTATCCTTTCTAATTATTCTCGTACTGCTAGTGTTTCATCAATGAAGACAACTTTGGACTTACCTGACCTTGCTTTACGCCGTAAATACTTTCGTCTTTGTCTTTTCCATAAAGTCTATTATTCCAATCCAATTCTAAAAGATCAACTACTTTTTCATCCGTCATATGTGTCACCTCGCCACGATCACCAGTGTAAGGTTGGCACGCCGACATGTCATACGAACATCTATTTTGACTCCTTTATTCCAAGAACATCTAGCGAATGGAACCACCTCCCTGCCTCCATCGTGTCCATCCAGGACGTCACATACTTCAAGAAGCTTGTCAACGATTTCATCTGTACCACCCACTCCTCTCTGTAGAGCCTCCGGGCATTGAGAGTATGAAAATAAATAAATAAATAAATGCGAGTAGAATAGAGATACAAGATTCACACATCACCAGTTAAACCTATACGATACATGTTGGGAACAAGAGTAGTTACTTGCATTTCTGCAATATATTACATTGCATAAAAGAGGTATATATTTCTAACAATCATCTATGAAAACACATTAATCTTACCCAGATTTTTTTTATACTGTTCTTTTTTTCTTGAAATACTCCAATCGGGGCTGCACACGATTGATCAGATTGGAAAAATGTCAGTTCGTCAAACACTCAAAAGCTGGTGTGCCTTTTCGCAAATGACAATCCAAGATGTCGTATGATTCTAGCCTGCATGACAATAGGATAGAGAATATCATTTGCTCAAACATTTGGCTACGTGACACGGTATCAGTCTACAAAATTTCCCTCAAGCTCGCAGCCGCCCTACCCACCACAAGAAAGGCCACAGTGAACGTGCAAGCTGGGATATCGCAATTGTTTCACGTAGCAGAAATCGCATGTCCAAAAAAAAAAAAAAAAAATCTTCAGCGAAGTAAAGGTTTCCAGTTTGAACCAAAATAAAAAAACACACACGTGGATGTTTGCTGAAATCTGAAACGATATTGTTTCACGGTGCAATTAGAGCGATACATCCAACAACGATTGAATTCCAAGTTTTCCCCCTTATGCTACTTGCAGCACAATGTATCGTTTTCGCTTTTGCCTCGCCTCCGCGTAGCTTCAAAATCTTTCATTTGTGTATACTTCTTGAACCTCTACACGTGGTGGATATTGGAAGCGTGGGCCTCCGTGAAATCAATAGTGCCCCTCTAATCTCGGACAGTGACGTCAATCTAAGATCCGGTTACCCTGGTGGATTCGCTTATTCCGCAATTCCGACGCCAGGAGTTTGAAAAAGACAATTCCGTGCCTTTACGCGTCAACGTACTAGGCGGTCGACCTGAAACTATCCTGAAAAAAGTTATTAAAAATAAATAGTAACAAGTATTTTTATTTAATACAATCTTAAATTGTATTACAATCAATCAATCAATCAATCAATCAATCAATTGTATTGGGTGTCCAGGGACAGCCATTCGAACTTGGTGCTGGCCGACCGGACATTGAAACACTTAAAAGCTGCAAGCACGCTCACATTACAAGATAAAACCTGAAAATTATAACTAGACAAAAACACAAAAATCTAAATCAGCGACACATAAACTTAGAAGGTAAATATTCATGTTGGAAGTTCACATGTTGGTGCGCCGTGAAGATGATCGACATAGTCGGGAGAATACATCGCGCATAGATAAGGAAAAAGAAAGTGTAAACTGAGAAACTTTCTTGTAAATATTAGTGGCCATAAAACCCTCATATCATTTGTAACCATTATAGGGTAGTTCAGAATTGATAGTAAAATGTCAGCTACATGAGCTTCAAGAGTAAACAACGTTTTTACAAAGTCACAAGAAAGGATCAAGATTCGTATGCGATTCACTGCAACATCTGTGAACCTTCCACCTCTGCCTTAATTGAAACAGTTTTTTGATTGAATGATCGAAATTCTTTCGGCTGGAGTAAAATATGTTCAGTTTTTCAGTGTAACCGTTGTAACGTTAAAACGTCTCAGTGGTTTGAGCCAACGCACTGGCCTATAAATCCCTATTTGTCGGGAACACCCACCGAAGCGCCCAGAATTTGACGGAGGTCAATCTGAGATTTCAGTTCAACGTTAAAAAGATCCCAAATTAATCGAAATAAACCCGCGATATATATTTTTTTAGCTGAGGTGTGCAGATGATTTTTGTTGGGTTCGCTTGTAAAAACCTGAGATCTGAATATTTGCTTCGCTTCACCTTAGATCAGACTCAATAGAGCGCAGCCAATTCTACGGGGTGATGAAGCCACTGAAGTAGCGCCGAGAGCGCGAGATAGTGTAGCTCGTTCTCTCTTTGTGCCCGTGCAGTCGGACTACACAAAAGCCACTAAATAAGCTACGCTTCAGAGTAACGACACAACTGACTAAATTAGGCACAAATGACTGGATTTTTTAGATGCATAAAAAAATTAATTTAACCTTGTAAGTACTCTAGGAATCCTAATATTAACTCCAGATAAGAGACTTGGGGAGTCAATTAAGTTGTGAAGGATGTAAGACAAAAATACCAAATCCTCTTTTTCTCTACGTCGCTGTTGGTCAGGTATTCCAACACGTTCCAAAAGTGCTTCATATTCTAAAGTTCGCTGATCTCCAGCCAAATAGCGATACTTAAAAACTGAGATGAATTCATGCTGCACCCGTTAAATTCTCAGTGAATTTGTTTTACAGATCCTCTTCCCCACCACCGACGCATAGTCTTGCTTTGAGCGGCACAGTGAGAAGTAGGGGTGTAAAACGTGAGTGGATTTTTCAATACTCTACTCAGGCGACACAGAAGGCCAAGCACTCGTAACGATGCGCAAACCAGTTTGCCCATGTAAACATCAAGCCTTAACCCAGGTAACACAGAGTTCTGGGCCGAAATTCGGCTTATGTTTGGGAGTTTAGGGCCTTGAAAAGTCCGAAGAAGCCATTATAAAGCCAAATCTGACCTTTCTTGGCAAAAGTTTGGGTATTTTTGCCCTAATTTGACAAACAAGCGCCAAACGTAGGCTTCAGTGCTTGGTAGTTCGGCCGTCATCTGGCATCTTTGGGCCTAAATCGCCTAACAAATGCCAGAGTTAGGCCTACTGCTAAGTAGTTCGGCTGATATTTGGCATTTTGGGCCAAAATTGTCAAAAAATGACAAAGGTATAGCTTAACTTTTTGATAGTTCGGCTGTCATCTGGCACCTTCGGACCAACATCGCCACAGATGTGCCAGAGTTTGGCTTACTGCCTTGTAGTTCGGCTGACATCTAGCATCTTTGGGCCGGGGTGGCCAAAGAGTGCCAAAGTTAGCATTCGCTTCCTGATAGTTCGGCTGTCATCTGGCAGCTACGGGCCAAAGTCGCCAAACAAGTGCCAGAAATAGGCTTACTGCCTTGTAGTTCGGCTGATCAGGCATTGGATGTATGCGGGTGGTCCGCAACTTGATTAAATAGTAATCACATTTATTCTGCTCGCAACTTTTGATTTTATTTTGGGTGTTTCTTGATTTCTTCAGGCAAAAGGTAGGCTGAATGTTTTGCCGCGGCTGAACCAGGCTTTGCAAACGCAAATTTCGTCTGATTGTTGCGTTCTCGCGTAGGTACACACCCCAATGTCGGTACGCGCATGCAGTGAGAATGGTTAAATGTTGCAAAAAGTGCTGCCGTCGAGCACGCGTTGCGCGAGACTGATGTGCGCTTCTGTCTCCTCAACAGATATCATTATTAGGCGGCGCACTGCAAGAGGTAGCGTAGCTCTGTGCCTGTCTTGCAATGCGATTGAGCACTGTCAAGTCCTAGCGATAACAAAAGGCGACAGCCACAGTGGCTCTGTGGTATTGCACCCGCTTCACATTCGGAGGAACTAAGATATAATCCTGGCGGGGACGATTTTTTAAAAGTTAATTTGAAGCGTTTGACAGCATCAAATTAGACACTCCTTTCCCTCACTATCTTTCACTCCCCCCCCCCCCCCCCCCGCCTCCCCCCTCACCAAAGGTGACATTCCCAATTCGGGTAGGAGGCATGGAATGTCTTCACTTTCTGTCAAACATACCGGAGGATGTTAGCTATAGATTGTTCTTGTCCCTTCGACCTCTCCTTTTGCTAATAGCGAGTTCGTTTCACGGCACTCGCGCCCACGCGTGCCCACTCGCAGCATGAAGCGGGTTCGTTTCAGCCGGCACTCCACGAGTGATTGCACTCTTCGAGTTCGTTTCAGCGCTGGCACCCCACGCGTGCATGCACTCGCTGCACCGAGAAAATTGGGCGTGCGCCAAAATGCAATCCCGTCACGCCTTGCTCCGGCGAAGCCGGCGAGGAGCGGGAGCAGACGACGAGGGTTCGTCTGCTACGACGTGTCGCGGAACCGAAAGAAAAAAAAAAAAGTAGATTTTCTGATAGAAATCGCGTCTCGCGGGCAACGTAATCGAACACGAGCTTGAATTGTTAGCGTCTGCTATTTCATGAAGGAAGCAATTGACAAACCGTGCTTTATTTGCAGGTTTTAAGTCGCTCTGTTGCCGTACAGACGCTGAAATATACCAGTGTGTAAAGGAATGCTAAAAAAAAAACGCATCAGCGGCCCCCGAGACGTTTATCACCATTCGTGTGCGGGTAAAAAACTGAACATTTGTCGACAAAACCCCCCAGAGGAAACCTGTGACTGCCCAATAAGCATCAGAGAAAGCTAAATATAGTGACTTTACCCGAGGCTTGGGCAACATCATCATGTTTAACATTTACCTACGTCAACTAACTTGCCCCATCGTATTTTGTTCGAGAAAGCTCTCGTTCTCGACGCCCTCACCAAGGCTAATAATATCTGATCCACCTGTAATGACGATCGACATCGAAAGTCCCACAAAAGGTTTCGCTGGATATTCCAACAGACTAGTTTTAAGTCGTACCCTTTTAGTGGTTCACGCATAATACCCTGCTCAAACGGATCAAGCTTCTGCTCGGACAGCATCATCAGTTTTCTTCAGTGTAGGCGGTTATAAAGAGATCGCAAACAGCTGTTTTGTAAACAGCTGGTTGCGGAAATTTACGCCGTCTGTAACTATCTCTACGACAGCCAAGTTGCTTGAAGTCATCGCAAATAAGAACTAGAGGTTGCAGCGACCAACATTTGTAGATAAACGTTGGTAGCGACTGCCACTCTCGCATTCCCACCCATCACTCCGAACTAGTTTCGGTTTGAGGTTGGTACGTTTTCTACAACATAGATGGCGGCAGCATCCGTCTTCTGCACTCGGTGCATTTGGCGTGTTCGTTTGAGCCCCGTTCTCCGTGCATTACTCTGCGAGTGCGATGCTTTCTGGGAGAGAACTCGAACGGTGCCAGTGCGTGTGAAACGAACCCGCTATAAGCCTCCCAACCTGCTCTAGTGTCTTCGTGTGGCTGTCAGCGAGCGCGACGGTCGAATTAAGCAAATCAGAAGGGTGGAGCGAAACGCGTTACCTCCCTCCATAGGACGCGTAGTACAAAAACGCTTGGATGAAAATTTGTGACGTGACTCTCCCTGTCGCGCTGATGGGATCTCTGAGGCTGTTCTTTGCGCCGTTTGCCAAGCTATTCGCGACTCCAGGAAAACGGACGCCGCCAAGCGGGAAAACCGGGAACCAGTCGGTCCAGGTCGCTCCGCGCCCCGCCGCGTCTCTGATGGCTTTCGCGGACACGTGCTGTCGGCGCGGGGGCGAGCAATGTAATTTGACGAAGGTCCGAAAATTTCTTAAGTTTGTTTGAGTGTTCATTAGTGTGGTGAAGTCTCAGTAGATTGTTTCTTTCCATCACGTGTTTGAAAGCCGGTTTACTCCCCAACACACGGTCGCGTGCTTTCAATTTTTTGGATGAGGAGGAATCACAGAAAAACGTTTTGATTTCTCGTGTGTCTCTAATCACATTCAAAGTGACGACTGGTTGGTAACTGATAAGTGGTTTCTTTATAAGGATGTAGAACAGTGGACTGATGTCGACAGACGAAGTGTTTCACTGGAGGGAACACCAATGTTGCAGTCAAGTGAATGGGAAGGTTCGATAGCTGCTTTCCTTGAGTTTGGTTGTGCTCGATTAGCTTCAGGTTAATTTAGCCACTAACGCCGGCCGGTGCGTTGGCTATTCATCTTAGCGGCTTTTCGCCGAAAAAGACCACATTGAAGGAGTTGGGCTAATTTCGCAATTACTTGATTCAGAAAACCTGCTTGCTGCATATGATTAACGAGGGAAATTATCTGCTTTCAAAAGGTGGGGGACGCGTCTCGCAAAGTTAGAAGCTGTCACGTCATTAGGATCTATCGCGCCTCCAATATTTATATTATAACCCCTGTCGAAGCCAGCAGCAATATACGTCTACATTGCTCAGGTTGACCGGCCACAAAAAATACTCATTTTATCCGTTCAGGATTCGAAGTCAAGTTCAATGCACAGAGAGGTTCTGCGTGAATCTCCAATGAAGACTCTCTTCTGTTTGTCTGCACTCGCCTCCGTTCTACCGGCTAGAACCATTTGGCGAAGTTTAAGTAGTATCTCTCTGTCTGTCAAATATACTTTTATTAAGCAGTTCACCTAATAGTTAGTTAACTAAGTTCATATTTCAACCCGAAGAATATACTAATATCGCTTTAGTGGGACATAGTACGTAATATAATACATAATCCGCATATTCGTCAAAATGACTTCTCGATTGCTACTAAAACCTGAATTGAAATACGAGTATCACTTGCTTAGTGAAGGGCCAGTGAGTTGACATGCTGCTTGGCTCAAGAAGCGCTTGCTTAATTTTTGTAATTTTCCTGCAGCCTGTGTTCTTGACCGAGCACAGGACTGGAGCTGTTTCTTGAAACGCGGACAGGCACAAAAGCTCAATTTCGCGGACAGATAAATCGCATGGTCGAGGCATGCGAGTTAGCTAAAACTTACTCCCGGTGGAACAATTTTGTAGCCCTCGCCGCTTCCCATAGATGATCAAAACTAATTAGAGTCTATTACCGTTTCTCCGAAGCCCATAGTTTCGGTTTTGATCGAAGTCTCCGAAACGAAAGTTTGACATGAAAAGAACAAAAAACACCGGCAAAACAAAACAATGCTCGGCAAGTTTATGCGCACCGGCTACACTTAACAGTTTCAGTTCAAATACCCATAAAGTTGGGCATTCAACAAAAGAAAATATGTTAAATTGAATGCGCCACCCATTCAGGCGGCGCGGCCGATCCGACGCGACCTGGACTCAGCCGCCATGTTTGTTTGGTGGTGGCGCCCCCTATAGGTCGCTGGAGTCGCGAATAGAAATAGGCGGGCAACGTAGGTCCGGTTTCCGAAATGTGCTCTTCAGTTTTTTGTTGCTTTCGTGCGTGGCAGACGCGGCCGTGCTTTTTGGTTGTAAACGACCTGAATGCGTTCGTGGAATTCTTGTGCTGTGTTTGTTGGACGCGCTTTGACAAAAACTGCTCCTCGCCGACGACAAGACGTCAGTTGAATGTGCGCAACCTTCTTTCTCGACTGTGCTTTCGGGCTGCCCGAGTCGGATTATGCATCTATCAAGGATTACGTGATATTGCTTTTATTAATAAGTACACCGCAAGCATGCTTCTGCTAGTAGTCCTGCTTTACTCTCATTCTTCGCGGTTTTTTGTGTTTGTGGGTTTTGCTTGGCATGAAATTAGTGTTAATTATATTTTATAATTTGCTTTTCATTTTACAAAGAAGTATGTATGACCTTTGTAAATATGTCGAAAATAAGTTGTGTAGAACGATAGTGATTTAATAAACTTCTGGGAGCGTTCGAAAAACTTTCGTTCGTCCGTGTATATTATTGACATGCGACAAATGATATGTAACGTCCTATACAACACCGACTTTCACGACATCCGGCCAATACGGAGCTGACGCATCATTGAGTGTTAGCACAATATTGTGCGAACACTTGACCGGGCCAAAAAAGACTGTACGGCAATACCTGCCGGAGGTGTTGACGGCATCAATTCAAAGATACTCAAACACACAAAAAGTGCCACAAGCGTCCTTTTGTCACACATTTTTCAGCAATCTCTCTCATCTGGACTGGTACCACTGGACTGGAAGGTGGGCAAGATCGTTCCTATACCAAAAAAAAGGTCCACCAACCTCAAGCAGCAGTTATCGTCCTATTTCCATCACCAGTGTTTCATCAAAATTACTGGAGTATATAATTAACTCGCATGTTATAAATTTCTTAGTATCTGTTAATTTTTTTTCATCCGAGCCAACATGGTTTCCTAAAAGGATTTTCTTGTGAAACCCAGCTTGCTCTTTTTACTAACGATCTAAGTTCAAGTGCTGATCATAACATACCTGTGGATGCCCTCTTTCTAGATTTCGAAAAAGCTTTCGATAAAGTTCCACACCAACGTCTCTTATTAAAACTTTCGCGTTTAAACCTCGACCCTCAAGTCTGTAACTGGATTCGTAACTTCTTGTCATACCGACAACAATTCGTTCATGCTAATAACCACTCTTCACCCCGGTCTCCGGTTGCTTCTGGAGTGCCCCAGGGCACTGTTCTCGGTCCCCTACTTTTCTTAATTTATATAAATGACCTACCTGCTAATATTTCATCTAACATACGCTTATTCGCAGACGACTGCGTTGTTTATCGTCCTATAAATAACAGCACTGACGTTCACGCCCTGCAGTCTGATCTTTACCATATTGAGGCCTGGTGTGCTAGATGGCTAATGTCTTTGAATGCTAACAAAACATCCCTTGTTTCTTTTCATCGTAGGCAATTTTACTCATCTCCTAACTACGTCATTTGTGGTTCACTCATATCTCCTGTACCATCATATAAATACCTAGGCATTACATTTTCAAACGATTTAACTTGGTCATCTCACATAACGAACATAGCTAATGACGCGAATCGCGTCCTTGGCTTTCTACGTCGCAACCTGCGCTTAGCCCCTCCATCGGTAAAGCTACTATCTTTCCACTCACTAGTCCGACCCAGACTAGAATATGCATCTGCTGTTTGGGACCCACATCAATCTAATCTTACTAAAACGCTCGAAGCAGTGCAAAATCGCGCAGCAAGATTCATCTACTCAGACTACTCTTATCATAGCAGTGTCACGGCGCTTAAATCTCAAGCTAATCTTCTTAACCTCGAATCACGGCGCAAAACTTCCAGGCTCTGCCTTTTTCACAAGTTTTATCACTCATCACTTGGCAGCTCTGTTATCGCACCAGCTCACCGCGTTTCATGCCGCATCAGTCATCAGGAAGCTGTCTATCCCCCCCCCCCTCCATGCCCGCTGCACTGCGCATCTTTTTTTCATTTTTCTGCCAGACAGCAAAGGATTGGAACGATCTGCCCACCGACGCCGTGCTCCACTCCAACCCGGCAACCCCGCCCATCTCAAGGCATTCATCGAAGAAATATTTTGATGCTTCGTAATACCCTCATGTAATACCCCTTATTTGGGGCATTTGAGGTTTAATAAATAAATAAATAATAAATATTGAACGGTGGTGCAAAACTAAACATTTTAGCGATACCGGAACCGACTTTTAGCCGGTACTGGCACTACAGTGCCAAGTATCGCCGTGCTGCGTGGGAACGCAGATGGTGAGATCTGACGATCGTTTTTCCAACGCTTATTTAATTTAAATTTTCTTCTGGACCGCGTGAAAGAGCGCTTCTGTGGCACACCAGAGAAATTTCGAACTACGGCAGGCCTCTGGGATTTTTTGGGCAGTTTTGGCACTTTTATGGCACTCCAGTGGCTAGCCAGAGGAGCCAAACTTCGGCATGCTCCGAATTCCCAAATTAGGATTTACTTCGGCAGTTATGGCTAAAGTATGGTACTTATTTTGGCACAACTGTGGTGAACCAGAGAAAATTCAAACTTTGGCTTATGCGAAGAACCCGAATTTGGCGTTGCTTTGGCAGCTATGGCTCCAGTATTGTGCTTCCTTCGGCATTATTGTGGCAGACCAGAGATAAGCCAAACTTTGGCATATCCCAATTACCCAAATTAAACGTTGCTTTGGCAGTTATGGCTCCAGTATGGCACTTACTTCGGCACTCCTGTGGCAGGCCAGAGGAAAGCCAAACTTTGGCATGCCCTAGGATCGCCCAACTTGGCTATATTTAGGCAACGTACTTTGGCACCGATGAACGCCATGGTGCAAAACCTAACTGGGCCCTTACGTTTGCCAGACCTTTGCCCAAGTTGGGCAAAGGTATGGCAAAGGTCCTCTGGCGTGCTTTCTGGGAATTAGGTTCGAATCAAACACAAAACCAAGGTCTCTAATTTCAGTTTCACGAGACAATGAGGCCCTCTGAATTCGGTAAGAAAAAACGATATTTTAAGTTTTTCGGGGAAATATCAATACTTTGGTTTTTGAACGGTTCAGACGAAGCCTGTTTTCTCTACACCAGTCGCTGAATATGTTCACATCTGCCTGTAGTCTTACGCAGTCGTCAAAATTTCGAATTTCAGGGTATAGCTTAATGTCACCGGCGTACTGGGGGAATTTTGATTTTGAGATAGCGCGAGAGATATTCATGACAAATGTGGAAAAGAAGAGAGCGCATAAAACAAATCCCTGAAGCACCCCGGAGCTCAATTTAAAGGCTGCGGACGTCATATTAACTCGCACAAAACCCTTTCCATTCAGCAGATAAATTTCAAACCACTCGATCACGTGTTCTCCAAGATCGTAGTAAGACAGTTTAGATAGTAACATTTCATGGTCAACCACGTCAAAGGCCCAGTTTAAATAAAAATGAACTACGTCAAGTTGACCCTGCTTACAGACAATGCGGGAGGCTGTAGACGTAAAAGGTAACCACCATATAGAAAGTATGTCTAAAGGGCCCATCAGCCTTGAAGGATTTGGGACCTCACAGGCCTTCAAAACCCTTCAGAATTGCCCTACAAAAAACATTCAGGAATACCCCACAGAAAAACCCTTCAGCACCACAGCCCTTCAATCCGTCAAACCCTTCAGCCCAAACCTTCTAGCCCTTCAACGCTTTAGACGTCAAATGACAATGAATCAGATAGAAATGCAGTTCAAACGGTTTTGGAAATTTACTGTGGGCATTTTTTTTTGCAGGCATATTATAACTCAAAAATATGATAAAAACCAACGTTTGTTCAAACCCGGGCGCAAGCAGCTGTAGACAAAAGAGATCATATCAAATAGGGACAACTGACTTCTTTATCACAAAGAAAAATATCTTTCAAAGTACTCACAATGCCGCGGGGTAAATTCCTGATGTACGGTACTTTAGCTAATAAAACCGAGAAGGTGCACCTCACGGACACATACACAGTCTCAGTAAGCGCGTTTAGCGAAAACCATGAACTCGCAAGCAGTACCCGTCGCCACCGTTGAGAAATCCTAAGCAAAGTCACGGTTTCGTCCATGATGCCGTCGCGGCGGCGTCTTCGTCGTATTTTTCGCTTGCTCGATGCTTCTCAAGCCGGACGGACAAAGAGGCGCAAGAAACAAGGCCGGACAGCGGCCGTCATAGGCGTAGACTTCGGGGGGACATCGGGGCTCGTGCCCCCCCTGGCGAGATCCAGAGAGGCAGAGCCCCCCCGGGCCCGGGCCATGATCCTTACCGAGACGTTGTTTACGTGCCATGTAACGAGCTTCTAGTAGTGGCATGTAAACAAAATAAAGCCCACGGTGCCTTTATTAAAATAATACATGGGAAAAGGAATCCCAGCGTGCTTTCGTTAGCTTCAATCTCCAGTTCTGGCGAAAAGGTAACGCGCATCACCTCACCCCCCCCCCCCCCCCCCCCCCCCGGAAAAACGGAAAGTCTACGCCGCTGGCGGCCGTCATCCACCGTCTCAGGACCCGCAGTGCCATGATCCCGTTGCGCAGGCACTACATGCGGTAGGACGCTAACCCCGACTGCCAGGCTTGCGGCGAGTAGGCCGACACCGGTCACCATCTCCTTGAATGCGCTGAACACAATGGCGCTCGAGCGGTGCTGAAGGTCGAAAACGCCCAATTGGGGTTCACCCGCGGAAGCAAGGTAGAGACTGCACGGATCAAAACAGACCAAGGGGCGAGCCCTCAAATCCATGTTCACCTTCCTGGAGGAAACCGGTCGGCTCCAGACATCCGTGGCGGCGGCGGAAGTAACAAGCAAACCGCCCACGAGCGGATAAAAAATGGCTATACCCCCCCCCCCCCCCGGCTTCCACACACCACTCTCTCCCGCAGACCACTGGAGAAGGGCCTGGCGTTCCTGCACCCTCTCCCCATCGCCGGGCGCAAAGAAGCGCAGTGTCGGTTGCTGTTGCTGTTCGTGTTTTTGACGACGAAAAAGAGAGGACGTCCGACTCTGGTGAAAAACAAAATGGTTCTGTTTATTTTCTCCTTTTTGGGGACCGTCCCCCGCGGAGGAACCCGTTCCCAAAACGGTCGCTGCCGCTTCTCCCTCGCCATCTCCCCCGCGTCCCTGTTTCTGGGCAACGTTCTGCTCACGGCTTGCCCTTCTTTTTATTATTCGTCCAAAAAGCAAAGCTTGTTCCACGGATCTCGCCTCGAGCGGACAGGATTGCGTTCGCCTCAAAACACCACTCGGCCAAAACCACTCGGCCCGCGGCTCGTCAATTCTCCACATGGGGCGCTCACCAGTGGCCCCCAGTGGCCTCCTTGGCGACCGAACCGCCGGGCAGTGACAGACGGGTCCAGAAGCCCACTCGTGTTTGATAGAAGAGCAGTAATAAAAATCTGACCATACACACATACGATCGGCATTCTCCAAATATTTATTTTTTCCCGTCGCGAAAAACAAGTAGCTATGTTTTATTTCTGCGAAATGTGTTTTCTCCAGCTAACCCGTGGCCGCACAGACATCTCAAGAAGCCTGAAAGATTTCCCAACCCCATTGACAGGCTTTCAGACATGTCAAGGCATTGTAAAGGACACTTCAGACGTTTCAGAAGAGTCCCTGACGGGGACAACGAACCGACCAGGAAATATCGGTGCCCCTTCAAACATCTCAGGCATTTCTGAAGACTTCTTCACACCCTTTAACAAATTTTGAAGCCCCCGCATTGTGATTTTCAATAGGGCAAATTTGTTTTTGTCGACTTGCCCGGAAAAAAAGTCCTTGCTGACTAGGAATAATTATATTTGTGAATGAGAAATAAAAAAAAATTATGTATAAACATTTCGAAAAGTTTCTAGACGGAACAAAGAAGGGAGACCTTTGTAATTGGAAATATGTACACCTACTCGAGACTTCAGCCCAAAAGAAAAAAAAAAACAATTACAGCGAGCTTCCACATGTCTGGAATCATTCCGGAGTTTAAAGAGTTATTAAATATTTCACAGAGCACAGGGTTGAATAAATCACGATAGGTTTTAACCAGGGTTGCTGCTACTCCATCGTGACCCCATGATAACTTAGGTTTCATTTTCTTAATACACTCCACGATATATTCTTTTACACGAATCGAGTGTAGCAGGTCGCCAAGTCCTCCCGGATGAGACACAGGAAAGAAGGAATTAACGTGATCAGTATAAACAGAGCTGGAATGATTAGCAAATATCTTTGCTGTATGTTTTGAAGCCGAATTATCTAGAACAATTGTTATAGTCATCGTCGTCGTCGTACTAGTATAGTAGTAGTGGTGGTAGTACTAGTAGTAACAATACTACTAGTAGTAGTAGTTGTTTTTGTTGTTGTTGTAGCCTTTGTTGTTGTAGTGGTAGCTCTAATAATAATATTAATAATATTAATGATAATATTAATAATAATCAAGAATAAAGATTAAATATCCAATTTAATTTGGTACCCAGGAACAACCATGCGGTCTTGGTGCTGGCACACCGTACTTACACACACGAGAAATTAAACACAGAACTGACGGCACGAAAACACAAACACCACGAATACATTCAATATATGCACACACCCCATTGCACATCGAGTAGAAGACACAGTCCGTAGTGCACGGCATAAGCAAGTGGGGATCATTGGCTATCGCACCTTGATAGAAGTGTATCACTAGATAGCACAAACGTCCCAGACGGTATAATTTTCAAAACAGAAAACTAAATGTAAATTCTAATTCCTACGGAAGAATAAAGCAAATATATTTCATATCGTGGTACGAAAGAGAAAGAAACTGCACAAGCAATACATTTTAAGGCTATCAGTTCGAATAATTCATGCTGCTTATCTCTGTCCAGACTCCGACAGGTGTGCCATCTGTTTATCAAAGATCTGACGGCAGGAGTTAAATATATCAAGGGCTTCGGAGTGACAATTATAGCACTCCACTAACCGAAAAGTAGGGTTGTGTCACCTAAGATTTATATCAGCATGGAATGTCGATTTGAGCCATGTAGATACCCGCGGGACCCTGATACACACTTCAGAAAAGAAACCAGGATAATCAATTAAACCTTGTAGAGTTTTGAAAAGAAAATACAAGTCGGCCTTCTCCGGGCGTTGATTTACAGTAAGTAAATTCGCTTGTGTCAGCACAGCCTCATAGTTCGTTCTCATTCAAATAACGATATATAAAATAGAGATACATTTCCTATGCACACGTTCTATTCTTAAGGAGTTAGTTTTGCAAATGCCTTTCCACGCCACCGACTTGTATTCGATCTGGGAATGACTCAATGAACAATAAAGTACAGGAATGCAGATGGGTTGTTGAATTCCCTTGTTAGGCGACATGCGATTCCAAGAGTTGGCGAAGAGACCCTAATTTTTTTTGTTTACGTGGTCATCGAATAGTAGGTTTGACACAAATCAACGTCGAGATACCTTACAGCACTTACGCGAGGCAGTAATCACCATGAATGCGATACGCAAAACATACGTTCTGAGTTTTTCGAGAAAACGTCATCACCCTAGTTTTTGAACGATTTAGGGAAAGCCCGTTTCCTGTGTGTTTTAACTTCGAGGGAAAAACTCGGTGAAGCGTGGTTTATTCTTTGCTTCCAAGAATACAAGTCAAAACGTAGACACGCTCGCGGCTGCTCTTATACTGATAGCAGCCGCGCTATAGACAGGAAAGAGTGACGATAAGGTTAACAGATCCACGGCACTCGACTCAGACACAATGACACAGCAATCTTTCCCCTCTATAAAGTTCGTGATGTCTGCAACTTGTAGCGTTCCGGAGGTCGGCTTGGTCGTGCGGTGCGCCGAGGCAGGAGTGGAGAAGCCGGTGGAGCTTCTGGTCTGGAGACCCCGTTATCCGATGGTGGGGCACTGGGACCAACAATCACAGCACTAGGGAGGCTGGAGTCTGGGTCAGGCGGCCGTGGTGTTGCGGCTCCCTTCCCTGCTTGTGCCAGGTCATGGTCGTCCGGTCATTCATTGTCAGTTGTAGCCGTGTCGGTCCCTATGCCCGAAAACGGCTCCAGTCGGTTAGGTGTCCCCAGATCAGCTTGACATGATCTCGGCCGCAGGTTGTCAGTATGAATGTACCACTCTTCCTCCCCGACACGAACCAGATAAGTAGCTGAACTCACGCGCTTGCTTACTGTGCCCGTCAGACATTTGGTATCGCCGGCCCCTAGGCCCTTTACCATAACTTGGTCACCTTCAGAGAACTCCCTCCAGGCCCCTCGGTGATGGTCCGCAGACTCTTTGGTTCGCTCGAGTTTCTTTTTCATTTATTTTTCGATGTCGGGGTGCAGAAGACTCAGTCTTGTTCTGGGCCTCCATGACAGGAACTGCTGGGGAGGAGTTTCATCAGTTGCCCTGGGGTGTGGGGGGGGGGGGGGGTGTTCCTTTAACTAAAGAGGAATCGGTCTATACGATGCTGCATCGACTTCGCATGGCCGCTTCTCTGCTCGTCCATCACTTGCTTGAACAAAGACTTTTTTACGGTATGTACACAGCGTTCCGCGCTTCCATTGGAGGCGGGATGGTGGGGCGGAGACTTGCTCAAGGACGCCATTTGTACTCAAAAACAGTTCAAACTCTGTTGATGTGGATTGGGGTCCGTTATCGGTCACTACCGCTTCCGGTAGCCCGTATGCCGCAAACACGGTGCGCAGTTTTTCCACGGTCTTCTCACTACTTGTGCTGGTCATCACAAACACTTCAATCCATTTAGAATGGGCGTCCACAAGCACAAGAAACCATTGTTGATTGCGATGCGCATAGTCTAGATCAGGAGTGGCCAAGCTGCGGCTCCCGAGCCGCAAGCGACTCTTCGCGTGTTAAAATGCGGCTCGCGGCTTCCTCCTCCACGCCCCCCCCCCCCCCCCCACACACACACTTTCCCGCCTTTCTCCCGGTCACACGAGCACTTACCCAAAAAGAGAAATGCAACGCATTCAAAATCGAAAGACAGGTTGCGGTTTGGTATTCTTGTGCTACTGCTACATAACGTACAGCTGGACAGCTTTTGACTCGTATAGATTGAAAGCTGTTTGAGTTTCGTTTATTGCTCTAGACGAAAGCTTGCCCCCCCCCCCCCCCCCCCCCGCCGTGGCTCTTGGAAGTTTCGTGGCTTTGCTTGCGGCTGTTAGGCCGGGTCAGCCTGGCCACCCCTGGTCTAGATGCACCCTCTCCCATCTACGCGTAGGCTAACCCCCCGACAGCAAAGGTACCTTAGTCGCAGCATTTTGTGACAGCTGACACGTGGCACACTCTTTCACTGTTTGCTCTACATCTTCCGTTAGACGAGACCACCAGACATGACCCCTGGACAACATTTTCATTCTCGTCATCCCCGGATGACCTTCGTGCAACATTGTCTGCACTTGACCTCTCAACCACTACGCGATTGCACCAAGTCCCGCACTCTTGATGAACTGAAAGTTCGTTGCGTCTAACAAAATAAGGCGCTAGCAAATCCTCTGTAACTTTCGAAGGCCAGCCGTTTTGTGTCTAGAACAGCGCTTTCGACAGCAACTGCTCCCTTCGTGTTTCCCGTCTTATCTCTCTTGCCGATAGCGGAGCTTCGTCCACCGCCGAAAAAACTGTACGCAATCTGCCTCCTCATCTCTGTTTGGCAGCGGTAGGCGTGAAACCGCGTCGGCCTTTCCAATATCACTGGATTTGCGATACACCCAAACATAATCATAAGCGGCAAGCAATAAAGCCCAGCGCTGCAAGCGTGCTGCTGACATTGCAGGAATCGGCTAACCATGGCCCAGAATTTCGACCAGTGGTTGATGGTCAGAGCAGATGCAAAATCTTCGGCCAAAGAGGAATTTGTGAAATTCCTTCAAGCCATAAACCACTGCAAGCGCCTCCTTTTCAAAGTGCGCATAGCCTTCCTCCGCCTTGCTAAGCGTCCTAGACGCAAAAGCGATGGGCCACTTCTCAGTACCCACTTTACGAAAGAGTATCGCGCCTACGCCGTATGCCGACGCGTCACATACCAGACCGAGGTCTTTTTCAGGATCATAGTGAAGTCAACACTCGTTCGTGCGTAAGCCACAGTTTTGTTTCCTGGAACACTTTTTCCTCCACTCCGGTCCAATCCCACCTGGTGCTTTCACTTAGTATCTGGTGAAATGGCTTCAGCTCTGCTGACGCGTTCGGAACATATTTCCCGTAGAAATTCAGCAACCATAGGTATGCTCGCTGCTGTTGTTGGTTCTGAGGAATTGACGCCTCTTTGATTGCGCGTAGGTTTTCTTCGGAAGGCCGAATTCTTTGCTTATCAATTGCGTGACCCAAGTAAGCCACCAACGTCTCAATAAACTTGCATTTTTCTTCTTTTAACTTGATGCCTCGCTCGCTTGAACCTTGTCAGCACGCTTTCCACTTTCTGGTAACATTCTTCAGACGTTTCTCCGGCTATCAACACATCGTCAAGGCAGAACGACACTCTCTCAAGGCCCTTCAATGTCTCGTCCATTACAAACTGAAAAAATAGACGGTCAGTCGTGATTCCATATGGGAGGCGTGTATACTTAAACAAACCCATATGCGTGCTTACAGTTACCAGTGACTGAAAATCCGGGTACAGTTGCAGCTGCTGGTACGCCGTAGAAAGATCAAGTACCGTGAAATATTTGCAACCGTGTAACGTTGCAAATACGTCTTCCATTACCGGCAAGGTATAATGGTCTGTTCTGAAGTTCGGGTTCAACGTTAGCTTATAGTCCCTGCATAACCTTACTTTGTTATTCGGTTTAGGAACGACGACCAACGGAGTTGCCCACTCACTCTGCTGAACAGGAACAAGGACTCCGGTCTTTACGAGCGAATGCAACTCTTGCTCTACTGATTCCCTTAAAGGGTAACTGCAAAGAACAGCCTAATTGGGACAAGCATGTCACAAAACAAATGTTCCGCGAAAAAAAAATATATATATTTTTTATCAATATTTACGCCACAGGACGTAATTTAGTCGGAGTCAGAGCCTCTCCACATTTGAAACTCCCGCTCTTTCGACCCCCGCGAAAGAGGAGTACGCCCCGCCCCTCACTATCCTTGCGTTGCGGAGTTGAACGACGCAGCGTCTCGACTTCCGGTAAGATCTGGCAACAACGCACGGCGGCGGTATTGTTTTGGTTTGACGCGGTTTGCGAGCACATGTAGCGTACACGTAAGTAAGTAAGTAAGTAAGTAAGTAATATTTATTTTCAGCAATATTGTGCTGAGGGCACCAGACAAAAAGCTTCCATGAGGTAGCTTGACTGGGCCTGGTGCCCCTGCACTTACAGGGCATTATAAAAAAAACAAGTACTACAGAATACACTTTGACTAAACAAAACAAACACGTACATCTTTTTTTGTTAAACAGTGAATATCATTGTGGTCTATAAGGAACTTGTTAAGTAATGAAGGCAGGTTATGCGCAATAGATTGGAGTGCATAATTTGTACGAAAATGAGGCACGTTCCAGAACTCTCTGCGTCTGACAAGGATGAAGGATTCACGTTTTGTCAGATGGGATACATTAGACAAAAAAGAAGCAAACTCAGCGGTCGAAAATAAATAAGAACATAGCAAACGGTACTCGTATACACTGGCAATCCTCATGATGTTGAATTTTAGAAATAATGGCTCAGTATGAGTGTCGTAAGGCACGTTTGCAATAAAACGCAGCATTTTCTTTTGTAGGATCGTGAGTTTGTTAATATTAGATTTGGTTGTTGTGCCCCAAACCAAATGACAATAGTTAATTTGTGAGCTAAACAGAGCATGATAAATTTGCATTTTAATATTTACAGGCAACAAGGAGCGACAGTGGCATATTATTCCAACAACTTTTGACAGTTTCGTAACTAAGTATTCGATGTGATTATCCCATTGCATATGTTCTGAAAAAATGACACCTAGCGTTTTGTGCTGTTTAACTATTTCAATCTGGTCAGTTCCAATCTCTAGAGTATAATTACTAATAACGTGCTTATTTACAGGTCTAAACAAAATTGCTTTGGACTTTACAGTGTTTATTTTAAGACCATTTATTTTTGACCACGAAAGAAACTTTTCCAAAACTAAGTTTCCCATGGGTATAAGTTCGTCCATATTCGATGCAGACAGAAATATACTCGTGTCGTCTGCATACATTACAAAACGTGCTTGATGGCAAATATTGACTAGATCATTTATATATACATTGAACAGCAGAGGGCCGAGTATGCTGCCTTGGGGCACACCAAACTTCAAGATTTGCAAAGAGGAAACATGATCACTCACGGAGACACATTGCTTACGGTGTTCTAAATATGAATGAATAAGTATCAAAGGCGTGCCACGTATGCCATAACATGAAAGTTTATCAAGGAGCGTCGAATGGTTAAGACAGTCAAACGCTTTGCTAAGGTCAATAAATATTCCCAGTGTCAGCAGTTTGCATTCTATATTGTGTAATATTATTTCTTTCTGTGATATCAGAGCGCTTTCCGTGGATTTTCCCTTGCGAAATCCGAACTGGGAGTCAGTTAGCACTGAGGTCTTCGTAAAAAAATTGTCTAAACGATATAATATAATTTTTTCCAGCCCTTTAGAAAATATTGGAAGAACAGAGATGGGTCTATAATTTGTAACTAAATTTTTGTCTCCACCTTTATGCAAAACTGAAACTTTTGCGAGTTTCATGTTATTCGGAAATTGACCACTCGACAATGCTAAGTTAAATATATATACCAAGAGTGGGGCCACCACATCGATTACGAATTTAACGGGCTTTATTTGTATATCGTCTATGTCATGGCTTTTACTGTTATTCAATCCCATAAATACACGGATCACTTCCAATTCGTCTGTAGGTTGTAGGAAAATTGTGTCTGTTACACGGTGCGAGATAAACGAGGAAGCATGCTCATTGTGCGCGCTAGAAGGCAAGTTAGTAAAATGTCTGTTAAAGAGCTCAGATAGTTGTACTCCTGATACGCTCTCACCAGAAAGTGAAAGTTCATCTATTGAATTCTTCTGCTTGCTGCGTTTAAGCACTTCATTTATCGACTGCCAAACAATCGCAGGACGCTTCTTGTGGGCGTCATGAAAAAGACGTTTGTGATATTCTGTTTTTGATTTTTTAAGTGCAGATGTCAGTTGATTGCGATACCTCTTAAAAACTGCATGGTCACCGTCATCCTTTGAACAGAGGTACTCCTGATATAAGCGATTCTTTTTTCTTATCATTGTTAGAATAGGTGGCGTGACCCATGGTTTTCTTATTCGTTTTTTAGCAGTAACCGTCTTATATGGAAACGATGCGATGTATAGCGTCTTAAAAATATTTATGAAATCATCATATGCTTCGTTCACGCATTGCTTTGAAAAGACAGAAGTCCAGTCTGTTTGCATGACTGTGCTTCGAAAGGACCGCAGTTGGCAGTCGGTTATCGCTTGGAAAGTTACGAGTCTACCGACGCTCCGTGATAAATCACGGGTTTGAAAACAAAAAAATATTGGTAAATGATCGCTTATATCACTACTAATAGTACCTGCACTGCGAACTATAGTATTTATATTGGTAATAAAAACGTCGATACAACTTGCCGTAGAATGAGTAATTCTGGTGGGGGACACAATCACATTGCAAAAACCACTACTACTGAGTGTACTACTCAGTCGTGAAGAAAGAGAAGAGTTTTCCGAACTATTTACATTTAAGTCACCGCCCAGAACAAGTGAGTAGTTATTCAAGGATATGAAATCAAGATACCTCTCAAGAAAAGACAAAAAGTTATTAAAGCTACCAGCTGGCGGTCGATACATAACAGAAAGCAGCTGACGTCCGTGCTTCACAGTTACGATTTCATAGTCGTCTGTAATTTCGGTAAAGGCATCGAGTATTTCGCATCTAATATCCTGTCTAACATAGATACAAACACCTCCCCCTCGTTTTCCGCTTCGATTCAAAAAGAAGTGATTGTAACCCGGCACGATAAAAACATCGTCATCTGTTGCGTACCATGTTTCGGAAAGCATCACCGCTTCAAACGAAACACAGAGTTGATCTAAAAGAGTAATAAAATTGTCACTTTTACATTTCAAAGAGCGTATATTTAAATGTAAGATCGTGGTCGAGTCTTTGGTTCCTGTATATCGCTTTAGTTTAACAGGCAATAGAAGTTCATGGTATTCGGCCATGAAGCTAGAGGTTAAAAGGAAAAAAAAAGAAAAAACAACGGACAAACAAGTGCAAAGAATACCGTGAATTACGCTGCAGTCGCACCAGCCTCAACGTTGCTTTCTGCACTATCGAAGTGGCGCGACACAGGAAGTGGTCCAAAAAATTGCCTGAAGATGCAGCCTTCTGGCCAGACAGACACGCTGTTTATCGCTTCAAATACTTCTTTGTCAACGAGAATGTGGAAAGACGCGTAGTAAGGAAGTTTGGTTTTCAATTTCGTGCATACGAAAGTTTTACCTTGCAAAACAGCAGCGACCAAATCCTCAACGTCCTTCGTACTTGTTTCCGGGGACAGTCTTGACACAAACAGGGCTCTTTCTTGTGGGGCACGTTGAATCACGGCTATCTTTGACGCTTTCGAAGTTCCGACAGAGGGCTTTACGGGCTTACGGCGGGTGACAAGGGTGAAGCCGTCACCATCCACGGTGCTTCGTGGAACGGAGTCTCGTTGGGCTGTAGACGCTGCAGGTGGAAGGAGCCCAGTTGGTCCGATGGCATTCGCTGAAGTGTCAGCTGGCAGCGCTTTTCGAGGTCTCGGTGGGCTCTGCTGTCGGGAACTCAAGGCGGGAAATTCTACAGTGGCAGATGCGTAGGACGACGGACGAGAGCGGTCAGTTGTGTCTGAAATATTCCTGGAGCGTTGACTCACGAACAAAGAGACGGTGTCGTTGAGACGACGAACCTCTTGACGTAGCGAGGCGTTTTCCGCTTTTAGTCGTGCGAACTGGTCAACGAGCTCTTCCAGTACCGCTTGCATGTCTTTCTTTGATGTCGATGAACCTGCTGCAGCACAGAGAATGTCATCGGTGTCGGTTTCCGCGTCCATTGTATATTCCGTGGTTGAAATTCTAGGCGTGGGAACTTGGTCGTCGTCGTCGTTTTTTCGCTTGACGCATTTCGCACACTTGTACTGGCTCACCCCATCTTGCACGAGTAGGTCGTAGTCATCATTGACGATATTCACGCACTTGCAGTGAAAACGAGTTAAACACGCACAGCAAACAATCTGTTGCTGCTTGTGGTGAAATCCCGCGGAGCAGCTGCCACACGTGTCCTTCTGCCGCGCCATTCGCGCAGCGAATGGCGCGGCAGAAGGACACGTGTGGCAGCTGGACACGTGACCGGAGAAGTGCCCCTGGGATGTTCCCGGAAGATGGAAAGTATCATTCGTAATCGTCGTGTGTGCTTTGAAAGCGAAGGGAGTCACAGGGTCCACGAGTGCAACCACAAGCCAAGGTTCACGACAGCGCTTCGTTTATTTCGGCGATCTCGTTTTGTTTGGTGCAACACGGCGATGCGACAATGAACTGAAACGTTCGTGGTGTCTGTAATGCGGTGCTAACACGGAGCGCAAATTGGTTGTTGTGGGGTTGACGTTCAACCAGTTAAGTCCCGTCGTCGTCAGCTGATCCAGTCAAACTGGTCCGGGAGGACGCAGCGAGCGTTTTTAAAAGTAAATCTGCCTCGTTCTGTTTCAAAATCTGGAAGTTTCCCGACGCATACTGTGAGTAAAAAGCTGCGGGCGTTTTCAACAAAATTACGTCATTTTAATTGAACAATGGACTCCTAATTGTTGTCCTAAATCTGCCGTTTTTATGCTTCGTATTGGACTGCGTTTGCACAGCGACGTGTTGCATCGTGCGGTATGAATAAATTTGGGCACGATTTCGTACCTGCCTACAGATGCATGAACTGAGACCACTTTTTACGTAGTGAACATAGTGCTTTTTTATTTTGTGTCTAGTCGAGGACGTTAGGTGCACACGGGACGAATCTCGACGGCCTCCAGAGCGATGTGACGAGAACGTAACTGGACACGTTTGTCGCTACGCGAACGCCCGATTGCCTCCAGCCAATAGCATTCCTTTCGGGGCGAAATGGCTGCTGGAAGGCTCGCTGTCGGGATCACTCATCTGACATCTCCGAAAAGTTGGTATTTGCACGCGCAAGCCAACAAACAAACAAACAAAAAAGCACGCTAAGCCAGCAAAGAGGAAAACGAAAGAACCGCGCCATGAAAGTCAAAACCCCGCGTCGCTTCCTATCACTAACACCTGCGACAGCTGCTAAACACACACTACTTCACTTCAAGAAGTCTCACTCAAGCACCTGGGTCAGCACGAAACACTTATCATTTCGGCGAAACGATTTGTTGAGTTAGGCGAGACAGGCGGGAGCAGAGACTTCGGCGGCCATGAAAGAATGGCGAAGGTTTTGTTTGTTATGGTATGAATCCAAACGGAAGTGCCCGTCTTGTAAACATTTTGTAAAGATTAAGAACTCTCATCACATGGGTTATTCTTTAAACGTGAAAATATGCCTTTCAAAAGAAAATTGCAACATATAACAAAGGTTTAACAACCAAGATCTAAGCTGTCAATCAAACTCTTAGCCAATGAGAGGTATAGCAGCCGATTGGTATTCAACGTCACGGAATACCAACTTCGTGGCGCGCGATTCAAAACGGACGAAATAGCCGCAAACTAAAATCGGTCTCACGCAATAAATATTGTAATTTTTTTTTCTCGCCGAAAAATTGTCTTTTGACATGCTTGACCCAATTAGGCTGCTTAAAAAAAAAAATTCTTTGCCGTTACTTTTTAAAGCAAATGGCACAGTTCTATGTTTATAGAAAACTGGGGTTGTGTTGTCCTTCAACACTAATTTGACTTGACTGCCAGCGATTATACCCGGCGCGGGCTCAAGCACTTCCCAGAATCGTTCAATCAGAGCTGCCACTTTGTTTAGACTAACACCATACACTCTCATCCAGTCTAGCCTTAACGCCCTTTGCTAATCGCGGCCCATTAACAAGCTGTCACATTTCTGCGGCGCTTGCACTACTACAAGCGACATCACCATGGTCTGCCCCTTGTGCTCCACAGGTACAATCAGCTTGCCCAATACCTTCAACGGCACGCCCCCATAAGTCTTCAACTTTAGGCGACAGTTTGCGAGAGTCAATCCCGGCCAGTACTGCTTATACAACTGTTCAGGCACAATGAAAACCGACCCTCCCGTATCCACCTGCATCGTCACCCTTCTGCCCGCCACACGAACTTCAGTAGTGTAACTCCCTTTGCTAGCATTGCAAGCGCCAATGTTGTACAGCCAAACGTTGTCCTCACCACTACTGTCGTCCACGGCTTGCACCAAACGGAACGTTGCTTTGCAGACCCTTGCCACCCGAAGGAAAAATCCATCAATGTAACGCTGTTTGGCAGTCAATGTTTTCTAGTGGACCGCTGACTGTGCCTGACTGTACGTCAAGCATGTCTGATTGGCAAACAAGTTACTCTGACCTACAGTCAAACTCCAGTCAGACTCCGCTTGTCGGCTTTCTGATGGTTTCCTGGTGGCAGTCGGCCGCCGCGAAATGCCATCAGGATGTCTTGGTGGCGATTCTGACTGTACATCGATTGTCTCTGACTGTACGTCGAAAAGCTTTGACGTGCAGACAGACGTACGGTCAAAGGACGTAAAGTTCGTTCGGATACCACTATTTCGTCAAATCTATGAATACAAAAAGTAATCTATGCACGAGAAAACGATTTCGGGACGTGAGCCCATAAAACCGCTGACGTTAGAGATATGACACGCAGCGGACCGACAACCTTGGTCAGAAGCCCGCCGAAGCGCCGAACACGACACTTCGCCGACTTCGCTTCGCCCAAAGAGACGTCGCCTAGCTTTCATGAACGATCGCTCTCGACTCGTTTTGTTTGCCCGCTCGCTTTAACCTGTCGATCCTGCCCGGGCTCTACAAAGTCTTATGTTTTAGTAGAATTTCTACTCGACAAGACCCAGCCTGTTGTGAGTTCCGACGATGTAAGGGACTTTAGCGGTGTAGTTGAAGACGACAAGGTGTACCAGGTGTACTGGGCCGGTGACGCGCGAACAAAAGGATCGCTCTACGACGCGAAAGTACTCTACATGGCAGGTGAGTAGAACTGAAGTACGGCGAGTGATGTACGAGTGCTTTGCATAACACGCTGACGACTTAACTGCATTTGTAGCCGAAGCATCTCGTATAAATCGAATAGTCAAATCGAGTTTCCAAAGCGGAGGCATAGCATAGGAGATCGAGCGCACGTGCGGAGCGTGCAAGGCGTTCGAAACATGAGCTCCGTGGGAGCGTCTACAACGGCGCTTGCTGGCCGCGGATTTTCTGATTCGACATCTACTGATGAGTACCAGGTTGTACTGCCACCACTACCGCGTGGTGCACTAGCACTGAACACTGTACTTCTGCACTGTGATGTCAAGGGCCGCCCGTACAGGATTGAAGACTTCAAACGTGAGCTGGAACGCCTGAACGTCCTCCGATAAGTGGCTTCAGTAGGAGCATACCAGATGAATCACGTCTGGATCGTCACTCTGAGATCATCAGCTGCCACGCTCAGGTTAGTCGCTGCAAAGGAGCTTAAAATCAAGGACCGGCGATGCCTAGTCATTGATCCGAGCAACGTTGAAGTTAGAGTCAAGATTCATTGGATCCCATTTCACGTGTCGAACGACGCAGTACGCAAGGCGTTGGAGCCTTTCGGTAAAGTTACAGAAGTAACCCGGGACACCTGGATGGCCGAAGGTTTCCAGGGCATCGAGTCTGCGAAAAGGCTTGTGCGGATCACCCTCCAGGAGGGGACAACGATCGACAGCCTACCGCACCAGTTACGGCTCTTTGGAGCGAACTGTTTGATTGTGGTCCCTGGACGCGCACCGTTATGCTTGCGCTGAAAGCGTACTGGACACATACGACGAGATTGCCGTGTGCCGCGTTGTTCAGAGTGTCATCGCTTCGGACATGAGGCAGAAGACTGCGTGAGGACCTACGCTTCAGCTGTCGGACGTCAAGAAACTGATCCGGTAAATGAAATGATCATGGACGCTGACAAGGCGGAGAGCACAGCAGCCAGCACTGCTCCTGCAGTCCTGAGCCTTGTATGCAACGACCGCGATTTTCACCCTAAAGAACAAGACCGAAAGCCTGGTGAAGAGGAGAAGACATCTGTCACAACAGACGAGAAGAAAGTCTCAAGCTCACCAGAGCCTCAAATTCAAGAAAACAGCAATTTGGAACAGCATTCAACAACAGAGGAGGCCCCGGAAGTCGTCGAAATGCCTGACGCGAGTCAGGCTAGCAAGCGATCCCTGGAAAGATCATCTGAGATCCCGGAAACCGAGAATGAAGTCAGCGAAAAGGAGGTGCCGTGGGAAAAGTTTACTACAAAAAAGGTCGTTATAACGCGCTTCGTACCCGACAGAACTCGCAGTAATGATGCAAGGTGAAAGACTGGATTCATCTACAGATGGCACTCTTCAACTATCAACTTAGGCAAGTATAATTGGGGAAAGGAAAGGAACTATTAGTATCTTGGGTATCCCGCCTATGTGCAACCTTTCCTCTTAGAAATGTTTGAGATGCCCGAACCTTGTCGATTCGCGTCTTTGAATGTCCGGGGATTGAATTCCAGCCGAAAGCAGTACCAGTTACAGCGGTTGCTAGCTAAAGAACAACTGGATGTTTTGGCAGTTAGAGAGACGAAAATGTCCGAAGACGAACAGGTTAAGCGAGCATTGCGGCCATTTCTTTTGAGGTACGAGGTTTGTGTTAGCCAAGCCGTTGGTGTGTCAGCAGGGTGCTTTCTCTTTCTAAAAAAGACCTTAAACATTTCTAATTTGTCAGTAATTTCTCATGATCAGGGTCGTTTCATTATTTGTGATTTTACTATGTCAGAAATGTCTTGGCGAGTCATTTGCATCTACGCTCCGAACAAGGTGAAAGATCGAGAACTTTGCTTTAATTATCTTCGCCAATACTTAGAATGTGACCGCATGGTTGTCTTCCCTGGAGATTTCAATTGTGTCTGCAACGCTTCAGATAGGTCAACGCAAAGAAATGTCAATGACAGTAGCGCGAACCTGTTAAGCGAGATAATAGATGAGTACGATATGATAGACGCAGCGGAAATTAATGCACAGAGAGGACAGCTACAGTACACGCATTTCCAGGCATCCACACATTCGCGTCTTGATAGAATTTACGTGTCATTTGATTTAATAAGTAATTTTCAAAAGTACGAAGTGAAGTCTCTTCATTTCACCGACCATTGCTTAGTAACTGCAACATTTGGGAGCAGAGCCCGTAAAACAAATAATTTTACTTGGGAACTCTGGAAGCTCAATGCCAAGCTTCTAAAAGATGAGCAGTTTGTTTCCAGCGTAAATGCACTATTCGAAAAATATACTGAAGCAAATGACCTCTCTTTACAGACAAGATGGGAGTACTTTAAGGAGGAGCTTAAGCAAGTGGCAATTGAAAGATCAAGCAGTATAAAACTTAAAGCAACTGCTAGAGAGAGGCAACTGAATCGAGACTTACGCATACTTCACGAGACGGAATGTGAGAACCCCGGCCATGGGTTAAAGGACATCCAGTTCGTGAAGTCGGAGATAGAACATTTGCACAAAGAGCGCTACGAAGGCGCGGTTGTACGTTCTCGAAATAACAAGTTTCTTTTTGGGGAGCAACCTACCAAACGATCTTTGGCTTCCGAAAAAAAGTATGCACTAGCAAAGGATATTTATGAAATTGAATATAACAATCAGATCAAGACTGATTCCAGCAGCATTGAAAAGGCCTTTGTTCATTACTATACTGAGCTTTTTGGGAAAAAGACACCACATACGAGCTCGATGGGTGTGATTAATTTGTTGATGCATGTGCCCCAATTGCAAAACGATATAACGGAATGGCTTGAAGAACCAATCACGCTAGGAGAAGTACAAAAAGCTGTTGACGAACTACCCAGTCACAAGGCGCCAGGACCTGATGGAATTACGTCGGAATTCTACAAAACATTCAAAACCCGTGGTTGCACTGTACTCCTTGACGTATTACGCGAGGCATACGCCGTGAAAGAGCTTCCTCCGTCCTTTTTAAAAACGCACACCATTCTGATTCCCAAGTCAGAAGACTCTGTAAAACTACGCTGTGTTACCAACTATCGGCCAATCACACTATGCAATACGGATTATAAGATATTCACAAAAATTCTAACGAGGAGGCTTCAACATGTAATTTGCCAAATTGTCGGGGAACACCAAACATGTGGCATAAAAGGAAGAACAATTCAGTCAAATATTCATATTGCAAGAAGTCTTTTGGAATGCTGCTCAGATGAAATGGAACAGGTTGCCATGCTACAGATAGATCTCGAAAAGCATTTGATAGAGTTAATCACGACTTTCTTTGGCAAGTGTTGACACACGTCGGAGTGGGAAAAGTATTTTTTGATGGAGTCAGAATGGCCTATAGAGGATGCTCAACGAAGCTTATTGTAAACCATAAACTCACTACACGTATCCCAATGTTGTCTTCTGTCCGACAAGGATGCCCACTCTCACCATTATTATTTGCCCTCTATCTGGAACCTTTTTGTTTGAGCATCATTAGAAGTGGGAACATCCGAGGTTACAAGTTAAACTCTGTAGAAATTAAAGTCCTAGCGTACGCTGATGACATTGCTATATTTTGTTCTGACAAAAAAAGTGTAACTGAAGCAGTTGCTTTAACGAAAAACTTTTGCAAAGAAAGTGGAGCTGCAGTGAACTGGAGAAAATGCACTGGGTGTTGGCATGGTCCATGGGCGACGAAGCCCACAGAATATGAAGGCATCGAGTGGAGTGAGGAACCTTGTAAATATCTCGGTGTAACACTCCATCAATTTCGCAACAGCTCGTCTTACTGGTCTGATGTTACTAGAGATTTAAAAAAGCGTGTGTCCCGATGGCCTTCTCGTGATATGTCCATCTTTGCAAGAGCAACGGCTTGTAACATTTTTCTGATTGCGAAGATAATGTATGTGCTGCAAGTACTACATTGTGCCCGCATGAATGTTCAAAAAATTCACAGGTTATGTGCTTTGTTTATTTGGAAGTCCGGCTCAGAGCCGATGAGACGAGATAACCTTTTTCGACGTATTTCACTTGGTGGCATCGGCTTACCACACCTCTTTGTTAGACAACTTGTGTCACGGTTTTTCTTTCTACGGGATCAGGAACAACCATTTGTGCGTACAATGATACAAACAAAATTAGCATGTCACTTTCCGTTAATTTGAAACCTATGGCAACCGTAGGTTTTCTAAAAGAAGTAATCGAATCGTTTTACTTTTTAACCGCACGGTTTTCACGAGAATACCTCTCCGGTGTAACCAGAAAGGAACTTACAAGAGCACTTTTGGACACACTATTCCCTGTCCCGCTCTATAGGGCACTCTTTAGTGCTGGTCCAGGTCAAGATGTGCTATGTCGAGTTAAAAAGATGTATATTCCACCCGCAGTGAAAACTTTCTTTTTTAAGCTACACACGAACACGTTGCCCGTGAAGGTATGGATGCAACAAAAAGGAATGTTTGTTCCGTGGTCAGTCGACTGCTTGCTGTGTAAACAACCAGAGAGTATAGAACATGTTTTCATTAACTGTTGGGATGCTATTTTGTTTTGGGATATCTTAAAGCGGACTTTGAAAAAAGATTTGCCTATCACACCACACTCCATTCGTTTCCTTCCTGTCGACAAACAAGATTTGATTCCATACGACCTTTTTATGGTCATCGGGCTTTTTAGTATTTGGAAAGCACGCATGGCAGTGAGACATGCAGACATTAACCCTCAGCCTGTAAATGTTTATTTCAGTGAAATTATCACCCAGATTAAGGGCATTTATGCTCCCGCAGAGCGGGCCCCAGAGTGGGCGCCAATCCTGGATAACATCATCCAGATGAAGCAATTGTAACAGCTGTTTATGCTTTAACCAGTTACAACTACTGTTTACCAGGATTAGGAAAAACAATATAGAACTCTATTTGGAACGTTCCCGGTGTTTTTATCTGCTAGCTAGCGACTTGCGCATGCGGAAATATCAATACCTGTGACAATGGTAGCATGTTTCATGTATACAAAAAGTGCGGGTGTCTTTTGTGTAAAAGTGAAACACCTGTAACCAATGAGTAGAATGAATGACTTTATTGTAACTGCTCTAACTGAAATTAAAGGATATAAAGAAAAAAAAAAGAGGCATAGCATAGTGGTTAAGATGCCCGATTTGTATGTAAGTGGTCGCGGGTTCGATGCGCGGTGGACCAGCTTTTTTCTTTTTTTGAACATTTTGTTTTATTCAGGCATTTGGCGATATTTATGAGTGCGTATAGCTTTACTCTTATATAAATGCTGCCCTTGTTGATGAAACTCCCTCGGCAGTGGCAGTCAGACGTCATCTGATGGACCATCAGATGACGTCTGATGGTCCATCACGTTCCACCAAGGCTGCTGACTGGCAGTCAGTGTCCCAAATTACGTACCTTGATGGAATTTTCAATAGGGCAGGTGTCCCACTTGCCTACAAACCCGGCACTTGTAGTTCCGGAACGGGCAACTTGACTCGGCATGGGGTGCTCCGAAGCGGAAACAGCGTGACGCCTCGGACGTCTCCGGGGTGACTGCCGTCGTCGCTTTCCTGGTAGCCGCTCCGACTTTCCTGTCTCGGACGAGACGTTGGACTGCGTTCACCTCCACTTGTTTCGGGGCTGACGGCTGAAATTTCTTGGTCTCTGCTCTTGCGAGTTCAATGCTTCTGGCAATGTCGCACGCCGCCGAGAAAGTTAGAGTTTTCTATTTTAGAAGCTCTGCTTGGGCTGTCTGGTCCTTTAGTCCCGCGACAAAACGGTCCAGGAGTGCTTCATCCAGGAACTGCCCAAACTCGCAGGTGTCCGCGAGCCTTTTTAGCTCCACCGTAAATGTCGCCACCATTTCCTTCTCAAGCTGAGTCCTCCGGTTGAATCACTCGGCGATTACCATCGGCTTCGGAGCGTAATACTCCCTCAGGACCATGACCAGATGCGCATAGTCCTTCTGTTCTGGCTTCACTGTGGTTAACAGCGTCCTGAACGTGCAGTAGGCTCGCTTCCCAATGGCCGTTACGAAGACCGAGACCTTCAAATCGTCGCTCACCTTCGTTGCTCGAAAATAGTGCTCCAGCCACTCGACATACGACTCCAAGTCTTCGTTTCCATTCTCAATGAACTGCTCAAACCGGCCGCCGCACGAAGCCATATCGTGGTCCTTACTCAAGGCCCTTCCATTGTTGCAGATGACAGTGCTTGCTTCTGTCTTCCTGGCCATCTCATCTTCGTTGCCACTGTTTTAACTTCGAGGGAAGAACTCGGTGAAGCGTGGTTTATTCTTTCCTTTCAAGAATACATGTCAGAACGTAGACACGCTCGCGGCTGCTCTTATACAGATAGCAGCCGCGCTATAGGTAAGAAAGAGTGACGATAAGGTTAACAGATACACGGCACTCGACTGGGACACAATGACACAACACCGTGCACCAATCATTGAATGAACTCATGTCGCCCTGAAAACTCAAGCAGCCATCGGATTTGCAAATTGAACGATATACTTTAATATTGTGAGCATACTGTACGAAATATGAATGCGAGAAGACACTAGAAACGTCACTGACAAATATATAAAATAAGGGGGACTTAAAACAAGGCTTCGAGGCACGACTGAATTCAGTCTCTATGACGTGGACTTTACATGGTTAACGGGAACGAACCCTTCTCTGTCCATTAGGTAGCTCCTAAACCATTTGTGCACCTGTCCACGTACACTGTAGTGAAATATCTTAGATACCCATATATTATGGTCGACCATGTCAAAAGCCTTACTTAAATAAAAATTAACAACATCGAGTTGACCTTGTTTACATAAAACACGAGAAACCGTTAATGCGAAAGAGAAAGCCAAAAAGTTAGCGGTCGTCAACCTGCCAGAAACAAAGTCGTGTTGGTTAGGAATAACAATACTTTTAAAGGAAAATGATAAAACCCTCTGAACACACATTAAAAAAATCTTTGAAAGCGGGCATAGGAGAGAGATGGGCCTACAATTTGATGCATCCCCGCCTCTTCCTGACTTTTCAATTGGTATAATAACTAAGTTTCTATTTTACTGGAAATGCAGATATCTTAACTGAGCTATTAAATATGTCGCATAGTATGGGAGTAAATAGTTTGTGGTAGGTCTTAATTATGGCTGGGGACATTCCGTCATGTCCGGTTAGCAGCTAAGGTTTCTTTTTTTATATACACTTCAGAATAGCGTCCTCATCATTCGTGACCGAGGGCAGCATATTGTCACGGGTGGTGATTAATAAACAAGAAATAAACAGTAATAAATAAACGTTTAATGTGGCGAACTTGTGCCAAAAATAAAAGGGTACAAAATATAATAACAGAGCGTCGCGGGCGTCGAAGTCGGCGTAGCAGCAGAGTCGAACGCTGGGGCGAAAACTGACTCCGCTCGCCTTGCGGAATCCCTTATGTACCCCCTGGGTTTCTGGATCGTTCGGCGTAGAAGGTTCGGCGCGTAGAACAGTCTAACCTCGAATCAGCAAGACGGTTCTCGAATTCACCAGAACATCAAATTACACTGTCAACAAAAAAATGTGTAGCCGCGGCCAGGAATCGAACCCTGGCCTTCTGCGTGGGACGCAAGCGCGATAACCGTTAGGCCACGCGCGCGCTGCCTACTTGACCAGCTGCGCGCGCGGTATTACTCCCTCCTTTAAAAAAGTGCATCGTCCCGATGCAACCCAAAAATCAAAACGAAGCAAACAAAACAGAACGGTAAACTCAAGAGTCACTTGGAACACATAAGGTCCACAGTCCTATGAGCGTAGTACTGCTTCAGTCGCACGACGTGGACGACTTTCGGTCGTGGAGGGCGGCGTGACGAAGTCCGTGTTCCGTCGGGCATTACCTCGTAGTTCAGATACCCGAGTCGACGAAGCACTCTGTAAGGTCCAAAGTAACGTTTCGGGAGTTTCTCGCTGAGACCGCGGCGGCGAATCGGTGTCCACACCCACACCCTGTCTCCGGGCTGGAAGTGGACGTCCAGATGACGATGGTTGTAGCGGCCAGTGTCGACACGTTGTTGAGCCTTAATCCGGAGTCTGGCGAGCTGACGGACTTCTTCTGCCCTTTGATCGACCACCTGGGCGTCGTTGCTTGCGTCGACAGCCGGTTCGTGGGGTAACATAGCGTCCAGCATTGTCGTTACCTTGCGCCCATGCACCAGTTGAAAGGGGGTCACTCCGGTGGTCTCTTGTACGGCCGTGTTGTAGGAAAATGTGACGAACGGCAGCACCTCGTCCCGTGTCTTGTGCTCCACGTCGACGTACATGGAGATCATGTCGGCGATGGTCTTGTTGAGTCTCTCCGTTAGCCCGTTGGTCTGCGGGTGGTACGCCGTGGTGCGGCGATGGCTGGTGTGGCTGAGACGAAGGACTTCTTGCGTCAGCTGGGCCATGAATGATGATCCACGGTCTGAGATCAGGACTTCGGGAGCGCCGTGCCGGAGGACGATGGACTCGATGAAAAACTTCGCGACTTCAACAGCCGTTCCTGATGGAAGGGCTTTTGTCTCGGCGTACCGCGTGAGATAATCGGTTGCGACGATGATCCATCGGTTTCCTTGCGTCGACGGTGGGAAAGGTCCGAGTAAATCCATACCGATTTGCTGGAATGGGGCAGATGGCGGCGGTCCTGCCGGTCTCGTCGGTGGCTTCTTCCGTCGTTGACACTCGTGGCAAGATCGGGTGTAGTGGTGCACTGTCTTCGCAAGCTTGGGCCAGTAGCACGTTTCGCGTATCCTGGCAAGAGTCCTGCTGTAACCAAGGTGTCCCGCCGTCGGGTCATCGTGGCAGGCTTGAAAAATTTCTTCTTGAAGACTGGAAGGGACCACCAACAGCCACGCCGTGCTGTTATCGCTGAAGTTCTCCTTGTAGAGCACAACTTGTCGGATGGATAAAATTGGCAGTGTTCGTACAAAACCGCGGGGAACGGCGCTTCCTTGTCCCTCTAGGTGCTCGATGAGTGCTCGCAGCTCAGGGTCGTCTCGTTGGAGTGCTGCCATGTCGCTGACATCCAGAGCGCCGAGGAAACACTCATCATCGTCCTCTTTGGTGCAGGAAGGACCGGCCTCGACTGGGGCCTTCGACAGGCGGTCGGCGTCATTGTGCTTAAGGCCGGACTTGTACACCACGGTCATGTCGAACTCCTGGAGTCGTAGGCTCCACCGGGCAAGGCGTCCGGAGGGGTCCTTCAGATTCGCCAGCCAGCAGAGCGAGTGGTGGTCTGTGACCACGCGAAAAGGACTTCCATACAAATATGGGCGAAACTTTGTTATTGCCCAGATGACAGCGAGGCATTCCTTTTGAGTAGTTGAATAGTTCTTCTCCGCGCTAGACAGCGTCCGTCTTGCGTATGCAATGACTCGCTCTGCGCCGTCCTTCATTTGGACTAGTACCGCACCCAGTCCGGTGTTACTGGCGTCGGTGTGGATCTCGGTTTCAGCGAACTGGTCGAAGTGGCCAAGAATCAGGGTCGTCTGGAGTCTTCATTTGAGCTGGTCGAATGACCTCTGGTGCTCTTCTGTCCACTCGAACTTTACGGCGTCCTTCGTGAGGTGTGTCAGCGGTGCGGATAGTTTGGCGAAGTCTCGAACAAAGAGCCTGTACTAGGCACAGAGTCCGAGAAATCTTCTCACTGCCTTCTTGTCAGACGGCGGCGCAAATGCAGCTACGGCGCGAGTCTTCTCGGGGTCAGGTAGAATACACTTGTTGTTCACGACGTGGCCGAGGAACTTTAGTTCCTCATAGGCGAACCGACGCTTCGTTGGCTTGAGTGACAGGCCGGCGGTCTTGATGGCTTGAAGCACGGCTTGAAGTCGTCTGAGGTGTTCATCGCAATCTCGTGAGAATACCACGACATCGTCCAGGTAGACGAGGCAGCTCTGCCATTTCAGACCTGTCAGCACGGTGTCCATGACGCGCTGGAAGGTGGCTGGTGCTGTACAAAGTCCGAACGGCATCACTTTGAATTCGTACAGTCCGTCGGGAGTGACGAAGGCAGTTTTCTCCCGGTCACGTTCGCCAACTTCAATCTGCCAGTAACGACTCTTCAGGTCCATCGACGAAAAATATCGGGAGCGGCGCAGTCGGTCTAACGTATCGTCGATGCGGGGGAGCGGATAGACGTCCTTCTTCGTCACAGCGTTCAGTCGACGATAGTCCACGCAGAATCGCAGGGTTCCGTCCTGCTTCTTCTTTACAAGCACGACTGGGGACGCCCATGGACTTCTTGAGGGTTGAATGATGTTGTCGTCGAGCATCTCCTGAACTTGATCTTGAATCACTTTCCTTTCCTTTAAAGAGACTCGATACGGCGACTGGTGGACAGGGAGTGCGTCGTCGTCGGTAATAATGCGATGTTTCGCCATTGGTGTTTTTCGAACTTTCGATGTCGTGGCAAAACAGTCACTGTATTTGGCGAAAAGATCAACTAGTTGCCGGCGCTTCGAAGCTGGGATCTCGGGGTCGATGTCGAGCGGCGGCGGCGTCGTGCTCTTCTGCTATGGCAACGAGGTTTCCTCGGAGACTGTGGTGACCACGGCTAGCGCCTGAAGCTCCTCGACGTAGCCCATGGTGGTACCCTTCGTTAGGTGCTGCGGTTCCTCTCGAAAGTTTGTCACGAGAACAGTTGTTCGTCCTTCTTGAAGATCCGTTACGCCTCGTGCGACGCCAATTCCTTTTCCAAGGAGCAGTTGGACGCTGCCTTCCAGAAGAGCTTTACCGTGCATGATTGCGTCGGTTATGACGGTGACGAAAACACTCGACCGCGGCGGCAGATTCACATGGTCGGCTATAACTCGGATCGCGGATGACGTCGTGTTGGCCCCCACCGGCGGCAGAACAGGCTTTCGCAGCGTCAACTGGTTTCCCCCGAGGTGATTGACGGCACCATACTCGCAGAGAAAGTCCATTCCGAGGATAACGTCCCTCGAACAGTCTTGAAGAACGACGAACTTGACATGGCACGTCTCACCATGGATCTCGACGCGAGCAGTGCATCTGCCGACTGGTGTAATGAGGTGTCCTCCGGCGGTTCTTATTTGTGGTCCATCCCACGGCGTCATGACTTTTCGAAGGCGGCGGGAGAGCCTCCCACTCAAGACTGAGTAGTCTGCTCCGGTGTCCACGAGTGCCGATGCGTCGAGGCCGTCAATCACAACGTTCAGGTTGTTGGACACCGATGCAGGAGCGTCGTTGTGATGCGTGGCGTCGAAAGAGTGGGAGCGCTCCGTCGTTCTTGGACGCTCTTTACGTCGGTCGTCTTCGGCAACTCCACCTCCAGGGGTTGCGGCGCCTAGTTTCCCCGGCGAGGAGCGAGGGGCGACAGGCTTTCACGTCGGGGTCGGTGCATCGGCGAAGCTGGATGTCGCGGCGATGGCGACCGGAACTCTTGGCGGGACGCAGGCTCGGGGGACTGGGGCCGTCGCAGGTAATCGTCGATCTCCCGAGGGCGTTCACCATACCGGGGGCGCGGGTCGTTTGGGCGGAATCCGCGCAGGCCGAGTCGTCGGTATGGGCATCGGCGGTACACATGATCGGCTTCCCCGCAGTGGTAGCAGAGCGGGCGTCGGTCGGCCGTTCGCCACACGTCGGTCTTTCTCGACAAGGGTTGCTCCGGGCGAACGTCCTGGACTTGTCCTTCCTGGCGTCGAGGATACTGTGACATCGGAGGGTCTCGTTGGGGTGGCGCCGTGGTCTGGCGGTTAGCTTGCGGTGGTCGTCGGGCCATGGCGGCGTAGCTCAAAGTCGGCTTCTCTGGCGTCGTCGTGTTGATCGGAACCTCAGGTTGGAAGGCTCGGTGGACTTCCTCTCGGACGACCTCGGCGAGGGACAGGGAGGACGGGCGATCCGTAGCGGGGAGCATCTTGCGGATTTCTTCCCGGACGACTTCACGGATGATGTCACGGACGCCTGGGAGGTCGGTACCAAGGTCGTATCCAGATTTCGCCGGAGTAGTCACGCCAGGGTGTCGCTCGTAGTGTCTGGCGCGTGCTAGTAGGGCACGCTCTATATTCGTCGCCTCCGTGACGAACCCGTCAACAGTTGTCGGAGGATTGCGAATGAGACCTCCGAATATCTCGCTTTTCACACCCCTCATCAGGTGTCGCAGCTTCTTTTCCTCTGTAGCCTGAGGATCGGCGCGGGCGCTCAGGCGAAGAACATCCTCGACGAAGCTGGTGATGCTTTCATTCGGACCTTGGGTCCTTGTTCGAAGGATGTCTTCGGCCCTCTCGCGTCGGTGTTGGCTGGCAAACGTCTTCTTCAGTTCTTGCTTGCACAGTTCCCACGACGTCAAAGAAGCCTCGTGGTTTTCCAGCCAATGCCTCGCAGTTCCTTCCAGCGAAAAGTAAAGGTTCTGCAAGCAGTGCTCAGCTGACCACCCGTTATCTCGGGCCACACGTTCATAATGTTGCAGCCAGTCCTCGATGTCCTCGTGGGCGTCTCCGTGGAAAGGCGTCGGAGCTTCGGGTGCGACGGGCAGGTATACGACGCTGGCGGTGGACGGGTTCTGCGACGACTAGCTGTCCATCGTTGGCCTTGTTGGCTGCTTAGTCTTGGGCGGCAGAGGTCCGAATTCCGGGTGTAGGCCTTGAGTGCGACGACTGAACCGGATCTCGGAAGTGCTTTCGCTGGTTCTTCGTGGGCTAGGCGTCGGACTTGCACTGCGGGCCCTCGGAAGGGTACGCGGCAGGGCATGCGGTACCCCGCACCTCCACCAGAATGTCACGGGTGGTGACCAATAAAGAAGAAATAAACAGTAATAAATAAACGTTTAATGTGGCGAACTTGTGCCGAAAATAAAAGGGCACAAAAGATAATAACAGAGCGTCGCGGGCGTCGAAGTCGGCGTAGCAGCAGAGTCGAACGCTGGGGCGAAAACTGACTCCGCTCGCCTTGCGGAATCCCTTATGCACCCTCGTGGGTTTCTGGATCGTTCGGCGTAGAAGGTTCGGCGCGTAGAACATTCTAACCTCGAATCAGCAAGACGGTTCTCGAATTCACCAGAACATCAAATTACACTGTCAACAAAAATGTGTAGCCGCGGCCAGGAATCGAACCCTGGCCTTCTGCGTGGGAGGCAAGCGCGATAACCGTTCCACGTGCGCGCTGCCTACTTGGCCAGCTGCGCGCGCGGCAATATTGCTAAGCCCCTTGTGGGGAGTAACACTGCAGGAGGGATTTACGCGATCTGTATACACCGACTTCAAGTGATCGGCAAATCAATCAGACTTGTTCTTTCCGGGACATGCATTTAGAGTAATGATCTTTGCTCTATCCGCTTTCGCAGAACGTGAATCCACGTGCTTCCAACATTTCTTAGGATTGCGGGTTAAATCCGCCTCAGCCTTTTTTCGGTGTGCCTGGCGATTGCGATCGAGTATTTGTTCGTAATTTTTCTTGCAGTGTTTAAATTAATTTCCCGGGTTTTAGAAGATACTTTTTCTCAAACTTATGGCGGTGGAATATATATATATATATATATATATATATATATTTTTTTTTTAGAAGGGCTTTTAGCTCAGATATGAACCAGTGAGGGAAAGAGGGCTGTGACTTGTGTTCATCGGAATATAACTGTCCATACCGTCCTGAATTATTTTTTGAGTTCGGCGACCTGAGCCTTTATGCCGTGACATTGTAAACTTGCCTCCCAGTCAACTTTAAAAAATGGTAGTATTGATCATCCTAGTCCCCCACAGCGAATTTGTAATCCTTGTGCGAAACAAAATCATTAGAGTGTGGGTGCTGTTTAATCAAGAGTGGGTACGGTGTACGACTGGTACCTGAAGCTGAGTCACACTTGCATTTTGTATGCCTGAGAGGCGCATATCTAGAGCATAACCTTTATGATTATGGATAGAATTTTGCTATCTTAAACATGAAAAAGCAGCAGTCAGTAAAAAGAGCGCGCTTGTTTGCGACGTAAAATTTGTTGTCTGCAATAATACCACCTTCCCAGTTAATTCCGGGGGCATTAAAGTCCCCTAGGATTAATCAATTATAGAAGCTAAAATTGTTAAAAAATTTCCGCTATATCGCTAAGGTAGACACTAAATACATCTGGGCTTACTTGAGGCGGAAAGTAGAAAGACGCCAAGAACCCGTTCCTTGTGGTTGCAGTGAATTCGCACCCAAATCCATTTAGGGCACATTTCTAAGTCAGAGCGCCTAAATGACACAAGACGTTCGTCCAGTGTAAGCAGGACGACTCCTCCGATCTTTCCCGTCCCTGCACCGCCACGCTCTCGATGATGTACAGTACACCCAGGTGGGAAATAACTAGAGGACGCGATGTATGAACATAACCAGGTCTCTTTTATAGGATATACAGAACCATTTAAAGACACAACATCTTCAAAGAAAGTATCTGCCTTCGTCCCGAGGCCCCGAACATTCTCATAGGAAATATGTAAGCCATTCAATTTCGCTTTTCCAGCCATTGCAATTTTTTGAGCTGTGCAGCATCTCCTCACGCAGGTTGCCTCTGAAAGGCTTAAGAAGGCAGGACTTAGGCCGGATCATGGGGTCGGCGAGCTCATCAAAAGCGTGGGCCGCCACAGATAGATGAAAAGACAAATAAGTGCCGTACCGCGTCTACAGTCGCAGAAACTTGACGTGAGGAATGCTGTGAGACAACAGGTGTTTTTTAACATCCGTAGAGGTCGTCTGGCGAGTCAGCTTCATGATGAAGAAGGCCTTCCGACGCGGAAAAGCACGGATGACACCCAGCTGGCCTGCGTCTGTTTACTGCCATCTTGAAATTTGTACAGCGGTCAAACGGGCCCATCGATGCCTTGAAACGCTTGTGGTACTCGGCTCTACAATCGCATGCTTAGCAATGCAAGTAAGACTAACTTGAAATACAAGACAAAAACACACAGAGAACACAAAGATTAGATTTCTTGTTAAAGGTAGAAATATAATAAAAAATACTCAAAAATTGTGAGACAAGAGCGGAGGTAGACATGTAAGAAAAAAGAAAAAAAAAAACTCGTAGGATGTCAGTCATGGAGCACGATACTAGGAACATAATATCAGAGCCAAATAAATAGACTAAAAGACTATATCGAACTACTCGGAGGAAGAGACGAATGCAATTAAGGCAGTCGCCTCAGTGCCTATCTTAGCTGACTGCTGGATGTCAGTTCGTACACTGAGTCAGGTAATTTGTTGAAAATATAAATAACAATAATAATAATAATAATAACAATATTCAATCCCTAATTAATGCAGTGTTTATTTGAGTGTTCAAGAACAACCCTTTCACTCAGAGCTGGCACACTTGTGAGATAAACAAAAAATGAAAATGGGAACTCCAGGGCAGTGTTGGAACGCAGTCCACCAGTCTGACATATACTGTGACTTAACAAGCGCAAATGACTAAGAAGAGCAGACGAGGACAGGACAGAGAGCTTACTTACAGCTGTAAATTTAATAGAGCATGTAGAGAAACACAAGGTGGAAGTGAAAAGGGGGAATAGAAAGATAGTAATAAACTCTCAGGCTGCCACTAAGACATGTGGGCACGGCAAATCTGCCGTGAGAGCTTCAACTGTTTTGACTACTGCAATTTTCGTCCAGGTGCTGCTTCTGTTCGGCATCGCTGAACCGGTGATCGCAAGACCACTGTAGACGGAACTTCCCGTGGCTGCAATCAACGCCACCCTGCTGTCTCGAATCCTCAACTTTCGCAACGTGTTGGAAGATAAAGCGACAACTACGACCAATCATCAACAAGGAGCGCCTTCATGGTTCGATAAAAGCTGGGATCTGCCCCTGCCGAGCTTCATTGGGCACGGCAACTCTGCCGTGAGTGCTTCAACTGACACGACTACTGTAGTTCTCGTCCAGGTTAGTGATGACAAAGGTTATCGTAGCAATTTTGTTGGATTGATTGTCTTGCCGAGCCCACGAGTGTTGTTGCAATGCGTATGTGAATGCTTTGCCGTTGGTAGATTGCTTCTGGGACTATCTGGTGGCGTTGAATTAAACCCGGGCTCCGATAAGACCATGGAAATACTACAGGAAATACTGAAAAACCAGAACAAAATCGCAAATGACATAAAATAACTCAGATCTGATAAGCAAAACATAAACAAGACAATAAAGAGCATTGAAGATAAACAGAACGGGGTTCTAAAGTCGGTGGCCAAAAATGGAAACAAAATCCGCGAATTAGAAAGCGAGGTTCATCTGATGAAGAACATCACCAGAATGGAAGGCTAGTGGAATTCGAAGATAGATCTTGTCGGAACAGCCTTGTTAATTTTGGTATTCCCGAGAATTCCGGAGAGACGAAGAGGTGTCTGGAGCAAAAGGTGCTTGACGACGTCTTTAATAATCAACTAGGTGTGTCACTGACGTCGTTATAAAGACCAGGATAGGACGGATCGTGCAGGGTAAAAACAGACCTGTAGTCTTTAGGGTATTTGACTATAATGAAAAACTATTGGTGTTCAAAAACTCTAAAAAACTAAAAGGAACTGCGGTGCCACTTTCCGATGACTTTTCAGAAGAGACCTTGCTGACAAGAAAGAAACCGCGGGAGTTGGCCCGCGAGGAAAAACTAAGGAGAGAAAAGGTTAAGCTTGTTCACAACAAACTTTACGTTAACGATGCAGCGTATGCGTGGGACCCAGAAAAAGAACAAAGGGTATCAATAAATGCACCCCAGCGACCCAGTTTTGAACTTGCTTCGGGGCCAAATAGACATCGAAAGGAACCTAGATTAATCATAGTTACGCTAAATGCACAGAGTGTCATGAACAAGACTGACCAACTAGAAGGTGTAATATTGGACCACAACCCTCACTGGTAGTAATTACAGAAACATGGCTGCGTCACGATGTATCAGATTTTGAAGTTTTTGCGCCCGGATACGTCGTGATAGAGAAACTAGAGGTGGGGGAGTTGCGTTGCTTATAAAGCGGTCCTTGAAGTATCAGGCTGTAACAGATATTCCATCCCACGAAAGTGTATGGTGCAAGATATTCCTAAAAAACTGTACCATTTTGGTCGGTGGAATATATAGACTGCCATCCTCAGAAATTAGTTTTATTGAAAAAAATTGACGACTTTTTGACGCAATATGTTAATGAATCTACTAAACTAATTATTCTTAGGGATTTTAATTTACCGTACATTTACTGGGCAGAGAGAGTTGTTGAAAGGTCAGGCGGCAACTAAGATGACTACATGCTAGAAGTAATGTTAAAACACGATCTTGATCAAACAGTGCTGGAGCCCACCAAAATATGCGGACCACGAAATTCCATTTGAGACTTTTGCTTTCTTTCCATGGGTTCCTTTGATTACGAGGCATCGGTTGTGGACGGAATTTCAGGCCACAAAATGGTACGCGTGACAGTAACATGTGATAGCATACTTCCAAAAAGGAAGAATAATACTGCACTCGTTAATAACTTCGCAAACGCTGATGACACGTCAGTCTTAGATTATCTTGAATACTGCTTTGATTCCTTATGTCCGAGCGATAACGTTAAAAACTTCTGGAAGCATTTTAAGGAAACAATAAATCACTGCTTGACATAATATGTCCCAAAAATAGTAAAAAAATTAATAAACAAATCCGTGGTTTACACGTGAGATCGTCCACTTGAAACGCAAATTGAAACGTAAACCATTATGTAAACACAGGAGCCCATCTGTAATTAGATCTTTAAGCCGGGACATAAAAAAACAAAGTGAAAAAACGCCAAAACCATTTTTTTTTTGCAAACACCATGAATACGTTTTTCAAAACATCGCCCGATAACTTCTGGAAGCATTTGTCAACTAAAAAAAAGAGGTGTAAAGAAAATCCCTGTAGATGTAACTATATGCGATAAACCATCAGCCATGGCAGATGAATTCAACAGATATTTTCATTCGGTTTTTTCAGCTGACAATTCTGTGAATACTTTAATAAGCGTTGAGTCTGACTTTTTAACGCAACATATTCAAATTAACTTTGAGAGAGTAAGGGCCCCACTGCTAAATATTGATATAAAAAAAACGCCAGGACCAGACAGAATTCCAAACGAATTCCTGAGACGCTATTGCGAACCGGTATCCCACTTTCTGACTACCATCTTTCAGAAGTCTCTCGACAGATGTCGCTTACCAAATGACTGGCTAACTGCCAAAGTTGTATCAATTCACAAATCGGGCAACCTTCATAGCGTAGAAAACTATAGACCGATTTCGTTGACATCAAGTTCTTGCAAAATTCTCGAGCTCATTATTTGTAAACGGCTCGTAGATTTCATGGAAAACGGCCGCCTCGGTGGCTCCGAGGCGAGAGCGCCAGCCTACGGATCCCAAGGTGGCGGGTTCGAATCCCGACCAAGGTGCCCGCAATATGACGGAGGCGTATTGCGGAGAAGGCGCCGTGTAACCGAGCTTTCGGTTGCACGTCAAAAGATCCCCAGGTGGTCGAAATTAATCCTGAGTCGTCCAGATGCCCGTCGTAAGTTTGGCACGTAAAACCCCCAAATTTGACTGATTTCATGGAAAACAATCTTTTTCTACAACAAACAGGACGGTTTCCGCAGGAAGCTCTCGACTATTACTCACCTATTTGAATCAACGCATCAGTTTGGTGAAGAGCTAAACGCACGTGGCCAAGTCGATGTTGTGTCTATCGACCTATCTAAGGCATTCGACAGAGTCATACATATCAAGTTACTGCTGAAATTGCTGCGTCTTGGTGTTGATGAAAACTTGGTTCCTTGGATCAAGTCATGTCTTTCTGATGGGACGCAGTATGTTGAAATAGACAGCCATGCGTCAACTGTTTTGCCTGTCTCATCTGGCGTACCCCACGGTTCTGTTTTGGGGCTGGTTGTATTTTCAATTTATGTTAACGATATCAATCAAGATATTGATTCGGCTGTGGAAGTACGATGGTTTGCTGACGATTGTTTGGTTTACATTACTGGGGAAAGTGCTGACAATCAAATCTTGTCGAATCGTTCCTTGTTGACTATTTTGCGATGGTGTGAGACGTGGAATATGCGCATCAATTTTGATAAGACAACTGTCGCAAGTATAACAAAAACAAAAATCTCATTTAATGTTTTCGTACGAGATTCATGGTATAGACCTGCAGCGTTCTAACATTTTTATCTCGGTGTTACAATATCAAGTGATCTCAACGGGAACACGCATGTTGGAAATGTATGTGATTCTGCATATAGAAAACTTTGTTTTATGAGGAGATTTCTTAGAGGGACGAACTCCGATGTCAGAACGAATGTTTATAAAACCTTGGTGCGCCCAACCTTAGAGTGTGCATCAATAATATGGGACCCCCACACACGAACCCCAATAAACAAGTTTGAGCGTATTCAAAGGCTTGCTCCCAGGTTTCTATTTTCTAGATATAATAGAAAGGAGTCTGTTTCGGCACTGTTAAGAGATGTCCAGTTATCCTATTTAGCACTAAGGCGTAAAATTGCACGACTAAAATTTGTTTATCTACTGTATTTTAACCATTTTAATATAAACACGCAAAACTACATAACACCTCCTGGTAGACGGTCCCGACGCTTAAACAATGAATTATCAGTTGATCCTTGTATACTCAATATTGACATCTATATGTACTCGTTCCTTGTGAAGACCATTAAAGAATGCAATACGCTGCCTTCAAGTGTTCTTTCCGGCGTCTCTTCTGTTGAAACATTTGAAGAAAGGTTGATGGATTGGTTTACTGATGATTAGCTCCATCCATCTATTGTCACTCTCAGTAGCAGTGCGTTTATGATTATCAAATGTATAACGTTTGTGTACGTACCTTTGTGCATATTATTGTACCCCCTCCTGCAATAACCCGAAAGGGTTGGCAGTATTTGAAATAAATAAATGAAATAAATAAATATCTAGCTGCCACTAAGACAACATACAAGTGGCAGCTGAGAGTTTATTTCTCTTCTCCTTTTTCACTGTCACCTTGTCTTTCTCTACATGCACTATTATATTGCCACAACTTGTAAGTAAGCGCTCTTTCCTGTCCCCTTCTCTTCTAAGCCATTTGAGAATGTGACTTCACAGTCTAGGTGTTCAACCATTTAGTCCCCCAATTGATTTTGACGACATGTATTGATATGTGCAGTCTGACATTGAACTGAAATATTAGAACGGAAACACTAGGGCAGTTGTGGAACGCAGTCCATCAGTCTGACACTATGACAGTCACAAATTAAAACACAGTTCAAGCGGTCGGAACAAGCAGAAGAACAGCGTAAAAGCTACACCAAAGCTTGCATATTCTAAACAAAGGCAAGTACATGATACCGTTGCGACACACAAGTACTTATAATCCGTTTTCAAGGATTAAATGCTTGCAAACAGAAAGATCAAAAGTTCTGCGGCACGAACCAAAAATATCGAGTGCATCAGAGTACACGTTGTAGAACTCAACCGATCTAAGAATAGGGCCTAATCTATTAAAATGCCGAAAGCTATAAAACGACAATAGATGCCATATAGGCACATATGCAACTCTAAATGTCGCTTCTGACAAGGGGCTGGGAGAGTTAATAAAACCGTGAAGAACTGTAAATAAAAACCACATATCGGGCTCAGCCCGACGCTGATGCAGGATCAGCAAGTTCACAAATAATGAATCAATTTCATAATTGAAGCGATGAGCACCTCTCTTAACGTAGCGATATTTAAAGATGCAAATAAACTTATTTTGAACTCTGCTGAATGCCAAGGAGTTAGTTTTAAAAATGCTGTTCGACACAACTGTGGCGTACTCAAGTTGCGAGCTCACTAACGAGCGGTAAAGTGTTAGAAACGTAAACGGATTTTTAAATTTCTTTGTTGTGCGACATGTGGCGCCTAACTTGCGGAGAGAAGAGCTTACAACTCTCGATAGCTTCACAAAAAGAGAAGTGTGGTTAACAACGTCGAAGGCCCTGCTCAGTTCGGAGTAGATAACATCCAGCTGACCTTTGTCACAAGCGACCTGAGAAGGGGTGGGTATAAAAGTTGTGAGATTTGTAGCAGTTGACCTGCCAGACATAAAGCCGTGTTGGTTAGGGATGCCTATGTTACGAAACCTAAAAGGCAAGAACTGGTATATGACCATTTCAAAGAGCTTGGGAAACAAGGGAAGAAGCGAGATTGGTCAATAGTTAAGGACATCAGCCTTATTTCCTGTCTTTAATATTAGAACCACAACGGCTATTTTCCATGTTTCTTGAAAATTCCCTGACCTCATGTAGTTAGCAAATATAGCGCGAAAAATGGGCGTGAATATTTTATGACAAGACCTAAGAATCGCTGAGGATTATTCTCTCGCTCCCCGCAGATAATGTGGCTATCATTTTTTTTAATAAATAACCCAACACATTCTTCATCGACATGAATGCTACTGAGTACGTCGCCGAACCCAGCAAGTGAGGCAATGTAGGAGACGCGTAGTTGGAGCCATTTTTATAGACTGAACTAAAGTGAGGTGCAAAAAAACTCGGGCACACTCCCCGCATAGCCTCCATAAAATCCAAAGCTATTTCTGATCTTACTTTTTTCCGAAGATGAGATCTAGCGCACCTCCAGAATTTCTCTGGATACTACACAAGATCTGATTCTACAGACTCGCGGTAAATTTTTCGATCACGGCTTCTCCCCAGCATCCGAGAAACCGTTGCTGGTAAACATTTAAAAGCGTCCTTTAAAAAAAAAAAAAAAGGGAGGACGACATGTGCCAGCGACATGTCAATTGTGCTCCATGGGAATGAATTTCCGTTTTTGCAAGATCGGATCCTGACTCGATAGCTTTTATGTGTTGCTTCTACGCGTGGGGTGTGTATACATGCTTTGCTTTTCCTGAGTGAAACTAGTTGAAAGTTAGCGCTTTTCTTGTTTGCTTCTTGTGCTTGTCTTTTTTTTTTCTCGCTATTTTAAATGTTTAAACAGATAGATAAAGTCGAGCGCCTTTTCACTCGCGGATTTTGTGCAGGTGATTGACTTGAAAAGCGTTTAGTCTGGCAACCGTATAATGTTTATTTTTTGTTGGTTTCTTTTGCGTATTTTTGGACGTTAAAATGAAAATGTCGCATCGCTGTGTTTGTGCATTCGCTGGTTTATTTTGTCGCGCAATTCTTGTTTCCCCGCGTGAAAGAAAATAACAGACACTTTGTTCGGCTGACGCGACGCAGGTTCCGGTACTCCTCCGGGTCCGTGTCAACAAGCTTCCGTCGTAATCTTGTCTAGCATGCTGCGATAATCCTTGCACGTCCATTAAGCTTTCAACCGAGCTAGACCTTTCTTGTGGCCGTGATGTACTAAAGTGTTGTGCACAAGCGCGCAGTGCGTGAAGGCATCTGCAAACGGCCCTCCGCGAATCCAGAGTTTTGTAGCTTCTTCGCCGAAGCCTTCTCGAGCAGGCCCAACGCCTGTGTCATTGTCATGCCTTGGGTTAGTGAAGCTAGTGGTACTTCGCGTGAAGCCTATCACGTGGTGTTCTTTCTCGATCCGCATATAACGAAAGTCTTTTTTTTTTTTTTTTATCGCAGTAGCGAACGTTGAATTATCACTTGTGCAACGGTACCACGGCGCGCTGTTGGAGTTTCGCGGTACCGTGGGGTGGCGAACAGGTTTGGTCCGTCCTCGCTCGCGTCTGGTCGTCGTCTCCCTCGTGCGGATGCGCTTGAGAGACGGACGAATTTCGGACATGTTGTCATGTGATCAATCCGTCCGCGGATCAGTTTGTCGTGTGAATGGGCTATGAGGCACACGTGGTACACAGTTGCCAAGCTAAGAATGGCTGCAGCGGTCACTAAGAGCGATCAAATGCGCCTATAATTAAAAAAAATATATAGAAAGAATGTTGTGTGTATGTTTATACAGTCGGAAGTTAGTCTGCCTCAATGAGCGTCTGGTGTCTCAGCTGTAGATGAGGAATTTAATAACCTGGGGTCTTTAACGTGCACCACGCAGTAGTGATACACGATCGCACGCCGGTACGACGCTTATCCAGATCGAAACGGGCAGGGGCGGGGATCGAACCCAGGATCCCTGGGTTCTGCAGCGCGAGCTTTCGCTCCACGTGCTCCGAGCTGGTGCGCACTAGACCACTCGGCCGCCGATCCCCCATAAAGCTAAAACGAGAAGATTAAAGGGACGTCGACGGCGAGGTAGGGCGATCAGAAGGGAGATCGGCCAGCGAGTATATCCGCGTTCCAACACAATTCCTAGAGCGTGGTCGGGCGCTTGGTTAAAGCAACAAAAGGTCTATTACGCGGCACTCAAGAAGAACGTTCATATGCCCCCTGCCCTTCCTCTTATTCTGAATCCGCTCTTTCCTTATACCCTCCACCGCTCCCCTCCGCTTTCCCTGTCAACGAGACATCGCAAAGAAAGAAACTACGGAATAATAGAAGCCCCATCAATTTTATTTACAAATTCGCCCTTACTGAAGATATTTTTTCTTCAGTTTGTTTGCTCAAATATATTGAAAAACAGCTATTCAGATTTATATAAAAAAAAAACGCCTTTGTCGTATAGAGTATCGCGAGCTCGTACCGTGCAATACGGGCGTCAAGCATTTTTTAATGACAGCCACAGCCCACCAGCTAATGAACTCTTGGCTTCATTAGTGGGACGCCACAGGGGCTAACGAATTACTGATGAGATCGAGTTTCGCTGCGCCTCGGCCCCTCATGCTGTTAACGGTCGCAACGCGGTCGTGTCCGAAATTATGGATAGGCGTCCCCGTTGCTGTTTTCGTGGACGGTCATGGTCAGACGGTCGTTTTTCTACCTCGACACGCGTTGAGAAACGCGCACGGCTGATCTCTCCGTCCAACAAATGAAAGAGCGAAGCGTTTCTTCCGTCACGAGGTGTTTCGGGAGGACATACGAAAGTGCCGATTTTAGAGCCCATCTGCGTTCTACAGCGTATAGACCTTTCCATAAATCGCTTTCTGGGCGCTGCCATCTTTTGTCTTCTGGGCTGTGGAACGCTTCCTGACCATACGCTATAGCTCCGTTGCGCTTCACACGCTGCGCATCCGTCCACAGCTCAGTGACCCAGCATTTTATGCCACGGTGATAAGTGCTGGAAAAGTCTATATTCGCTGGATAATTAGGTGAATGTTATCGTATAGTCATGGTAGGCTGTTTATAATCTCAGTTTTTGTTAGTCAGGTAAACATTAAGCGGCAGATGTTTATCTGTTTAAGAATCAACTCCGCCTCATTTTTGTTTTTGAAAAAAAAAATAACTGAAATTCTTTTAGTATCGCGTAGGAAGACCACACGCCAAATATTACGACTTATTTTTGCCTAAATAATTCTTAAACGGTCCAGCAAACTTTTGAACGCGCCATGTGGCCGAAATCGGTTTACACTAGCGAGGGCACTGCAGGCGCAATCACCAGCGCGGTCTAAGGTACGGTGCTGCCGTAGCGAACATTAATACTTTTTGTTTGTTTTTTACATCTCCGGGCAACCGTAACAGGCGACGTCAGCAGCGTCTTTTCTCGGCTCTCAGCAGTGTCCACGTGATTGGCGTCGAACGCGCTTGCGTAGCGCACTTCAGCCCTGGGGGCCGTCCGGCCGCCCAGAGCCGTATATGGGGAGAGTTTGGTCAGTCTACGATCTCGCCGCCGTAACGCTCTCCTCACAGGTGAGCCAATCAGCACGCGGCGCAGAGCGAGAGGCATGCGCGCATGCGCGTGAACTCCCGGCTGCTCCCACCTGAGTATAGGGAGCGCCGCCATTTTCGATCATTCTCCCGGCGGAATGCGTGGGATCGGCATCTAAATCTTGATTATTGCCTTTTATATCGCTGGCTCTGGCAAGAAAATGACATTCTGCTATTCCTCGCTGGGTCAAAAAGCTAATAAATGACGATTTTTCGGCGTATGGCCACAAACTTTTATTCAGGCGAAAAAGAAGTCGGCCCGTAGCAGACAACGCGTAGCCTCAGCAGTGCTCTTCTCCGACCAGTCTCCGACAGCGTTGATAAAAAATGGCGGTCGACTCCTCTCTGCTTCCTTCTTTCTTTCTCGCTTCTTCGGCGCTTTCCTCCCTTTCATTTACTTTTCTCCTCTCCGGCGCCTTCGTCGCCACACCCAATATACGGCTCTGCGGCCGCCCAGCCGTCAGCGCCGCCTCCCGCCTCACACCCGCCGTCCCCGTTTCGCCGCCTCGCCGTTTGTGATCATCGCCTCTCGGAGTTTCGTTCACACTACGTGCGCAGACTGAAGCCGTAGTCATCCTAAAGTTGTCGGATATGGAAGAAACCAAAGCGTGGTGTAGACTATACGATGCAGAGGAGGCTTGCGCCTTAAAAAACGTGTTCGCCCAACTTGTGCCCGCCTCGATCCCGCCCCTCGTCCCGTAGAGGATCACGTGAAAGCTCGTACAACGTGGTAGCCATGCTTTTGGAGGCCCGTGGCCAATGTTGCCGGACGGAGCCGAAGTTTGGCTTTCGGTTTGTGCTCATATTTACGATGAGATTTCACAAAATATAGCCCATTTTTCGCGAAGCAAGTGACGTAGTGCCTTTTATTAGTTCTTGCAATCTTAAGTCTCTCATGATCACGCAAGTTTCGGAAACGAGAGGAGTTGCCCTTTAAGGCCGATTCACACGACGGGCTGACCCGTCGTGTAATCGGCGGATCACACTTCCGCGGATCGTCCGTCTCCCAAACGTCCGTCCCCCCCCCCCCCCCCCCCCCTCTTCCCGCATTTCTATAATGACGAAAAATATTCCACTGTGTTGGACAGGTAAAAATATCGTTATCGTCAATACAGGGATTAAGCCATGTTTCCGTTAAAATAACAATATCCGATGAGCTGTCCTCTGTGATACCATGAAGTTTGTCGCGTTTCGGGATGCCGCTTCGTATTTTAGTGAATAGGACTGAATGGATTTTTTTTTTTTTTTTGTCGTGATGTTCGAGTCGACAAAAAGTTAAAGACCCGTTTCGTTTTGTTTTCTTCGAATTCGGTTCGAGGGAATAAAGCTCGTCTACATATTGAGATTCTTCGTTAAAAAAGTAGCGTTTGTTAGTAAAAAGCAATTTGTCGAAGTGTATTTCTAAAGGAACGTTTAAGGCTCTCCTATACTCAGAGAGTCTGCCTCGAGCCAGCCGTACCGAAGTGGAGAAGTCCTCTCGGATAGCAAAAACAGTACCTTTCAACTTTACTCCGCAGGCCAATACGCTTTCCTTTCCTTGAAACAAGAAAATTTAGCAATAATTGGTCTGTTTTGGCCCGCTTAAAATCTACCTAGTCGATGCGACCGTTCAAGATTTGCCGGATTCAAGGAAAACTCCAACATTTCGGAACAGAAGGAAACGACCTTTCCTTCTGATTGACTCCAGCTTTCGGAGTGGGAATCAGGACAGCCAAAGAACAACAGGTTAGACCGTCGAAGCCTATTTTGCTGGTGTGCACATTGTTTACGAACATCAGCCAACTGAACAAACATACTGTTTGAAAAGGTGGCACTAGGTACGACGTGTGAGGCAGTCAACTCCGTTTCGACGGCGGTTAATCTTGCGGAGAGTTGGCCCACTGATGCATTCGTGAGTTTTTTTTTCACTTTCCCCACAACGGGCATCAATATTTTGACTTTTGTTTTACCCCTTGCGTAATGAACGCACCTCCAATTTCCAGCTCTGAGTCTCGAACTGCGTCCAACTGAACTAGTTGCCAAGCGGCCCTGCCACGCCACGCCAAGCATAGGCGATACAGCAGCTTCGTTTTCTTCTACGATGATGGTCTCTTTTTTCAGTTTGTAAGGTGGCTTAGTCCGTTAACATAAAATGATGGCAATAAGCCAGTGTACCCATTGATATTTCCTGGTGTTGTTTGGATATGCCATGACTATAAAGAGCTGCTGGCAGAGGTTTGTCTCAACATTTATGGTGCAGGCATTTACGAAGTCTATTCGATGGTCATTGTCCTCACAGTGCTCTGCAACAGCGCTGCGCACGCGGGCGAATATGCAGACATTGTTTTTGAGTTGTCGAATTCTTTCTGGGAAGTTCTTTGTTTTGCCGATCTAGGTGGCAGGGCACTTCGTGCCTATATTTGAATATACAACGACCTACGCTCTTTGTTTAGAGAAACAATCTTTCGGTCGTGACATGATACGTCCAAAAGTTGATACCAGTTTGTAGGACACCTGAATACTTTTGCCAGCGTACGTGACAGCACTTCGCTAGTCCCCATTATGTAGGGAACACATATGTAGGTGCGTGGACGGAGATTCTTTCAAATTTTAAAGTTTTCCCCGACCAGGCAGACCCCTGTCAAATTGTTTATGCTCAAAACTCGCACTGCATGTGATAACGGCTCTTAGTCTTCGAGAATTTTTGTTTTTAGTTTTGTATTGAGCATAATGGTGGCAAATGACAAAAGCTACACCACCTCATGACCATAGTAAAAAGAGCTATACACTCCATAATCTAACCTTGGATTTTTTTTATGCTTTCAAAAACATTCTAACACACAAGATCAATCTATTTCTTAATCCCTTAACTGGAGGTCCACGACCAAAAACTATTGGCATAATGGGGACTCTTTTTGTCCCTATTTCGACTATATTTTTTTGGTACGAAACATTTTTGTGCTGCCGTCTATGCATTAATTTCTAAAGTACAATTATTTCTGATGTTAGGGTATAGATGATGCTTACTCCCGTGCGATAAAAAGAGCGAGCGTTTAAAGACGTGCTCCCTAAGACCAGCTGAAGAGTGACGCATCTATGGGGGCACTCCCCAAGGTGCAGTTCAATTGCCATGCCTCTAAAATTTTTATCAAAAGTAATACATAAATCTGTCTAACGTAAACAACATTTACATTAAATTCAAGTAATGGCGTAATGGCAACGTGGCACTGCCCACTAGTTGCATTCACGTGAACGAATGCCACCATCCGAATAGATGAATGACCGTCTTGGCGGCACTGGACAATGGGGAAAAGAGTACTGATACTTGAGTGTAGCTTACTAGGGGCTCCTATCATTTTAAATTGCAATTCTCATTTGCTCTTTCACCTCACATCTTCACGGTGTACAGCAATGTGGAGAAGCAAGTCAAGGACAGCTTCTCATAATTTTCGTCCCGAGGGCACTATGCTCTTTCAGGTAAGCTGCTTCGTTCTCTTAAGAGACAAAAGTATACACTTTTTTTCAAGTAAATGTACCTATCCGCTATCCATACTTGATAATGCAATTATCGCAAAGGTGCAAGCGAGCTAGGCAAGAATGACGATCGTAATCCCTGGAGATGGGGAACAAGGGGGACAAAGTAGATTTGCGTTTGTCCTTTGTCCCACTTGATCCTCTTTTCCATGGGATCCTCGTTTCCATGGCGAGCAAGATGGAGAAAAGAGATTTCTGTTTGCCTTTTGTCCCGCTTGTTCCTCTTTTCCAGGGATTATTATTGTATTCATACTTCTTGCATAATTGTAAAGCTTCCATTTTGACAACCTATGGTTGGTTAATGTGTTCTGGAAGTTAAAGCTTATTGCACATTCAAACATTTTGTGAAATACAGTAGAACCCTGCTTGTGCGTTTTCAGGCAGTTACAATAAAGGCTCATGACACGAGAGAAAATGTAACAACTGTTAATGCCCTTGAGATAGCTATAGATGTTTCACGAAACTATGATGTTTCAGAAAGCTATATTTTCTGTGTTTATTTCGCCTTAGCTTTCGTGGCTGTAAAAAATTGCCTTATTTTGTAGGTTGACAATTTTCTCTACCCTTTAAAATTGTGGCTGAACTATGAGTAACACACTGTTTACAAAGAAGCTTGCATTTCCGCACTGCAGCTATGGGCAGTGTGCGCGCAGAAACCAGATTCGTGTGAGCAGACATGTCTGCGCGTGCGCTGTACCAACAGCCGTGCCACCGCAGTGGTGCGACGTCGGAGCCACATGTTTGTCTATAGTTTCAGTTAAAATACATTGAAATATAGGGCTGCAGATGCCAGATGAAAGCAGTGGAGCTTGATGCAATCAGCACTGCTTGAGCATGAAGAAAAATTAGGTGTCGTGAGAGCCTGAATCTCTTACAGTGTCCTACAGGACCAATCAAGAAACACAACGCAGAGAGGTAAGGAAATGAAATAAAGCGAAAGGAACAGGCTAGCCCTGTGTCCCTAGCACGGTGTAAGATAATACCCTTCAGGTGAGGACAGCGCACTCCTCGCGAAGGGCCGATAAAGTTCACTTTTCACTCTCTCTCTTTCTCTCTCTCACTATGGTTTCAAGTGGCGCCGGCAGATGACTCGTCGACCCGTGGGTCGGCGGGCCTCGTGTCCTGAGCTTTTCAATGGGAAACGCGTTTTTTTTAAAGTGGTATTGTGCATGCAGTGCGTTCCTTATAACCCAGCACTTGTAGTATGTGTATTGCTTAGGCATAGATTCGTCGTTTGTCTTAGTTTGGGGGCTCAACGGCAGTAAGGGCAGTTTTATGAAGACACTAAAACAAAGGCATTTGGGACGGTATTCGAACGGGCTAAGCGGGTATCTGTCGGCGCTTCCCTGGAATTTCATTCCTTTTTTGGTCTCAGGCTCGTGAGCATCGGACACTAAACACCTAATGTTGGGATTTATATTTTCTTGGCGAAACATCGCTGGGACAACATCTCCACAGCAAAGCGAAGTATCGTCCTTTCACACTCATGTCGTTGGTGAAATGCTTGATGCAAACAAAATCTTTAGGGCCAAGCGGACGGCGCTTGCGAGGAATTGCTTGAGCCCACGCTTCCAGACGTGTGGGGTCGGATGGGACCTTGATCAGACTGACATTTTCTTTGCAACTAGGGAGACCTGAGTTGCAGTTCTGGACGAAGCATCTCCGGCCCATTGTCACCGCTTTGAAGCCGCGTCAAACGCCGCACACGGCTTCTTTAATCTTCATTCCATGTAGCGTACGGCGACTGGAGTTCCAAATGTCTCCGTCGCAATTCTAAACAAAGCAAAAACGTGCAAAGCGACTCTTATAGACCGATCTCACCAAGCGTTCGGCTTATCCGTGACGCCGCCATAACTTTAGTTCGCAGGAGGCAGGCAGGCAGCAGTGCACAAGACGGCTGGTGCCGCCTCATGCTTCACACGCGCAGAGCTCCAGCGAGGTTGTCGCACGTGCAGAAAAACTGAACGGTGGCGTAGTCAAACTGGCTGGTGAGATCGGTCTATTGATATGCAGATATTTTTGGGGCAGACGCTGAGCAGGCAAAATTGCGGCACCGGGCTGTCACGACAACGAGATAATTCTTTTCGCTCACACAGAGTTTCGCCGTTTGGCCGCCGGCGACACTGCCAGCCGCGGGCACGGTGGCCGCGGAATAATGCAGCCTTTCGGATGCCCGTCGAACGAACACTGTCTGATTCCTTGAGCCGCGCGTTTAGCCCCGCCGTGTACTCACCTAAAGAGTGTATCTTACACCGTGGTCCTTAGTAGTCATATTGGCCACCTTGAGTGGCAGTTTTTGGGCATAAGAACTGGGAAGGCAATGCATGAAGCATATAATTCAAGCACATGGACGTTCAGCAGGACCGGTGTCCTTGAACGTAACAGCCAAGAAGATATATGAGCAAGGTTCTTCTATGCATGTTATGAAAGTGCTACAAGAATATATGTGCTGGTTATATGCCCATTTATATTATGTTTTTCTTTCAGTTCGCACCCTGCAGACATGTCAGGAAACAAGGAAAGGCCATTTTTTCACTCAACGTTTACGTTTGGGCGATTAACTGTCTTTTGAGAACACGCTAGTAATTTTAATGACATTGCGATAAATAAATTTTGGTTCTTTAAAGTTTCCTTCGATCTTTGTTTTTTCCCACTTTGCAAGCAAGCATTATGTGTATCAGGCCCTGAAATCCCCCCAGTACGTAAAGGGCACTGTTGAAGCCAATGGTAAGGCCATGGATACTATTCTTAACGCAGTTTTTTGCAGCTGATCAATTGAAAGTTTGGGAAATTTGGACAGTGGCAAAATGGCGACGAAGGTCGGTCAAATGACGTCTAAACGACAATTACCATCCACGGCCACCAGCCAGGGATGTTAATCGGCTTTTACAGGTCATCCGATCGACCTTCGTAGCTTTTTCGCCACCGTCAACTTTTCGCCATTATATAGGCTGTCGCCAGTGTATAGCTATCCTGGTGCCATACTAATGTGAATTGGCTATTGGAAGCAATCAAAAAGCTATGAAATTTATAGTCCTTTTATCTCCTCCAACAGCCGATCGACATTAGTACGGCACCAGGGTAGCGATACACTGGCGATGTTCTAAACAATGGCGGAAAGTTGACGGTGGCGAAAACGCTATTTGAGTCGGGGAGATGAATTATTTATTGCACGAGAAACAGTGACATTAGAGTTTTCGAGGGAAGACATCCGCGGATAAGTCCTTCCCGTGCCCCGTTAGTCAAGTCACGTTGAGATGGTTCGGTCTAATTTGCTTGTAGTTACAGGAGGCCTTCCGGTCGTGTAGCGACAACCCGGCGTCATCCACTGCCTAGTGCCGTCCAGCCAAGACACGGCGGAAGCCGTGTTTTCTGTATTCACGTCATATGCCATGAATGTGCGCCAAGCGCTCCCGCTTTTCAGTTTGGCTTCAACCACGCAAACAGTACAGCTTTTCTCGACATACTAAAGCCCGAGACGGAGGCAAGAAAGGGCAAACGTAACTTGTCCAACATATAAAAGATAGGTTCGCTGCTCTTTCGCCCGAGTTTGTGTTATTATTTCTGTGTCGAGTGAAGACGTCTCAGAACGCAGCTGTTGAGACATTTTGTGTGTGTCGTTTTTACCTGCTGTCCCATCATCTGCTAAATGACAACCTTCAACTATTAGGCAAACATCTTAATTTCCTCGCAGAAACTTCTGACCACTACACACTCCGAGTCAACAAAGCGCTACCTTTTTTTTCTTATTTTTTAACACACAAATACGTATTTTTTCTGCATCGATAGTCATTGGATTTTTTTACAGAAACAATCCTAATAGTTTTCTTTGACACTGTTTTTACACAATTTCTTTCTTTGAACAAAACCACTGTACTATCGTATTCCGCCACACAATTATTACATTCCTCAAGGGGCTTTGCTAATTCGGAGTTAGCAGATTTACTTTTACACCTCTCATATGCTCAGTTAGGCGGTTTGTTACACAATGTGTATTCTACCCGACGTAGCAAAATCCACCCGCCTTCGGAATGTCATAAACAACGCCTTCGAGACAACCAGCTGAACCACCTCGGTGTTTCTTTTCGGACCCACGTTCCTTCCCCACAAAAGGCGTTCGTTTGCTTAGCTGAAAATTGATCGTGGGGCCACTTTTACATTAAATGTTAATGCAATAAACATGTAATTGTGAGAGACACCATGAGCGAATACAACATATACAATTTTGTCAAGTTGTTTCGTAGTCTCCCCCCCCCCCCCCCCCCCCTCCCTGTCGTCCCTTCCCCTTTATTGATTTTCGAAGATTGGAGAACTCACTACAACTGCGGAGGGCTTTAAAGGGACCATGAAGGCAATTTAATTTTTTTTTTTTAAAGGTGTTTTCGGAAGCACTGGGGTCCTGGCATGCCACACATTTTTTTCTAGAACGTTGTGGCTCTTATTTCTGTACCTGCAAATAAATTGGCGAAACCGAAACAAACATTCAGATTTCTTCCCTTTTTCGCCTCTGGAAAGAGAAGTGACGTCAGGGAGCACTGTCGGCATCGGTAGGATTTAGTGCACACTCAGTGCGGTTCCCGTGGTTCGCTCTAGTGCACGGCGGTCTGTGAAGAAAACCTGGAAGAAATGGACGACAACGCCGCGCTCGCAAACGAGTTTGAGCTCCCGTTCAGCGACCTGACGCCGACTGAACGGGAGATGCTGCTAAGGACGCAAAACTCTGGATTGGCGAAGGTTGTGGAAACTAACGTCGCCCGATCGACCGTACGTCTTTAGCCGACCTTTCGCGCAACCTATTACTGCACATAAAGGCGGCATGATTGGTGAGACACCAGTTCGCAAAGCGAACACGAGACGACGCACGAAACCAAAACCAAAAGTCCTCCGCCCCCGGCGCTCGTACCTCTTTTTCTTCTTTTTGTCCATGGTTGCTCGATGCTTGTTACGCGCCCGAGGTAGCAGCGCGGGATGCGTTCAACCAGTGACAAACGGAGGGATCGCTTCAGATTATGCTTTTATACACGGTATGAAACCTATTAATTTCCAACTACAACTTCAAAAGATTATCCAACGTTCAAATAAACTTTTTTCATCACATCTCACCTCCGAAATCGAAATTAAGAGCGCGTCTATCGTTTGAACCAATCGCCAGACGAGGAGCCCGTTCTCGTCACGCTTCGACGGCGCACTTTAGTTCACCTTTCTGCCGCCGCCTAGGTGGGGTCTCAGGCATCGTTCCCGGCGCTATTATTACCGCGCCTGTTTGCTCGATTGGTGCGGCACCCAAACTTCTGTTCGGGCTAGAACTTGGTCAACAGTATCTGAGACGTGCCTGACATCCATTTCAATCGTCGAATAAAACTTCGAAACTGCCTTCATGGTCCCTTTAAGATAGCCAGCAAAGCGTGTAAGTGACGAGCACTCTCTAAGGCTCGATCAGAGAGCGCAGGCGAAAGGAAACATTCCACAGACAGCAAAAACGTAAGAACCCACGGCACATGCCGTGAATATAAAAAAAATAAAAACACGTCATTTGCAGCGTCCAGTGTTTAGACAGCCATTTAGACATCTGAACCTTTCAGTCGTGCTGCGACGCTCCGGCGTAATTCACTTTCAGTCGTAGGGGTGTTTGACAGTCGTATTGCGAATCTCTGACGTAATCCACTTTGAGTTATAAAGGAAGCGGGGAGGGGAGCTGTCACACATTTTGCGATGCTCCGGCGTAAGTACGTTTAGTCGTGCCGCCACTGGTTGTAATTGTGGGATGATGGCTTTTTTTTTTTTTTTTTTTTTGCCGCGGGTTTCCACGGTGTTGGAAGTGAAACCTTGTTTATATACGATAGAAACTATTTTTTTTAAGCAAAAGAAATCTCGCGTCTTAGTGATGGGTACAGATTGCTGCTCTTTAAGTACTACATACCCCTTCTCACTGTCCATTGAATATCATCATAAAGTCCAAGAGCGTTTTTCGTTTTCTTTTTTTTTCTCTCTGAGAACTAGCAGGGCGCTCCTAATATAAATCGTAGAAAAGAAACGGGCGCACTCGGCAGTCTAAAAATGGACCAGCCGTCCCTCCTCTTTAAATTTCCCTTAATATTCGCGCAGCAAAAGTAAGCAAAAGGAGCTGTGCGCGCCGCTAAATCAACGCACCCGTGCGCTAAGAGTTGCAGAATTTTATCAATGAACGCCAGACAAAGCCGAACCCACGCCTTCTCCAAGCAGACGACGCGATTCATATTTTTTTTTTTTTTTTTTTTTTGCTGAGTAGAGAACAGAACAGGCGAGCCTTCGAAATAAACCCTCCATCCCCATTCGCCAGGCGCGCGCCGTTACCTTCATCGATTTGACGAGCACAGTCACGTGACCATCTAAGCGGCCATATTTGATCGTTTCCTAGTTGTGCGCCCTCTCCCATTCACTGCGTCCCCGCGTCAACGATGCGGCGGCGCTGCGGTCGTCGCAGCCCATCTGCGACGCATGCGCGCTGAAGCGTCTCGTCGCTCTCCGCACAGGAGCGCAAGCTCGACGTCCGTGTCTGTTCTCGGTAGAGTGTGCGTGTGTTGCATGTCGTCGCGTCGCTGTCAATCCGCATCGTAATGAAACCCGTGTAGCGTTTCCCCCCAAGCGCCCGTAGTTCTCTTCTAGCTCCTTTCGGATTCGTTGCCGACGTCGACAGCCGACATTTTTTTGCGCGTTTCTTCGTGATACGAGAAAGACCGATCGCACCGGAAAGCTTGCACCATGAGCGGGCGCGTCGGAGATCTCACCGATCAGCAGATGACTGCGTTGGACGAGGTGAGTGAGCGTCCACCGAGCGTTCTCGAGTATTTCCACGGGGCTCTGTTGTATTGGGGTTTGACTGAGCCTTAAAAGAGAACAGCGGCGCTCTAAAGTTGAATCGCGAGGTTGACGAGAGCTCTCGCCGACGGGGGGAGGCGCAGTGTTGCTGGAACGGCTTTCGCGAATTGCGGCTTACTGTTTTCCTAAAGGTCAGAAGCAATGCTTCGCTGACCTCTTCTTGACGTAGTGCTCAACTATTTGGGCCGCCGCTCTCCGCATTCGAAGGGGCAACTCGATCTTTATTTCTAAGTTTATAATTAATTCTGCCGCTTATAAACGACCTACAGTTGTAAATACAAAACAAAAATGGTAAGCTTTTAATATTATTATTATTATTTTTTAATCTTTCGCAACCGTTCAGTTTGCTTCAAGTTCTTCACGAGGGAGGCTAGCTCTGCAGTGTAAATATACTACCCGGAGTGATCTGTGTTCAGCGATGTTTGGTGAAACCCCCGCTTAAATGTCACTCTTACCGATCGTCCTTCTTGGTTCGATTACTCAATTTTCATCGTGAGTATGCGCACCATATACATCGGTTTGATCGGTTGATTTCGTTGTGACCCCTTAGATTACTGTACCAATTTGTTGATCTTATTTTTTACGACAGACATTTGTTTTACTAACTTCCCGTGACTGCTATATTGTTGCTGCCTGTAAGGAATACGTTCGTTATGCGTCGGAAAAAAGGGAGCATTGCTTTATCGATTTGGCGAAGCAGGTTACCGGGATGTTTTGTTTTACGATACGTGTTTGTACTTTCAAAGTCCAAGTTATAAACATGACAATCATATATATTTTTTTTTTCTATGCTCCTTCTCCTAAAATTGCGCTTATTTGCCTCGCCCGCGAGGCGAAATGAGAGTATAAAAGTAAAATTGAAGCAGTAAATTTCAACTGTGGAGAAGCGACGCAGAGCTCGGAGCGACGGGGAATTCGGGAGGCAGGAAGGAAGTGTCCCCTTTTGTGTGATTTGTTTTTGCTGGCCGCTGAAATCATTTTTCATCGTCGGAAAACCGGGCAGTCTCGCGCTGCAGATGGCTTCGCCGCACGACGCGCGTGTGAGCTGAGGCAGCTCGCCGGTCAGGGGAAGCGAGACATTTGCGGGCGCTTTGTGGCGTCAATATAATACCGAATCGCCATTATTGAATGATTTTTTTCTTGTTTTTTTGTATTACTCCAACAACAACGCAGCTATTCTGCGTGTTTATTATGCACAGTCAATATTTTTTCGGCGAACTATTTGATTTGAAAAACTGTTCGTTAATTCCTAATTTAATTAGGATTTGAATTACGGACAGCCCGATTAGTGTAACAAAAAGTGCTTGACACATCTGCTCGTTGCTTTATTTGCTTATTCGCCGGCAATATACATGGGGCCGACTTTCCGAAGTTGCGCATTAGTCCTAATTTTCTGGCGTGGTCTCCTGATATTGTTTAAATACTAATAGCTTTCCTGCGCTAATAAACTTGACTAAACTTTTTTTTTCACCACCATGAAACGGTTTTTCTGCTTCTTCCTCCTTAGCTTTAATCTTCAACTCAGATGGTTTGTTCAGGCCAGCTAAAAGCGCGGTTCGTCTGCTACGAAGTGTCGTTTGCACAGGGAAGTAAAACGTCGTCTGCTAGCGGAGCGCGAAAGAAGTTGATCGTCTGCTACAAACCCAGCGCCGCGCCGTGAGATCGGACTCAAGCTCAACTTGTGATCGTCTCCTACTTCGTGTCCAAAGCCATTTGCAACTCACTCTTCATTTACAAATCTATGCCTGACTTTGACCGGTGGATGAAGCGGCATTAATGTCAAGCGCATCACAGCCGCGAAAATTCTCTAGCAATTTGTATGTTGGCGAGACCGTTCTCACCAAAATATTGCATATTTTGAAATCGGGTCAAAAATGTCTCATTGGCTATTTCCGCGCAAGCTGCGGCACCACGCCCAATCAGCAGCCGAAAACGCTTTCACCTTGACCAAAGCCGGACTTCTGGAGCGCTTTCTATCGGAACAAAAGGACCAACACTATCGAGGTCTAAGCGCCTCTCTAAATTCTGCCGTCACATCCTGCTCGACCACCAGCGCCTAGTGCAGAGTCGTTCCGCGACAAAAGCAAAACCAAGCGCGCCTGAGAGCTCCGAGTCAGCACGTTGAGCGATCAGCTTTCGTTCATTTGATAACAAGTTCGCGGGTTGGACAACGATACGCATGTGCTCTATGAAATTGCCTAGAAACCACTTATCACCTTCTATCCCAAGGTGTTATCGCGCAGCACACAAACATTTCGCAACTCTACGATCCCTCGTTGTTGTCTTTTGCGTTGGAACGCGGCAATCTTATCCAAAAACAGCACCGAAATCAGTGTCGACTCGGCAATCGTCTGCCGACCAAGCGGGCAATAACGACAAAAATCGAACAGCCACTGAAATGCTGCGCCTGCGCACAACTGCCTCGATGATAGCTGAGCTTTGTTCCGTTGTGTAAATTTATGTCTTCGGAGCCAGGCGCTCGCCTGGGCGGTTTTTATATCGTCCGCGACTGTACATACAACCTTTCCTCAAAAAAAAAAAAAAAAAAAGTGTAGAAAAGATGTTGTTAAGATTACTAGCATCCTATTTTGAGGTGTTTGCTAGCACTCGAAGCCAGCGGGCACCCTGCTTGTTTCTAAACCGCATTTCGGCGTACAAACCTATGACACGTTTCCAAATTCATAGCCCAACATGCGATCTCCACAGCCCTGCACTCACATGTTCGTACCGCATTGGAAGAAGAACAGAGTACGTGTTATACGCACGAATGTTGTAAACGGCGCTGGTGTTTAAAATCAGTAAAACCATTTTAATCATATCTGTATCATTAGGCATATAAAAAACACGTTGCGGTTACTTTTAGAGCCCAGCTCTTAGGCGCTCGTTTCCGGCTTGAGCGTCATTGTCGGCGTCGGCGTAACCGCGCGTTGCATTATGGGACGTTTCCACTAATGACGTCACACGCGACGTCACGAGGGTTACTATCGTGTAGGTTACTAGGGTTAGCCTCACTAGGGTGACGAGGTTTACTTTCACGAGGGTCACGAAGGTTACCCTCAAGAGGGTCATGAGGGTTACCCTCAAGTGGGTTACGAAGGTTACCCTCACGAAGTTTACCATTGTGCCGTCATTATAGGAAACACATGACGTATGACGTCACACGCATCTGACATTGCCAATGTTCCCGCTAAATTTAGCGGGGAAGGAAGAGGGGCGTACCCTTCCCTCCGTACCCTCCCCTCCTCCTACTCAAGAGCTGCGCACTAATTCGGCGTTACAGAAAATTGTAAACGTCTCTAATTTTTTTTACTCTGCCTCTACGACAGAATTTTCTTTTTTTAATAGCTGTAGGACCTAAGAAAATGTGCATATTGGTTTCGGAAATGAACGCATTTGTGTACCTTTTTTTGGTCTGGCAACACGGAGAGTCATGTACCTGGCCGGCGATCGCATCGTATCACCTAGCGGAAAATAAGCGAAGCCAAAGTTGAGCCCCGTCAGGCTTCGCAGCTGACAGCTGCATACCACACGGGCACGCTATGGGCTCTAAAGGCTCGCTGACAAACTCGCGACGGCTTGCGCCCGAGTGCCTTGCAACCTCTAGCGATGTCTCACGACAAGAACAGATACTGGCGCCATCCATTGGGTAGCCGGGAACACTCGTGATTTCCGTTTATTTTCCGTTTATTTCCGCATCATCCTTCTTTTATTGGCTTGTTGCGTTCCTATTGGGCTCGAGTGCACGATGGGTAATAACCCAGACAAGCAGGAACGTTACTAAATCATTTACTTAAAACCAAACCATTCTAACTGGACAAAGAACGTGGACGTCCGTCGGTCAGCGGGAATTGAAGATGATGTCTCGCGCCTTCTGCCTTTTCCTTCGATCCTCGTGCATCCACCGAGCTTAGGTTCCTCCTTTTTCTTATCTTCAACTTCCCCGAGGCCTGCAGGAGTTTCGGCGAATGTTGATTTGGCAAAGAGCACGTGCCGCCACAGGCTATAGAAAATCTCTCGGAATGTTATGAACGACCATTTCTTCTAAGTAGTACGTACAATTGAACTCCCAAACACTGCAAAAGGGTCGTTATAATTGTGCCATTGGGAATTATCCTCGTAAGAAATCGCAAGAACTCAGTCATACGCAACGTAATTGAGTGAACCAGCATCAAAGTGGCGACTGGAGAAGGCGCTTCATGGATATCAGTTTTGGACAAGATATTCAACAGAAGTATTTAAGATAATTTACTATTACGGCAGATTTTAAAAAGTTAGAAGGACGTTGCCAAGAACATTAAAGATATTCGAAAGGTATAACCAGGGATGGGCAAAACACATGCAAATATGTATCGAAATACAAATACAAAATACTTCGTCAAAAATGTTATTAATTACAAATCTAATTACATGTCCAAAAAGCATTTAAATACAAGATACAAATACAACCAAATGTATTTTGTCTCCTCCAAATACTTTTCCAAATACATTCCTCAAAATTTGCGTCAGCGACTTCAGGGCACCTGCAACGGTTTTCTGGGTATCTCATTTTAATTTAGCATCGCACACTCGGGAGTTAGTGTGCGAGGCTTTAGTAACGTAATAGAAATGTAATAAAAAAATGTAATCAGCTTGGACGTAATAGGTGAAAAAAGTACAGAGCTTCAAGCATCTTTTTTTGTCGATTACATTTTGGTATAGACCAACAAAAACCATGACTAAAACGCGCAGCACTTACTAGAGAACTGTTTATTGTTGCAACTCGCACCAGTTACGAAAATCTGGACGACCCGCGCATTTAGAATGTTCCAGGCAAAAAATGGATGGAAATCAGGCTGGAAAGCTTCACAAGTTGTCACAGGCACTTATTTAGCCAGGCTGCCTGTGAACGTCTATTTCGTCACTATTCTTGCCCTTGACTAGCACCGTAATCACGAAGTCACTAAACGCTTGTGCCTGATTGAGAGACACTGCATTCGGTGCAGAACGTAGTTTTCTTCCTGCTCTGGACAGTGACAATAAATTTGAGGTGATGTATTTTCGCCCACGAAATTGTATTATTACAATTGTATTTGAAATACCCAGGTTTTATTATTTAAATACACCTGTAAAATACATTATCCAATCTGTAATTAAATACAATTACAAAATACACAAAGTATTTTAAATACGTCTTTCAAATACTTGTATTTGAAATAGTGCTTATCCCTGGGTATAACAAAGTGTAAAGGGAATGTTTGCAGGTGATAATAAGCGACTATGTGCTGTTGAGGCCACCATTGATGAGGTCAATAACATGGCAAAGTCCTTCCAGGCTTATGACGCTAGAGTTGCTGAGCTAAATGACGCGGTTTCTGACTTGGGAGTGACTGCTTCTCAAATAGGAAAGAAGCGTGAGGACTATGAAAATCGTAATCGACGGAACAATGTTATGGTTTTCGGCATACCTGAAGATCGTCAAGAGAACCCTGTCCAACTGATGCAGAGAGTTTCCAGTGATATTTTAGTTGGTAAATTGAATGTACAGTGGCCCAATTTTTTAATAATATCGAGCGAGCGTCGAACGCCGGGGCGGGCAGTGCCGTGCCGCGGGGGTGTGCGGCGATACGGGAGAGATTAAGCGCGTGCGCACAAAGCCCTTTCTGGTGGGAGCGTCGTCTGCTAGGCTATTCCGTTGATCGCACACAGGCCCTGCTCCCTAGCAAAGGAGGGCAGGTCGCTTACAATGTCGAAGTGCATCGATTATTGACGGTAGCCTGTATAACCCCGACTGTTGTTGCTATATCCCTTTGCGTCATGCCGCCCATCGACATTCTCACAATACGTGCCCGTGTTTCTATGGGCACTCGAGGAGGCATAAAAATGTGCGCGCGCCCGCTGGTCAAAGAAAAGTGACCATCCGGCTACGTATGCTAGATGACGACAGCAACAACGCAGTTGATAATACAAAACACCAAGCGGAAACCCTGTCTATACTCCGTTTCACTTTGTGTTGTGCCGCAGCCCACGCCAGTAGCCATCTTGGTCAGTCCAACGCTAAAAGTGTGTCACGTGGCCTTCCCGTTGGGTACAACTGCACGTGGAAGCACGATGTCACGTGGCAGGGTAAAAGCACTGGATTCGTTTTGATGACTAGTAGCATTCGTTGCGGTATATAATTTAATGCAACGTTGCATTCAGTTTGTCGCGTCACCCAATTTTTCATTTTTGTTGGTGCTGACAAAGTAAACGCAAAAATGAAATGAAAAAAGAAGCTAAATTAAACTCGAGATGGCGCGCGGTATATGCCCCGTCTGAGCAGTATCACGCAAGCAAGCGCTGTTCAGATTTTTGCTTAAAGGCGGTTAGCTATGCAACCTATAATGAAGAGGGGCTGAGTGCGGGCAGCGGAATAGGCTAGCAGACGAGGCTCGCAACGGAAAGAGCTTTGTGCGCACGCCCCTAATCTCTCCCGTGCCGCGCCGCACGCTTCCGCGGCACGGCGCTGGCCGTCCTGGCGGTCGACGCTCGCTTGATATTATTCAAAAAGTGGGCCACTGTACACGTCACCACCATTGAAAAAAAGTTATAACAAAGGAAATCGCCCGAAATCTGCGATCTCGAATGTTCGTGAATTTAACGAAAATGGCAATTTATTTAAAAACGCTTATAAACTAAAAGGTTCCGAAATTGTTGCCTCCGACGACCACTCAAAACAAATACGCTTACTTCGAAAAAAAATGTGTGGGATAGTGCAGACACTAACAGGAGGGAGAGTGACAAGGCAAAACTCGTCTACAACAAATTGAAAATGACACCAGAATTTGTATTTCTGCACAAGAACGTTCCATGGAGTCTGTTGAAGGTGTCTTCTCACCGTGACAGGTCGTGAGTGTTGCTAATAAAATCGCTGACCTTGAGTGTTTGTTTTATGATCACTACCCTTACATTGCTGTTGTAACAGAAACATGGTCGCATAGTTTATTCGTGATTCAGAGATTATTCCCCCATCGTGTAGCATTGTTCGGAACGATCGCGAATCACGCGTGGTGGGGGCGATGCCGTTATCCCAAAAAATCATTTGGATTTTGCTGAAATCGATGACGTTTCTGATATTCAGTGTTTATGGCTAGAGCTTACCGGGTTCACTCCGCCAATCGTCCTCGGCGTAGTCTATCGTCCGCCAAATGCTTGCTCGTCCGTTCTTGACCTTCTTGCGGTTTTTGTTTTTAAGATTAAATAAAAATACCCGATTCTTGTTATGGCTGGTGACTTTAACTTACTATTAATTGATTGGTATTTTATGTGCAGTGGCAGTGACTGCCTGATTCATCCTTGCTAGTTGACCTGGCTTATAATAACAATCTACTTCAAATTGTTAGTAGTCCAACACAAATCACCTCGTCTTCTCAATCTATACTAGACCTCGTGTTCTTATCGGAACCACTTGCGGCACGTACGTACGATTGCCAAGTGGTGGATGGGATCTTTGATCATCAAATGGTACTCGTCGAGTTTTCTACTTCGACACTTCGTCCTTCATTACGTAAATAGCAGATTTCTAAGCGTGTGTTTCATTTTTTAAAGCCGTAGACGAGTTAGTATTTGTTCCGCTGGAGATGTCGTTTGATTATTTTTCAAACATGTTCTCTGATGATTCTTCCATCAATATTCTTTGGAATTCTTAAAAAAAACGTGCTTGAATATTTTCCAAGGTTTGTTCCAACCAGCATCAAAGTTACCAGAAAATATAATCCGTGGATAACTCGCGATACCCTCCATCTAAAACAAAAATCAATCGTGCCAGGAAGAGCATAATACGTTTAAATATCAATGAAATGCATACAGGAGTGAAACTATAATTCGTCCTGCAAAACATAAGTATAACAATATAACTTCGCACATCTTCCTTAGAGAATCACGCGATAAGTTTTGGAGGCCTTTGTCCCCGGCTCGAAAAGATATTTCCAAACTTGTGATATCGGACAGATTATTTACGAATGACTGCGCCATCGATGAAGGTTTCAATGATTATTTTCGTATGTTTTTGTCTTAGGTAACGGCATTATTCCTCGTCTAAAATGCCACCCAACCTATCAGCGTTACTCGATGTTTTCATCTCCCCCGAGGGACTGTTGTCAGCGTAACATAATCTTCCGACAAAAAAAAAAAAAAAGAAAAAAAAAAAGAAAAAGCGGCTGGTCACGATGGCATTTTAAAATGTTCCTCGCTCGCTACGCAAAACGCTGCACAAGATATCTTTATCTAATGTTTAAGAAATCGTTGTCAGAGTTCGTTATTTCTGTAGAATGAAAAATTGCCAAGATCGTTAACGTTCGCAAATCTGGATCTCAACTCTTGCCTGTGAACTTCCGGCCCATTATTTTGCTTTCTTACTGCTCGAAACATTTAGAGCACGTTGTTTTTGAACATTTAGCAGCGTATCTAGAGAATCGCTTCTTTTTTAACGTGAATCATCATGGTTTTTGTTATGGCCTTTCAACCACGACACAATTACTTGAAACCGTTCATGATTTTGCTGCAATACGAAATCGTTCTAAACAGGTTGATGTAATTTTCCTTGACCTCGCTAAAGCGTTTGACAGAGTGTCACTCTGTAAAATGCTTCTAAAACTTACATCAATCGTGCAAAATGATATCATCTACTTCTGGCTTAAAAAATACTTCATAGAAAAGAAAACAGTACGTTCAGATAAACTCTAGTGCACCCTCTCTAGTCCCTGTGCTATCGGGCGTTCCACAAAAGTCAGTCCCTGGGCTTTTACTTTTTTTCAATTTTTATAAACGAAATCACTGCCAACATTTCGTTGCGAGCACGTTTATTTGCGGACGATGCTGTTATCTTCACTGAGGTAAATGATGTTAGTGACCAGACTTAACAACTGCATATATAAGACACGCGATTGGTGTGACTCGTGGCTGTTGTCACTAAATGTTAACAAAGGTGTTCGAATGCATATAATTTACAAAACGATTTTTTTTTACTATAATTATTTCATTAACAATACTGTCCGAGCCGAAGGGACTTCCTATGAATACCTCGGTGTAATCATTTCAAAGGACCTGCGTTGGAAAACCCGTATTAGGTACAATGTGCACAAGGCATTAACTAAGCTATGGTTGCTGCGGTGAAATTTAAAGCAAACCTCACGTGACGTAAAATTAACAGCCTACAAAACGTTTGTTCTGCCTCTATTACAGTATGCATCCGTTGTCTAGGACCCGTTTCCTCAAACCAACATAAATTTACTTGAATTTATTCAGAGAAAAGGCTTGCGCTTTTTATACAAAAACGACAATACCCCTGTTCAGAATTATATGTGTGTTCCAGCATTTGCTCATTAACCTATAGACGCATGTTTCAAAGGTTAAAATATCTGCTCGACCTACTATACAACCGAATTAATATTGACACCTCTACATATATTTCACCTGCTCTTCATGATTACCCCACGCGAAATTTTTATTTTAGATCCTTACAAGAATACAGCTGTATGGTCCATGTATTTAAGTTCTCATTTTTTTCAAGGACAATTTATGATTGGAACGCACTACTCAGTCATATAATAAATGCTTCATCTGAGTCATCACTCACTGCTAACCTCCGCAGTTTCTGCAAGTCCTGCGATTGACGATATTGCTTGTGAGTTTTTTTTTTATTATTATTTTTCGATACTGAATAATGATGACATTTATTTCTTGTTCCCGTTTGCATGACATGACTAGAAATGTATACCTCTATAAAAACATTAGGTACCCCCCTCCTACCACATCTCCCGAAGGAAATATAGGTATCAATATTTAAATAAAGTAAATAAATACCTGCTTCGAAATTATTGAGTGCTACTCAAGTTACTTTCACTATAGAGTATCTTGAGTAGAGTACAAGTACGGTAATTAGAAATGTAATTTCCTTACGTTTGAAGATTTATATTCCTTTCATATTATCGTCAGTGGCAATATAGTGCTATACTTGCAACAACAAAAGCAACTAAAACGAAATCACGGTCTTATTTTATGCATACCCAGTACAATGAGTAGTATCAGACTGGTGAATAATACAAAAAAGTAAAAAGAGGTCGCTCTCCATATAGTCACATTGTAGAAAATTACATTTCGTGGTGCTTTCATTATGCGCACCTTGGACGCAATAGTTTACTAAACGCCGAAGTTGACATATATCTGGAGTTCACCTTAAACAATATGTAAGCAGTTTACACACGTACATTCAAAGATGACTTAACTTCAAAAAGCAAGTTCCAAGGGCACACAAAGAATCCCATCTATCATTCTCGTAATTGTCAATTTTTTTTACTGTTTTCTTTTCTTGTATATTACGAAGCGCGTTGAGAAAGGCCTGCAATTTTAGGAGAACTCTTTGTTGGCATTTTTAGGACTCTTGCTGCTCCTATCTAGTTTCCCGCCTTGCTCTTCCAATCTCTGTCTTCGTGAAAGGGTGGGGATATTCCCGTTCCCCCACGGTGTTCCCGAGGGTTCCCGACAGCGAAAGAAATTAACATTCTTGCCAACGCAAAAAAAAAAAAAAAATTCTGGTGTCTATTTTTTACTTTTTTTTTTACTTCATTTTTGTTGGCGTTTTGAGCCGCATCCTTGGTCCTGGTTTGTTTTCTATTCTGCGTTCGGTCGCTTCTGCTGCAAGTTTGCAATCGTTCATTTGTGCGCTGGGGTGCGCTACAGCGATATCGTTTTTCAAGCATTTAGAATGTTTCTGAGATAATGAGTACAAAGAACATAAAACATAGATACTGAGAAATATAATTAAGAGAGAATAGTAAATACTTTCGATCAAATGTGTTTGCAAGATACCAAAATACTGCCAAAAGTATTTGAAATACAGTACCTTGAGTAGAGTATTTGAGATGGGACACAAGCCTGACACAAATTCACTCAGCTCAAAAATGAGTAACTTTAAACGACTCCTGGTCTGTTTTGTTCAATCCTACCTCGCGAGGTTCAATGAGCAGCAACAGGAACCGCCAGTCGAGCCATCTTTAAGTTGGGCACTAGACTTGGTCCCATTTAGTGAAGGAGTTCCGTAACCGGACAGGCAAACTCCAGTTCCTCTATGCTTTCTTCTCTAGTCAAAAAAATTCCGAGGAAACCTCAGCATTCGTGAATGCGGAAGTTGTGAATGCGAAAACATTCTCGGCGCAGAGAGGACCAGAAGCAGCCGCAGCGCCGGCAGGGAATGCGGCGGTGCGCCGCGCAAATCGGCCTGGCGCGCTGGTGACTGCTGCGCCGCTGGAAGAGGCAGCGGCGGGAGTGCGAAGCTCGGCACGGCGCGTGCTTAAAATCACGTGTCCCCTCATCATCATCATCGCCATAGCTGCGTGTACCGGCTGACGACGTTAGACTTCAAAGCGTAACGTTAGGCATGAGGCTAGGCCTAACGTCAGGCCAGCGCACCCCCCCCCCCCCCCCCCCCCCCCCCCCCCGTCTATGATGGTTCAGACATCTGCGACGAATGCGTTATCTACGACGGCGTCCATTGGGACCGGAGCTACCAGAACGACCGCTCTGCGCCGCGCATACACACACCTGCAACCACTGCAACAAGCGCAGCGGGCCGAGCACGCCGACCGCTTGTACGCCGCCGTCAGCTGTTTCTGCGGTGCCTCTAAAAAAAAGGGCACGCGCTGCCACTTGCTTGTGCACACCGTGCGCTGGTGTAACAGAAAATAGACAGACAGTTTTTTCTAGCTTCAAGCTTTTTTCGCTTTTTTTTCTATAGCTTTAAGGTTTTTTTTTTTTTTTTTTTTTTTTGAGTGGACGAAAAAAAAGAAAAGATGAAGTACGCCGTCTTGGTTGATCATGACTTTAACACACGACTTTGCCAAAAGTACAAATCTCGTCACACGACTTTTCTGCGATTACAAAAGGCGATGTAACCTTAGCAGCGATATAGCAACGTTGAAATATGATTTCGTGATCACACAGACTGTGCGAGCGTTCAGGATTGCTAACACTAACCACTTTCTTCTGTTGATGAAAATGCGTGAAAATTCGCATCGTTCATACGGTACTCATCAGTAATACCTTCACTTGAGCACACGCATGGAATGCGCAAAATAAGAAATCCGTGCGATGTTCGAGTGCACAAATGCTAAGAAAGGACCACTCTGCTTTCTTAGCATTTGTTTTTAGCACTACTTTGTGAGTCCAACTGCCAGACTCACAAAGTTTGGCAGTTGGACGACGCAGCCATAGAGTCCCCGGCCGCATATTTTGAGCACGAGGATCTGGTAGTGCAGAGCATCAAACAGACATCTCTCGGCTATCCTGGACGTCAGCGCACAGCTTTTGCAGCGGTGAGGACCCGAAACACACGTGTTCGCTCGCGAGAAGTGTGTTTGGCGCAAGTCACGTGGCTCTTCCCTCATCCGTTGTCTGCCGCTCCACCTTTTCCATTTCGGCGGACACTTCTCGTGGCGATCCACCAGGCTTTGTCAGTATATAGGAGGCTATGGCACAGCCAAAGCAAGGCGGAACGGACGGAACGCGTACTGGGACCCACGCCCATCTCATTCTGCCAGTGACACAGACAAGGACAGGCGACTCGAATGACGAAGCGCATCTTGCGGGAGCAAAGTGGCGGCCTTCCGTTGCACTCCGCTGCTGTGCGGCGCTATTTGCTTCCTAAAACGTGCAACGTCCCTCGTTCGGTGCTGCAGAGAATGTCGGCACTTGTAGGGAACGCCAAGCGCGCACTTTAACGGGTGCAGGAGAGCGGACCGTGATTGTCCCACATGTAATGGTGGTAACAACACGAATGGTCTCGGCCGCTGAGTTGTTCGACCGAGTCGACCTTAGACCGCCAGTAAGGAGTTATTGTAAAAGAATTTTATTTTCTCGACCCCAATTTTGACGAACTCGCAACCAACGAAGTTTGCTTCTTCTAGAAGCTAGACGTCTCGTCTCTACGCTGAAGATATTTCCGCGTGATCGTAAAGTTTGCGAATTCTTCCCATTAGCGAAATTCGCCGATACTTAAGGGCTCGCGAACAATAAAGGTTTTAGTCTAACTGAACAGGAAGGCGGACGTCATGGCTGCATGCGGTAACGATCGTGTTTACGGAGTCGTAGAAATCGCAGCTTTTGTTTTATGCACGAACTAAAGTGAAACTTTACTCTCCCCAGCTTTGTGATTCAAGGTTTGTTTGTAGTCGTAACTTAATATTTTGAACTAGGCACTAGTTGAAAATATTAGGACTACAAACATTCTTACTTTTTTTGTTTTCTATTTCGTACCGTTTAAAAGGTAAATCACGCTTCGTGCTATGGCTCGTTAATCATCGACAGAAATATTTGAATGGGATTTCCCTGGAATTGGACCCGAAACCCTAGCTGGTGTAATCGTTCACTGTGGCTTAAACAGGTTCGGATACTCCGTCTCACTCTAGGTCCAAAGCAGCGCCAGAAATAAATCGTCAGAGTGCTCTTTTTTTTCTTCTTTTCTAATATGTGCTAAATGAATGGGACACAGAGGAGAGCGCAGGATCTCGAAGCTTGGCCTGATTGGTTGAGCGGGTGATAGTGAAGGCGCCAAGACGACGAGCGCCTTTCGACGCTGCTCGATTGGGTCCATCGGAGCGGCTGAACCTCATGGGAAACGGAGTGTTTGCCATCGAGGGACTGAAAGACAGCAATGGATTAATGACGACCCGTCAGAGTCGCCATACTGATGCCGTCTACGAGGCCTGGGATGGATTGATTAGTGACGGGGCGGCGCTGCACTGATTGGTACCTTTGCGATCGCAAAAGCGGTCAAACCTTCTTAATGGAGAGCGGGGGCGTGTGGATACAGGGTCACGAAACAGGCGGCAAAGAGCGTAAGAGTGTTCTTATCGAAGGCGAGTGTAACGCTCGATAGAATGACGCAGAAGTTCCCACGCACGATACGTTATTGCATAATAGACTCCGCTGCCAAGGCCCGACGAACGTCGAACATGAGCAGGCACGCACCCAAGCCCACACAAAAACGTGTACACACGTAACATGTCGTGTGTGTTACGAATATTTTTTTTTTAATTTACCCTCAGGGCCGAAGCAGTAAAGAGCCGAGGGTCCTTACAAAAACAATGTATAAAAATAAAAACGAGCGCACTATAATGAACGTAAAATAATTATACACCAAAGAATTCTTTCGTGTATAATTACTTTACGTTCATTATAGCGCGCTCGTTTTTATTTTTATACATTGTTTTTCGTATCAAAATCGAGCATTTAAACGCTCCATTTTGATACGAAAAATTATATACAACATTACTAACAGCTTTCCGAAAGCGATTACCGTCCGTGATGCTTGCTAAAGAGGCACTCGAGCGATTTCTTTCTTTCTTTTTTTGGAATGAAAGAATATGAGTAGGTTACTGTGTTTTGCTAAGGTATGTCTACTTTATGAGAATGGTCGAGACACTGCGAAGTAAAGAAAGCAGGTTTAATCGAGCGTTATTTTAACAATTGACTATGATAATAAATTTACGAAAAAGAGGTGAGATAGTTCACTGCGAGTAGAGAGGGAAGGAAGATAAAGAGATGACTTCACGTTGTTACCCTGGCAGCGCGCTGATAATTCGAAAGAATAAAGTAGACGGAGCGATTCTGCGGAGCTTCCAATATAATTATTAGCGTGACATATCCAGAATCCCAAATGGATGAAGCATATTCGAGGTTCGAGCGAACGTACTTAACACACGTACAACTGTTATTTTTAGTGTTGACTGCACGAAAAAGAAGTTTATTTTTATATACCTCAGCACTCGATTGGCTTTAGCTGTTCCGTAGTTAATTTGATATTGCGATGAGAGGTTATATGTTATATGAATGCCAAGATATTTATATGTGAGTACGGAATCAAGTAGGCGATCGTTGAGAAAATATTTTGGACAAGGTAATTGGCCACGCAAAGCTCGCATTGCCTTGCATTTTAAAACATTCAGATCTATATTCCAAAGGGTACACCAAGCATTGATGTTATTAAGGTCAGCTTCTAGAGTCAGGATGTCAAGATCATCGGTTACTTTACTGTAGACGACGCAGTCACCAGCAAAAAGACAAAGATTAGAATATATAGAAGTAGATAAGTCGATAATGTAAATAAAAAAAAACAACGTAATGAGCCTAAAACAGAGCCTTGCGGTACACCGAAACTGACGGGTACTTAAGGTGAGTCAGTTTCGTTAACAGTTAAGTATTGCGTGCAATTAAAAAGAAAATCTTTAATCCACTGAAGAATCAAGGTGTCAATGTTTTGGCACTGTAGTTTTAGTAAAAGAAGCTGATGGTTAACCTTATCAAAGTTTTTTGCGAAGTCCGAAAATATGCAGTCGGTCACAAGGCCTGAAGAAACAAAATGTGTGCGAGTCGTTAGCAAATAAAAGCAGCTGCGTTTCACAGGAGAAGGATTTGCGAAAGCCATGCTGAGAGTGGCGAAAAAATTTATTGGATTCCAGAAAGTTAACCAGATGTGCAAAGACGACATGTTGCAATATTTTACAAGGTAGCGAAGTAAGAGAAATTTGGCGATAGTTACAGGGATTATGAATGTCGCCAGACTTATGAAGTGGAATAACTTTGCCTCCTTTCCAGTCTATAGGTAAACGACCATCGTTAGTCGAGTTAGTGAAAATGCAATTTAAGATTATAAAGCTATATTCTCTTGTGCTTCGCAAAATTTTCGAATTAATACTATCAATGCGATGATCGCTTTAGCTAATTTATGATTGCTCTAATTCCAGAAGGGCCAAAAAGGATTGGGTCCATCGGAAACATATTTGCTTCGGGAAACAAAAGACAGTTGCTGACTGATGAATTAGTAAATGAGCGAGTGAAAGTACCATTGAGTAATGAGGCGCAAACGTGCTTTGGAACAGGGTCACTCGATTGGTCGACAAAGGATAGAATGTTGTTATGGCTGCACTTTGCAATATGGAGCGTTTAGGGTTAGTTGCCAGTAGCAATGGGAGAGTTGTGTTGAGAAAGTGAATTTAGCTGCTTTCAGCTACAGCGGTATACGCTGACCACCGATCAGTATTAGAGGAATTTTCTGCCGTAGTAAAAAGCCTACATTTCCTATTAGATAAGCGTTTGATATATATGTTGTACCAGGTAGAATTTGAAGTACGAAAAACAGTTCTGCGGGAATATACAAAACATGTAAATGTAGATTTACATAAATTCTTCAAAAGATTTATTATTTTGTATGCTATCAAAAATTCATCAAGAAAGAAAGATAGGTCAAAGTTAATAGCTTCAAAATTTCCTTTTCTCTTTTATTTTTTTTGTTTTGTTTCACGTTTCTGTGAGCTCAAGTGTAGGTAATGTAAATTGTGAAGTGCAGCATATCGTGATCACTCAAACCTGGTATGTGAGTCACTGGTGGCGTGATGTCTGAGGGGATGTAAGTATCACGTCTAGCAGTGAAGATGTTGTAGGTGCTACACGCTTTGGCTGGTTAACAAGTTGTGAAAAATTGAAGTCAGAACAAACATTAAAAAAAATGACCGCTTCACCAAATTCCGGTTCAGAAAAGAGACGAGGGCGTGGCGACCTAATAGTTGGAAAATTAAAGTCCCCAAAGAGGAAAATATTCACACTTGGAAATCATACAGCCATATTACTTAAAGGATGATAAAAACTCTCAGAAAGAAAAAGAAAAAAAAAACATTCATACACATAGTGGAACAAGCACCGCAAACAAATTTCGTAAAACCAAGTGTTAAGCAGAACCAGATTTCTAAAGTACAAGTAATCCGCATAGAAAGAAACATTCAAAGCATTCATTAACTGCTTTCAAGACACCACCACCCATCCTGTCCGTACGGTCACAGCGAATACATTGAACTTTTTGTTACACTGGAAACATTCATTGTTCGGAATTTTGCTTGGAATCCATGTTTCAGCTAATTCAACAATATTAACTTCAGAGTCATTAATACCGCGCTTAGATTTTACTTTTTTTGGTACAAGCTACGAATATTAGTAAATATTACGGAAAAAATTGGGCACGAGCGAAACCTCTCGCGTTGCCCGAGAACACTCGGCCAGAATGAGTTTCTCTTGGGGATGGCTGTCAGCAATACTAGCCCATTGTCAGCAGGACCCCTCTCACGCACGGTATCTTCGTTCGTATTAAAAATATATCATTTGCCATTGGCAAAAAGTTTGTTGTACCGTAAATTGAAGGGTGTTTGAAACTTTTTACGAATTCCAGTAGCCTTTTGCGAGCGTGCCGCGGTGGTAACAGAGAAGTCGTCCCTCACGCTGACATCACTCCCGCGGTGCATAAACCACTTCAAGAAAACGGGTTCCATTGTTTTCTATGTAGTAAACTTCACCAATAAGGGGTCTCTGCTTTCCGGAAACGAACTGTCCAATTTTGTGAGCACGTGCTATGTTACCTACTGATAGGCACACTTCCAAGTTGTCTGAGACAAGAGCGATAACTTTTTCTTCGGACTGACATGCCTTTTCGGATGCACTCACTATCTTCCAATCTGCTGAAATACCAAGTTATCTCGACGTGATTAATTCTCTGCGTTATCGAGGCAAGTGCATAAAACGGCAGCTTCATTCTCGATGCGATCCAGTGTTTAGCGTGTGTCATCTATCTCCAGCTGCCAATCTTCAAACCCAGCAGTCTGGCGTTCAAATGCATTATTCCAAACGGTATATCTAGGGAAGAAAAACCGGGTTATCATTTTTTTTTTCTTTTTCAAACATCGTTGCAGCGCGTTTTCCTTGATTTTTTGTGCAGCTGCACACTCGTGGAGGAAAAAAAGAAAAGCCAATGCCAGGGTTTATCTTAAACAAAAAGCGGTACAATTAAAACCAAATCGTAGCGGCAGCACAATTAAGATTAATACGAAATACTGTGATGTCTCGTCAGTAGGGAGTTTTAGCAAACCGTTACCGTGTTCCACGTATCTGACTACCGGAGCCTTTGAAGCATGCTTTTAAGCGCGCGCTCCCGGGTGATACCGTGACCGCGGGGCGCGCGCTTAAAAGCATGCTTCGAAGGCTGCGGTAGCGCGGTGCGCGGAACACGGTAACGGTTTGCTAAAGGTCCCCAATATGGACATCTCCGTTTACCCAAAAACGTCCTTACTGTCACTTGTCTATAATCAGACAAAAAGGCACGTATTTTCCCGGTTCTCCCCTGAAAATGTTGTCCATGTAACAAAGTATTAACCGGGTTTGGATTAACGAGGCACGGATGTAGTGTCACTACAGCGTATTAAAGCGTCGTCGACGTTACTGCTTTTGTTCTGCTTTCATTCGTCAACGCTGCCCCCGTATAGGCGTGAACATTCCAGGCTGCGTGAGCTTCCGCACACGTGTGGCTTCAGTGAAGAAAAGGTGCGTATACGGAGCAACTGTCGCTTCGGTGTGGCTGATCTACTATCGCGTCGTTCCCAAGATTTTCCACAAAATATGCCGTTTCTTTTTTTTTTTATTGTTAAATTTGTAACCAAACTATTAGTTTGTCGCTTTTGTGGCAAGCAAGTGTTCCAAAATGCGTGTTTGGCGGACCGGAACGCAAAGAGGCCATTTAATGTGCGACATGGAGAATGCGCCGGAAACACGCGATGACGAGGTAGCCAAGCACGCGCCGTCATTGTTTCCGGTCGAGGGGTAAACGAAAGCACATGGGCACACTTGTAGGATAGACGAATGCACGAAGTCCGCAAGGGACTTGAATGCCGTATAGCCACAGGGAAGGAGACGCCTCGGTCGGCCACTAGTCAGCGCGCCTGGTGACCCAGAAGGTCAACTTTGAGCAGACCATGCCACCGAATGATTGGACACGCGCTCCGAGTCACAGTTCTGCAAGGAACCCGGATGCCCCATCTCGAGGTCAGTGATCGCGGTAGCGGGCAATCTCAGGAGTTGCGACAATTCATCATAAGATGGCGCTACTTGTCAAACCCAACTTCATTGCCTGGTTACTTACTATCTTTGCTTTTATTCCGAATAATAAGGATAGAAAGAAGCACACAAGGTGAAGGATATATCTTTCGGAGATATATTTTAGGGTCAAGCTCCCTTTCCGAATATATCGAAACAACGTTGGCTTAGAACGTCGTGTCACGCGAAGCCGTGCTGAACTCACGTCGAGTTAAGGATTTTTTTCTTTTGTTATGTTTAGATTCTTAGCAGGAATGAATACATTCATTACTTATACTCACCTTAGTGCCACGCATAGGCCATATGGCGCGCAGTACTCTGATATGACTACTATACTCAGTTTCACTTTAACCGGTCATTCACACTGGAAGCGGATCCGCGTTCGCAAAGTTGTTTCGAACGCGGTTGTATAAAGATCCAGCACAATTGCACGCGCATTTGTTGACATCGAGTGCGCTTGCAATTGTACTGGATGTTTATACAACCGCGTTCGCAACCGCTTTGTGAACGCGGATCCGCTTCCAGTGTGAATGAGCTGTAAGTATCGGCGTAGCAGAAGCTACAAGAGCGACTCCGGGCTTTACGTCTCTTCCAAGCACGCGCCCTCGTGCAGTGCAAGACCTGTTCAGGACTACATGCTCGCACTTGTAGCATCGGGTGCGTCTGTACTTAAAGGATCCATGAAATTAATTTTAGGCTGGGACAGTTTGGGATTTACCTAACCGCATATCGTTTAGGGCGCCAAAATAAAACTATAGTCGGATGCAACCTGAGAACAATCTTTTAGCTCCACCCACAAGCGCATTGCGCCCATCTGAAGTGCCTCCGCCGTCGAGAAAGTAGTTCGCTAGCAACGTTGCTTTTTCTTCCTCCAGGAAACCTGTCTTAAATTACTACAATATTTATTTAATTCATTCAGGACATTTAAATAAGTTAGAATACGTTTTTGTCAACGAAATAGCTGTTTAATAAAGAAAGAAACTCATGTACGATGTACCGTCCTCCCCAATTCATTTTCTGTCCAAGATACTGTTTAACATTGCGTCTAACATACCTCTCAACAGTGCTAAGCCTCCCGCCCGCTTCGAAATTTTCGTTGGCGATAGCGTCGCTGGATTCTCACGTTGTCGCGCAAAAACCGCTGCAAACGCAAGCCGATACCATTAAGATTTCGTGGCGTAACCTCGGGCACGTAAAACACGGTGCAAAAAAAGCAGAATAATTGTCAAGAGACACTAGCGTCGCGTTGCTAAGGCCAGCAGCCATGTTGAGCTTTTTTTTTTTTTCAAAAGGATTGCGATTGGTCTATGGAATCGTGACGCCATGAAAACGATTGGCTGGCGTTTCTCGGCGTAGCATTACATTTTCCTCTGAGAGGCATTTCAGGCTTTTTCTTAGCTTAGCTTAGCTTAGTACACGAGAATAGAAAACCTAAAGCCTGATTTTCGGTACGAAAATTTGAAAATATATCGGACTATTTCGTAGCTCCTTTCTCTCAAAAATCTCTCCTTCTATTCGCTGCGATGTATCCGGGGTGCCCAAGCCCGTCAGCCGAACCCAGCTCACGCATTAGACACGATAACTACTACGCCACTCGGACGTATGCACTCGTCAGCAATCAATCCGTCGACGAATATTTGGATTTGAGATCGAGGGCAATGATGCCGTGAAGGCACTTATCATCACTTGCGAATGACAAATTCCATAGAGCGCTTAAAAAGCACGGTGGAAGCTTGGAATCATCGCATCCGCTGCTCAAGGAGTCACTACCACATGATTTCTCATTTCGCTTTGAGTTGAGGATTAAAGGTAAGGAGGAAGAAGTTGAAAAATCATTTCATTGTCTCTATCAAGGGAAGCTGAAGAGGTTCTTCGAAAAACGAGTTAGAGGTGAATTGTAGAGTATTTTTATTGCGTGAATCTGAATATCGGGTCTGTTTTCCCCGAGGTGTAATTAAACGAGGAAAAAAAAAACATGAAAACCTTCCGACCAGTCGTTACGTCATAAAAGGATCTTTCTGCCGCCAAGCGCGTGTCGCTCGTGTGGGCAGCGCGTGACATGCACCGATCTCACCAGCCAGTAGTGCTACGCCGCCGCTGCCGCAATATCTCGAGGGAAATTTAGTCTTTATTGGGGTGCCTTCATGTGCGCTTTGCTTAGGGTGGGGACATCTGGCCATTTTGTCCCACGCTTTTCTTTTTTTTTTTTTGTTCAGAAGTGCGTGAAAGAGCGTTTCCTTGGACGGGTTTGTGGCGCTGACTGTTCTACGGCGACCTTTTGTTTTCGTCGATTTCTTTGTATTTTCCTCGTGAGCGCGTGCTGTCGGCATCGGGTACTACAAAGGGTGGCATCACCCTAAACAGAAGGACATTGAGGCATCCTAGTCTGTATGCATGTGGGACAACCCCACTGGAGCTTGCCTCCAGTGAGCTAAAGTTTTGGCGGTGTCACGCATGCATAGAACGCGTAGTGAGATCGGCCTATTGCAAGCTTGCCATCTATAGGCCTTTGGAAAAAAAAAAAAAAAAGGGCTCCTTGTCGGTTCCATTTTGACTGTTCGTGCGAAGGGAACGTGATTTTCTCGCTTTGCGAGGCAACGATCATGCGCATGCTGGGCTGGGGAGATCGCAGGCTGGGCTGAGCCCCTCTAAATATTGGAATGCTGTATATTCCCCCCTGCTGACACCAGCCAGTCAGTCAGTCAGCGAGTACAACTTTATTGGTGTCCGCAAGTAGAATCGTGACGTTTTTGCTTTTACATTTTTGAAAATAGCAAGAGTGCGCGTGCCAGCTTTGATAGGCGCCGAAGACGCGCGAGATCGGAGATTCCGAAAACCCCTCTTATTACGTAACGCTCCGGAGAGAAAAGGCTTGAGGGTAATTCGAAAATGATTTTCTGCAGCCTACACAAAATTAATAAAAATAATCTCGATATTTGTGATTCTTGAGGCCAAATGAAGACGATTTAAGTGTTTTACTGAAACACAGTACCGCTTCAGTTGTCACTCGAGGACGCCGTCAAGCGGCAATGCTCGCTACTGCAGTACCTTGGCCGTGGAGACGCCCTTGACGTCACGAGCGTGATATGTATAGCGCGTCTTTGGCCTCCAGTATCACATATATCGTGATTATTCTTCAATTTGATGCACGGAGGCTGCATAAAATCATTTTCAAAGTATACCGCGGCAGCCCCTCCTTCCCGGAGCGTGACGTCATATCCGGAGTTGTGGGAATCTCAGCTCTCGCGCATCTTTAGCGCCTGTCAAAGCTTTGCACGCTCACTCCTGCTATTCTATAAGAAAAGAAGGTAAACACGACAACGTCACGACGAGGCAAGCTTGTAATTGCACGCGCTGCCCACACGAGTGACACGCGCTTGGCTGCCGAGAGATCTGGCTATGGCGTAACGACTGGTCGGAGGTTTTCAGTGTTTTCTCGCGTTTAGAGCTGCATATTTGGGGGAAACGAGCGTGATATTCAAATTAACGGGATAAGAATGCTCTTGTAATCACCTCTAACTTGATTTTTTTTTTAAGACGATATTTAGGTTTTTTAAAGAAACCAAATGTCGGTGCTCATCTCGATCATTACAAAACGGGTTAAAGTAGGACTTCACCAATACCAATGTTTTGTGAGTAAACGCAAGAAACATATTTGAAACTAGGACGGATAGTCTTGACCAGGGTCGTCGGAACGAAGGAGCAACATTGCATTGGATTGCCTTGATAACCCTAGTATAGTCCTTGGCGGTCGGTTGGTCGGTGGGATCGTTGTTGTTACAGTTTTCTTTTTAGGGTATCCCTGGTTCCAGCGTGTCTTCGTTGCGTTCAGTTTCAAGTATTTTCTTCTATATTGCTGCTTGAAGTCGGGATGCGTGCGGAGAGCACGTAGAAATGCTCGTCGGTCGTCACGACGACGTGAGCGAGCTCGATGTTGCCGGCGATGTGGATTTAATCGTCGAAAGTTCGTACAGCTTCGGAGCTGTCGAAGGAATTTATCATAACTTCTGCGAAACTTACGAAAATTTCGATTCGTGAATACAGATTTTTTGGGGGGTTTTGTCGTACGCACCTTTCTGTCGTAAGATTGTTTCGTGAATAAGCTGTGTTACCTGTTTGCGGACGACGCAGACAAGGCAGACGGGTCATACAAATACGGTTTTAGGCCGAATCTCACCCCGGCCACTGGTGATGTGGTGGCGTCTTCGACTTTGTCCTCATTAATGTCGTCGTACCCACCGCTCCGATAGCGTTGGTCGGCCATCACACGCAGGAGACACTTCCGCCGGCTCCGCGATATGCTACAGCTCTCGTGTACTTCTACTAAGCCAGATTGTAATGCTTTGACGCCTCCAAGCGGCAAACCTTGTAACTAGAGAGAAAAATTGGTTTATTGGAAAGGAGAAGAGATTATCCCGCGAAGATTGGCAGGATGGCTACTTTACACTTAGAGGAGGGAAAGAGGGGAGGTATAGATTATAAAGAGGGAGAGGGAAGAAAAAAAAAAGAAAAAGGTATGTACACTTATATATACATACTTATATACATTCATCTATGCACATTCCAAACTAACTAACGCCCTGGAATTAGTTCAGGATCGCTCTGCTCGTTTTATTCTTAATAACTTTCATCGCACCGCAAGCGTGAGCTCAATAAAAACTAGCCGATTGTTGCCTAACCTCAATTTACGTCGTAAAATAGCTCGCTTACGTCTTTTTCATAAGATATACCATACTAACTCATTACTTCACAACCGACTGCTGAATCAACCTTCTTATATTTCACCTCGCATTGATCATATGTATAAAGTAGACATTCTAAAATGCAACACTAATGCATTCCAAGAGTCATTCATTCCGAAAACTTCAGTGGATTGGAACCACCTTCCCGCATCTATCGCAACAATTGTTCCTGACCATTTATTTAGGACTGCCATAAATAATCTATACTGCTCAGATTGAGCTGCGAAGTGTACTACTGCCACTAACCCCCACTCCCCTCTGTAATGCCAATGGCCTTGAGGGTATTTTAAATAAATAAATAAATAAATATATACATGTATATACACATACACATGCATACACACACACACACACACACCTACGTGCATATATATACATATATACACATACACACATACATATACATACATATGCATAAAGAAACGAAAATTCTGTCCGTTATTGTTTGTTCATGTAAAAGTATGTCCTGGATTTAGAGTATTCGGTCCAGTTTTGTTTTCTTAAGAAAGCGGATGAAGGAGGTCGTTGATTTGACCCTTTCCGATGCGGAGTCCCATGGTCCGAGCAGGTGAGTCAGGGAAAGTGGTTCTCCGTGGGGAAGATGGAGAGAGTTTGCCAGTTCATTTCGTTGACTTGTGTATAGGCTACACTGGCACAGGACATGTTCGAGTGTGTCTGTGACGGCACAGTTCTCACAGAGAGGAATCTAGCTGCCCGATGAGGTTGAGATAGAATCCCGTTGAAGCTACGTTGAGCCGTATTCGGTGGAGCCTAGTTTCAGTGCGGCGTTTAAGGCCGCGGGGTGAACGAAAGACAAGGAAAGGGCCAATGCTGTGCAGGTGTCTGTAATAATAAAGCGGATTTGCCCAGAGGGAACTTATCACAGTTTTAGCAACACAGTTAATTCTGGCCCTAGCATCTGTTCGTGAAAATGGGATTTTTAAACCACAGGGGTGGAACGGCTGCGCCATTTGCGCCATTTTGCGCCAGACGCATATGTCTGCGCCATCCTGCGCCATGTTGCAGAAACTGCGCCACAGCCAATACCTCGCGCCATTATGCGCCAGATCGCAAAACGTGCGCCAAGAAACTTTTTATTTTGTCTTGGTTTCGGTTTTATTGACTCGATTGGCAACAATGAGCGCGTTCAGCCTGGTCGGCCTTGCAATCCTTTGTTCTGTTTATTCTCCCTGTGTATCCCGAGTCGGAAGCGCGCGAAAAAACTCGGATTCTAAGCGCCACACCACTTGCGACTGGATTGTTATTCTTCAACCATAAGCGGTTAAGCAAGTCGGCTGAGGTGAGGTCGAGTCGTTAAGCGTCAGATTGCCTGAGGCTCTGCGGCCCGGGATCCGGACGTCAGCCAGTTGAAAACAAATGAGCAAGATATTCCTTTTAGTACTTTATCGTTAGAAGTTGGAACCGCATTCTCGCAAGATAAATCGTGATTTGATTGAACTGAAACGCGATCCGATCCGAAACCTTGCCGGCCAGCAGCTCTTTTGCGAGTGATAGATCTGCTCGGCGTACTTTAACCTTGCTCCTGCTTATCGCTTCAAATACGATAGCTTCGTTAATCGTAGTCTGCTGCTTCGTAATCGAGTTGCACAATAGGATAAACGCGAAATTTGTTGCCCTGTTCCTCCGTGCAACTGCACGTCCATTGTTTGCGCACGTCACGGGGTTCGCACATATAATTACTATGTCGAGCACGTGTGGGTTGTGCGATAAGCAGTGCTGGTTTGCATTTTGAGCAGCTGAAAGCCGCTCAGAAAATATCAAGGACGCTATCTTGAGAAACAGAGTACTGGCTTTTTGATTCTCATTAAGGCTCACAAAGTTTCAAGTTTTCGCATCTGTTACACTGTTATCCCATCTACCTAGGTCCCTAACCATTCATGTTCATTTTTTCTGCTAAGTACGATTGAAATTTCTCCCGTGCTTGTCTAAGACGCAAGCTGAAGTGCAATGAAAACTGATCTGAGCTGCTCCTAGCCTGCTCCAGAACGTAGTTTTCGCTGCTCCCAACCTGCTCCAAAACAGCTGTTTCAGCTGCTCCCGGGGCCGCTCCCAAGTACATTTCATGAGTTCCACCCCTGAACCAGAATTACGTCGGTGAGCATCCTTGGCAGCTAAATCAGCACTTTCATTGCCTTGGATACCACAGTGGCTTGGAATCCATTGTAGTATCAGACTATGCCCATTTTCGATAGCCTCCTGGTGAAGTTTCAAAATTTGATGAACGAGCTGTGCAATGACGTTCTTGTTTTTAGTGGATTTGAGGCTCTGAAGAGCTGCCCTAGAATCGGTAAAAATTGACCAATCTCGTGGGTCACATGCAGAAATGAAGCGAAGTGCTTCTCGAATCGCTACTAATTCTGCAGCTGTTGATGATGTCGTGTGACCCAATTTTCCATGAAGTCTCTCATTGATTGATGGTATTACGAAGCTGTAAGTGGAGCTTTCGTCAGTGCAGGACCCGTCGGTATAGACATGTGTTCGCAAACGGTGATGAACACTAATTATTTCCAAAGAGTGTTGCCTCAATGCGGTTAACGGAATGTGTTTTTTGGAATATAGCCCTGGAATATTTGTCTTTATATTAATTATTGGATAGGCCCATGCATTGGATTGCCTTGATAACCCTAGATGAAGAGAACTCTGCTGGTTCGAAATCTCGTGGTGTGTCTAAGCTGCCAGAATTAATAACTTGAGCAAATCCAGACGCACATCTGCCATCTGATATATCTGCAAGATAGTGATCTTTATGTCTGGTAAGATGACGAAGGTGTGTTCGAGGGGTCTCTTGCAGTCTAAGGACACCTATGGGAATAGCGCCTGCTTCAGTTACAGTTCCAACATTGGAAGTAGATTTTGGGAGCCCTAGACAGGCACGAAGGGCTTGAGCCTGCATACTCTCAAGCACGCTTATATTTGTGCGGCACATCCCATGAAGTACGGGCAGACTGTATCGCATAATGCCGACAAAAAGAGCATTATATAGTTGGATAAGTGAAGCTACAGATGGACCCCACGTAGTTCCACTTATGAATCGTAAGAGCTGGGTAATGCTAATAAGCTTTCTTTTCAGTTGCCTAACGTGTGGTGTCCATGTTAAACCTTTGTCTATGATAAGACCAAGAAATCTGTGAGTTTGAACGTATGATATAGGGTGAGCATCAATAGTCAGCTGATGCCTAAGCGTACTTTTTCGTGTAAAAGCTATAGCTGTGGATTTTGATGGGCATAGCGATAATCCACGGCATTTTAAGTAATTTGAAATTATCTCAAGTGCTTTCTGTAAGCGAATCACATTAAATCGCTGTTGATTGATGAGGTCCATATGCAGATATCATCCGCGTAGAGAGTTATTCTGACGTTTCGAGGAAGTTTGTTCACAAGTCCTATGAGGGTGATATTGAAAAGTGTGGGACTGAGAACACCACCCTGTGGCACGCCACGAGCAACAATATACTCAGCTGTTTTCCCTTCTGTCGTCACCATATGAACTGGTCTGTTTTCAAGATAGTCTAAAATCCACGCATACAGACGTCCTCCTATCCCGGCATAGCAGAGTGCGTTGCAGATAGCCTTGTGGCTTACAAAGTCAAAAGCGCCCTTAATATCGAGGAACACTGCAGTGGTGATTCCTCGGGATTTCTTTTGTTTTTCGATGCTCGTTGTGAGGTCAATGATATTATCAAGAGGGTTGCGTCCGCGTCGGAAACCTGCCATAACTTCGGGGTATATGTCATACTGCTCTAGGTACCATTCAAGTCGGGTATGTATAATCCTTTCCATGATTTTTCCGACACAAGAGGACAAAGCAACTGGACGGAATGATGAAAGGTCTAGGGGGGATTTACCTTGCTTAAGGATGGGTATAATGCGCGATGTTTTCCAATCCCGGGGCACCTGGCCCGTTTCCCACGATGTGTTATAGAGCCTCACTTTGCCTATTTGTACCCAGGTGAAATAAGGCCGCGTAAGTTATACCGTCGGGACCGGGAGAGGTTGAGAAACGTAGTCCAGAAAGGGCATCGTCTAGTTCTCGTATATCGAACGGTCCGCCCATGTATGGACACGCTCGGAAGGGATTGTTGGATTTAACAAGTGGAATGGTCGAATTTCCGACATTTCCCGTGAGTTTTTTACAGTACTCTTCAGCCACAGCTAGTTCCGAAAGATCAAGTCGGAGGGCTAGTGCACGAAAAGGTTGACGCTGTTGTGGAGTCGTCCTTAGACCACGAGCAAGACTGTATATTCTTGAAAGAGGCTTACGAGGATCTAATGTTGCGCAATGATCCCTCCAATGACGTTGGGCTAGTTTATCTAGATGGCGTTTTATGCGTTTTCGTTGGCGTCTTACTTTACGAATATCTTCAGGATCATGTGTTTTTCTTGCCTTTCTTTCGTATCTCCTGCGAAGCGCACGAAGTCGTTTGTATTCCGCGTCGGTCATAACAAACCTTCGGGGTAGTTTGTATGTCTTTGTGTGTTGTTTCACAAGTTCTCCGATACCATGGTAGAAATCACCTTCGGTGCTAAATGAATCACATGCTTTTTCAAGATTAACTTTGAAAAGGCACCAATCTGTCCGTCTGATTTTGACGATATGGTATTGGATGTAAACCCCTTGAGAAAAGTGTACGTAGGCATATGGTCACTGCTATGGCATTCAATATCTGTAAACCATGTGAGAGAATTCGAAAGGCTCGAGCATGCAAATGTCAAATCTAAGCAGCTGTTTGTAGTGGCGCCCCGGAAAAAGGTTGGACTTCCGTCATTCAAAGTATAAAGACCATGCTGATGCGTGAGTGTCACAAGTGAGGTACCTCGGGCGGTTGTTTTTGTACTTCCCCATAAGGGGTGATGGGCATTAAAGTCCCCCGTTAAGATATGTGGAGAGGGGGTGTTTTTAATAATAGAGCTAATACGCAGGGAGTCAAACTGCGTATTTGGCGGAATGTATCCTGCGATTAGGGTGAACATGTTGCGACCTTGTTTCACAGTTAAAGCGACATACTCGTTGGTGACATCAGGAGTAAGGCTGTGGGAGATATAGGTAAGGTCTTTACGAATCGCCACTAGAACTCTGCTTGGAGATCTACCTTATAGCGAGTGAAAAACCTCATAACCAGATAAACGAAAATTGTCGGCAATGTTTGATTCTGATAATGCTATAACCGGAAATTGGTACTTATACTCAAATCGGCGAAAGTCGGAACGACGGCTGCGAAGGCCCCTTGCATTCCGCTGAAAAATGGTTGCTTGGTATCGAATCTTATCTATTGATAGCATGTCCAGATTAGCAGCTGGGGCCTAGGCAGAAAGTAGGCTTAATCATAGTTAAACCTGTGAGCATGATACCTTTGAAAGATGTGTCTTGCTTGCTGATAAAAAAAAAAAAGTTTTTTGCAGCTTGAAAGATTAGAGGCAAAAGGACGTGAGTCGTTAGGTTGGTTTTTCGTGGCTCCTTGAAAAGGGCTCTGGTGGTGATTGTAGGCTCGCCTTTCTTCGCGGGGATAGTGAATAGTCTTGATATGTTGAATAATTTCCAATTGCGGACGCGTTTATGCGGCTTCTTGGTGCTTCCCTCGTTTATAATTCTCCCATAAGCGGAAGAATCATATTAAGCAATGATGTGATGTTTCGTGCCCATTGGGCGTCGACAGAAGATAATAGGCTATAGGCCATGCGAGCTGCTTTTTTGAGAAGCGGAATCCAGCTTTCCCATGCATTCCCTTTGATTGGCGGAGCACCAGAGGTGGAAGTAGTCTTCCGCATTGGATCAGGAGTGACAGCCGCTGACGTCGACGGCCTTTCCTTTTCTCCCTTGAGTTCTGAAACTTGACTTTTGCGGTCAATTGAGGGAGGGGCCCCTTTCGTGAGCTTCTGTGGATTCTTCTTTACAGCTGCAGCATAGTCATGGGAGCTTGGGTTCTGCTTGTTAGATGTCTCATTTATTGTGTTCTGTTAGTGTAGAGGTCGTTGTTCAATTTCAGCCGTTTGTTTTGTTTCCGTCTTTTGTGAGACGGCGGATCTTGCGGCGCGAATGTCAACTGCGTGTTTGCATGCGTAGCTGCGGGTCTCACTTTCTCTCTGCCATTTTGGGCAGGAAGAGGACGTGGCAGCGTGAGCTTGACGGCAGTTCGCGCATTCTTCTTGTCCAGAACACGTGTCGTTGTTGTCGTGGGCTTCTCCACAGCGACTGCAGATGGGTGGGCGCTTGCAGTTGGCTTCGCGATGTCCATATCCACAACATTTGCGGCACTGAATTGGGCGTTCCTTGAACGGGGTCACCGGATGGCGAACGTGACCGAGATAAACAAAACTCGGCAACGTTGTTTCGCTGAATGCTATCTTTACTATGGAACTTTGTTCAAGCCGTCGAATTCTCGCTACTCGGCCTTCTGGTGATCTTACATGTTGTTCAATTTCGGCATCAGAAAGTGAAGTGTCGACGTCTTTAATCACTCCTACTGCGAAATGCCGCGGAACGGGCTCGTACGCCCGAACTTTCAAGCCGCAGATCTGAGTGCAGGCAAGGAGCGCACGGGTCGTCTGGCCATTTCAAGTATCCTCTGCGATCAGATTTAATCTGCTGTTTTGCCTAATCTCGTGAATGCATTCGGGACACATCTGTTCCAATGCAACAGATAGTTTTAGACTGCTGATCGCTGTGATTCTCTGGTTTTCAACCGCTGGCACAAAAATTACTGTCAGGTCAACTGTCGTGGTAGGCGAGTTCGTAACTGTGTCTCCGCTTTTGCTTGAACTGGAGTTCTTTTTGCGCTTCTTGGATGTCTTAGCATCGTACCATTCACCTTGGTCGGTGTCGGCGATTTCCATGTCGCTAGTTAACATTTCAGCGTTGGGTGGAGATATGTGGGGTCCGTGGTCAGGAGCTCTAATTTCTGCCAGGTTAGTGACGAAGGCTTCGTTCTCTAGTTCGGAGATAGAGGATCCGCATGTTGAAGGAGGCATGCTGTAGCGCTCAGTTGGAGTCTTCTGACTTGCGAAGGGGTTGCGGTAGTCATGGCTAAGTGAAATCAGGGTTTATACCCCTAGCCGATCGAAAGCCACCCCTCCGACAGGCGGAGGAAGCCTTATTAATTGTTCGCTGAAGCTAGAGTTGTATAAACTGGCGATATTATAAATAGAAATAAGCACAAACAGATGAGCCGAGAAAAACACAGACCTTTTCGAAGCGTTTCGTCTTCCTCCTTGTAACTACGGTACGCTTGACCCTGCATGGCATGATGACGCCAAGTCCGCGCCGGATCTGCTGGATCACCCGAGATGCAACGCGCTCTTCGATTACTGATTTTGAAGCGCTCACCAAAATCCAGGCAATCAGAGCAAAAAAAATAAAGCCATGCATTTATCAATTACAGGTTTTTGTGATTCCATTTGACTTATTTAGATGTTTTCTGTATTTTTTAAGTTTCGCTTCAGTATCCCGTCAAAGCAGCGACCAGGCATGTCTGGGGCATGGCACAAGACGGCCAGTGCAAGAGTACTTCTTAAGAATTATGGCACGGAGCCAAATGCATGGCAACTGGTCTTCAAATGCATAGTTCCAGTGCACACGGAGCGAGCGCTTCCTCCTGTATGGAGACCCAGGCTTGGAGAACGACCATCTGCTCTGGAAGTTTTGTGCCATAAAAATGACCTCTGCTAACAAAACAAGAACAAAAAGAAAAGCTTTATTGACGCTGAGGCTTCCAGGCGTTGGAAGCGTAGCTGACCATAGCACACCGAGCGGATTGCGCAGCTCCTATCTCAAGCAACTGTTTCCGGAAATCTCTTTCTTCGGTTGCCTCCGCATCTAACGACGCCGGAGTTTTGTTTGCTGGCTTCGTACCGTGCTTTTGTCTTCTTTGTCTTTCCTCCCCTTCATTTATTTCTACTTTCTTCCCTTTGCTTGTTCTTACAGTTCTTTCGCGTGCTGGCTTTTTTTGTCTGTTCTGCGCGTTGGTGCCTTCTCGCTGTTTGGGGCAGTCTGGCAGAGCAGAACCTTCGGACATGCCTCCGGCCGTTGTGTAATGGCGGTCGCCCGTGCCGCTTCAGGAGTGCTCAGCGTATCGAAGCGGAAATGATGGCGCAGCCACTGTTGACGTCGTACCCGAATCTATTACATAATAGGAAGCGACGTTAGGGCGATTTGATCGACCGCAGAGCGTGACGTCATTCGCTGGCCGGACCAGGGCGGGAAGTATGCGAATCACCTACGAAAAGTGTGCGTCCAAAATCGCGACAAGTGCTTTGGCGTTCCGGTGAAGTGCGTTGCAAATATCGAATTTACGAGACCACTGTATTTATGGCATTTCAAAAACCTTCAGACCGAAGGCATCTTAGGGGCCGACGGCTCGTCGCACACAAAGTCGGTGCCGAAGTTTACGGAGCACGCCGGTTGGAGTCTCGCAACGATGACGCGAAGCTTTTGTCGCAAAAGTCCCACTAGCGCGCTTCGTGAACTTTAGCTTCCAACTTTTTCTTTCCCGAGTCCAGAACCCCGGAGCTAGAATGAGCGTGTTAGCCCCTCGGTTAGATCCAGTGAATAGGTTAGGACTCAGAGTTACGGCAGTTCAGCCATCTTGAGGCATAAAATGGCTGTTACCTTGAAGCTCATTCTGAAATTGCAGGAAGCGGTTTGTCGTTCTTCTGAAATGCTAAAAGAGTCCGCCGGCAAAACGATTTTGCCTGAGCTTCCGGACGCCGTACCTAAACCTTGGGAAGTTGCGTTTTTCTAGTCGTGACGATCGCCAGCAGTGGCCGCTCTGCGCATCAAAATCTCGGTGCTCACACGAAAATCGGGGAGTATGGTGTGTCTATACTCTCACTAAGCGATTTGGTGGCTCTAACCGCGGCATTTCGCCGATTCTGTATCACGCTATTATTGGAATTTAAAATTCGCACGAGAGCGTTTTTAATAAAGTATCAGGCAGCAGTCCGTCCTGGATAAAACATAAGTTTTAAAAATTCTTGATCATCAACGTTGTGCTGGGTCGATATTTGACTTCCTGTGTCCGATCAAGTTTTAAGATCATTCAATCGCTCTCTAAGGTTTTTGTGATTCGTTATAATCCTCGTGGATCCGACCGACCGTACTTTCACGTCTTAAGGCTGGTTCACACTGCCCCATTTTCTTACGTTAAGTTACGTTACGAAATATTACGTCGAAGTCACCGAAACCTATGTGCTTCAGATTAAGTGTGGCTACCAGTTTAAGGAGGAAGCCTGACACGCGACATTCGAGACACGAATGTTTCGGTGACTTATACGTAACGTAACTTAACGTAAGAAAATGGGGCAGTGTGAATGAGCCTTTAGGAAAGCGTGGTTGAGTAGCGGCGGAAAGAAGCGAAGACCTTCCGTACTACTTTTTCGGTGCAAAATATGTTTGTCACGAGTGTTGGTTCTCTCTACTTGTAAATAACGATACACACTAACAAGGCAGTTTATAGTCTGGTGCAACATAACAGCTCGCAAAAAGGTTATTTCCCTTCCCTCCTCCCCCACCCAACGAAAAAAAAAACGAAAAAAAAAAAACGGTAGTGCATCCTGCCATATCCAGGCGAAACCCGAACGGTCAGTGAAGCTTGGTAGGACAGATAGCGCCATCATATGCGTGGCGAATACCCTCAACTTCGAATGCTGCCACAGCCGCAGTCATTTGACCCAATCTCGAGTTCGATTGTCCGAGCTTCCTGCCCAGATTTGGACACATGGGTGTACCAACCGGGGGAGGGGGGGGGGGTCAAGGGGGGCGCTTGCCGCCCCCCCCCCCCCAGTTCTCAGAGTGGGGGGCACGACATGGGTTTTGCCCCCCCCCCCCCCCCTGAAACAGCCGCCACTGAGCAAGACGAACACTGGCCGGCGGCGCCCAATCGATGCCAAGGGCGCCGCCCCGGTTGTGGGGGGGGGGGGGGAGGGGGGTCTGTTTGCCCCCCCCTCAAAATCAAGTTGGTACGCCACTGCTTGGACACGTAACAAAAAAAAAGGTGAGGAATTACATTTACAATTATACGATGCTAAATTGTACTTTATCAAAGTTACAATTACCCTTTCGTATAAGTAAGTGACCGTTGCCACAAAAATGAATCCGTTATTTTCGCAGCGCTTCTTTCTACCTTACTGATCTAGGGTGAGACACAAGGCACAAGAGTGTTATGGAAGGGTTTCTTGTTGAGACCAGTAGCAATTTTGTGAGAAGCAGTTGGATCACGAAAGTCTGGTCGGACGTTGTGCTTCGTTTCTAAGTAAAAATGTCGATCTCTTTTTTTCTTTTTTTAGTGGTTTGGTTGTTTGCAAATTGTAACTCGTCAGCTTGCTCGCCCTCGGCGTAGTGGGAAGCGCACTGATACAAAGAACGTACTTTGGGTGCAAACAATATTAGGCAAACTCGCGAGATCAAAATATTTCCTTGCAACGAAAAAAAAAAAAAGAGAAAACTAGAAGTGCACGCGAGCTGGTGCAGCGGATATGTGCGTGTTTTTTGTGTGTGTTTTTTTTTTTTTTTGTCCCTTCGCCTCTTCTTTGCTTTTGAAGACGCGGAGACGACACAAAATGACCGTCGACTGTGCGCCTTTTAAAAGCTCGAGACAATTAACAATGCCCTCCTCCGTGGTGGTGACTCTTACCGCTTACGGTCAAATCATCAACGGGTCATAACACCCAACGAGTTAAAACAGCCATTAGGTTACTTGACACAAGAATCAAAACATATCCAACACGTCAAGGCGTTCATCCGAGTCGAAACATGCATAGAGTGAAAACGTCCATTTAGTCAGAACATCTATAGAATCCAAACGTCCATCATGTCAAAACATCCATTTGGAGGCTTGAACGCCGGGGACCTTGAAAAGTTGGAATATATATATATATTATTATTATTTTTGTGGAGTTAAGTGCAAAAAAATGCGCACAACTGACAACACCCTGCATACATCCACGCATACACCCTTATAGAGAAAGGTTAAAAACGATATTTTAGCTACGTGTACAACAATGACTCAACTCCACAATAATAATAATAATAATAATAATAATATATATATATATATATATATATATATATATATATGTATATATATTATTATTATTATTTTTGTGGAGTTGAGTCACTGTTGTACACGTAGCTAAAATATCGTTTTTAACCTTTCTCTATAAGGCTGTATGCGTGGATGTATGCAGGGTGTTGTCAGTTGTGCGCATTTTTTTGTACTTAAGTGCCTTATACAAAGACTTCAATCATTTTCAGGCGCAAATAACTAAATAAATGAATAAATCAAGAACTTATGAGATAACGCTTGTACTTTGCGATGACGGTTCTGGAAAGGATGCAATTCACCTTCGCCAGGGACCTGCTCGCTGCTCGGCAACAGGTATCTCCACTGGACGCTGCTTGGCTGGAGCAATTTGCCAAGTATTTTGACAGCTTCTGGCCTTTCAACACAGACGTCAAAGACATCTGATGCAAGTTTGAGAACAAGCGACCACTCACGACCAACATGGTGAAAGGGTGGCATAACGGACTGCACAGCCGGCTGACGAGTCATCATCCAGACTTGGCGGAATTCATACTGTTCCTGGAAGTTATCCTGCATTCCTCGCAAAATAGGACGCAGGCACTACTCTTGGATCCCTTCGCGGTGGCGTCTGCACCGGCGTTCTTCTAGTTACTAGACGTAACAAGCGGCTGCAGGAGTAGATGACTATGCTTTCGTGCTTCTTGGCGACTACTGTTTCGATATTTCAAGACGTGCTGAACTACGTTGACAGAATTTCAACGATTGGAGATTTTCTGTAGAACGAACTGACTAGTACGTGAGCCGGCTTGCCTGAAAATGAGTAATTTGTATTGATGTACGCTTGTGAACACAATGAACCGTTTTAAATGTCTCGGGCAATATAGGCGTTTTACTGAAGGACCATTCGTAAAATATCATAGCATCGCATCTCTGTGTGAAGGTCGGGGCACAAACTATACTCCGTTAACCGCTTGGCCTGCAGTGCTGTGGAAGCGTTGTGGAAGCCACCTTTTCGTAAGTGCAATTAATGGCATGCTTCTAGCTTGGCATCGTTCTCCCCGCGAAAGCATATACGGAAATAGGGGCGATCAAGTCGTGTGACTCCAACAGGTCTAACGATCGTGCAGTTTATTCTTCACTCTCAGCTTCAGGGCGAAGGGAGTGCGGTGTGTGGGAGCTCGACTGGGGCATATCCGCCTAAGCATGTAATAGCAGGCCTTCATCAGTCTCCAAATATAGCCTGGAACATAACATGTTTTCGGCCTTCCGTGCACCTGTTCCTCCAGCGCATGCCTCTCGTTGAGCAATTACTTTGGCTTCCCGAGCATACGCTACTGCTGCACGATTCCAGACAATTTGCTCGTATTTAGCTGCGACAGTAATAGAGGCAGGTGCAGCCCGCTCCCGAGTTTGATTATTTTCACCATTCCCCATGTTTGCACCACTTGTGGCGTCTTATCTCGTGCTATCACGGACACTACTCAGAGGTCATCGCCCGCTTTGCTGGTCCTCCGCATGTGGCGTGTATTATGCTCAAACCGGGGAAGGCAAATATACACATTTACATTTCTTTATTCTCAATTAGACGTTCAGCTAAAATATATTGCTGAAATTCCTTCCCCCATATATCTAAAGCCATAGTTTATTATTAATCCTTCTTGGAACATACCTTTCGCATACCTGCATGCTAAAGAATATTCGATACGCAGTAAATTTCATTATGTCGTTTCCAAGCATGCCGTCTGCTCACAGCTTTATGGAGCGGGCCTCGCTGAGCGTGCCTGTTCCCCTTGGTGTAATACAGAGCGGAACACTAGAAGTGATTTTCACGAGCTCTGATAAGATAGGACAGTGGCAGGGTGTACAGCGTCACTCCAGGGTATTTACTACACACTCAAAAATGGCAAAACAGAAATTGTAAATATTCCACTCAATCTCCGCGCTTGGCTTCAAAAAAATATCCTTCGTCTCTTCGTCATTTATATAGGTTTATCGATGAACATAAGGCCTTTACTTACGAAATGCTTAAAAGTCGGCTGCGCAAAAGAACAACCCTTTCAGGTAATATAGATCTAACACCTCACAAGCACAGTTTATATATTTGAATCGGAACCTGGATCACGTCAAAACGTCCAACAAGTCAAAACATCCATCAGCCAGAAAATCCAACGGGTCAAAACGTCCAACGAGTCAAAACATCTATCAGTCCGAACATCCAACGCATCAAAACGTCCAATGAGTCAATACATCCACAAATGAATGTTTTGACTAGATGGATATTTTGACGCGTTGGATGTCCTGACTCGGAATTACTCTTATTCCAGATCGGGACCGATTGGAGCTCTGCGATCGCTCGGTGGTGTCATAAGGTGTGCTGCACGAAAGCATCCTATGTCAAAGAAACCCGTGCCAAATGTCCCGCGGAAAACAACCCGTCTTTCTTGCCCCGTTTTGAAAAGCCTCAGTTTTAGAAGCCCAAGTGTCAGGTGGCAGGGTTTTCAATTCTGCTTTAAAACATTCTTTTAATTATTTACGATATTAAAATAAAAATTTTACACACTATGATGCATAATTTTTACTTTTAAATCTGAGAATAGGTGTTATACAGCTTGTTTTGTTTTTAGGTTCTCAATGCAGTCTACATGCAGAAAAAGTCATGCTCTCGTGCACACGGGAGCCATGGCAACACACTTGAGAAAGCTTAGTGAAATGATCTAAATCGCTCCTTTTAAAGCACTGAGTGCAATGAACAGCAAAAGTGAAGCGTGCGACACTTGTTTCAGTTCAAAATGAAAAATATGACTAAGGCCGTTTCTAGGGGACTGCGAACATGTTCTTTTTTCGTAACTATAAAACAAGATTTATTTTAAGCAAACGTAGATAGTTGCATTCTAAATACTTTGAAGTATATCTGCATGCCAAATGTGGTTGTGATAGGACAACTATAAGAACAAAAACTATTGTACACCAACTGTGAAGATGCCCCAAAATTGCACAGCTTTACTTTTTCGCGGTGCGGAAAATATTTCGTTGTGAATACATTTCCGCGAGAAATTGAAGGTACATAAGACTGCAAGAGAAAGGAGACGGCTAGGCTTATACTTGTCAGCGTAAATCTGATTGCAAGGGATGTCCCCATTGAAAAAAAACAACAAAAAAAAAAAAAACACGCATATAAAAATGTTCAAATTCATGAAAAAACAGTTAGGGCACGGGCGAGCTGGTGTAAGCTTACCATTTTTTAGACCACCTGAGACTGGGTGGAAGAAACACGAGACGTCGTCGTGTTTCTTCCACCCAGTCTCAGGTGGTCTAAGAAATGGTTCAAATTCATGCTGTTTTCGGTTGTCCCGATGTCGTCGAATACGTATTTGAATGATTTCGCGATGATAACCGGCACTAATTATTTTTAGACATCAAATATAAATATTCATGCATAATAAACATCATAAAACCCAATATCTGTTTGTTTTTTTGTGCTAAATATTGCTTCTTTTTTTTTTTACCCTCCTCTCTCCTTAACCAAGACACAGGAAGTGTGCACGTGACCTTGTGTAACGTAATCATGCCGTGCCCGAGACTCAAGTAAGGAGTAACTGTATAAAACTTTCCGTTCTTCTGGTGTGCGCTAAACACATTCACGTCTTGCGACGTGAGTGAAGCGAAAACAAGTAGAAAATATGAGGTCACATGGCAAAACATTTGATACGACGTCTTTTATCAATAAGCATCGAACCAAAGCTTTCGTCAACTCTGAAGCACGCGTGAATTCACCCGACAAAGTCGGTTTTGTCAAAACTGTTAACATTCATCTCATGGCGCCATAGTTACCAAAGCCCGAAACACCAGTTTCATTCTTCTTACGTCGTTCTAAACAAACATTTGTGTCCATCTAGATAGAGAAAAGGAGATCGCGTGATGCAGATTTACGCAATTGGCCACTTGTACGTCACTCTTAGCTTTTCGGCGATTCAGGTTAACCTTCTACATAGCTTGCAAGTGTTGCCATTGTTGGGTACTGAATGTTATTTCAACTTACTGGTTTCTTCGAGCTACAACTTCTGCGGTGTGCAACTAACACGGTGAACCGAACGCTCGCGGCACATAAAATACTGACATGGCCGGGAATGACGTCACATGCAAGCTAGGTGTCTTGTTGTTCCTTTCACTCAAAAGAGGCTTAATATACCCTCAACAGATTAGTTTAACACATGTCAGCAATCATTAGAGAGTTTTAGTAGATCGTGTTTTCAGGCCACGCTAATGGTATCGGGAGCTCGCGCTGCCACTTCGATACATGCTCTGAAGCGCGCGCTCGTAGCGGTAGCGGGCCTTTGAAAACGATCTACTAAAACCCTCTATTGTTGAAACGCGAAAAGGGCGCGATGGGGACAGTGAGGACGGGGCTTTTGGCACGTTGAATACGAGACGGGGCAATGGAACGCGGGTTTTTCAAAACGGGATAATGAGGCGGGGCTTTGCGACAGGGATTCTGCACGTTGGGCCATCGTGCTACACCCACGTAGATACGAGAATCACGTGACGAGCCCAGGTATCTTTCCCGCTTCGCTGTGCTTTGGTTTTGTGCTTTAGCGCGTACAGGAGAAACTGTTCGCTAAGTATATTTTGTTTCGCAATCAGGCAAAACGTGCGTAGGACGAAACCTAAAAACAAATCCGAATATGCCGAGCGAAACGATCTGAAGTAGCGTGTAAGTTACGATGACATCCTACGATAGCTTCATGGCCGACACCACCGCTCAGATACTTCGTCTTCGCCAACGTGCTCTTCGCGCGCTTCTCGACTTCAAGCAGCAAACGAAAGGAAATACGTACCCAAAGCCACAATTGTCGGTAAAGGCTGCTCGATTCACGGATTCTGGAAGCGACGACGACAATCCCAAGGATTTCAGCGGCCACTCAAGTCGGTAGGAATGCCTAGCAAGGTGGGTCGGAAGGCCTAACAAGACGCGCGTCACGCTGCTCACGCTGCTCAATTACAAGCTGGACCGCAAGTCCGGAGCCTTCAAGGCTCGCTTTCGCGAAGACCGCCGCCCGGCCGACACCAATCCCTGGAGCCCTCCACGGCGGCGTATCTATCGGCGCTCACAGGCGGCGCAGGTTCAGGTTATGCCGCGCCCTACTTCCTATATCATGTTGTATGCTGATCTGTTTGCAAAGTCGAAAAACGAGTTCACATCGCCGAGGTGAAAGCATTAGTTGCTAGCATTTCGTGCTACGGTGCAGCGGCGAACTTCGACGATCGTAGTGGTCGTACTCATAGGGGCGACTTCGGCAGCGGCGCGTATGCGGTGGCATCATCTCGGCGTGCAGTCCTGGGCGTTCATCTTACCGAAAAACGAGTTCACATCGCCAAGTTGAAAGCATTCGAGTCATGTAGGCACGCGCGTGAAACGAAGTGTTTACAGCGGCGCAGCGTAACGCGCGTCTCACCCACCAGCGTAGCGGCGGACGCCATCTTGACGAGACGAAAACGCGCTCAAATGCGTTCAAACGGCGCGGAAGTGACGTCATGTCAAGTGACATTTTGAAAACCAATGAAATGGCCGCTTTTGCGTCGCGCCAAAGGGGGCGTGGCCAGGCACTGTACGGGATATGGTTTGCTAATACGCAACCCGGGCCGTGTTATTGGATACCAACATGCAATAAAACGTAAATAAACCAACTCGCTTTGCTTAGGCTCTCAGTTCTGAGAAAATGCCGCCCAGAGTTCCAATCAAGGAAAGGAGGTTGATTGCAAGACTTTTCACGGAAGGAGTTCCACAGCGGGAGATCTGTCGCCGTACGGGACGGTCGAAAACAGCGGTAACTAGAATTATTAAAGCTTTTCGCGATTATGAGGGAAGACTCTCTGACGCAAAGCATTCTGGCCGCCGAAGATGCACAGAGCAAGAAGACGACGTGTTAATTGTAGCTGCAGCAGTAGCCGACCCTTTCCTAAACGCGCGAGAAATTCGTGAAGAGCTGGGTCTTGATATTTCGTGCGACACGATACGTCGACGACTCAAGGAAGCAGGGTTGGAGAGCCGTGTTGCGGCACAAAAACCGCATGTCACCGAGAGACAGCGTCAGCAAAGACTGGACTTCGCACGGGAATTTCAGCAGTGGACCGTGGAGGATTGGTCCCAAGTGATCTTGACGGATGAGTCCACGTTTTGCACCAGGTGGGACCAAAAGCGGCGTGTTTGGCGGCCGTGGAATTGCAGGCATGGCTGACTAGAACCTCTTTAACCTACAGAAATTCAAAGAAAATCAGATGTTATAAAATAATGATGCTAAAAACAGCAGCCCAGAGACGTTTGTGGCAAGTCACTCAACTACTTTACCTCAGTTACCGGAATTATCACTTCTATGATCGTCGCTGCCTTTGATATTATTCCTCTATTGTTTATGCCAGTAGCTTCAATATTAAAAATAAGTGATTTCAGCACATTTGAAAACCCAAACGCGCACGTTATGTTAGCTGTTCCACAACTGTAAATTGTCTTGATTTTCTTTCTTCCCTCCTCCTCCCCATTATTTATTGCTTGATGGCAAACGGAAAAAAAAAATTAAATCTTGCTCACGGCACATCATAAAACAAATGCGCAGTTCAGAAACACAATGCAGTGTTCACAAGGACCCTTGCAACTCAAGCGGACATGCTGTACCGCACCATTCGCGTATGCCACTCATGAATAGAAGCCGATTGGAAGACCGAAATCTTGCGAAACTCGTGTAGATTTGCGGAATGCTCGTGGAATGCCAAACCAACTAGGATTTGTAAACAAGCCGTAGTGCCCCAGGTGGCTCGGTGGCTTGGCTTCGTCGGAAAAACGGAGTGGACGTCCCTAATACCAGTTAATAACCGATAAATAAGTTTAGGCTTTCTAATCTATATAGAGGTATCAAACAACGATCGTGTAGAGTGCACATTTTTACGCCACTTTTTTACTCTCTGCATAGATACCTGCCAAGCTACGTTTAAACTGTGCTTTCAAGTGGCCGGTGCGCGGTCGCCGTCTGGGGTGTCATCACCAAGGATGGCCTCGGTCCCCTCGTACGAATCGAAGAGCGGTTCAACGCATCGTCGTACTGCAACATCATCGACGAGGAATTAATTCCGTATGCCCTCGACGGGCCTTTTCCGGACGGTGCCTACCTGCTGCAGCACGACCGGAGCCCCGTGCATACTGCACGAAGGGTGGACGCGCTCCTCGAAGATCGCGGCGTGTGCCAGCTTCCATGGCCGCCCAACGGGGCAGACATGAACCCCATCGAAAACGCGTGGGGCCTCATGAAAACACGCCTCGCATCATAGAATCTGGGCAGCGCCACGGCCGACCCGCTTTGGAGCGCAATAAGTCAAGAATGGGAAGCGCTGCGTGAACACACTGAGATCGTGGCTTCGCTCTACGATTCAATGCCACGACGTCTAGAGGAGGTGATTTCCGTGGACGGTAATTTCACTGGCCGTTAGCCGTGCTCTGCAGTCAGGGCGATATGTCTGGGCGACTCATTTCACCTTTTTTTTATTTCATGCAAGTAAATGATTTCCAATTTATTTTCATTTGCTGATTTCGCGTTTTGTGTAACTCCCTTCACTACCTTCTTAGCACAAACCTCGGTACTACACAATTTTCCAAAAGCCGACCCAGAAAATTCTGCTTCCATACTCCTGTTCACCTTCAGTCTAAGCGCAGTGGGCGCTGTGAGTAATCCGAGCCAATCCAGGTCGCTCCGCCAAATTAGAAGATCACGTGCTACTCTCGTGGCGCTGTATTGGCTCATAGCTTCCGGAACGGTAGAGGGGAACGGAGGCTTTCTCCTTTTTCATCTACCGTTCCGTGTGTTTTCTCCTCCTTCTTTTCCGTCGCCCTTTGCACTTAGCCTGTCATTGACGGGACGCCTCGCTTCACTTTTGGTGCGCGGAACACTCATTTTTAATTTCAGGGCACGACCCGCAAGGTCATGGATAAGACCAGATTAAGAATTATTCGCTGCTCAACCCGTAGCAGAGATTCCAGTGAAATGTTATCTGGAGAGTGTACCGCGCCGCGAAGACGGTTCAAGCGAGCCCAGCTGCCCGTCGCGCCGGTTGAAGCAGACTCGCTGCATAGCGGTTGCGAAGCGGCACCTTGCGCCGGTCGCAGTAATCGGGAGCGCGTCGGACGGAAGCCAGGGAACAGGACAAGCCTCCTAGTATGAAAGACCGCGCATGCGCAATGCGCGGGTCTTGACACCAGGCAGCGGGCCACGAGACGGCGCGGCAATGTAGTTTGGCTCGCGCTCCCATGTCCCGCAAAATTTTGCGGCCGACTGTACGGGGGGAACAGCGCACCCGGGAAACAGTCACTCGAGTCAACATACACACAAAAGAAAGAGATGCTTACGCAGCGCTGCGTAAGTGTCTCTTCGGAAATTTTCACTCCCGGAAAAGTGCTGAGAGGCTGCATTCAACATGCTTCGTTATATATATATATATATATAAGGGTGGTTTCATCTCAAATCGTGCAGGCAAAAAGGGTCGAATTTTTAATTTCGATGAAAAAAATATATGTTATGCCGCCGTTTCTAAAACCGCAGTCGACACAAACCGCAAGTTCGTCGGATTTTTTCTTCTCGACTTATGAATTTTTAAAGAGGCCGCGGCGAAAAGCAGTGTTTTTCACACCCGTCGTGGGTCAGATGTTTCGCTTGATCTCCCGCCATGGATTTTCAGTCCACATTATATTATCTTCTTTGAAGCACTCTGTGGACACATTTAAAAGGCTCCAATACCATGAAATAATTTTAGGCCTTTTGCTTTTTTTCTGTAAAAATGTCAAAAACGCCTCCTCGGTCAATTGTTGACAAACTTTGACAATTAATTACTGGCGATCTACTTGGGTTACACCGAAATTTTTTATGTCCACGGAGAGCCCAAAACACGCTCTTTCTATTTATTATAAAATGCCTTGGCTGTATAAAATATCCTTTGCGGTACGTTTAGGTTAATATTATGCAAAAACCAAAAAGTACCATTTTTGAAATTGATTTTCTCAAAAAACCCATTTTTTATTTTTTTTATTTTTTGTTCCAATGTAGATATGATAGTTCTCTACACGAAAATCAAGCCTAGAAAGTGTATATTTTGTTTGCATGTTTTATATTTAGGCCTCAATATCGGAAAAAGACGTCTTTGTTTTGCAAGACCTAAGTCAGACTTAGCGACCCATGCGTCTCTATGAATTGTGAAAAAGTTTTCTTGAATTTTCTTCTGCATTCTGTAATCAATTATAAACGGATTTTGTGATATTGAATATTTATGTATGTTTTGATAAGAGCGGGAACCATGAGATACATATCTAACCTAATCAGCAGGCCTAGTAGACTTTCAATAACCAAAAGGCACAGACGTTGTGTTGTTTCGATTTATAAACCTTTCAAAGTAAACTTGCACGACTAGCTATTAGCTGTCATATTACTAAGACAAAGAAAGTCACCACATCGTCGATATATTATATACAATTCTTTACGAAACCAAACACTGGGGCTTGTTCACCGCACATCGCACAGGTCACCAGGGAATGTCCTTTCACTTCCGTAATACACAAAAGTGGTGACACAGAAACGGTCCGAAACACACAGAGAGTGTGTCATGGAGAGGGGTAGGAAATAAAAATAAATAAATAGGAATTAAATTGCCCAACTCCGATCTTAACGAAAATTGCGTTAAAAAAAAAAAAAAAAGTATTTAGGTTCGAGCGGTGGCAAGGCGATAGGTCCACGCCTGGTGGAGAGTCAGACAAAGAAGTCGACGGCACGTAAAGGTAAAACAAAACAAAAAATCAATAATTTAATAAAGACGGGAAAACTCAGCCGCACATAGCAAGAACATAAACCAACTCCCCCGGGCATTCCCTAAACGGGACGCAACCAAATGCGTGCGAACACGCTCTCTACATCACCGCCAGGCCGCTCCGCCATGATGAAATAAACCCAACAACTGAACAGTGCTAACAAACAGTCAGTAAGAAAACATTGGAAAAAAAAACAAAACAGAAAAAAAAAACGTTCAGAAAAAATCGCACCCGAGAAACGAAGTTCAGCGGGGCGAAGAAACACACACGAGTCGGTCCCACGACATTGAAGTCTGGCAGGATGACGGCGTCCACATGATGCTCGAATCTGTTCCTCCCTCTATTACGCACATCCACGACGGCTGTGCGGAACAGTGGCTGTACGAAATAAAGTGAAGAATAGATTCCAGCAGGCGATGCGCGAGAAGGTAACCGAGACTATGCTTCAAGCTTCACATCGGGAGAGGAGCTTTCGAGGTAGTTTCTGCAGTTACTCAAACTTTCTCTTTCCCCTTCCCTTTTTCAAAAGAACACGTCAGCCGGCGCTAACGTTTCATCTCGGGAGAAGCCCACTCTTCACAAACGGTTATACTTGACAAAGAGGCTGACTTCGACCCAACTAGTCTCCGGGCAGAATACAAACACAAGCATATTTACCAACACGCTCGTTTTAATATCAGTCTCCGGGCTTTGCTGTTTCTAAAAGAGATAACCCTTTATAAGGACAGAACGAGCGGGTTGGTGGGGATAATTAAACTTAAACACTCCCTCCTCGTTTTCTTCCTCAAGTTTAATAGATAACCCTTCGGTGCTATCGGATCTCCCCGGAGAGAGAGAGAGAGAGCACGGCCGTTTCAAGGTAAGGATAGGGCGCTCGAAGCTAGGGCAAACAGGCGGTATCGTTTCACGCATGCACGGATGGCTGGTTTCAAATTTCCCCACATCCCTAAAGAAACCGGCCCATCTTCGTGTGTGCGTCTGCGGGATTTCTGTCCCGCGCCGCCGGTTTTAGCGCGCACGCGGCGTTGTTTTGGCTGGCACAACAGTTGTTGACCGTCGACATTGTAAGGCCGTGGTGTCCTCATCCTTTCAGGCAACGATTCCTTTCTTTACCTTGTGCAATACTCTGACAGACTCCTCCTGGGTGGCTGTCACTGTTCGCCGCGTCAACGAAACAATCGTACCATTTCACTCCTCGTGACACAGGGTGCGCTGCTCGCTTTACTGTCACGGGCCGTCCCATCTAACACAACGAGAGCGAAAGGTCGTGGTCATCTGCTGGCTCCGAAAGGGCGGGACGTTCATGCAGGCCAATGAGGGCCCCGAATCGATAAGACGTCTGCCGACTCCTACACGTTAAAAATTTACGACACCTGCTGGTCTGTTAAGAAGTGTTGCTTTCTCTTTTTGGAACTCCTCCGATGTAGCTTGCCGCCTATAATAAAATTTAAATAATCAATAAATATATCAGGGTGGAAATACTGTATTTCAGTTTTATGTGGGAACGTTGAAAAAAAGAAAAAAACTATTTCCAAGCTTGTGAAGACGCGCAATTCGCAAGTCCATTTCGAGCCGTAAAAACACGTTTTTGTACGATATTGATGCCTAAATGTAGAACATACAAACAAAATATACACTTTCTAGGCTTGATTTTCGTGTAGAGAACTATCATATCTACATTTGAACAAAAAATAAAAAAAATAAAAAATGGGTTTTTTGAGAAAATCAATTTCAAAAATGGTACTTTTTGGTTTTTGCATAATATTAACGTAAACGTACCGCAAAGGATATTTTATACAGCCAAGTCATTTTATAATAAATAAAAAGAGCGTGTTTTGGGCTCTCCGTGGACATAAAAAATATCGGTGTAACCCAAGTAGATCGCCAGTAATTAATTGTCAAAATTCGTCAACAATTGACCGAGGAGGCGTTTTTGACATTTTTACAGAAAAAAAGCAAAAGGCCTAAAATTATTTCATGGTATTGGAGCCTTTTAAATATGTCCACAGAGTGCTTCAAAGAAGATAATATAATGTGGACTGAAAATCCATGGCGGGAGATCAAGCGAAACATCTGACCCACGACGGGTGTGAAAAACACTGCTTTTCGCCGCGGCCTCTAAAAATTCATAAGTCGAGAAGAAAAAATCCGACGAACTTGCGGTTTGTGTCGACTGCGGTTTTAGAAACGGCGGCATAACATATATTTTTTTCATCAAAATTAAAAATTCGACCCTTTTTGCCTGCACGATTTGAGATGAAACCACCCATATATATATATATATATATATATATCCGCTGCTCAAGATGCTAGCGTATTTCTTCGAGGATCAGCTTGGCGGCAGAAGCGCTCCCGGTCTATTTTTGTTTGTATCTTTCTGGGAATCTTGCCGTTCTAAAGACGCGACCATGGTGAGCTTCTTGCCGGGGTCACACTGCTTATACATCATACAAAAGACAGTCTGCATACAGATTTGAACGCGAGTCACCCCAAGATCCGGGCTTCAAATGAGTTCAAGGTTCGCGCTGCAGAACCCAGGGATCGTGTGTTCAGTCCACAACCCTGCGCGTTTTAATCTGGATGAGCATCGTACCGGTGTGCGGTCGTGTATCACTCCTGCGTGGTGCACCTTAAAGACCCCAGGCTAGCGGTTGTACTGCACTGGCTAAATGGCTCACCTACAGGGAGTGACTCGTCGCATCTATTTCAGTATGCAGATGATACGGCTTTAATTTTTCCACATGAAAAATATGAAGTGGCAGTGACAATATTCCAAAGCGATATTAATAGATCATCGAATTGGTTTACTGGAAATCATATATATCTTAATTCAGAAAAGACAAAATTACTGTGCTTTAGAAATCCCCACAAGCGTATTTTATTGAATCGTTCTCTGTTCCTACTTGGAAACAAAGGGGTGCAGGATACTTAATTGAAATATGAGGCTAGCACAAAATATCTAGGACGAAATTTTGATGATCACATGACTTGGGAATGTCACGTTGACTGCATTAAAAAAAAAATATTAAGAACCGTTTCATCATACATATATTGCATTGGTACTTCAGCATGTGCTCAAGTAAAGAAAAATATTTATTGTGCTTTAGGAGAGTCTATACTGAGATATGGCATTTTGATTTATAGATCCAGCTCAAATAACAGATTACGAACCGTAGATAAACTAATATATAGGATAGTAAACAATATTGCATATGGTGCACAGGTTCAACACTTAGACCTTATCAATTTTTCCGCTAGATTTAGCGGGGAAATTTTCCCGCTAGGTTTAGCGGGGAATTGTTTCCGCTAGATTTAGCGGGGAAAAGTTTCCGCTAGATTTAGCGGGGAAATTTTTTCCGCTAGATTTAGCGGGGAAATTTTCCCACTAGATTTGGCGGGGAAATTTTCCCATAATGCACCGCGCGGTTACGCCGACGGTGACGCCGACGGCGACGGCGACGCCGCTCAAGCCGGAAACGGGCGCCTAAGAGCTGCGCTCTAAAAAAACTTTGAAATTGCTGTCCGTCCCCAATAATGATTGCGGTCATTAATAATAATTGGGATTGTGTGCCATCTACACAATCCCAATTATTATTATTGAGTTTAAGGAGAAACTTGACACGCAGCACTTGAGCCACTGACGTCGCGGTAACTCGTGTATGCATACAGTCTTTTGCCTGTTGTATGAGCGGTGTCACCCTGGCTTTAGTATGGCTCCAAACCCACCAACGGATATCGCTATAACATGATCGTATACAATTTCAGTCACGAATGCCAAAAAAATGGCTAAACAATTATGGAGAAGTTTACGAAATTGGCTCGCTCGAAAGTGTAGCCTCGAAAGAACTAGTTTATATTCTCGATGTCAATACCATTATTTATTTATTTCACACCTTCAACACACGGCGGTGATTACAGGAAAAGGGGGGGGGGGGGGGGGGGGCATGAAATAATACGCAAACCAGCAACATCTTAGAACGCATAGAAGACAGGAGTACGAAAAAATACGCAAACGACTAACAGCAACGTCGCAACAACAATATTTCATTAAAGAAAAGGTACACATTTTTCTTGGACGGCACGCTACTGCACCTTGGCGCTCTCTCCCCAGGATGCATCGAGGAGGCACAGCGAGCTCCCAGATATAGGATCATAGCCACCTCTATAGTCACAAAGCCTGGCAGTTCGACGACGGCGCCATAGAGTGCCCGATCGCAGATTTCGAGCGCGACGATCTGGTACCAAAGAGCATCAAAGAGCCATTTTTCGGGGAACCTGAACGTCAGGGCACAGCTTTTGCAGCGGCGAGGACCCGAAACGCACTTGTTCAGTCGGGAGAAGTGTGTTTCGGCGTCTCGCCGCAGCGGGGCGCCAGTCGCGTGGCTCTCCTCTCATCCGTTGTGTGCCGCTCCACCTTTTCCATTTCGGCGGTCGCTTCTCGTGGCGATCTGCTAGGCTTTGTCAGTATATAGGAGGCTGTGATAGGACACGTTCTGCTCAAACTGCGCAAAATGTCCGGGCGTTTATGCTCGGTTTCGAGAGTTCCAGCTCACAGATGTACCGCGACGAAGGCTATAATTATCTACGGGTGCGGCACTCCCCGCCTCGCTGCGTCTATTCGGAGATACGCGCGGCAGCCTCCGATCTATGGATTAGCCCCGGTGGCTCGTCGTGTCTCTTGCCGTCTATCGTCAAGTGATAAGGAGTATATATTCGCGACTCCAGCGAACTATAGGCCATTCCATTTAGCGCTCTCTGGGCGGCACCATTTTATTCGACAGCAGCGCCCTCTCCATGCATCCGGGAAATTCAGCGGGTTCGGCGGGGTAAAACGAGACAGAGGGCACGCGCCCGACTCCGCTAGCAGACGACAAAACGGGAGGTTGCCATTCTCCATCTTTGGGCTGTATCGGCGGGCTGTACGGAACATCGAACTCTCGCTCGTGGCTGCCGTTGTGAAGTGGTTCGCGTTCTTAGAATAGTTATGGCTACTCCAAAGTCAGCCTAGAGCTCTCTGTTGTTCTACTTGGGTAAATGATCAACTGACATATCTTTTTTCCGTTACTTAAATAGCAGTGGAGTCAGCCTGCAGTACTACCCTCAACTACTGCGTGTATTGCGGCAGGAGAGCACGTTTTTATTTATTATTTCAGACATCCACTCATGGTCGCTAAAGGCCTACACCAGTACGAACTTTGTATAGTAAAAAAGTTACAGCCACAGGATTCACTTTTCGCCGGAGAAACCGGCCAGTCTGACACAGTTTTCCCTATTTTCTTTTATTTGCACGCAGATAACAGTGCCATTGGACTCAGTCTTTTTAGCTAGCATAGTAATACACGATAACTGGCATACCAAAATTTGCGCATCTGCGCTTGAAATTTCCAAAATGACGCGATTTTAAACAGAGTTTGTACGCCAGCCGGATGCTAGGTACTGCCCACTTGGCGGAGCAGACGACGTCCGGGTGAGAGGGGGAGGGCATTTTTTCTCTTTTTACCCTCTCTGCTATGACCCTAATGGCGGACGAAAGGAGGTAGTTTTCGTCGTTCAGCACGCGGTCCACCATACATTTCTTGCAGTGCAGCCTAAGATCGGTGTTACATATGAAAGCAAAGCGACTTCGACGGTAGAAACCTTCTAGTCAGTGCGTAGGAATGACACGGCGGAAGCATGAAAATAATTACTGGAATCGATGTTTGTTACTATGCTGCCTACGAGAACTAAGCAGCGATAGCAGACGTCAGACCTCTCCTGAGCTTCTCGGCGTTGCCGATATGCGGCGTCGATTTCGCTAGAGTCGCCAATAGTACGCTTATAAGTATCTGCTTTCTTGGTCCGAAAAACTGTAACGGCGTTTCGGTTTATGTGGACACGAAATCTCGCGGATGTTACTTTGCTCTAGCCTAAAGTCGCCCCCTCGGCAAATAGTTCCTCGATGCACCAGTTTTCGCGATAAGACCGTCAATAAAACAAAGCAAATAAACGTCTAATGCGTGTTGCGGTAGTACTGCGAAAACAAAAATGGTGGAACTCGAGCGGGCTGCCACAGAATTGTTTGCGCCGTCCTTTGCCGTTTTATCGCGTTTTACACCACTCGGTTCAACGCTAACCTGACAGTGTGGCTGAAGCTAGACGCTTTCGTCAGACCAGACATCCGTCTGTCTTTCGCCGCGTGATCAGGCCCTCGACCATGCGCACTCGCAGAGGTTGGGGTGAAGTTATCGGAACAGTTTGGTTAGCCCGGTGAGCGTGTAGCTCGCACTGCACTCCGAGCACGCAGCTATTAATACACCATACAAACGACAGTTTTGCAGACACTGTCTGGGCCGTCTTTACTTTTCGCGTCTCATTGGACCTAAAAATAAACTGCTGACGCGTTGGAAGCAGAGCGCTTGCTTGGAGCGTGTCTGCGGAGAACAGCCTGTCTTTTGTCTTGGGTGCGGTGTTAGCGACCGATTGCAGCGGTGCGGTCGCGCAATGCGTCTCTCCAAATAGTTTTTTTAGCTTGCAACATACCGTAGACGCTAGATGCGCCAGAGTTTACGAGGCACGATGCTATAGTTTTGCTTTACGCATTCGCAAAAGAAGAAAACGAAGCCAGAGGAAATTTTAGTTCGTGCTGCGTTTGAATTGCCTTTCGCAACCCCCTTTTACCATAGCAGCTATGGTGTAGCAAATGTGTATCGATTAGCTTTCGTCGCGGCTCGTGTCTGCGGTGGTGAAACGGCTGACACCAGTCGAGGTTAGGGACATTTTTCACTTTTTTTTTCACCTTTGAGATGAAAATTGCTTGCGTAACAGAGAAAGTAAGACGATGGCAACTAGGAGGACAACTGAATGAAATCAAAACGCGTTCTCGATGCTGTTGCTGCCATTTTTGTTTTTGTATTTAGATTGCGATGTTTGTTTTTGTTCCCACCGGAGCGCGAGTAATGATGGACCACATGCGCCGTCGCGAGACCCTCAGTTGCTTCGCCATCCGAAGAAGTGGAAAGCGGCCTTGACATTTTGGGGAGGGGATCTCGGAGGAAGTCTTTGGATGGAAAAGGCGGCCCATAACGTTGCTGCCAGCGGCGCCACCCCGGCGAGATGGCAGCGCAACTGCATCGAAATACGTATATAGATATACAAAACATGACACGCACGCACACACATATATGTAGGAATATATACCCATATTTATGTAAATATAGATATACCAAACATTCGACTTGTGAGGACGGAAAAGATATACACATACCAGGCGCGCTCCTCGCTGCCTTCTACCACTTTAGGAGAGCATGTCGTATCAAATTGCCTCGGTGCTCTTGTCTGCGCGTTCAAGGGCTTTTCCTGTTGTTGTTTTTCTTCCGATTTTCTGTTTTTGTTTACACGTCCGTACAATACGCGAAAGAAGTTTGTTGAGAAGGGACGCGTGGAACGGAATATTTTCTGCGGGAATTCTGGGTTGTCCCATTTGTTCTGTTTTAGAGAATATCATAGAAGCGGCTGTGGCCGCTCGCCTTTCATAAATCTATTGTTTGTTAAATGTCCTTGAGGTTTAGAGGTTTTTTTTTGTTTTTTGTTTTTCGACCAGGGGTTGGAGATTGGATTTGGGGAGCGTTCATTCGTCGCAGTTTTTTATTTCTTCATTTAAGGTTTTTACATTTGTTGCGCTTTAAAATTTCAAAGGGACTTTAACTACACAACTGAAGAGGTAGAACCTCCACCGCAAAACGCCGTTCTACCATCGTGCGAATAAATTTTAAATTGTGTCTTGCCAAAGGGAGTCGGTGGCCGAGCGGACTAGCTCACACCAGCTTGGAGCACGTGGAGCGAAAGCTCGCGCTGCTCGTTTCGATCTGGATGAGCATCGTATTGGCGTGCGGTCATGTATCACTACTGCGTGGTGCATGTTAAAGACCCCAGACTAGCAGTCGTACTACACTGGCTAAATTTATCACCTACAGCTGGGAGACTCGTCGCCGTTGAGGCAGATCAAGTTCTATACTGTATAAACATGCACACAACCCAATATTTGTCTCTTGCTACGTTCCTTCTATTTTCTCATCGATCACAAAACCCCGGTCGTCAGCAAACGCAAGTGTGTGAACCGGCCTTAAAGGGACCATGAAGCGATTTTAAAACCGAATTTCATCCAATGCACGTCGTAAAAGGTGTGAAAAGAAACACAGAACCACAAAAATAGGGGCCCAAAAAAAATTCTTCGCGATATAACTTTTAAAAGAAAACTGGACTCTGTTGCGCCTTCTTTCCTTCGAAAGCTCTCTGCCTTTTCACTACGATGCATCCGCGGAAACGGAGCACGTCAGCCGAACCCACGTCGCCTATTGGGTAAGAGCCTACCTCACCAGCACCGCGATCGTAAACAATAAATAGCCGACGAATGTTTGTTGAAAGTTTTGTTAAATAACATTCAGATCCACATTTTGTAGCATAACTAGACATTTGACGAAAATTGCCAAATTTGATAATGCCCAGAGCCAGGCGCCATCTATCGTGTGGTAAACGAAGCCAGGGAAAGGCGCCTGCGCAGTCAATCCCCGAGCGTCGTCTGCTGAACGGGTTTGCTCCTGGTCGAAGTGCCCGAATTAGTTCTTGCAGTCCGATGGTTCAAAAGAAACAGTTGCATTTTCACCGCTTGCCACTCGATGAACCACGTTGTCACAGAATCCGACTATTTTTCTCTATTTTGGAGTTTTCGTGAGGGGGCGCATCCGGTTGTCGGTCGCCCTTGATGAAATGAGAAAGGCACAAAGACAGTTGCAAATCCAGCGACTATCACAAACTCGAACTGGAAGGCGGGTCCTACAGGACATAGGTGTTTTGCTAATGGACCAGGAAATGCAGGAGAAACACTCTATACGACAAGAATGGACTGGCACCGTACGGAGTATTTATTCCCCTTCCGAAGAATATGAGTTCGGCGCACAACTCAGGACGAAGGTTAGCTAGAGCCAAAGCTCTGAACAAGCTGCACGAAGGAAAGGTGCACATCTTCCACGCCGATGCTGGACCCTATCCAGGCAGGCCAGGAAAATTTGTAATAGCAGTACACAATGCGAGACAAGATTCAATGGCCACAATCAGCGCCAAGTCGATAGAGGAAGCTGAGGAAGCAGCCATCGCCCTTGCGAGAGTACAAGCAGCAAGAAGAGGAGAAATGTATGCCATCTTCACAAGCGACTCCAAGAAAGCCATCACCAATACAAGTTTGGGAAGAGTTGGACTAGCAGCACATAAGCTCTACGCCAGAGCCCAGATCAGCAAAGAAGCAAACCATACGTTAACCTGGGTGCCCGGACACTCCGGGCACACAGGAAACGAAACGGCCCACATGCTGGTGGTACGCGGTCTTCATCTCCGTACCACTGGCAGAATGGGCCTCCCCACGACACATGGGGACCATAACTACAGCACCTCGACAAACACAATGGGGCCTGCAGGTTATGGTGAAATCCTCGAGAGACTCCGGCTACGAAGACAGACGTTGGCAGCTCCACGCAAGAAGCTCAGCCGACTCCAAGAAAGTGCCTGGAGAAGACTCCAACTTCGAAACAACACCACTCCCCACATACTAAAGAGGTCCTGGCGAGACCTCTTTAGTGGCAAGTGTGAAGACTGCGGCAGCCAGGAAGAAGGAACCTAACGGCACGTGTACTGGGAATGCCCTGCAAACCCGCTACCTGCCACCCTCCGGGTAGAAGATGGCTTACCGGTATGGGAAACCTTACTGGCTGCCGAAGACATCGGCACGCAACTGGAAGTCATCTCCAGGGCGCAGAAGATCGAAGACAAGTGGAAGAAACGCCTATGCATGAGACAGTCCCATACCCCCAACCCTTCGAACCCGTAAACTAGACTTCGGTCTATTGTTTGGTTCAATAAAGTTTTCAACAACAACAACAACATGCCCCGTGGGTTGAGCGGGAGAGCTGGTGCAATCGGCTTGTGCTGTTTCCCGGAACCGCGGGAGAGGTCCCCTCTCGAGGAGGGTGCGGCGGAATGTTTTGTCCCCAACTCGGCCGGTTTCTTCTTTATTGTTGTTGATTGACAAGGAGAGAAATGGGAAAGTGAGGACCTCGGCTTGGTTTCGAGCCGACTCAAGTCAGTGTATGCCGAGACTGGACCAGTGGGTGGACGCGACGCGAAAGTTGGGAGCGACAGCGGGTGCGGCGGAAGGCGGAACGCGGGAACAGCTCGGAGCGACTTTGCAGGCCCCCAAATGTGTATGCTCGTGGATGAGTGTGGTGCCGAGGAGCATCGCACGGAGCATCCAAGGACACACGGACTTCCCCGTTTCGACCAGCGTCGCAACGGGCCCGCGTCACTTACGCCCGAAACATGTCTAATTGAATTTCGCTCAGCTGCGATATATCCTTTGCTATCGCGGCAATGAGAGAGGCGCCGATTCAGAAAATAAGTCGGCGACATCAGCGCCATCAGCGCAGTAAAACCTACCGGCACACCCCCACCTCGCCGCCGCTAACGCTCCCATTCTCCTACTGCCGAGAGAACTTCCGGTTCCTGTGCCGGGATACGTCACGACCGTCAAAATTACGCCGCAGCTTGTTTTGCGGTCAGTTGCAGAGAAAGAAAAAGTCGATATTTCATTATTTTTTGTGTGGAAGTTTATAAACCAAAAGGAAAACGGATTCCTGTTCGGCATTAAGTGAACATTGAAGGTTTAATGTAAAAGTTATCTGGGCAAAAGTAAAAAGGTCATTTCATGGTCCCTTTAAAGACTGGTTTACACATTTTCGGCTTTTAAGCCGCTTACTACCGTCATCGTTTCCGCTGCGCGGCCCGTCGTAAGCAATGTCACGTGACTTAAAAACAGGTTGTGTCTGTCGGAGGTTGTCGTAGTCGGTCGCCAGTCTGTGAACCGGACGGACGGAGGATAACCCGGCAATCGCACTTTTGTACTAACAATATCGCCCATCCACTTGCATTCAACCTCGTCACCGCGAGGTTGACTCAGTCCTTTTGGGCCTATCGAGGTTTCAATAAACAAAAACGACAAATTCAAAATCAGCGCCACAAAAACCAATTTCCATAACGCTTAACCTAACCGAATTATCCCTTTTCGTTTAGTTACCAACTTTCTCCGTGTATTAACGACCGCCATTATGATTACACAGTGACCTGCGTTTCTTTCGTGTCCGTTGCTACATCCTTAGCGTAGCCTAATTAGAACGTAACGATGCCCCATCCCATTTGTTTTAAAAGCTAGTAATAAATGACTGAGTTAGCTAAATGCCTTTAACTTTAGGAAAACGATCCTCGAGGAACGAGGAAATAAAGGATGGGCTAATCAGCCACGGTGTCGGTATAATTATCGCTTTGTCGACGAAAGCCAGGCTGATTAGGTAAGCTGCTTAGAAGCGGAAGTCCAGTACCTAATTTCGCCATACGTCAAACCGCATTCGAAGGCGGGCAATCCCACGCGCAAATTGCATAGGCGTAAAGTATCGGCGAAGTCTCGGCGCTCGATTGAATTAGCAGGCGATAATGCAAACACGAAAAAACGAATAAGGCTGCGATATTGCGGTTGCGTCTTAGAGTGATTTGATCCGATTAGCTCGTATCGTCCGTCGCGCACTGACAAAATGCTGGATTCGATGGAGCTAAAGAAGCGACGGATTTCTCCCAATAGCGGTCGCTCTGCGTGTGAAATCGGCTGTTACGGCGCGCGCAATGTGAATAAGCAGCAAGTTCGTTGTAGCCGTTTCATGTATAAATTACGCGAACAAAACAGCCAACATTCTTCCACAGACACCAACATGTTTTGACAACGTTTTTGTTAACAGATAATCCAAGTTTTATACTATGTTGTTTTACGCGGGAAGGGGTTATTTTATAATTGTCGCCGGTAGCACAGAGCTGTGAGCAAAAATTTAGCACCTTTCTGGGACTTTTCTGGGACTAGGTATTTTGGCCCTAATTCGCCGAAAAAGTGCCACAGTTAGACATCACTTTATTTTAGTTCGGTTGTCATTTGACCTCTTTGGGCCCAAATTTACAAACAAGTGCCAAAGTTAGGCTTTCCTTCTTGATAGTTCAGCTGTCATTTGCAGCTATGGGCCAAAGCCGCCGAACATGTGCCAGAGTTAGGCTTAGTGCATTGGAGTTCGACTCCCAGATCTGGCATCTTTGAGCCCAAATCGCCGAACGAGTGCCGAAGCTAGGCTTCAATTCCTGATGATTCAGCTGTCTTCTCTCACATCTGGGCCTACACCGCCTAACAAGTGACATAGTTAGACTTCCTGCGTGAACGTTTTTAGGTCATCTGGCGCCGTCGATCGCAAAATCACCAAGCAAGTGTCAGAGTTAGGCTTCACCGTCTGGTAGTATGGGTATGGTGCCTGGAACGCGTTTCCGACTGGTGTGTTTACCGCCTCCAAAAAAGTGGTCCCTTGGTTTCCGCCTGATGACGTCATAGAAGTGTCATGTTGTCGCCGATCGCGATCCTGGCGGCGTCTCAACAGTTGTGGTGTATATGGCAGACGCCTGTTTTGCTGTAGGTCGCTCTCCACTGTGACAGTCCGCGGAAGTTCAAGCAGCCAGAAGTTGGGACGCCTGGGACGCCGTGCCAACAGCGACACTCGCGTTCGCTCGTGCTTTTCGCCAGCATTTCTACGGCCAACCGCCAGGATCGCGACAGGCAACAGCATGACGCTCCGGCTTCTGTGACGCCAATTGTTGCCACTTTGGGTCCACTTTTGATTTATGGGCGGGATAGGACGCTAAACACACCAGTCGAAGACGCGCTCCAGGCACCATCGTATGGGTAAGGTTCTGTTACCGCGAGAGGGCTTTGCTCGCTCTCTCGCGGTGGACACGGGAAGCGCTCTAGTGAGGGGCCCCCAGTTCTCCTGCTCAGCAGGCACGGCGGAACTGCTCTCGATCATGGCTCGCGAACAGTCATTTCTGAATGCAAACAACGACCTTCGAAAATGAAATGCGAACAGAGGAGCGCGTGGCTCGCGGTACAGGCTGCGCCGCCTGGAAGTGAACCTATAGGGGCGAGGGTGCGTGGCCTACTTCGACGTGTTCACGCCCCTCGGTTGGCGCTCCCCCAGCTTCAGCAGTGCGCCTCTCAGTGCGCTGAAAGCTGTTACCGCTATCTTTGCCGGCGAGTGCGGCGAGCTTCTTTGCACCGCACGCGCTGAGCCAGCAAAGATAGCGGTGATAGCTTTCAGCGCACTAAGAGGCGCACTGCTGAAGCTTGGGGAGCACAGAGGGAGGGGCGTGAACACGTCGGAGTAGGCAACGCACCCTCGCCCCTAGGCTCACTTCCAGGCGGCGCCGCCTGTACCGCGAGCCACGCGCTCCTCTGTTCGCATTTCATTTTCCCCCGATAGTACCTTACTCAGCGTTGCGTATAGAAGCAAACGCAAACTCCGTGCGTTTGCGTTAGAGTAGAGCAGCTCCACGCCGCGCATGCGCATCGTCACTCTGCGCCAATCCAAGGCCGCAATTTTGGGCTCCCCGCACGGTGTGGAACACGCAGCGTTACACAATAATAAACTCACTACTGTTTAGCTGTTTGCCAACGCCAACGAAACGTGCTGCAGTAAGCAGACGTGCAAACGGTGGGCGTTCCTTCGAATTAGAAAGGCTAAGTTTGGCAAAAGGGCGGCGCAAAACACTTAAAAAATAATTATTGTCTTAAAAAAAACAAAGAATTTGTTTTTTGTGTCATTTGGTTCGGAAGGATTGGCGGCGAATAGTCGCGACTTTAGTAGCACCATATGCTTTACTCACATTTAATGTCAATTTACATGGATTTTTCACACTGACTAAATGTTTTTATTAATTCCAACCTATTTTTATTTTATAACTTATCCATTAAAACGCTGCAATTGCCACCAGTAGATATAATTTCGAAACATTAGATTGCATAGTCCTTTGCAAGTTTGAAATCAGATCATAAGCAGCAAATTATATTATAGCTAGAAAAATCTACGTATCAAAATCTCTTATTGCATGTTGCGGTAATATGAGCCCTCAATGCAGTCTAGAAGTTTTTTGCGCCACGCAAGGACAATCACAAGCAGATGAACCAACTAGGCCAACAACAAGTTTTAATTAATTAAAGGGGCCCTGCAAGGACTTTTTACTGCTTTTTAATTTGCACTGAATCTGAGCGCACTGAACGTAGTAACTTAGTAAAGCTTTTCTTTTCGCGAAATTTGCTTTATTTTAAAAGTTATAGGCAATTTAGAATTACAAAAACAAGCAAAAAATAACCTCCTTCATGACGTCGTAGGTCCTGGCTTGAGTGGCCGTGAACTAGAGGAGGAATAGTGAGCTCATCGAGCGCTCACGGCCGCCGCACTCCGTGTCGACGGCACCAGACGGCGCCACTAAAGCATATTCTGGATAGGCTGTATGCAGCGGGCAGCCAAAGCGGCTTTCATTGCGTTTGCTGCGCGATTAAACACTAATTCGGCATGACACTTCATTGGCCACAAACGATAGCAAACACGGGGTAAAGATCAGTTCAGAATGGGAGCCACTTCGCGCTGCCATACCGCGAAACGGACAAACCGCAAAACAAAGCCTCTCGCCGAAGGCCTTCGGAACGCTCGGAGCCGGTCGGATCCTCCTGTCCATACGACTGCAGCGCCACCGCGTATATCCGGGATTTTTCCGTGTCGGCACCTTATCCCACTACTCCTTTCTAGTATGCGCCGCCTTTTCCACCGCTTGGCGGCGGGTATGTTGACGGGTCATTTCTTGTTTCCGTACTTTATAATCTGCATTTCTTTCTTTTTTTCATCTATAATAGAGAACAAAAACTACTTTTATAAATAATTGAAACGGTTCGCGCCACTTATGTTTTGTATTTCGACCAAAAAGAAGTTTTAGTTGCTCCGACCAGTAGTAAGCTCAGGACCAAAGACGTCACATTTTGCGCGCTTTCGGTACCGCGGGTCGCCCTCGTCGGTGGAGGAGTTTTCCGTGTCGTCCGGTTAAAATATGGCGCACTGATATTTAGCTACTCTTTCCGTGCCCGCTGGCTGACCCGAACCCCAAGAGACGTAGAAACCGCGTAAAAGGTAGACGCTTAAATATGATTGCAGGGCCCCTTTAAGCCCTCAATAAACGCCACAATAACGAAAGTAACCCATTTAGCCATAATAATTATAGTCTTTACAGAAAGGTCTCACTTTGTTTTTCTTTCATCATGTGAAAAACGCTGACATCATTATTAAGACACTTGATGCAACATAGTCATATGCGTCACGCATTGCCCCCCCCCCAAAAAAAAAAAAACAAAAAAAAACAGAAAAAAAAACATACATAATTTTGTTTTCTTACTCAGACTCCGTTTTATGGTTTTTGTATTGTGGACAGCCTTTCTAATTTCATATTTTTTAGAGCCTATTCTAAGCTCATCACACTTTGCTATATTTTGTGGACATTTCACTGTTTCTGTTATTGTAAGAAGAAAGGCTAAAGCAATTAATCACCTGAATGCTCTAAAACCTATTAAAGGGATACTTCAACGAAATTTGAAATATTCTCGTTGTGTTCAAAAATAGGTTGAATATGATCCACAATATCCGTAAATGACAATCGCACGTTTGTATTTTGATCCTGGTGGCTGTATTTTTCGTTATAAACGGCCCCCCACTCTGGCAAGCGCTCAGAGAAGGCCCAGCTTAGAGCACGTGACATCCAACGCAATCGTGACGTAGGTCGTCTCAAGACGAGCAAAGCTACGGCGAGGCTGACGTCGAGAGGATGGCCTAGTCGTTCCAGCCACCGAAGCGGTTGCTTTTGTACGAATTTTGAGTGACGGGTTAATCTTCTATAATCCCCCCCCCCCCCCCCCCCCCCCCAAACTAGTGGAGAAATGCGAAGCCTCGGCTACGAAACACTACCTTTGTCTTCCCTTTTCTTTCGGACAGTCAAAAATGCCGAGGGAGCTTATCTGCATTGTCCAACTCTCTTCGACCTCGCCTTTTGTTAAGCATACCCACCTGCCTTTGTGCTTTTGTGTGGTTGTGAGTGAGCGCGACGGCGGCTTTAAACAAATCAAAGGGAGGAAGCAAAATCGCGAAAAGCATTTTTGTTTTATGCCGGTCCGACTCGCGTAGGATAAAAAAGCTTGGACGAAAATGTGTCACGTGACTCGCTCTGACGCGCTGATATGATCACTGTGGCCGGAGTCTTCGCCGTTTGCCAAGTTATGGAGATGGGTATGGGGCCCCGTAGTTCCGGTTTTTGAAATACGCTCTTCGGTGCCCTGCAGCTCTTGTGCGGCCGCGGTCGTGGCGTTGCGTCGTAAACAACCAGATTGCTTTCGTGCAAACTTTTCGGTAATGGCCGGTCTCTTCCTCGGAGTGCATGAAATGGGCCCTTTTCAGAGTTTTGCAGCGATCGTGGCGCGCCCTCGCGTGAATCGCTCGAAACACTCTTGGGAAAACCGGAATCGTCGCTACGTCGTCCACGCCGGCGCGTGTGTCTCCTGGTTAATGTGTAAAGTGTTTGCGTGTGTTCTCTGGTGGCGTCGTTCCGCCTTTCGCCATTCCGCACGTGTCTTGCTGTCGTCGTTTTGACTTGAAAGTAACCATATTCGGCAAAAATCTGCCTGGTTGGCTGTGAATTAAAGTCCAAAAAATGTAGCTCCAACAAAAACTCCAACCAACCAAAACCAAAACAAGAGACCGAGTTGGTGTCGAAACATCGGGTTTCCTTTCGAGTTTTGGTTGGAGCCAGATTTTCGAACTTTGCCGTCGGTTCGCGTGCGTCAATTGCTTTCGAACGGCTGAGGACGGCCCTGGAGGATTTACAAAAGTCAACTGTCTACTATACGAACGACTTCGTTCGTCTTTATACCTTCAAAGACCGCCGACGCCGCCTCGGTTCCTTCCGTCGACTCGGAGTCACTCAATCGTCGCTTCGGTGTCGCGTCGTGCAAGCAACGAGAAAAGGGCCCGTTGGCCTTCAAGGCCATTTGTTATGTAGGAAAAGTAATGGCGACCATTTTCGATCCGGACCCAACTAGCCACCTTCTGCGAAGGTTCTGCGCTCCGTTTATGAGGCCCGGCCACTACAAAAAGCTGATTTCGCTCTCCCTGAGCGCCTAAAGTGTTCAAGCTTATTGAGGGGCTACAGCTTTGCGTTCCATCACTTTGCGGTCAGGCTGTACCGAGCGAGCGCACAGGGCGGCACCGTACCCTGGGCCGTGAAAACAAACTCGGACGGGATGAAATGCGGGCGGTCGATATATCGCGAATTCTCGCGTGCACCGTCAAGTAGTCGGAAAGTAAGGAACGATATGTTAAAAACATTTTTTCTTTGAATTCAGCACGTTTATGAACCTCCGACGAAGTGGGCACTGCAAACAGGAGAGTTCACGGTTTTGCCAGCGACTGATATTTTTTATTTGTTTTCACTTTGACGTCGCAAGACGTGAAAGTGTGTAGAGCACACCTGAATAACGGAAAGCTTTATCCGATTATTTTCTACACGAGCGCCGGGCGCGGCTTGGTTACGTTACACAACCCCGCGTGCACAACTTCTGTAGTTTAGTTAAGAGCAGAATGTCCCGCCGTCACGTTGAGGACCCGGCCACCTGACACGGGCAATTCACGTCATAGGCTTCTAAAGCGGGGGCTTTTGAAGGCGAGGCAAAAAGGGCGCGGTGTTTGACATAGGGTGCTTTCGTTCATTATCCGCAAAAGGCTACTGTAACTTCATAAAATATTGTATTTCAACCATATCTGCTGCTATTTGGGCAATTAAACAGCTTCGCAGTAGTGAGGCATGACGCCTATGAAGTAGTTATGCAAAACTATCGAGAAATCCACTATCGATACTATTGATAGTTTTGGAAAAACTATCGATAGTTTTTCGATAGTCGACTATCGATAGTACTATCGATAGTTTTTCGATAGTCGACTATCGATAGTACTATCGAATAGTTTTCCGATAGTAGGCTATTGATAGTACTATCGATAGTTTTTAGTAGTCGACTATCGATAGTTTTTTTACTACCGATAGTCAGATTTTTGGCGGCTGTGGAGACTATCGATAGTACTATTGATAGTTTGGCACCACTACTAGAGCGAACACAGTTGCCACACCGCCACTCGCCTGACCTTCCTCCTCTTTTCACCCAAACTCCCGTCTTCGTCATCACTGAAAGCTGAACCAAAGTTGGGATGGTAAGTAAAAGCAAGAAAAAGAAAAAAAAGGGAGCGACTCAAACTGCTAGTGTCGGAAAACTATCGATAGTAAACTGTCGACAGTACTATCGATAGGTTTACGATTGTCGACTATCAATAGTTTTCCGATAGTCGATTAACGATATTTTTCCGATAGTCGACTATCGATAGTACTATCGATAGTTTTTCGATAGTACTATCGATAGTTTTTTCACTGTCGATAGTCAGATTTCTGGCGACTATCGATACTATCGATAGTACTATCGATAGTTTTGCACCACTACTATGAAGGCAAGCCGCGGTAGTACCGGAGGGAGTCAAGCCGAACCAGCACTGTCAGAACAAGTGAGGGGATCAGAGACCCCCCAAAAATGGCGCCTCTCCCTTTCTTAACTCTTTCAGAGTTGGCGCATGCGCCCAACGATCTCTAGAAAATGTCAATTGTTGTGCTGTTTGTTGGACGCGCTTCGATAAGAAACTGCTCTTCGGCGACAGCGAGACTTCCATTCAATGTGCTCGACATTCTTCTTTGTCGACCTTGTGTTTTTGTTGCTCTGCGCTACTCGAGCGGGATTATGCATCTGTCAGAGCTTACATGGTATCGCTCTTTTATTAGTAAGTATACTGAAACCATGCTTCTGATAGTAGTCCTGCTTCCTCTCCATCTAGAGCACTGCACGGGCCGGAATTTCTAGGCCCGGCCCGGTAGAGACACGGCCCGGGCCCGGCCCGAGCCCGACAGAATTTTAAATTTCTACGCCCGGCCCGACCCGGCCCGAAAGAGACTCGGCCCGGGCCCGGCCCGAGCCCGACAGAATTGTTAATTTCAAGGCCCCGCCCGACCCGGCCCGATGGCTGTAGCCCGAAACAACCCATTTCCTTTTGAACCCGTCCTGTTTCGACCCGCTCCCGAAACGAGCTCCCCATTTAAACCCGTCCTGTTTCGACCCATTCTTTAAACACCCTACACATGTGAACCCGTCCCGTTTCGACCAGTTCCCTAAATGCCCTTCTCGTTTGAATTTGTCCTGTTTCGACCCATTCCCTAAACGCCCTTCTTATTTGAACCAGTTTCCGAAACACCCTTTGCGTTTGAACGCGTCCCGTTTCAACCTATTTTTATAAGGCCCTGCACATCGCAACCTGTTCGCAAAAAGTCTCCATCGTTCTAAGCCTGGTCTGCGCACCTTTTCTGTTTAAGAATATGTTCTGAGGTAGCTTTACATGTCAACGCGTTCTTAGAATATACAACCATTTCAGGCAAGCTTAAGTTTAATATATTCCTAGTTAACCCCTTAAAACGTTTTTTTTCAAGATGGTTCCCAAAACGTGCAAGCGCGGAACGGACTATGTACACTGCGCGACACTGATACCGCGAACACGACGTTGGCTCTTTTTTCGAATTTTTCTTCGAAATAGTGTTAGTAGGCACCAAAGTATACCGCTTAGGTCTGTGGCCCAGATGAGCACTTCTAAAGACACTAATAGTTTTGAAAAAAAAAGCCGTTTACAAATCCCTGTAACGCCGAATTGGAGCGCAGCTCTTGAGGAGGAGGAGTGAAGGGTACTGAGGGGAGGGTAGACCCCTCCTCCTCCCCTCATTCTTTAATATGCTCCGGGGGGGCGGTCACGTGACCTCGGGGGGGGGGGGTGTCACGTGACTTCGGGGAGGCGGGTCACGGGACCTCGGGGGGTCACGTGACCTCAGAGGGGTCACGTGACCTCAGAGGGGTCACGTGACCTGGGGGTCACGTGGGGGTCACCTTGGGGTCACGTGACCTTGAGATGACCTTGGGAGGGGTCACGTGACCTTGGGGGTCACGTGACCTTGGGGAGGAGACCACGTGACCTCGGGGGTCACGTGACTTGGGGGTCACGTGACCTTCAAAGGGTCACGTGGGGTCTTGGGGTCACGTGACCTTGAGATGACCTTGGGAGGGGTCACGTGACCTCGAGGGGTCACGTGACCTTGAGATGACCTTGGGGGTCACGTGACCTTGGGATGACCTTGGTTACGCCGACGGCGACGGCGACGGCGACGGCGACGGCGACGCCGCTCAAGCCGGGAACGGGCCCCTAAGAGCTGCGCTCTAAAAAAACAGCCTTTTGATTATATGAGATAAACATAAAAACACGACTATCGCTTGTTCGCGCTAATATAGTGTCGCGCTCTGTGCAATAAGGGAGTGTTAGAATAACGTACTCAAGCACTTTGGGCGAGCTAAAATTAGCATCGCCATAGGTTTTACATCGCAACGCTATTTTTACGGTACCCAAGCGCTTGCGTACGTTTTTCTAAATCTTCCTAATAGTGAACTAGATATTTTTGAGAGCGATGAATCAGACAGGTTGACAAGCATATGACTGGGACTTTATTTTGTTTACAATTTATAACACAACCCTCGCTCACACGGAAAAAGCTTGAAGGCTTTCTAGCTTCAAGACGCTTTAGAGCGCAGCTCTTAGGGGCCCGTTTCCGGCTTCAGCGGCGTCGCCGTCGGCGTAACCGCGCGGTGCATTATGGGACATTTCCCATGATGCACCGGGGTCACCCCGGTGGGGGGCTCGCGCGGTGCATTATGGGACATTTCCCATGATGCACCGGGGTCACGTGACCCCCCCGATGTCACGTGACTCTCCTGAGGTCACGTGACCCCTCCTCGAGGTCACGTGACCCCCGCCGATGTCGCGTGACCCCACGATTACGTCATCGTCACTAATGACGTCACCGGCATCCACATCGTCATCGTCATCATCACTGATGACGTCATCATCGATGATGACGTCACCGGCATCCACATCGTCATCAGCACTGATGACGTCACCGGCATCCACATCGTCATCGTCATCATCACTGATGACGTCACCGGCATCCGCATCGTCATCGTCATCATCACTGATGACGTTACCGACATCCGCATCGTCATCGTCATCATCACTGATGACGTCATCAGTGACGTCACTGATGTCGTCACCGGCATCCACATCGTCATCGTCATCATCAATGATGACGTCACCGGCATCCGCATCGTCATCGTCATCATCACTGATGACGTCACCGGTATCCGCATCGTCATCGTCATCATCACTGATGACGTTACTGACATCCGCATCGTCATCGTCATCATCACTGATGACGTGATCAGCGAAGTCACTGATGACGTCACCGACATTCGCATCGTCATCGTCATCATCACTGGTGAAGTCATCAGTGACGTCACTAATGACGTCATCGGTACCCGCATCGTCATCGTCACTAATGACGTCATCAGTGACGTCAGTGATGACATCATCGGCATTGGGGGTCACGCGACCTCCAAGGTCACGTGACCCCCCCCTGGTTAGTTTAACCCCTCCCCAGTGCCCTCCCCTCCTCCTCCTCAAGAGCTGCGCTCTAATTCGGCGTTACAGGGAGTTGTAAGCGGCTTTCACTTTTTTTTAGTTATTTTTAACGACGCTGTAGTGAATTTGCACTTCGCTTTTTCTTTTTTGTATTCAATGAACCTAAAAGATTAATGAGCAAAATTCTTGCTATCAACAACAATTTATGATTTACGGCACAAGATTGCCCAGGCACGGCCCGGGCCGGCCCGGGCCGGCGCGGCCCGAGAACTTTTTTGTTCAAGCCCGAGCCCGGCCCGGGCCCGAGAAAATACGTGCTACCCGGCCCGAGCCCGGCCCGCGGGCCGGGCTGGGCTCGGGCTTTCGGGCTGGCCCGGGCCCGTGCAGTGCTCTATCTCCATCCCCACAATCATTCGTGTTTGATTCATCAGCTTTGCTTGGCAGAGAAACTGTGTTAACTATAGTTATTACTTTGCTCTTTGTTTTGCAGAAATGTCACTTATGGAAATGAGTTGGCAATAGGCTGCTATCAAAAATAATTTTGTTTTTCCGTGTATTTTTCGCTCGATATTGCGCCAATACTAGGCCGGTGGCAAAACGACGGTACGCCAATACCTTCCGAATATCAAGAGGTGGTGCAAAACTAGATTTGGCCGATATTGGAGCCGAGTTTTGGCCGGTGCTGTCACAACACTGTCAAGTAGCGTCGTGCTGCCTGAGAAAGGAGATAATGACATCTGGGGGGGGGACCGTCATGCTTCCAACAATTATTTAATTTAATTTTCTTCTGAAACATGAGAAAGAGCATTTTTGTAGCACACCACAGAAATGCCAAAATTCAGCAAGCGTCTGGGCTTTCTTTGGCAGTTTTGGCGCATATTTGGCTTTCCATTGGCTAGCCCGAGAAAAGCTAAACTTTGGCAAGTCCGGCATCCCCAAATTAGGTTTTACTTTGGTAGTTATGGCTCAAGTAGTGCGCCTATTTTGGCACTCCTGTGGCTAGCCAGAAAAAAGCCAAACTTTGGCACGTCTGGAATCCGCAAATTAGGTTTTACTTTGGCAGTTATCGCTCAAGTAGGGAGCCTACTTTGGCACTCCTGTGGCTTGTCAGAGAAAAGCCGAACTTCGGCCCGTCCCGAATCGCCAACTTAGGCTTTACTTTGGCAGTTATGGCTCAAATATGGAACTTACTTTGGCACTCCCGTGGTGAACCAGAGAAACGCCAAACATTGGCACGTCCTGAAACCCCAAATTAGGATTTACTTCGGCAGTTCTAGCTCAATTATGGAATTTACTTTGGCACTCTTGTGGTGGACCGGAGAAAGGGCAAACTTTGGCATGTCCGGAATCCCCAAATTAGGTTTGACTTTGGTAGTGGCCATCTAGTGGGCGGGCGCTACAGGAGCCATACGTAATGCGTTTATCAAATTAGGATAAAGCAAATAAAGATGTGGCATAGCTGTAGGAATGCGCTCGGTTCATACCCGGCTGGCCCAGGATTTAATCCTGAGAACACCACGGCGGCTGGTGACATTTTTCGAGCATTCGGAGATCCGTCCTTCTACGACAACTACAATATCAACAACTATAGCATAAGCTACAACGACAACGGATGTCATTTCCTGTGGTGCGAAGAGCCCATAACGCCTATCGCTGTAAAACGAGCAGAGTTCACCCCCAACTCGCAGCCATAACAAGCAGCCACCGGATTTCGTGCTGAATAGTGTCAAGCGGCTTAAATGTCTCCAGTGTTTACCATAAAGAGGCGCTGGTGTTGGAAGTATTTTCTGGCGGCCATAGCTCTGTGCGCGGCAGCTGAACCCGTGCTGACGGCAAGCTTCGACAGTCCGCTTGCAACGTGCATTCCGCTCCATAAATGTTGCCGGTTACCCTAACTAGTGAAGCCTTTTATAACGGTCGCTGTCAAGAATGTTTTGCCCCATTTTATTCTAATTACTTTTTGAAAAGTTAACATATTCTATTTCATTAGCCAATATAGACTGTGACGGTAATCCTCCCATCTAATGTACGGCGAGCACTATACGCTTGCAGTGAGATCGGCATTCATGTAACGGTCACCCCTTTTTTATAAGTTTTCAGAATAAAAAATGAGACAGCCTGTGTAAACTTTTAAGCCTTTTACTAATTACTCAAGAAAACTAACTGATGGCAATTACACTTAGTCTTGGTTCAAATAATGTAATTATAGCACTTCATTGCCCCAGGATAAAGGTTTATGAACGACGCTTGAGAAAGTAACCGTTACTGCTCCGATTACTCAAGTGTCAAACCGATTTTATAAGAGCCGATTTTTCTGCCGGTTTGAAAACAGGCCTTTCCTACTGTTCATTTTGAAAATTGAAGTCACTGAATGATTCGCCTCAGTATTTTTTCGCACCTTACCATTGACATTACCTCGTTATCTTTATCTTGTGGACACCACCATATAAAGGTGCTTTAAGTCGCCTTTTTATGTATCTTAAGAGTGGGAAGGTAGCTTGAACGGTTAATCAAGACGCAGTGGCTGCATCCCTATTGACAATAACACCTCAACCCTTATACGTTTTGGGACTCTTTCAGCACTTCAGACCCCTTCAGCCCACAAAACCCCTCAGACCTTTTAACCCTTTCAGCCCTTCACACCCCTTCATACCCTTAAACCTTTGAAACACCATCAGCCCTTGAGCTCTTTAGATGCCGAAATCTCTTGAAATAACACTTTAGCCCTGATGTGTTATGGCACCCTTTTAGCACTTCAAACCCCTTCAGCCCATCAAAACCCTGAGCCCTTCAAACCCCTTTAGCCCTTCAAACCTCTTCACCCCTCCAGATTTTTCAGCCTTCCAGACCCCATCAGTCCTTCAATCCTTTAAACGCCCAAATAATTTGTTAACCATAGAAAAAATGCAGTTTAAAATGGTAATGGAAATTTATTTCAGACATTGAGTTTTACATGAATGTTGCAGCTCACAAAGACGATAACAACCAACGTTTCTTTAAACCCGGGTGCAAGCAGCGGTAGACAGAAGCGATCATCGCCGAATAGGAAAAACCGGGTGCTTTGTTGAAATGAATATCTTTCGAGGTACCCACAATGCTGTGTAAATTCCTGAGATGTACGGTAGTTCAACTAATAAAACCTAGCAGGTGCACCAAACGCACACGTACACACTGTCAATAGCACGTTTAGCGAAAACCACGAACGCGCAACCAACGTTCGCCGCCGTTGAGAAATCTTGAGCACACTCTCCGTGTTGTTCCTGATGCCGTCACGGCGGTGTCTACGGTGTCTTTATCGCACGTTGGGTACTTTTGAAGCCTGACGCATGAAGAGACGCAATAAACAGTGCACTGTGATAGCTTTTTTTTTATCTGCACACCCAGCTGCTCCGGGAGGTATGTCCCACGCATGGTACGGAAAGTTGACACCGAGCGTCCGCTCGTTTTGCATTTAGTTTGCGCTCGATGACGGAGAAAAAACAGGGCGACCAGCTCCTGACGATGGCTTTATTTTAAGTGAAAAAAAAGGTTTTCTTCAAAAAAACGGCAAAAGTTCCCTCCTTTTTTTTACGCAGCCTCTCTCCCTCTTGATTGTGAGAGAAGGGGTGCGTGGGGACGCAACCTTGGCCGTCCCTAGTCCAGCCCGTTAAACACAAACAGAGAACACAGACAGCAATGGGGCCGCGATGGCCACGACATGATAGACGAGGGGACATCTCCTGAATTTCCAAAACTCGTTGCGACCGCCCGATACAAAAAGGCCAAGCGACTTCCCCGACGCATATTTCCTGGAGGGTGAC